>NW_012115821.1:6831525-6883868 GCF_000951035.1 Colobus angolensis palliatus
CGCCCAGCTAGTTTTTTGTATTTTTTTAGTAGAGACGGGGTTTCACCGTGTTAGCCAGGATGGTCTCGATCTCCTGACCTCTTGATCCGCCCGTCTAGGCCTCCCAAAGTGCTGGGATTACAGGCTTGAGCCACTGCGCCCGGCCCAATGTATGTTTTTAATACAGCATTTGATACAGCGTATTTTAATATACAATTTAAAAATTTTATTTGGTGTTCAGCTGAGAAGTTTTCCAACACTCAAGTAAGATAATTTGTTTGGGAATCACTGAGAGATATGATAACACAATGATATAAAATCAAGTAGACTTTATTTTGAGTGATTTAAAAGATTTCCCGTGATAATTTTTAAGATAGGCAATTTTTGCCTTACTTACCAATTAAGAAACTAACCCTGTGTGAGATAGGATTTTATACCAGCAGAGACTGGAGTTGCAAGATTTAGCGAAAACAGACAAGCAAGCAAGCCAGTTACCAGTTAGATTCAAGTTTTAGACAAACAATACCTTTCTTTAGTATAAGTATGCTCCATATACTGACTGGGACCTTATTATACTAAGACCTTATTACACTGGGACTTTATTATACTAAATATTATCCATTGTTTAACTGAAACTCAAATTTAATAGGATGTCTTGTGTCTTATGTGACAACCCTAATAGAGATTCAATAAGCAATCACTGAACTTTTTTTCTTGATAATCCATTAAGATCTGTTATCCAAGAATTGTCAAAATCTGCTTGCAATCTACCTCTATTTTCAGACTGTATCCAATTCTGGTGTTAATGAGTTTCATAAGGTAACCAACCACCCACAACTTCAGAAGAGTGGTTCCATCGATGCCGCTTCATTATAAATTTGTCTGACACTAGACAATGGCCAAAATAATGACTTGAATGCAAAACTTAAGGACAAAGCCAGGAAAATGTCATGGTAAACAAATATGGTAGCATTTTTTTTTACCCCTCTGGTGGGTAAGGAAAGGACAGGGTGTATGAAATGGAATGCCGTATCTGAATAAGTTGGCATGTACTTGGTAGACGGTTGTAACCTTGTCTAAAGGTGGTCAAACATAAAGTTGCTCTTATATTCTCTTTGAACTCGGGCTCAATATCATAATAGTCTGGGCTGTCACCGGTCAAGCTTTTATCCCATGTCAGTACAATTTGTGTTAGAATTGTTCCCTGGGACCTCTTTCACCTTTAATAGAATTGCAGAGTAATTCATTCTTCTTCATTGGCAATTAGATGGTTAGGGTTGGTATGCCTAGTTTTCAAATCCTTTCCAGAATTCAACTCTTCAAACAGCCTGGAGAAATCAAAGAAACCAGAAAGTGGTCAATTGCCTGCTTCTGTTTTTCAATTATTTCCAGCATTGGTAAAGATTTTATCTCTAATGGCCTTATGAGTATTAAATCTCTAACTTTATCATGTGTTGTTTTCTGGTTATCAAAGAACTGTCTGAGACTAAATGTGTCCTGCTGTAATTACTCCCCCAGCTTGTGCTGGTCTTCCCTCCTCCTACCCCTCATTTCTAAAAGTCACAATCATTTTCTCCTCCTAATTCCCATGTCTTTGATTTTCCATATCTAACCAAAAATGTCAATATGCTTCCCTGTCTCAAGAATGTTGGCTTCTGAAAGTCTTGTAACTTCAATTGTGTAATTCCTTTATTTTTTTCAACCTATGTCTATTTCAGTTACTTTAGTCCCCTCCTGAAAGTTCACCCCAAACTATGAAACACCAAATGGCCTGTGTTAGTAAGACTTTTTTTTTTCTTAGAGACAGAGTCTTACTCTGTCGCCCAGACTGGAGTGTAGTGGTGTGATCATAGCTCAATATAGCCTCCACCTCCGGGGCTCAAGCGATCTTCCTGCCTCATCCTCCCAAGTAGCTGGGATTACAGGCATATGCCACTCTGCCTGGTGAGATTCTGAATTGAAAATAATAAGCCACTGGTGGAAAGAGTCATACAAGTCCAAATTGGAATCCTGGCTCTATAATTTCCTGTGTATTTATTCTGATTACCCATTTTCCCGAGCTGTAAAATAATGACAACAGTACCTGCCACAGAGTTTGGGCTTAAATAAGGTGAGAGTAAAGGGTGCGTTGTAGTATCTCTCACATACAGGTCACACAATAAAATGTAGCTATTTAGGAAGCACTTCCACACAAAATACCATGGTTTTTGGTCAATCCCATGCCCACCACCCAAACCCATAGTGTTGGCAGGAAATATCTCAACCCCACATAGATGAATTGTTTCATGCCTAAGAGCTTATACCTGAAAATGTGGGGCTTAGGATTCAAGGATTCAGATGCTCTCTGCTTTTCTAACACACCATAGCACCTCATGGCTTCTTTGGTAAGAAGCATCTACTTTTCCTGAATTAACTTAAAAAGCTCTCTGTCTCGCACTTTTGTTAGATTTTTAAATGTTTTTCATTGTAGAATGTATCTCTAGAGTCTCTCTGGCCCAACAAGGAATGAGAAATAGTAACTCAAAAAAATCAAATTTGAAAAATAATGAAAAAGGGGATTCATTCTATGCTAAATGCTAAGGTGCATGATATCTGTGATTTTGAAATGTGAGAACATTTGGTGCTACCTCCCCAGACTAAGAAGTGGTCTCCTGAATTATGATGGTGAGTGAAGCAAGATCAGAAGTATGTAGGGACAGTGACAGTATGCTTTAGTTGAATTGTCAAGTGGTTTTATTGGTTGATGCCCATGAAGAGCCTTCAGCAAGAAGCCAGATTTCACTTATCTATCTGCCTCTGAGAAATGATGTAAATAACGTTAGATTCTTCCGATGAGTGATTGGGCATTTGCCCCATGGCTCACCTGCAAGTTTTGTCTCTCTGACGTAGAAGCTTTTCAATTATGGTAACTCTTTTCAGTTATTGTGAAAGTATTTCACTTTAGATGAATGTGGCCTGGCAGAAGTGGAATAAACCATCATAATTTATGGGTGCTTTTCTGAAAAAAATTTTTTTTCCCAGAAGAAACCACTGGGGCAACAATGTGCTAAAGCCTGAGGAGTGAATTGTGATTGGCTTAAACAATACCCTTGCCACTTACCCTTGTGCTAGGATAACCATTGACAAAGCTCTAGCTTATCAAGTAAAGGAAAGTCTACTGAAGCATCTTGGAAAAAAGTAGGGCTTGTTGGTATCACCCTCATCCCTTTCTTTACTGTGGATGTATCACCTTTTCTGGGAGCCTTTCTCTGCTCTACTTAAAACAGATTCCCCTCTCCTGCTATCACAAAACTACTTACAACATCTTCTCCTTAGCCCTTAGCTCCAACTAAGGTCCCTGAGAGCAGTATTGTTTTACTCTGTTTTGTTTAATGCCATAGCCTCAATACCCAGAGCAGTTCAGGCTAGAGGCAATATTTGGGGAATGAATGAATGGCTTTTTGTTATACAACTTGCACTTAACAGCCTGGCTCCATCTCCCACCTGTCTCACATGCAAAATAATACATAAAAATATCTACTGGCATGTCAGGCTTTTGTTTTTGAATCTGAATAACCCTTTGCAATAGGAGAATGCTACTTTTAAGCCACATGGCTATCAGTACTTGCTCCTCCTCTTTTATCTTCTTAGTCTAGACATTAATAAAATGGAAAGAATTTTAGGTGAGATGTCTATCAAAACAAGTGGATCTGAATTCTAACTCCAACTGTACCTCTAGTTCATTTGTGACTGTAAAGAACACAGTCTCTTTCATCTAATTTTTGTCATCTGTTAAATTTGCATTTTCTCAAACATATTGTCCCAGTCTTGAGTTATGTAATAGTAAAAACAAACTCTTTTCCTAGTTTTCTAAAAACGGTGCCTATTTCATCTGCATTTATACTGTAAAATTTGCTTAATAAATTCCTGATGATGATCTTAGGGAAAAATAAAGTCCAGAAGGGTTGTAATTGCTTGGTCTTGTCCTCAGGGCTAAGAGTTGAAGGAACCTTAGACTAAATACTTGGAAGATTACAAAGCTAGTTTTCAAGGCCCCACATTGACCACCACGATATAATTTGTCAAAGAATCACGGCCAGGGGCATCTACCCAAGGCTTTGATCTAGAATAATTGCTAATCTAATAAGGCTTTTATATTAAGGGTATTATTTGACCCAACAAACTCTTCTCCATGGAAGGAAGTAGAGAAGAGGGTGATGTGATAATAGAGTTCAATTCATATGAGCAGCTTTGGAAAGAATTATTTAAAACATTATACTTCTTGGCTGCTCAATACTGGCTATTCTTTGTCATCTATTCTCTGTTCTAAGGAGTTTTGCTAATATTTGGATCATTCTGTGTTTTTGTTAATGTTTAGCTCATCTGTTTTAAGTAGTTTACACCCTTCCTGTGTCTGAAAGTGGCTTTTGTTAAAATTTTGGGTTAGTGGCCATCTGGTGTCTTCCTTTATTTCTCTTGCAATCTCTCTCCCCATCTCTTTCTCTGTCCCTTTTTATCTATATATCTTAGGATATTTCAATTGAAAGTAAGAAAATTCTAGTTTAAGCTGCTTTTGAACATAAGGAGAATTTACTGGCTGGCATACGTGAAAAGTCTAGAGATAGAGCTTCAGATGTGGTTTGATATAGAAGTTTATTGTATCACCTGATAACCAGATCCTTTTATCTAAGATTCACTTGCTTCTACCCTCTTCTTCATCCTAAGATTATTTTCCTTGTGATTGCAAAAATGGCCAAGTTCCCACTTCAGTAAACTGTACATCCTGGGGGAGAATATGCACCTGTTTTTCTGGATACCAAACCAAAACATGAGGATCTAAAATAGTCTAGGCCACATGCCTGGAAGAGGCTACTGGGTTGACCTCTCATATCTTCTATCCCCTTCTTTTCTAGTAATAGAATTTTATACAGGCACAGAAATGCCTGAAAAAATAAGCCTATATTTTCCATCTTCCCTTGCTGCTAGCATGGCCATGTGCCTAAGTTTTAGCCAATAAGATAAAAGTGAAAGGTATTGTGTGCAATTCTGGTGTTTTGCCCCTAAACTAAAGAAGAGGAAACATGGGAGCTTTCCTAGTTGTAAGCAATCCTGAGACCACACAGATGAGAGCAGCACTTTAAGAATGGGAGAGCAACATGATAGAAGGTGCTCGGGCCCCTGGTGACTCCACAGAGCATAGCCATTGTACCAACTTGAGTTTTATGTGACAGAGAAATAAGCTTTGATCTTGTTTAAGCCATTGGTAACTTTGGCTCTCTGTCCCATTCGTAGCCAAACCAACATTCTTTCTTAAATACCTACCTACTCCTGAATTGTGACAAAGTGGATGGAATGTGTGGCTTGGGGTGGGTGGGCTCAGCTTTCCAGAGTCGTGTGGGTCTCTAAATGAAAATGGAAGCCTGTTGAGAAAGAAGTGGGAGGAAGCATGGGAGATGACCATCAACTGTCTACTCATTTCTTTTCCTTTCTCTATCCCTGTTATTCTGGTTTTAATACCCATGACCATCTTTGCCTGCAACCCACAGATTATTGTTGGCTTAAGTAGCTCAGACAGACAAGCAAACAACACAAAAACCAGGAGGTTGCCCCAATATCTTCAAAAATGGCAATACTCAAATGATAATTTGAAGACTGCTGCTTCTTTAGCAGAACAAGGGAAGATTGAGATGCGTGCTTTACCTTGATTTTAGGTTTTTATGAGTAGGAGCTATGTCTTCTTCACAAAGGATATACTCAGTACATGTTTGTCACTTGAATGTGCTTAAAATAGAGACAAGGAATAGATTGTAAAAATATGGAAATAACTTACTAAAAGAGAATAAATTTCCCCAATGGCACAAAAGTGCAAGTTTAGGATACATAGTTATCTTTAGCACGTTTCTGGAGAGAAAACAGAAATAGGGATAGAAAAATCTTAAAGTAGCTATCCCCCAAGTTTGCCTGCTTATATTTACTTTCATGGTTTTTGCTTGTTCACCTGAAATTCAGGGATGGGGTATTTAGCATGCTGGTGGCTTGTTTTAAATACATATTCCAGGCAGGGGTGGAGGGAATAGAGCTGAAAGGCAGTTTGCTTTTCTGCCTGTTCACATCCTGAAGAGATCCATCTCACAGATTGAAGTAAATTGCCACCAAATAGCATTGCTTACCCTCAAACCTTCCCTTGTGCAGAAAAATAAGGCATTTGAGCCTTCAAAGGGCATTGCCCGTATGCTTCTTGAACAGAGTTAAACATCTCTATGAGAAATCCTTGAATGTCAGTGGAGGAAGTCTCAAAATGTACTCTGTCAAGAAGGATGAAGCAAAAGTAATAGTATAGAAAAACCACCAGCCGATAATGAGGAAATTGCCATGAAGATGCTAGTGTTGATATTTGCACAAGGGCTCTAGCTATATGCATTGTTTCAACTAAATATTTTATAATATGTCACCTTGGGCTGTTTTACACATCAGTCAAAGCTGGGAGCTTTTTCTCAGTGTCTCTCTTTCCATTGTTGTGTGAACAATGTGCTTCAAACACTTGTCTAAACAAGGTTTATTGCTGCAGCAGGCAGCAGCAGTGACTGCTGGGATGTTATACTAGAAAAGGGGGAAAGAATTTAGCAGCTGAGTGGTGTCACTGCATAGACAGTCCAGGCTTGGATTAACTTCGTGCCCATTGACTTTGGATGCTGTTGGAGGTATTTTCCTGAGTTGCTAATCTATGAGTAATAATCTATAGGTGCCACACACCTTTAATGACTTGCTGGGATAATATGGTGAAAATGGTAGCTTCGTTTGGAAGCCACATATATACAGCCCTCAGCTCTGGTGGTTTTTACAGATTATAGAGAACAACTTCTAGTCTTAGTTAGCTGCCTGCTGAGAGCAAAGTTCATTTTAAGTGTTTCCAGAAAATCCGCAGAGCTTTTACTTGTTGCAGTGAGTTTGTGCCAAGTATACAACAAGACCACTTATACCATTAACTCCTCTGCTCTGAGCCTGCATGGAGAATCACAGTGGGACCTTTTGGCTCTGAGTTACATGGAGAAGATTGGTTATCTCCTTGGTGTGACCATGATTTGGGTGACCAGGGATGGTTTTTAATAGACAGCCTAACATTCTGTGAGGGAGTGGGATGAATGGAGGAAGATCTAGGTCACAGACTTCATCTGTCTGTGAAGCTCAAGAAATTTTAAAGGACTGTGATCACAAGCCACAACTCATGATTTATAATGGGAGTGAAATTAATACTTGAGTGGCCCTTATGTCTGGGCAAAGAAAACTCTTGCCTTTGATGTAGAGAATTGGCACCTGGAGTGAGTCCCTGCCTGCTGAGTTATACCTGGTCCCAAGTGAGTTTGTACTGCAGGAAAACAGTTCTTTGATATTGATGGGAGACAAGGCTCTGTCTACTCTGAAGGCCATGGTGAAGGAGGGGGGCTACAGTTAACTCTCTTCCAGGGACTTGTTTTTCTACAGCTGAGGTTTCTGAATTCTTTTTATCTCTAGGATCACCTGGAGAGCTTTAAAATACTGATTCTTGGGCTTCCCAGCAAACTTACTGAGTGGGAGGCTCTAGGTCTGGGCCTTGAGATAAAGTCTTTGAAAAAGTTTCCAGGGGGATTTCTAGGTTTGGACAGACCTGAGGAAGTGTGGGGACTTTGAGTTAGGTGTACAGGGTCAATCTCTGCTTTGCTACTTCTCAGCTGTATGAGCCTAAACTAGTAATCTAACTTCTTTATACTTCAGTGATGGCATCTGTACATGGTGGTTATACCAGAACATCCTCACTGCACAAAGACTGAGGACGAATGTAGGAAAGAGTTCAGCATAATATCTGGCACTCAATCCATTCTCTGTAGAAGGTAGCTATTATTTGTCTATTAAGTCGATATTAGTCCTTAAGAGCCTAATCTATCCATACCTTCCCTACCCATCAAAGTCCAGAACAATGATAACAATGGCAATAGCTAAGAGTCCTTGTTTACTGTGTAGCAGTAAACACAAAGTTCTTTCCAACTATTTTCTCTTCATCAAAACTATTCACTGAAGTAGGCAGTATTAATATTGCTGTTGTTTAAAAGTGGTGTGTGGCTGATGCTCAGAAAAGTGAAGTAGTATCTCTGGAGTCCTGTCTCTTACAGCTCTTGAGTGGCAATGTTGGCCTTCAGACACTGGTCTATTGGACTGACCAGAAAGACCTTGTCCCCAACAAGGTTACATTCTATCACTACCCTGGGTCTCTTCTCTAGACGAAGCATTTCTAGGCCTTTTTAAAACCCAAGTTTCCTCTATATTTTTTACTTTCTTATGTGCTTCTGCACCAGCCAAATAGTTGTCATTTTTTTGGTTTGTGTTATGGAATCTTTTTTCAAATCTCACATGTCTCTGTTCTCTCTGCTGAGAGTCACTGTCCTTGAACATGATTTGTCTGTTTCACAACTATGCTCTTGGATAAATGCATTACTCCTATTGTTCATTGCTGTGAGCCTGTTCAGGACAATGATAGTGCTCTATGGTTCTTCAGCCTCCCACAGGAGGCACTGGGGCCCTGCCCCATGCTGGGGACACAAGAGAAAATGGGCAGATGCTCATGGAGTTCTTCCTTGAGAGCAAACTTACCATGTTTGGGGTCACTAAGGATTTTCTGTCAGAGAAGTCTTTATTTAGAGTGTAGACAGTGTTCCTTGCTCTGGAAGACTTAAATTTTCTCATTCTCAACTACATCCGAGGTCTATATTGGGAACCTTACAAAGGAGGATTCACAAATGAAACTTACCTACCTGGTTTGGCTTGCCTCTCACTTCCCTTGGTCTGTCCTAAAGCTGACTCTCTACTGCTCTCTAACATCAACATTCTCTTTTTAACCTCAGACATTTCATAATTTTCTTTTGTGTCCGGTGATGGTCAGAGGGGCCTTCTTTGCAGTCTCATAGCACTCTATATTCTCCTTCTCATTCATCATAATCATTTCAAGCATATCATCTGTATGTCTGCCTGACTAATATCTCCCTGCAGCCCAGTCTCTATGTCTGTTTTGTACATCACAGCATCCTGGTACCTACCAGAGGGCCTGGTGTGTGATAGGTGCTCAGTGAATATTGGCTGAATGAGTGAATGAATTTGTCATTCTTCTATTTGTGGAAGAACAAGCATGGACAGAAATACAACTCGAATTGGCTCAATTATGAAAAAGGAATTATTGACTCACACTACTGAAAATTCAGGTGTAGACTCAGGAATGGATGCACTAATGAATGTGTCCTAATGCTCAAGTAGGGAGGTTCAAAATCTGCTTTTCTCCATCTCTTAGCTCTGCCTCTCTTTGTTATCTTTATTCTGAGGCAGTCTATTACCGTATGGTGAATAGATTGCCACTAGCTAAGACAGCATCCTCAGACTTTGGTCATCTGAATGTAAAAAAGCGACTGTTTTTCAAATCTTCCATCAGGAATCCCAGCCTTAAATATCACTGGCCCAACTTGGACAATATGCCCATTTCCTGAACGAATCATTTTTACCAGGGGGAAGGATGATGACAGTTGTCCAATTTTGTTCATGCCCATGCCACGATTAAGAGAGGGTGTGGTCAGACCCACCAGGACCATGTGGTCTGAGAGTAGAGGAGGTGTGTTTCCCTCCTGCCAGACTCAGATGCTATTTCTGGAAGGGAGACCAAAGGGAGCTGGATAGGCAAAACTAATACATCTCCACTGTGGTGCCAAAATGCCTCCATGTCGGATAAATATCCCTGAAGCCAAGAAGTGGACCTGCCATTAGCAAGAGGAGCTGATAGGCTGGTGCAATCCAGGCCTCACTAGATCACCGGGTGAGGCCCACAGTGACAAACTCCAAATTAGAGGCAAAAATGACCTGTGCAGGTTTAGTCTTCACTTCTTTCCTATTAAGAACCCCGCTATAGTTATGAGCTGTGGCTTCTTATGGTGGAGTGAAGTGGACTGAACTGGCAGAGCATTGTGATAGATGTTGCAGTGCAAAGCAGCGCTTAACCAATACAAGCCTTTGTAGAAGCTTATTTCTTTAAGGAGCACTGGAAATGTCTTATTCTCTGACTCCAGCACATCTCACAAGGCTAGGAAGGTGTTGTGGGGTTTCATGTGTCCTACTAGCTTCTGTTTTCACTACTTTAACTAATGGACCCCGAGAAGGATCCACGTAATGGCAGGTGGCTCAGCTCTCTGCTTCTAGACTTTAATTTCCTGTAAAATTATCTTGGAGAATAGATTTATGTATAACCTAGAATAGCAAGCACTTGACTTTGATTGGCTCAATAATCATTCATCTTCCTAAAGCTTAGTGCTAACAGCTTTTTTTTTTTCTTGTAGAGAATTATTCCTTCTCCATGGGGTGTGGGCTTCTGTCTTATTATAGAAGCTGGGACATGGAGGTGGGAAAGAGAGAACAAATTCTGCCTCTACCTACTCCTGAAAGGCTAGGAGCTGGATCTCTGATGAGCTCAGCCAGTCAGGCACTTTCTTCTGAGACATTAAATCTTGAACTTGTGATAAAAACATAAAGAAAATGTTTGGAGGAACTTTCATGACAACTGGGGGTAATGGCAGTAACAAGTGTTGTTAGCTGCAATATTCTGATCAAACTATTTCTGAAAGGAGACAGTTGCTGTGCTTCCTGCTCCCACAAAATTGGCCCCCAGAATCCCAACTCTTAAACCCCTCCTTCCAGCCATCTGTTGATACGGAGCCCTTTATATTTATAATCTTCCAATAAACCTTTCCCTCTAAAGGTGGTTACAATTGGTTTCTCTTGGGAAATCCAAAGTGATGCACTTAGGTTTTTTTTTTTTTTTTTTGAGATGGAATTTTGCTCTTGTCACCCAGGCAGGAGTGCAATGGCATGATCTTGGCTCACTGCAACTCCGTCTCCCGCGTTCAAGCGATTCTACTGTTTCAGCCTCCCGAGTAGCTGGGATTACAGGTATGCACCACCACACCTGGTTAATTTTGTATTTTTAGTAGAAACGGGATTTCTTCATGTTGGTCAGGCTGGTCTCGAACTCCCGACCTCAGGTGATCTGCCCGCCTCGGCCTCCCAAAGTGCTGGGATTACAGGCGTGAGTCACCGTGCCCAGCTGTACTTAGTTAAAAAAAATTACTTAGCTGTATTTTGTAGACAAACTTCCACCTTAAGAAAAAGTCACTGCATTGGGAAACAGAAGAACTGAATTTAAACCATAATTCGGTAGGTCTTTAGCAATACAATTTCCAGTACATTATTTAATGTGCATCTCAGTTTCTTCACCTATAAAATGAGAGTTGGAAAATTTTCTTCTTGTGGGGCTGTTATGAGTGGCAGTGAGACAGTGTGGCAGAGCCATGAGAAACATAAATGCCATATCAACTATAAATGTGCAATGCAATTATATGGGTCATCCATAAGTGGATGGATTTGATTTAATCCTTTAGTGTTGCAATTGTACTCTACCTCTACCCACTGCATGCTAATTACTGACATTGGGATTCATGAATTCGTTCTAGAGAAATTTATTAAATACCCACTATGTGCAAGATGTCAGCTTTTAGTTAGAATTTTTATGAAATATCGATCATTTGCTGTCTGTCTGTCATCTTCTTCCAATTCTATGGAACACATTACTCAGATCTCTATGCCTACAGGAGGAAACGCTGACTACTGCACAGGTGTCTTGCCTCCTTTGCCAACAGTCATTTTTTCCTGCAGAGAAAACACTGATGAAATAAACAAAGGCAACCAGGAGGCAGCCTTTCTTTCTTACAGTATCCTTCCTTTCCCCAGGAAAAAACTTTCAAGACATAAGTGGCTTTCTTGGTGCCATATTCCCCTCGGGCAGCTTCTGAAGGTGTGCTTGTTGCCCAGGGGAGAAGGCCGTGATTAGCATTATGACTCTGTTGTGAGTAAGGATTGGCAGAACCAGCGAGAGGCAGATGATAATTTCAAACATCAACTGCTGCTGACACTGCTTTTTGGAAACAAAAGCAAAACCATATAACAATGTCATAAACACATTGGCAAATAAAAAAAAAAACCAGCCTCTTAAGCACAATACCAGAAGAACTATTCTTAACTAATGAAGTTTTTTTTTTTTTTTTTAAAAAAACTTTATTGCTTAGTTAACAGTCGACAAAAAGTGAGAAAAAAAAAAAAAGGCGAGGTCTTCAATTCAATTAGTGAGTACAATGCACATGCCCTAAAATAAAATGTCTTTGATACACATTGAGAGCTACATTATGTGATCAAGCATGCAGAATTTCAGAAGAAGGTTGTGGTTAACAATGATGGCTGGGAAAAGCTCAGCCAGTAGGATTTATTTGGAATGTGCTAAGCATCTCGTACTCCTGTGAGAGCCTAAGTGGTCTCTTCTTTCCTAGTCAAAAGTAGAGATAATTTAGCTGGGAGATTTATTTGTCTGCTTTAATAGAGCTATGAAATTACGCTATCTTCAAATGTTAATATCTAGCTAATTCTCCTGAATGTTGGGTGATATCTGGGGTAAAGAACCGTGTTTAATGTCGACTATTTATAATTCTAAAGAGAACACAGAAGAGAAAGTTTCCTTGCTGCATAATTATTCAAGGTGATTCAATGTTTCTGGAGTGCCAGCTCTACCATGGGCATGCAGGAATGAGCACAAAAGCCCCCCTCAAGAGGGGCCATTAGCTTTTGTTCCATGAAGCTGATTGTTTTCGGTGAGGTGGACAAGCTTATGCTAGGACTACTTTTGGTTTACCATCTAAAAAGCAAGCCCTTGCAAAATCTGATGTGTTAAATATTGCTTCACAGAATGTGAGAACTGAAAGGGACATTGGAGACCATCAAATTCAGCCTCCCCATTTTCCCAGAAACTGTAAGCTAGACAACCTGGATACTAAGAATCATGACAAATGTCATACTGGAATCCAAGACTTTGAGAATTTCAAAATGCTGCCCCCTGCTATATTGTCTTTTCATTCTTTTAAAACAGACCCATTTGAAGATGCAGCACAGTTTAAATGAGTGACTGCAGTGGCTATTTCAATCTACCAGGGGAGGTCTTTGCATTTATTTTATTATGGATTATCTTGTGTCTTTAAATAGATTGCTTTCTAAAGTAACATGGAGTGGAGAAAGGGAGGAGCAAATGCCATTTTCTATAAAACATCTCCTGTGGAAGCAAACAGAAGAGAAGCCTGGAAAGTGTGAGAGACACTTTCACAGCTTCCTGAAAGAGGCTCTGTGGGCTTGATGACCTTGATGTTCATGCTATAGTTGTTATGGCAACAGGAAAGTGAAATTATGGTTGCTAAGGGACACTGAACTGAAGAAATCTCCATCACTTGCTGGTCACTCCACTCTGCAACTCAGAAATCCACCCAGAGCAGGGATGAGTCAGCAATACAAATTTTAAAGATTGAGCTAAAATCAAGCTTTATTTAGTAATATTTGTTCTTGAAGAAAGTCCCAAGGGTTTGAAAAAGTGTGGCAATTGTTTTTAAAGTCTTAAATGACTTAAATGTGATAATCTTCCAAACAGAAGGAATGCTCCCAGGCACCACAGCACCATTTCATTTACAAACAGATGATTTTTGAAAAAGAAAATATATTCACAGTGTAAATCTTTGCCTCCAGAAAGGTCAACATAATTAGTGAACAGAAAGCTCAGGCTATACCTGAAAATGATTAATGAGTCACTAAGTGGAATGTTTCGCAGTACTATCCTGGGAGGACAGTCAGTGACATCAACGTCCATTTTCCTGAGTGATAATCCTCACCCTTCCATACATTTGTCAAATTGTGCTGTGCACACGGGGTATTTTGTTGACCAAATTGTGCAGGGGAAAACATAGATATCCATTACGTACGGTAGAATCAAATGCCTCTGTGTTTCCGTGCCCAGGATGGAGACCACATATGTAAGTCACATGTTATCTCTCCATCTGGCACACAGAAAATGCTCAATATATATTTGTTAACTGTTGGGTGGATTACAGAAAAGGGCAGGCTACTGTATACATGCAGCCTGTGGATGAGCATTTTTGAACATCAGCTGTGAGCTGAGTTATGCCAAAAATGGTTCCTATCCTTTAACTCTTCCTCCTTCACTTTGTTCTTCCTGCCTTTTCCTTCCTCCAATATTTGCTATTTGTGTCTTATCTACCAGGTACTCTGACAGGTGTTGGGGGATACAGAAATAAATATGGGTGTGCCCTTAGTCTTGGAGGAGCATGTTCACAGTGGAATCATGGACTTGTGAACAATGATGACATGGTACCATAAGTGTTAACACGGACATACGAAAGGTGCAAACGGACTAGAGAAGAGCTAAAGCTGCCTGGGGTGTGGGTTTAGCTTGCAGAGGGGCTGCTTCATGCAGTGTACTTAGCCACAAGTGTGCATGCACACAAACACCATTTTCTCTCATGGGTGTATAGGAGAACGTGTAGGTCTGTTGAGTGACTTGTGACAGGTTCTTTGAGAAGCAGATACCAAGATAGAGGTAGAAATGTGAGAATTACTAGGGATAATGCCTATGAATGGTAAAGAAGAAGGAGGCAGGAGCAGGCAGGAAAAGGCTTCAGACCTTGAAGTAGGACTGTCATCTATGAAAGGTAAAGGGAAAGGAAGGAGGAAGAGCCATAGACTGCAGAACAGCCCACAGGGAGCAGTGGCACGAAGATTGGCTATAGAGGCATCTAATGTTAGTGAACCCTTGACTGGAATGTGCCCAGGAACTGGGTGATCTTTGCCGAAATCTGATGCAGATTCTGAAGCACCCACAGCTTAATAGCACTCCTTGAGTCCACCTCTCTCTCTCTTTCTCTCTCTCTTAATGTGGTCAAAAACATATAACACAAAATGTACCATCTTAACTATTTGTAAGTTTGCACACAATAGGGTTAACTATATGCGTATTGCTGTCTAACAGATCAGATCTCTAGAACTTTTTCATCTTGCAAAACTGGAACTCTATATCCATTGAACACGACTGCTCCTTTTCTACTTTCTCTAGTCCCTGGCAACCACCATTGCACTTTCTGTTTCTGAGTTTACTATTTTAGATACCTCATATGGGTGGAATCATGTGGTGTTTGTCTTTCTGTGACTGGTCTATTTCTCTTAGCATAACGTCCTCAAATTTCCTTCATGTAGTAATGTATGACAGGAGTTTCTTCTCTTTAAGGTAAAATGATATTCTGTTGTTTGTGTATACCACATTTTCTTTATCCATTTATCTGTTGATGGGCCTTTACATTGCTTCCATCTCTTGGCTGTTTGTGCCATGTTTACTGCACAGTGAACATGAATATGCGAGTATCTCTTTGAGATGCTGGCATCTCTCTTGAAGGGACATCTCAGTAGTGTAACCCTATGGCTGCAGTGCTGCTAGAGTCCACATTTCTTTTTTGGATGGATTGTCATAATGTATAAGTGAAGATGCCCATCACTGAGCTGTTTAAGAGAAGCCAGATGATTGAGACAAAACATTCATTTTCACATCTAAGGGTATTCTTGGGGCTACTTTTGGGCTGCCCTGTTTCTGAGAAATTGTCACGCTCCTCACACAAAGAAACATGACCTTGTAGACTTGATTTCATTACCTAATTATACCTCTCCCTGACGCCAACAGATTGGATGATGATAGACAGTTGAATAAGGTGAGTCCATCTGTTGGCTGGTGTCAACCAATCAGATGTTCTCACCTGGGAATTTGGAACTGGGATGCAGGGATGGTAGTTAGCTAATTGGAGGCATTAGAATTAGAAAGCAGTGGAAGGCATCCAGGCAGCCACGTTTTAATCATGTTTTTGAAGAGGCAGAGAAAGCTGAGTTTGAGGAAATGTGCACACGTAGAGAGAGAGAAAAGTGAGAGACCAGGAGATGATGTGGCAGCCAAGAAGGGAAGAAAGCAAGATGGAGAAAATAGCTTCCTCAGTCTGAGTTAGCCTTTGGTTTTCAGTTTCTCCAGAGCCTTGAGATTACATAAAATATTCCTGATTCTTTAAAATGAATCTCCTCTTATTTAAGGCAGCCTGAGTGGGTTTCCATTTCTGGAAACCAAGTGACTTTGAATTTTTGCCAAAATGAAATTAGGATTTATCTCATCTTTTTTGACGTGCAATCTAAAGTTTTCACCATGAGTCTGAGAGAAAGGTCAAGTGGCTATGAAATGATAATGGCCCATTTGTGGGATGGAGGAAAGGATTTGGGTTCTAGACTCATATAATCTGAATTTTAGCTACCACTGTGCTACTTTTTGTGTGACTTTGGAGAATCACTTATTCTGTGGGCTGACATTACCACATCCTTAAAATAAAAGCTGCTTCCTATCTTAGTCCATTTTCTGCTGCTATAACAGAATATCTGTGACTGGGAAAGTTATAAAGAAGAGAAATTTGTTTCATTCGTGGTTCCAGAGGTAAAGTCCAGGAGCATCTGGTGAGGGCCATCATGCTGCATCCTCCCATGGTGGAAGGCTGAAGCGCAAGAGAGTATGCTTGAGAGAGCAAGAAGGTACCAAACTCACTTTTATAACAATCCACTCTCACGATAACTAATCTACACCCAAGATAACAACATTAATCCATTCATGAGAGCAGAGCCCTCAAGACCTACTCATCTCTAATTAGGCCCCACCTCATAATACTGTTGCATTGGGGATTAAGTTTCTAACACAGGAACTTTGAGAAACATGTTCAAACCATATCCCTCCAGGTTTGTAAAATACTGTGTTTCAGTAACACTTACAGTGCAAAATGTATTAAGGAAACTTGACAGTCTGTAACAATAGCCAGCATACAAATGGGGGCCATTTTTTGGCTACATGGTTGGGTGAAAGGCAAACGGGTTAGCTGGTGCTTTGTAAAAGGTGACGTGATAGAAATATATATTTAGGCTTGTGTATAGTAAATACTAAACATTTTTAGCAGCTGCTTTCAAGCCCATTTCTCATCTCTTTACATACCTTTTCTTCCTAACATGATCATGACCATCATTTCCCTTAATAGTTAATTAATAAATATTCATTAAAATATTTATTACTTGGTATGCCTAGCACTGTGAAAGTGAAAATGATGGAAAAATGATCCCCTATTAAGTGACCTCTGTGTGGCAAATCATGTAAGTTTTTCCAAATGTCTTATTTCATGTAATTTTCACAATGATTTTGCAAAGTAGGCATTTGTTCTTTTACAGATGAGGGACCTAAGACTCAGAAAGGTTAAGCGACTTGCAAGATCACCCAGCTGGGAAATACTAATACCAGGACTGGACCCTGGATTTCTAACTTCTACTCTTCTGTACTCTGTGGTAGGAGTAAAGATGCAGCCCTGGCCCTCAAGAAGCATGTATCTAGCCTAGGGCAGAGTGAGGTGGGTTGGTGGATGGGAGTGCTAGGCAGAAACAGAACACAACCACCCAAGGAATATCAGGAGAACAAAACCTGACTCTGAATCCAGTTAGTGTATTCAAAGGAGAGCATGGAGGAGGAGGTCTAAGGGAACCTGGTCAAGTTATCTAACCTCTCTAAGACAGGGATCCCCATAGGTAAAATAGGAATAACAATATTTGTTCTTCTTTCTTCATGGTCATTTTGTGAGATCAAATCACTTAAGTGTGTTACGGCACTTTGAACTATCCAAGTGCTTTCTAAATGTGAGGGAATGGTTTTATAGATAAGGATAGGTAGGATTTTGTACTGCCAGAGAGAGGGAAAAAGAGAAGGAATTCTACAAAGGGAGAAGAGCATAAGGACAGACAGACAGAAATAGAATGACTTCAGACATCTCTCTCTTTCTTAATCTCTGAATTTCTTGATCTCCATATCTATCTAATTTCTATTTCCATTATGATTGCTATTTCTATCATCTCTAGAGAAACAGCTAATAGAGAGAAATAAATAAATCTAACTATAAGAAAGACTGAGCCAGGGAGAATAGGGGAAGGGAATGGATGAATGGGGGTAAGGAAACTGACTTGACTCCATAGAAAATTTCTAAATGAAACTCTAAATTGTCAACTATTTGTTAATGGCAGCATCTTACTTGATACAGAAAAGTATTTGAGCATGCAATGGACATATGCCATTTTACTTGATTGCCCAGTATCTATGCCCTGTCTTATTTATGCAAAAAATCCTATTATGTGTAGTTCTTTTTGGAAAACTGAAGTAGGCTCTCAAAACATATCCTGAGACAGATGTTTGCCTGCATGTGGTTTGCTGGGGAGTACTCTTAGGAACAACACAGGTAGAGGAATGAGGAAAGTTGGATGGGGCAGAGGGTGAAGTTGAACTGTAATGTAGTTTGCATAAAGACCTCAGTCAACTCCACAAGGAGCTCTGAGACTAAGATGGCTCTTTGGAGATGTCCCAAATTGAGGCACAGTTTGCAGGCTTTTGTATTCCTTTATCAACTTTCAGAGGCATTAGAACCAGAGTGACTCCATCTTGAGTGAGGGCTAGGAAAAAATGAGGCTGGAGCTTGCTGGGCTACATTCCCAGGAAGTTAGGTATTCCTGGCCTCTAGATGTTTATGACTAAGGGAACAGATTGATAACGTTTACTAAACAGACCCAGACTCAGGAATGTCCTGATATCCCAATATCTTGAGAACAGAAACATTCCTAATTTTGCTTTAAAGATAATAATATCAATTCTTGCAAAATATAGTAATTAAGAAAATAAATTCTTTATCACAAACCCTTGTAGCAGAGCACTTATCCCCATGACTTCTTGTTGTTGTTATCATGTATATAAACAGCGTTGTACCTAGACTGGACACGTTCTTCCTGTTACTATTGGGAACACCCTACTCTGTCTATGGAGCAGCTATTCTTTCATCACTGTGATTTCTTAATAAATTTGCTTTCGTTTTGCACTGTGGACTAACCCTGAATTCTTTCTTGCATGAGATCCAAGAACCTTATCCTGAGGTCTGGATCAGGACCCCCTTCCAGTAACATGCCCAGGCATTGAAGGCAGGCTGCCCCCAGTAGAGAGTGTACACTTGGGTGAGGCAGCTCCTCCCAGTGGAGGACAATTCCTGGGGAGGGATTTATCTGCGAGCCATCAGCAGGCAATATCCCCAGCAGCTGGAGGAGTTGAGAGCCTGGGTCTTGAGAAATCTGTCAGTGCACCACAGCATCCCCGCCAAAGGTCAGCTTCCCCTTCTCCATGTTGCCTGCCTTCTGGGTCAAGTGCACATGAGCTAGGTTTGGCCCATCAGATTCTCTTACCAACGACTTTATCTTGAGCAGTTGAGCAGATGACACAAAGATGAAGGATCCAGTAACATTCACTTATGTTAGCAGTAGATGTTACTGAATGAATTCACTTAGGCAGCAGTAGTAGGCACGGTTATCTTTTGAGTTTTGTGGAAGTAGTAGCTGGCCAAATTATTCCTGAAACACAGCTTTTGCCAGTGTCCTGTGGTTCCTTAATATTTTCTAATCCATGGTCTTAAATCTCTGGTTGATGCTGTGAGTCTTTTCTTTCTTTCTAGTAAACTTCATTTTATCTTTAGACATTGAAGCTTGGTTTTGGTATCTTAAAACTAAGGAACTCTGATAAAGGGAATAAATGACAAAAGAGAAAAGGAAAGAATGTTAAATTCTGGAATAATGCTTATTATCTATACTAGTATGAGTATAAAGAAGGTATCATACCTTTTAATAGAATATGACAGTGGTAATATTAATTTGATTATTATTTTCCTTCAAGAGTTTCATTTCTTTAACCCCAGAGAAGGATATATGTATATATCCTATATATATGTATATATATTTTCATTCTTCATTCCAAGAAGTGGAACAGGAGGGTGAGGAGTAGGAAGGTAGTTCGAGTATTAATGACAACATGTTTAGGGTGTTAAAATCTTTGACTAATGGCTTAATAAATCATGGATTAATAGTGAGATTTCCAGCAGGAAAATCAAAGTTCTGTGTGTGTGTGTGTGTGTGTGTGTGTGTGTGCATATATACAGAATCTTACCTCTTTTGACAGACTGTTTGGCAAAGAGATACTCTCCATTATATATACTCCTTTTGTATCGTATTCTCAAGTGTGTTTGTAAAAATGAATGAGTTTGCAGAAAACAGATCTCACTAAATAGGTTAATTAGTTGAGAAAAATGAGAAGCCACTACTGGGCATTTTAAAATCACTTACAGGGTCAAGGTGAGCGAAGTTGGATTAAGAAGTACAAAAATTCACTAAGACTATGGTGGAAATTCTGTTAAGGCCCCTTTGGATAATGCAGAGTTCAAGGCTGAAGAGTGTGTGTGCAGAACATAAGGTGAGATGAAGATGCCAGTAGGGTGTGCAGCAGATACCCAGAGGCAACAGCCTCCAGAAATCATTCGAAGAAGTGGAACAGGAGGGTGAGGAGTAGGAAGGTAGTTTAACTATTAATGACAGCATGTTTAGGGTGTTGAAATCTTTGAGTAATGGCTTAATAAATCATGGATTAATGGTGAGATTTCCAGTGGGAAAATCAAAGTTCTCAACCAATTTACTTACATGTAGATACAGTGCTCCCTGGGTTAGGTCATTAAAACTTCGTTAGAATGTACTTAGTAAAGCAAGTGGTACTAAATATGAGGCTAAATTGCCTCGCCTTGTTGACCAGATTGAAAGCAAATCAGCTCAAGTGGGTTCCTGCCATCCCTTTTGGAGTGTGCCCGCTGACAGAGGAAATGGATCCCAGCGGGAGCAGATTTCCGAGTATTTAATCTCCCATTGCTACTATAGCAGCATCCACAGGTTTGAGATGGCTAGGGTAAAAACTGGGATTTCTGTTTGTTGGTCTCTTTGAAACAAGGGAATAAGGAGGAAACCCTAGAAGAAGGTATTAAGCTTTCTTTTTGGGGGAGGTGGTGTTGTAAGATGTTGGGTTTTGGAGGAGGAAACACATGTTCTTTGGGATGGGTGGTCAGAGAAAGGCTCATTGACGAGGTCATATCTGGGTTGTGACCAGTAAGATCAGAAGGAGGCAGCCATAGAAGGACGCTAAGAGTGAGGCTGGCAGAAGTAAGGAAGGACGTTCCAGGAAGAAGGAACAGAGCATTGCAAATACTCTGGGGGAGGAAAGAGCTTGGAATCCTTGAGGAAGTGAAGGGTGCCCAGTGTGGTTGGAATTAGTGAGAGGGTGAGGATTATGGTGGGGAGGAGGATATTTGGTACCAAGACCCAGGTAGAGAGGCAGGAAGTGACCCATTATTTTGGCCAGCTGAATCATTATATTATACAAAGCTGGGATTTTGTTTGAGGTGCAACAGGAAGCCATGGAGGAGTTTTAAGGCAAGGAGTGACATGAACAAATTTCTATTTATAAGACGCCACTGTGGCTTCTACAAGGATAATATATTGGAGGAAAACAAAAATGAAATCAGGCAAATTAGTAAAGAGGCAATTATTAAAGTGTAGGGGAGATGTGGTAAGCGCTTGATCTAGGGAGGTGGCCAATGGTGGTCAATAGAAGCGGATGGATTAAGGGTATAATTAGGAGGCAGAAAAAGAGGATTTAGTGATGAATTGGCTGGTGGAGAAGGATAACTAGAATGAGATAAATCTAGGATAACACCCAAATTTGTGTCTTGAGCTACTACTGGTATGTAGCAGTCATTTTCTGGCATGCCTTCTAGCCATTGACCCCGTTTTAAAATTCTGCAATTTTATTCCCTTCACCTCTTGCTAAGTTAAGGTCTCAGGCACTGCTCTTCTTGTCACCCTCATGCTTGCTTGGTGTTCAGAGAAAAAAACCAGCTCCTCTTCTGAGTGAGTTCTGTCTCTTGTCAATAGAATTAAAAAAACAGAGCCCCTTCTCGGGTATCAGCACCACACAACTAGCCTCTTTCCCATGCAGTGCTGGATCCTTGAGTGATTTAGAATCAGCGTTTCCTACTCAGCCTTAATATGAATGCATTGCCTGTTGATTATCTCAGACACAACTTATTACCCTGAATTTAAGACTCCTTCAGTGCTGTTTCAATTAATGTGGTGGTGAGTGTGAGCATTAGAATGGCCAAGCACAGACAGAATTTAATTGATTTAATTTGCATATCTCATTCTGAAAGAATTATATGTTGTAAATTCACCCACTGGCAGGACCTGACCACTGCTACCTTCTTTGTGAATACAAAATTAGCTTCCCTGAAGGTTTCCCTAACCCTGGTTGTCTTTGGATCACTTCAGACTTTTAATGTTTGTTCCATCTTTTTAGAGAAGAATATAGAACCCTCTTGGGAAATAAATGCCAGTTTGGGGGAAGGCTGTGAGTATGACTACATTGCTTATAAGAGGAGCATGTGCACTGAGAATAGTGTCATTTTTGAGCCATCTGCAAGGGATCTTTTGGGGACTCTGGAGCTGAAGTCAGAGCAGATGCTTCTCTGATGGAGACTAGCATGGGAAAAGGAGTTATTGTGTCTTTCTAGGCCAAGACACATTTTCCAGAAATCTTTCTGTGTACTGTTAGAAGTTTTATTATAAAAAATGTGTAAAAGACAAGCTAATGAAAATCTTATATTGCATACATACCTGTGTATGCAACATATTTAAATATATTATACACATGAACACCCACACAAATAGATACATATCTGGTAATCACCAGGTATTCTTCAGTACACCTGTACCAGTTGATGACTTATTGAAATATTTTCATTGAACTTGGTAAATAGATGCTGACCCTGAGTACCCCTCTGGCTACCTGCTGTACCCTCTGGGGCTCCCCTTGATCTACTTGATGTGTCTAAGTGGAAACACTTGGCTCTTGAAGGATGCCTCCAGGCCTCTGTCCTGATTCTACAGCCAGAGTCCTTTCTGATGAGTCTGAATTTACAGGTTGTTAGCCATTTTGAATACCACCTGTGTGCATGTGTGTAAATGTTTGGGATTTGACCTCATGTTGAAATTTCTTTCATTAATTCATTTGCATAGTGAGGCTGACTACCTACTATATGCAAGATACTATGCTAATTTCAGGGGATATGAAGTTGAGTTAAATAGTTCTCTGCGCTTGAGGAGTTTAGTCCAGGAGTGGAGACTGGCACATCAATGTGAAAGTGTCATGATAGAGATAAGCAAACAGAATCACAGGATTGTTGGTAGCTCCTAATCCGGCATGAGGTTATGGTGATATAAGTAGTCAGGGAAAACTCCTTGGAGGGAGGATAATTGAGCTGAGTCTTACAGGATGAGTAGGGATTACGCTTATGAAGGGGTGGAGGTGAGGAAGGGATGGAGGTGAGGAAGGGTGTCCACTGGGATTCACTGGCAGGGAGTGTCCAGAGGGGTGGGAGAAGAGGGTGAGGCCAGAACAGGGAAGATCTGGCATATGCAATAATTGTTATTTTGTCTGCACAGCATTCTTTCTGCTAATAGAATGTATCTCTTTCTTTTGGGTTACTCTGCCTCTCCACTCTCTGACTGGTAGTTTGGAGGCGATGACTCCCACTTCCTGTTACAGGACTGGGTATGTGACTGAGGTCTGGGTAAATGTATCCTCTGTTGCTCTGGCACAGGGATTGGTTCTAAGATAGGCATGGACTCAAGTCAGTCCAGTAAGAATCAGCTCCAAGATATATGATGGATGCATTGGAAAAAGGAATCCTCTATTTTTCTGCTGATAAGACTAAGCCCCTGTTGGCCAACTTACTATTGTGAGAAGAACCAACCAACCAAGCACCATTTTGGAAGGCAGAGCTGAGACATAACAAAAACAGATTCCTGATAGATACATCTGAGCAGTTGGATTCCACTGTTCCAAAGAAAGCCCATATACCCTGGGGTTTTTAAAGTTATGTGAACAATAAACTTTTCAATTTAGGCCAAATCAAGGGCAGGGCCTACAGCGTGCAAGTGAAGGAAACCCAGTGAGCCCATGTCATTCAGCAGAGTGAGCCACGAGGACTCTTGGGAACCATGCAAACTAAGAGGTGAGTGGATGCAGAGGACTTCACCAAGGAAGCAAAGATGGAAATGTCAGAGAAATGGGAGGAGAACCTAGACAGTTGCTTGTACAGAGAGTATTCTGACAGCTTGAATATAGTTTATCCTCTTAAGTATGTCTGAGCAGAATCACGTTTGCATTCTGGCTTCTTGTTTCTGTTTAGATTGGTCATATTCAATCTATATAATCTACATTTCAGCATTTTATTTGTTTAAAAAACATTTTTTTTAAATCAGCAGTTCAGAGGGAAGTGTCAGTGACACATTTTCCTTAACATCCCTGAATTTGAAGTAGAGGATTTTGATTTAAGAATATTTATCAAAATGCCCCCAGACCTGTCTTAAAACACCATACTCCCTCCCTCCTTAACTACTACAAGTTTGTCTGGGGATCACTTTATTTTGTCATTTGTACTTTGGATTTCATGGCAAGCTAACTTAATGTGGTAATATAAACGATAACATTATTAATCACTTATTCCATGCCCAAGAGTGTTCTAAGCTCTTTGTATGCAACTGGCCTCTGAGATGGCCACCGTTATAAACCCCCATTCCATTTTATTTTATTTTTTTTGCTTTTTAAATTAACCAACTTTATATTTTTAGAGCAGTTTTATGTTTACAGAAAAAGTGAGCAGAAGGTACAAAGGGTTTCTATTTATCACCCCTAACCACAGTTTCCTATATTATTAACATATTGCATTAGTGTAGTAAATTTGTTATAGTTGATGAACTAATACTAATGCAATATTATTAACTAAAGCACATAGCTTATATTAAGAGTCATTCTTTGTTGTACAGTTCTGTAAGTTTTTATAAAAGTATGATTCATACATCTACCGTCATGGTATGGTACAAAATAGTTTCACTGCCCCCAAATTCTCCTATTCTCCAACAATTCATTCCTCCGTCCCTCAACATGAATGCCTGGAAACCACTGTTTTTTTAAATTGTCTCCACAGTTGTTCCTTTTCCAGAATGTCATATACTTGGCATTATCCATTGTGTAGCCTTTTCAGACTGGTTTCTTTTACTTAGTAATATGCATTTCATGTCCCTCTATGTCTTTTCACGACTCTGTGGCTCATTTTTTTAATCACTAGAAAATAGTCCATTGCATGGCTGTACAATAGTTTGCTTATACATTCACGTATTGAAGGACATCTTGGTTGCCTTTCAGTTTTGACAACTATAAATAAAGCTGCTATAAACGTTCATTAACAAGTTTTTGTTTGGACAAAATATTTATCTCATTTGGGCAAATACCAAAGAGCGTGACTGTTGAATTGTAAGGTAAGTGCATGGTTAGCTATGTAAGAAACTACCAAACTCTTCCAAAGCAGTTGTGCCATTTTGCATTCTCACCAGCCATGAATGAGGGTTCCTGTTGTTCCACATTCTTGCCAGTATTTGGTGCCAATATCATGGATTTTAGCCATTCTATAGGTGGCAGTGATATCTCAATATTGTTTCAGTTTGCAGTTCCCTGATAACATATAATGTCAAGCACCTATTCAGATGCTTATTTGCCATCTGTATATCTTCTTTGGTGATGTATCTGCTCAGACCTCTTGCCCATTTTTTTTAGTTGGGTTGTGTATTTTCTCATTGTTGAATCTTAAGAGTTACAATTTTAAGAGGTATCTAAGTTATCAAATTTGTGGGCATAGAGTTCTTCCTAATATTTATTATCCTTTTAATATCCATTAAATCAGTAGTGATGGCCTGTCTCATTTCTGATATTAGTAGTTTGTATCTTCTCTCATTTATCCTTAGTTAGCCTGGCTGGAGGTTTAACATCCTATTGATCTTTTCAAAGAACAAGCTTTTGATTGCATCATTTTCCTCTATTGGTTTCTTATTTTAAATTCCATTGATTTCTGCTCTGATGTTTATTATTTCTTTTCTTCTGCTTACTTTGGATTTAAATTGTTCTTCTTTTGCTACTTTCCTAAGGTGCTTTCCTAGATTATTGATTTTAGGTCTTTCTTCTTTTCTGATATTTGCATTCAATGCTACAAATCTCCCTTTGAGCAGTTCCTTTGCTGCGTTCACCAATTTTTTATGTTTTAAAAACTTTTTTTTAGGTTTGGGGGTACATGTGAATGTTTGTTACAGAGGTAAACACTTGTCACTGGAGTTTGTTATATATATTATTTCATCAACCAGATATTAAGCTCAGTACCCAATGGTTACCTTTTCTGCTTCTCTCCCTCCTCCTACCCTCCACCCTCAAGTAGACCCCAGTGTCTGTTGTTTCCTTCTTTGCGTTCATAAGTTCTTATCATTTAGCTCCCACTAAATGAGGGAGAACATGCAGTGTTTCGTTTTCTGTTCCTGCATTAGTTTACTAAGGATAATAACCTCCAGCTCCATCTATGTTCCCTCAAAAGATATGATCTTGTTCTTTTTTATGGATGCATAGCATTCCATGGGATATATGTACCATATTTTCTATATCCAATCTGACATTGATGGACAATTACGTTAATTCCATGTCTTTGCTATTGTGGGTAGTCCTGCAATGAACATTTGTGTGCATGTGTCTTTAGGGTAAAATGATTTATATTGCTCTGGGTACATACCCAGTAATAGGATTGCTGGGTTGAATGGTAGTTCTTCTTTTAGTTCTTTGAGGAATTGCCATACTGCTTTCCACAATGGTTGAACTAATTTACCCTCCCGCCAACAGTGTATAAATGTCCCCTTTTCTCTGCAACCTCGCCAGTCTCTGTCATTTTTTGTTTTCCATGATAGCCATTTTGACTGGTGTGAGATGGTATCTCATTGTGATAAACTCCATTTTAAAGATGAGCAAACTGAGGTTTAGAGAGATGGAAACATTCCCAACTCATACAACTAGTGAGTGACAAAACTGGGCATAAAGCTTACCTTTATTCCATTTTTGTGAGGAAAATATTTTTTCTATTACAGACATCCATAAGAAAACAACTAACCTTAAAGGCCTAGATTTTTAAGTTTTCTGAAATTTCTGTTATATTACTTTTAACTTGCTAGTCCTTTGACTGTATCTCATTGCTCTGTGTATCATCTCCTTGTCAATAATTTACAGGACCTCTCAATAAAAACAAATAGTAATGCTCTTTTATCTATGCAAATGTGATGATCTGCCTGTCTAGCTGTTCCCCCACCTGTTAAAAGTTACTGCCTCCCATGAACCATTTCATGTGATTTCCAAAACATTGCAACTGATATTTTATCTTTGGTTGCTTAATAAATATAATCAACACCACAGCCTTTAGCATTTTGTGGAAACTGCTCTAATTTCTCAGCAATAATGAATCCATCTACCAGAGCAACAGCCTTGGGGGACTCTATTTATTGTAGAACAGAATGAAAAATTTTGCCCATAAAGCAAAACCAGAAAATCTGGGACTTCCCTTGGTGCTATTTCATGATTTTTCACCACTCAAATGACTTTAAGCTCTGTGATTGCCATCCCTCAGTGTCATAGCAGAAGCAAATAATTTCTCAAGTGACTGTTCAGAGATCTAGGCTTAGTCCAGGTCTGATCTTTGATGAATACTAAAAGTAGTCATGGCTTTCTCTGGAGGAGCATTTTTCTGCAAAATACCAAACCAAAACATATACAAGATAGTGAAATTTCCTATATTTTAAAACTTTAAGTTCTTTATAAAACATGTTTGAATGAAGTCTCCCCCTTGCTTTTATTGTTTTATTTTTGCTTACTGAGCAGAAATTGTTTTTATCCAAATCATCTTTTCTGTTCTGCCAAATAAAAATGAAATATGATCATATACACACACACAAAGCTTCCTGAGAGAATCATTCCAGAATATCTCAGCTTATTAGCAGTGAGGAGGAAACAGAGCAGTAGTCAGAAAAGAAGTCATTCCTAGTAGCTGCCTCATGTGTGAAAATTGCCTGTCTCACCATGAAAAGGCTGCTCCTTGACAACAGTGTTTTAGTCACTGTTTTGTTTGAGGGAAAACCAAAGTTTTGGTTATTATGTGTGTTAGTCTATTTTCATGCTGCTAATAAAGACATACCCGAGACTGGGTAATTTATAAAGGAAAGAGGTTTAATGGACTTACAATTCCATATGGCTGGAGAGGCCTCATAATCATGGTGGAAGGCAAAAGAGAAGTAAAGACACATCTTACATGGTGGCAGGCAAGAGAGCGTGTGCAGGGGAACTGCCCTTTATAAAACCATCAGATCTCATGAGACTTATTCACTGTCACAAGAACAGCATGGGAAAACCCACCCCCATGATTCAATTACCTCCCACTGGGTCCCTCCTGCAACCCATGGGAATTATGGGAGCTACAATTCAAGATGAGATTTGGGTAGGGACACAGCCAAACCGTATCATTAAGTTTTTCAAAATGGTTCATCCCTTGAGTGTATCCAGACTGATTTTCTACCACTTTGGATAAAATTATTGGGTTGATCTATACAACTTTCTAATGTTTTGTTGTTTGTCTGTATAATCTGAGTTGGAGTGGGTTTGAAAAGCTATCTCTGGATCCCAGAAAAGTAAAATTCCCCTGGATTATGGCAGATTTTGTAATTTGGACCAACCCTCCCACTGATGACAAACCAGAAAGCTGGACAAAATATTATCTATTAAAAAATCTGTTTTAAGGCTTTAGGGAACTAACTAGGTTATGAGGAATTATTGAACCCAGATATAAGAAATAGAAGTAATTGAGAGAGGTGCAATAACATTTTTGGCTGGTGTAACCCTAGGTGCGCTTGCAGATTCCAGAAGAGGGAGCTGAGACCGGAGCAGCACTTTCAACACCCTAATAGAGTTGGGATTGGGGGTCAAAAGTTGAAGTTCAGGACCTGCTTATGGTAGAAACCTAGTAAGAGCCCTATACATTGAGTTGGGAATGTAAAAGGCAGATCCTAAATTAGAAAGTGTGAAGTTTTTATCTTTTCTTGACCTTTTCTCCTGAACATTTATGTCTTAGCAAGTAGTCAGCATGGGGGTTTGAACGCCTAATTGTTGGTAAATGGTTGAGGCATAACAAAAATATTAATATCCACTGTTTACTGTCATGTTATTTGAAACAAAAGTGACCATGTATACTATCTTGCTTGAAGAAGTCTTTGACAGGAAAAGCAGTATCATGTCATTTATAAATTTTCTTGTTCTAAAGAAAGCAGTTACATATATACATATATATATATATAAATTATGTAAATAAAAGTTATTTTATACAAAAAAAAAGAAAGTGTGAACCAGAAGCAAAAGTGTTCTCAGAGTGCACATCTTTGGATTATCTGGGTGGTTCCTGAAATCAGATAGATACTATTCTAGATTTCTAATGCCTCTAGTTGCCTGACAAAAATAAATAAAAAATCCTCCTTAGAAGAAAATAGCATGATTTGAGTTCACATGATTTCTACAAACATTTTTTCAAATGCATTTATAGGCACACAACTCACAGGTAGTCAGGCATGTAAGACTACACATTGAGTGAGTACAGACAGAAAAGCTGGCACGAGATAAGCCCCACCCAGATGTTGGAAAGTTCAAAAACATTTAAAAGTAACTGTGCTTAGAAAATTAAAAAAATTTGTAAGAAAATTGGAAAAATGACACAATATATTTTAAAACAAAATAGAAACACAGAAATCGAAAATAGCAATAATCAAAATTAACATCTTAAGAGATGAGTTAAACAGTTGATGATAAAGATGAAGAGAGAATTATAGAGCTGTAAGATGTTAAAAATAAAAAGAAAAGGGTATCTCAAAACTGCTGGGAGCCACAAATGATAGGATGAACTCATTGGAAAGTATAGCCTGATTCTGCTAAGATGGATTCCATGAATCTATTATTTGTAAAAAGGATTAAGAACAAAGTTTTATTTGTAGCGCATTGTTCAGAAATTGTAGTGGATAACTGTGCTAGGATCCATACTCTACCTGATTTAAATAGAAAGGGATTAAATATACAGAGATTTAGGGGCTTACACAATCATTGGAAAGACTAAGCAAACAGACTGCAGGCTGGGCTTCCAAACTGTGTCACAGAGGTGGTTTACCAAAAGAGTTCATCTTCTGTAATGATTAAGAAGCCACCACCACAACTGGTGGCTGCGAGAGAGACTACGTTGCCTTAGCCATGACCCTTAGCAGCAAATTAGGTTCCTGAGCTCTATTTCTTGCTACACATGAAGCTGGGACCATCTGTAAGGATCTGACAAGTGTGTCCATGAATGCTCTTGCTAGAACAAATAGTGTAAGCAGCTAGATTTGGCATGATTGTATCTGTTGGCAGAGGCTGCCCGGTGTGAGCCTGAGTTGGAGGGAGCCTTAAATGAGTAGTTTTTAGCTTCTCAACCTCTAACATCTGTAAGGCATACTACAAAGGGAGGAAATAAAGAGGCATGAGTCCATCTGCCACATCTACCACATCTGTTGTTTGCGTTTGCCTGGCACCACATCATCCTGTTTCTTATGGAAACAGAACTTTTTTTTTTTTCCTGTAAGGAAATAATACAGTCAATGGTACACACTGACTCAGATCTACCAGTTGGACTAATCTGTCCCTTAGACACTGTAATTGGCTTATAGATGTGCCCTTGATCCATTTTGGTTTTGTAAGACTTGTCCCCAAGGCTCCTCTGCCAAAGTTATGAAAAGAGACTTGTTCTTATTACCAAGAATCCTAAACATGCAGGATATGAATGTGGGCTGCTGTTGGTGGTTTCCCACCATGAATCAAGGGCACATTTGAAAGTGAAATGAAGTAGATTCCAGAAGAGAAAAGAAATGGGAGTGGGGAGTGTTCCTTTGATTTTGCTTGAACCCCTAGGTCAAACTGTGCCTAAGCCTGTTCTCCCTTTTGATTCCTCAGTTATATGATCCTATAGATTCTCTTTCACTTTTTCTAGTATGAGTTGGGTTTTTGTCACCTGCAATATATAGTTCTGGTTAGGAATTATGTGAACTAATGTATTTTGATACGCACCATCTTTACAGCTGGAAAACATCTGTCTTTGTAAAAATGACATAAAGATTGTGGCATCTTATTTACCATAGAAATCTACATTGTACTGGTCAGAGGTCTGTGGGAGGGATTCTGAGAGGTTCCCTTCAGGCCTATCCTGGACCTCCCTGTGGGTGGGAGTCTGAACAATCCAACCCTTTGTGGTAGTAGAGTATTTGGCAAGTGAGGTTGTGCCATTTAAGACTGGGGTGACTGTACCAGCAATAAGCCTTACATTATATCTTGTATTTTTCTCAGGAATCTTCTCAAGAATTCAGCTATTTTGATACAAGGCTTGTTTCTGCATTCGTTCATTTATTCATTCAACATTTTGGAGTCTCCACTTTGTAGCTTAGGGCAACTAATTTTCAAAGAAATGGCTATACAACTCCACTGTTTACAAACTTTTAGCAGCTCCATGCTGCCTGGGGAAAATGGCCAGCATCTAGATCCTTCTGTATTCAAATCTGACCTGCCTTTGCAGTGGTAGCTTGGCCTGCTTCTTTCCAGAGGGTCCATGTGAGAGGTGCTTTGTGATATTCACCTCTATGTGGCAGGAGCTTTGTGATATTCACCTCTATGTGGCAGGCGCTCTGTGATATTCACCTCTATGTGGCAGGTGCTCTGTGATATTCACCTCTATGTGGCAGGCACTATGATATTCACCTCTGTATGGCAGATGCTGTGATATTCACCTCTATGTGGCAGGCACTCTGTGATGTTCACCTCTATGTAGCAGATGCTGTGATATTCACACATGGCATACGTGGCAGGTGCTATGATATTCACCTCCATGTGGCAGGCACTCTGTGATATTCACCTCTATGTGGCAGGTGCTGTGATATTCACCTCTATGTGGCAGGTGCTGTAATATTCACTGTGGCAGGCGCTGTGATATTCACCTCTACGTGGCAGGCACTATAATATTCACCTCTATGTGGCAGGCATTGTGATATTCACCTCTACGTGGCAGGCGCTGTGATATTCACTTCTATGTCGCAGGTGCTGTGATATTCACCGCTATGTGATGGGCTCGTGATATTCGCCTCTATGTGGCAGGCACTCTGTGATATTCACCTCTACGTGGCAGGCACTGTGATATTCACCTCTACGTGGCAGGCACTATGATATTCACCTCTACATGACAGGCACTGTGATATTCACCTCTACGTGGCAGGAGCTGTGATATTCACCTCTACGTAGAAGATGCTGTTCTATTCACCTGTACGTGGCAGGCACTGTGATATTCACCTCTACGTGGCAGGAGCTATGATATTCACCTCTACATGGAAGATGCTGTTCTATTCACCTCTATGTGGTAGGTGCTATGCTATTCACCTCTATGTGGCAGGTATTGTAATATTCACCTCTACATGGCAGGCACTGTGATATTCGCCTCTAAGTGGCAGGCGCTCTGTGATATTCACCTCTGTGTGGCAGGCACTCTGTGATATTCATCTTTATGTGGCAGGTGCTCTGTGATAGTCACCTCTCTCTAAGGAGCCATGCTTCCCACCCATGCCCCCACTCCCTTGCTTACATGACCCTCTTGGATATGGATGCATTTCCTTGCCTATTCATTTTTCATAACTTGGATCAGGTGGCACTGATTTCAGGCCCTGATCTTTACATTAAGATCAACCTTTCCTTTGTGCTCCCAATGTATTTTTTTTTCATGTCACTCTTGTTAGATTTATCACATCCCAATGATGTTATTTTAATCTTGTTTTTTCCTTTATTATGCTGTAAACTACTAAAAACTAAATGTAGTACCTCATTCACCCTTTTATCTTCAGTGCTCAAAACAAATTAACTAGGTCAATTCCTCATTCCTCAATTATACACTTTTATAGCATCACATATTTCTTTGTAATATTTGTCAAGATTGGAATTTTATAGTTGTTTTTGTGAGTTTTGGATTAATTTGTGTCTTGTTTACTAGATCAAAAGCCTAAAAGGGGTAGGGTCATGACCAATTTTGCCTGCCAACATATTCCTCCTGCCTAGTGTAGTCCCTGACACACAGTAGGTGCTAAACACATTTATTGAATAGATGAGTGAAATCTTTATTGAATAAATGGATGGATGATAGATAACAGACTGTGTTAATGCCCTTCAGGAATACTAGTAGTTTAAAAAGAGAAGCCTAGAGGAGTTTTTTCTAATGGAAAGGACCAGTAATGTCACTATTAGTGGAATTTCAGGCACCGTAAGACCCCGGGTGATTTAAAAACAATGTTTAAATTTCTTTCTTACAGAAAAGTTGAAGAAAGAGTACAAAGATATTTTTCCCCCTGTAAGTTGCGAACAGTCCCCAATCATCCTCCCATACTTGAGTATATCTGATCTAAAGGAGAATATTTCCCTATATAATTATAATACAACCATCAGTATCAGGAAATTGACTTAATAAATGACTACCATTTAATCCATGGGCCCCATTCAGCTTTTGTCAATTGTTCCAGTAATGTCTTTTTTTCCCAGTCATCAGGCTACAATTTTATTTTTTTTTCTTTTTTAAATTTTAAATTCAGGGGTACATGTATGGTTTTGTTGCATATTGTATGATGCTGTGATTTGAGCTTCTAAAGCTCTTGTTGCCTAAGTAGTAAACATGGTACCCAATAGGTAGGTTTTCAAGCTTTGCCCTCCTCTCTTCCTCCCTGCTTTTGGAATCCTCAGTGTTTGTTGGTCACATCTTTGTTTTTGTTTGCACCCAACGTTTAGTTCCCAGTTGTAAGTGAGAACATGTGGTATTTGGTTTTCTGTTTTTGCATTAATTCACTTAGGGTAACAGCCTCCAGTTGCATCCATTTTGCTGCAAAGGACAAGATTTCATTCTTTTTTGGCTATGTAGTATTCCATGGTGTATATGTACCACATTTTCTTTATCCAGTCCACCACTGATGGACACCTGGGTTGGTTCCATGTTTTGGCTATTGTGAATAGTGCTGCAATAAATATATGAATAAGGTCACATGTATTTTTGGTAGAATGATTTCTTTCCCTTTGGGTATATACTCAGCAATGGGATGCTGGGTCCAGTGGTAATTCTATTTTTAGTTCTTTGAGAAATCTCCAAACTGCTTTCCACAGGGGCTGAACTAATTTGCATTCCCACCAGCAGCATGTAAAGTGTTCCATTTTCTCTGCAACCTTGCCAACATCTATTTTTGACTTTTTAAAAATAGCCATTCCGACTGGTGTGAGATGGTATCTCATTGTGGTTTTGATTTGCATCTTTCTGGTGATTAGTGGTGTTGAGGATTTTTTTTTTTTTTTGGTATATTTGTTGGCTTCTTATATGTCTTTTGAGAAGTGTCTTTTATATCTTTTGTCCACTTTTTGATGGGATTTTTTTTTTTTTTTGGTATATTTGTTGGCTTCTTATATGTCTTTTGAGAAGTGTCTTTTATATCTTTTGTCCACTTTTTGATGGGGTTGTTTTTTCTTGCTGATTTATTTATGTTCCTTATAGATTATAGATATTAGTCTTTTGTTGGATGGAGAATTTGCAAATTTTTCTCATTCTGTAGTTTGTTTACTGTGTTGATAGTTCATGTGGCTGTACACAGCTCCTTAATTAGGTCCCAGTTAACAATTTTTATTTTTGGTGCATTTGCTTTTCAGGACTTAGTCATAAATTATTTGCCTAGGCCAATGTCTACAAGGGTATTTCCTAGGTTTTCTTCTGGGATTTGTGTAGTTTGAGGTCTTACATTTAAGTCTTTAATCCATCCTGAGTTAACTTTTGTGTATAGTGAGGGATAGGAGTCCAGTTTCATTCATCTGCATATGGTTAGCCAATTTTCCCAGCACTGTTTATTAAATAGAATGTTGTTTCCTGTGTTGGCAAAAATAAACAATGCAGAAAGAGTATCCTATTCAAGAAGTAGGGTATCCTTTATTTCAGTGGTTTCTATTCTGTTCCTTTGGTCTATGTATCTATTTTTGTACCAGTACCATGTTGTTTTGTTTACTGTAGTCTTATAGTATATTTTGAAGCTGTATATAGTATATTTTGATATTTAATATCATGCCTCTGGTTTTTTTCTTTTTGCTTGGATCACCTTGCTATTCAGTTTCTTTTTTGGTTCCATATGAATTTTAGAATAGTTTTTTTTCTAATTCTGTGAAAAATAACGTTGGTAATTCGATAGGAATAGCATTGAATCTGTAGATTACTTTGGGCAGTACAGACATTTTAACAATATTGTTTCTCTGAATCCATGAGCATGGAATGCTTTTTCATTTGTTTGTATCATCTATGATTTCTTTTAGCAGTGTTTTGTAGTTCTCCTTGTAGAGATCGTTCACCTCCTTGGTTAGATGTATTCCTAGGTATTTTATTTTTTGTGTGCCTCCAATAATGTCTTTGTAGCAAAAGGATTATCTAAGAAAGGATATTATTGAAAAAATTGACGAAACTTGATCTAATCCTGGATCACACGGTACATTGGTTGCCATGTCTCTCTTAAGTCTTCAATCTGGAAAAGTTTCTTCGTCTTTCTTTGGCTTTCATAAGCTTGAGACATTTTTGAATATTATAGTTCATTTACTTTGTCAAGTTTCCCTTGATTTACGTTTGCCTGATGTTTTCTTATGATTAGACTCAGTTCGTGCCTTATTGGCAGGACTATCACAGAAAGCAGTGCTGTGTTCTTTTCATTGCTTCCTATTACAAGGGAAGTTTACTTTGATCAGTGGATTCAGTTGGTGTCTTCTAGGTTTCTTTACTGTAAAGTTTTTATTTTTCTTCCCTTTATAATTAAGTATTTTTTTAAGGAAAGAGACTCTGAGGTTATGTAAATATTTCACTTCTCACCAACCTTTCAGTGAAGGAGATATATTTGAGCAAAAAATCCCTTCTGGCATTCCTCAGATGCAGTTTTACCCTTAGACTTAGACAAGAGGGACTCCTTGCTATGGGTGAGCCCTTAATTTAAAGGAACCTCATCTCCTTCCCTTCCCTTCCCTTCCCTTCCCTTCCCTTCCCTTCCCTTCCTTTCCCTTCCTCACTCTCTCTCACACACACAGAGCTTCTTAATTTAGGTCCCAGTTATCAATTTTTATTTTCGTTGTACACATACACACACACACATACACACACACACACAATTAAAGAATATATATGAGTACATCTGTCATTTATGACCCGGTGCTCAGCTCTGCTACAGGGAGAGTTGTAACCCTAAACATCAACTGCCATGACTAGCACCTCTCAGGTCTCAGAGAACCACTTCACAACTTCTCTTGTCCAAGGTTCCTGAAGCAAAAGATGACTCAATCTGAACGTCACTGAACCTGGAGCTTTGTGGATTGTGCTGCTGCTATCAGGGACACTGCTCCACAGTACAGGAGGGCTTAAGTGACAGAAGGTAAGACAGAAGTAAGAAAACATATATATTACTTAACATGCAAAATTCTTCCTTTGGGATAACATAAATGCAAGAATAGATTTTTGCATAACAAGAGTCTTGTTTTAAGGCTACTTATGAGTCAGCTGTGGATTTGTAACTGTCACATAAGGTAGCTAAGGGATAATGTACAGTATTAAGCAATTTTCATTTATTTAGTTCTAGATGAAATGTGAATGAAGCATAATACCAATTATTTGCACATTTCAATAGTAAGCATTAGAATTGTGAGTAGTTTTATTTCTACACAAATACTTAATGAGATTTAATAGAAATATTAAATATTTAATGAGAATTTTTAAAAATTAAATAGAATATTTTATTTAGTGTTGATTTAAAATTTGAATACTCCATTAATTATTTTAAATTTTGTCTTTTAATTTTAGTAGATAATTTAAAACATGTTAGAAGACAAAATGTGAATGCAATACTTTAAGTAATATGAGTTTATTAAATAATGTATAATAGACATAAAATGATATAACACTAAGTAATAATTTAAATAATTCTTTCTACCTTGTTACATTTACTTTAATATAACTTTTGAATAAAAATATTCTCAAATTTTGTGTATTGTGAATATAATTTACATTTTATCTGGAATCCTTTAAATTATTACTGTTAATAGAACAGATTATGTGAAAATCTTGATTGTAATATTAATAAAATGATTATAAAAATGATTGTGTGGAAATAAGGGCAAGAAAAGTAAAGCTTATGGGATAGTTAGGTAACAATTTGTTACTATGTATGGCTTTATTTTATTACTCATTCAAATGCTGCTGGCCCATTTACAGAATACCCAGAGCTGTACAGTAATCTTTTCATTCAGTCGTCTTTGATATGTCATTGATTTTTGGTCACTTAAAAGCCATGGTTTTACATATTTTCCATTTTATCTTTGTGGAAAAAATAGTCATTAAGGTATGGAGATAGAACACATTTTATTTAACAGTTTTTATGCCTGATTTACAGCTAATGGGCTTCCATTTGAATTCTTACCCTAGGCTCCGCAAATGTTATGGGTGGGCTTTCTCAGACCCACTACCCACTCCACCACTTACATGACTACCTAGATTTATGATGATTCTCAACTCTGGGGACAACTCATATTATTTTCAAATTCTGTGCATAAGATAGGATTGGATATTTTTGTCTGTAGAGTACCCATTGGCATCTACCTCATCATCAGATAGCTTTGTGCACTATTAGGGGACTTCTGTGCACGTTGCATCTTCTTTTGGGGAAGCTCTAATGGCCATTGACAGTTGAAGCTGAGCTTTAACAAGAAGGTCAATAAACTTCAAATGTGAGTCCAGTGTTTTAGGGCTGGCTAGTATATCCTTTAATGCCCTCTCCATTGGTTGGGATGGATCTGCAGGATGGTTGATAGGGTTCGGATGTTTGTCTCTGCCCAAATCTCATGTTTAATTGTAATCCTCAATGCTGGAGGTGGGGTGTAGGGGGAGATGTTTGAGTCAGGGGAGTGGATCCCTCATGGGTTGATGCTATCTTAGAGACAGTGAATGAGTTCACACGAGATCTGGTCATTTAAAACTGTGTGGCATCTCCCCATCCCCCACTCTCTCTCTCCCTTGCTCCTGCTTTCACTCTGTCGTGTGCCTGCTCCCTCATCACCCTCCTTCATGATTATAAGTCTCCTGAGGCCTCCCCAGACACAGATGCTGCTAGGCTTCCTGTACAGCCTGCAGAACCATGAGCCAATTAAAATACCTGAGACTGGTCAGGTATGGTGGCTCACGCCTGTAATCCCAGAACTTTGGGAGGCTGAGATGGGTGGATCACTTGAGGCCAGGAGTTCAAGACCAGCCTGGCCAACATGTTGAAATGCCATCTCTACAAAAGTACAAAAATTAGCCGTGTGTGGTGGTACATGACTGTGGTCCCAGCTACTCGGGAGGCTGAGGCACAAGAATTGCTTGAACTTAGGAAGGAGTTGGAGGTTGCAGTGAGCCCATATCATGCCACTACACTCCAGCCTGAGTGACAGAGCGAAACTCTGTCTCCAAAAAACAAACAAACAAATAAACAAAAAACCAATAACAATAAAAACCCCAAGGCTGGGTAATTAAATTACCCCACCTTCTCCTAGGAGGCCCTGTGAGATTGCAATTTGAGCAGTGCAGCAGGAAGGTTCAATGTTATCTCCCTTCTAGTAAGGGACTAGTGGATATTGAAAAGTATCTACATTCTACCCTTGTCTCCACTTGTACTTTGATAGTATGTGAGGATTTTTTCTTTTCTTATCACTAAAGCAATACATGTTTATAAGAGGCGAAAAAAAAAGATAATCAAAGAGAAGAAAATAAAAACACCAACAATTCCACGAGGCAGAGATAGCCTCTGATAACATATCAGTTTGTATCTTTAGAATCACTTGAGGAGCTTTTAAGGAATATGAGTGTCTGTTGCCCATTCCCAGAGATTCTGATTCAAACGGTCTGGAATGTGCAGGACTAGTTTTTTAAGGTCTAATTTGTAGCCATAGGTGAAAAACCGCGAGTCTCGACATTTAGTGTATAAAATATATATTTTTACCAAAATGAGCATTCTGTAATACAGTTTTATTACATAATCTTTATCATTTAAGTTTATTACAAACATCTTGCTATAGAAGGATGTGAGAGCAAACACATCTTTTTTAATGGCCTCACAGTATAATTTAATTTGCTTACTCATTTCTTTGAGGTTGGAAAGGCAGAATGTTTTCACCTGGGCTGGGGAAGCGGGTGGGGTGGGGAGGGTGTGGGCAAAAAAGGATTGAAATAGCCACACTGGCATCAGAAAGCTCACAGATGTGGAGAAAACTAAGACAAGCTCTTCCTGGATTATGACAGATGACACAAAGACTGGAATTGTTTGCTATAAAGCTATGGTTGTCAGTGGGAAAGTCTCCAAATAATTGCTTATTAGTCGTAGATACACCTGGAAGTTTATTCCGTTACATATTTCTCATTCATTCATTCAACACATACTGAGCATTACTTAGGGCCTAAAACTGGGAATACAAAGATGGATAAGATTTTCTCCTTTACTTCAAGGAATTTATAATCCAAGAGAAAGCAGAGACAGATATACAAATAGCTACATGTATATTTATTGAGCACTTAACTCTGTTCCAATCATTCTTCAAACCATGTTCAGTGAATTTCCTCAATTTTCACCATTACCTGAATGAAGTCAGTAGTAGTATTTTTATCCCTTCTTGCAGATGAGGAGACTGAGGCACAGAGAGATTAGTTTGTCCATGGTTACATAAGCAGTAAGTGGTTGAACTAGGAATCAAGACAAGGCAGTCTGGCTCCAGAGTCCAAGCTCCTAATGTCTATTTTCTGCTGCATCAAAGAGCACATCAAAGAACAGTAGGTTCCAGGACAGGATTCATAAAGGAAGAAGTGGTAAGCTCTAATGTGGGAAGGGAGTAGAAAAGAGTAGTTTCAGGAAAGACATTGGAACTCAAAAAATAATTTAATTTTAAGAGAAGGTCCAATAAGGAGGGAGAATATGTAGATGCTTGGCATATGGGTATGTATGCTTCAACTCTGGTTTGTCAGAAATATTTTATTTTCTATTTGTCCTGTATCTGCCTACTGTGTCCCAATATTCCATGGGAGCTGTAAGAGGACCAACTGAGGTAGTCTGGTAGCCCTTCAAGTGTGGGTGGGCCCACAGATGTATCAGTTTCAGGTGAGACAATGGAGCCACTGGGCTGAGGAGAAGGATGGAACACTTGCATTGGGAGTAAGGCCAACTCTGTGGCCTTCATCCAGGAGCACATAAAAGTGCATCACTGTATTAGTTAGTCTGTTCTTATGCTGCTAATAAAGACATACCTGAGACTGGGTAATTTATAAAGAAAAAGAGGTTGAATGGGTTCACAGTTTCATATGGCTAGGGAGGCCTCAGAATCATGGCAGAAGGTGAAGAAAGAGCAAAGGCACATCCTACATGATGGCAGGCAAGAGAGAATGAGTGCCAGCAGGGGAAATGCCAGGTGCTTGTAAAACCATCACATCTCGTGAGACTCACTCATTATTGTGGGAACAGCATAGGGAAAACCACCCCCCATGATTCAATTACCTCCACCTGGTCCCTCCCACGACACATGGGGATTATGGGAACTACAGTTCAAGATGAGATTTGGGTGGAGACACAGCCAAACCATATCAACCACCAAGGAAGGAAAGTAGCATCATTCAAAGACCCTCCTCACAAGGGGAAACTATTGAACCTATTGAAGTGCAGAGAAGATAAGACTCAGGAGAAAATTTAACTTATTGCTAGATCTGAGATAAGTGCTCAAGGAGCTCTCATCAGTGAATTTATCTAGAGGGATATTTCAGAATGCCTACTGCTAAAATTCACATTGCTATAGGTTCCCTGGCTAGCTGGAAGAGGATGCTTCTTAGGAAAATTCACTGTACCCGTCAAGCAGAAATAAGCACAGAAATAGATCTTCCCAAAGGAGAAGAAAATCCCATTAGAAAACAGCCAATATCATACTGAATGGGCAAAAACTGGAAGCATTCCCTTTGAAAACTGGCACAAGACAAAGATGCCCTCTCTCACCACCCCTATTCAACATAGTATTGGAAGTTTTGGCCAGGGCAATCAGGAAAGAGAAAGAAATAAAGGGTATTCAAATAAATAGGAAGAGAGGAAGTCAAATTGTCTCTGTTTGCAGATGACATGATTATATATTTAGAAAACCCCATCATCTCAGCTTAAAATCTACTTAAGCTGATAAGCAACTTCAGCAAAGTTTCAGGATACAAAATCAATGTGCAAAAATCACAAGCATTCCTATACACCAAGAACAAATAAACAGCCAAATCATGAGTGAACTCCCATTCACAATTGCTCAGTTGCTACAAAGAGAATAAATACCTAGGAATACAACTTACAAGGGATGCGAAGGGCCTCACCAAGAACTACAAACCACTGCTCAAGGAAATAAGAGAGGACATAAACAAATGGAAAAACATTCCATGCTCATGGATAGCAAGAATCCACATCATGAAAATGGCCATAATGCCCAAAGTAATTTATAGATTCAATGTTATCCCCATCAAGCTACCATTGACTTTCTTCACAGAATTGGAAAAAACTACTTTGAACTTCATATGGAACCAAAAAAGAGCCCGCATAGCCAAGACAATCCTAAGCAAGGAGAACAATGCTGGAGTCGTCATGCTACATGAACTTTAAACGATACTATAAGGCTACAGTAACCGAAACAGCATGGTACTTGTACTAAAACAGATATATATATCAATGGAACAGAACAGAGGACTCAGAAATAACACCACATGTCTACAACCATCTGATCTTTGACAAACCTGACAAAAACAAGCAATGGGGAAAGGATTCCCTTTTTTTTTTTTTTTTTTTTGAGGTGGAGTCTCGCTCTGTCGCCCAGACTGGAGTGCGGTGGCCAGATCTCAGCTCACTGCAAGCTCCGCCTCCCGGGTTTACGCCATTCTCCTGCCTCAGCCTCCCGAGTAGCTGGGACTACAGGCGCCCGCCACCTCGCCCGGCTAGTTTTTGTATTTTTAGTAGAGACAGGATTTCACCGTGTTAGCCAGGATGGTCTCGATCTCCTGACCTCGTGATCCGCTCGTCTCGGCCTCCCAAAGTGCTGGGATTACAGGCTTGAGCCACCGCGCCCAGCCAGGATTCCCTTTTTAATAAATGGTGTTGGGAAAACTGGCTAGCCACATGCAGAAAACTGCAACTGTACCCCTTTCTTATACCTTATACAAAAATCAGCTCAAGATGGATTAATGGCTTAAACATAAGACCTAAAACCATAAAAATCCTAGAAGAAAACCTGGGCAATACCATTCAGGACATAGGCATGGGCAAAGACTTCATGTCTAAAACGCCAAAAGCAATGGCAACAAAAGTCAAAATTGACAAATGGGATCTAATTAAACTAAAGAGCTTCTGCACAGCAATAGTAACTATCATCTGAGTGAACAGGCAACCTGAAGAATGGGAGAAATTTTTTGTAATCTATCCATCTGACAAAGGGCTAATATCCAGAATCTACAAGAACTTAAACAAATTTATAAGAAAAAAAACCCCGTTGAAAAGTGGGCAAAGGATATGAACAGACACTTCTCAAAAGAAAACATTTATGCAGCCAACAAACATATGAAAAAAATGTTGATCATTACTAGTCATTAGAGAAATGCAAATCACAACCACAATGAGATACCATCTCACGCCAGTTAGAATGGTGATCATTAAAAAGTCAGGAAACAACATGCTGGAGAAGATGTGGAGAAATAGGAATGCTTTTACACTGTTGGGAGTGTAAATTAGTTCAACCATTGTGGAAGATGATGTGGAGATTCCTCAAGGATCTAGAACTAGACATACCATTTGACCCAGCAATCCCATTACTGGGTATATACCCAAAGGATTATAAATCATTCTACTTTAAAGACACAGGTACACATATGTTTATTGTGGCACTATTCACAATAGCAAAGACTTGAAACCAACCCAAATGCCCGTCAATGATAGACTGGATAAAGAAAATGTGACACATACACACCACGGAATACTATGCAGCCATAAAAAAGGATGGGTTCATATCCTTTGCAGGGACAGGGACGAAGCTGGAAACCATCATTCTCAGCAAACTATCACAATAACAGAAAACCAAGCACCGCGTGTTCTCACTCATAAGTAGGAGTTGAACAATGAGAACACATGGCCACAGGGAGGGGAACATCACACACCGGCCCTTTTTGGGGGCAGGGAGCTAAGGGAGGGATAGCATTAAAAGAAATACCTAATGTAGGTGAAGGGCTGATGGGTGCAGCAAACCACCATGGCACTCGTATACCTATGTAACAAAACTGCATGTTCTGCATATGTACCCCAGAACTTAAAGTATAATTAAAAAGAAAAAGAAAACAAAAAGAAACCAGACCACCCCTGGAGAGTGTTAAAAAAGATCTTACATTCATTGATAATCTTTTTTAACAAAGTGGATCCTGGCCTTGGTTCTATGAACATCTTGATGGGTTTGTTTATACAAGTATGAAGGTCAGAACTGTAGAGATGTGAATTACTATTAAGATGTTTTAGGCTGAAAAAAGGAAAACAATGCCCCAAATGAGCTTAAGGATTAAGTAAACTATTATCTCATAAAAGGAAGTTTAGAGGTGGAAAGACTTCAGAGTTTGTTGATTCAGGAGTCAAGGAATGTGGTTGTGTTAATCAGGTTGAGTAATGATATGTGCTATAACAACAAATTAGTCCTGAGATCTCAGTGGTTTAACACACAAAAAGACACTACTCATTCATTTAATCATTTAATGGAAATAGAGGCCTCTACTACATTCAAGAACTTTGACTTCTTCTCTGTGATAGCTCTGTCATCTTCAATACAGCTTCACAATCACCCTATCATCATTCAGCCTGCAGATGGAGAAGGAGCAATGACGGGGAGGATGAAGCAGGCCATTTTAAAGGCCAGGCCTAGAAGCTGTAAACATTACTTTCATACACAATCCATTGGTCAAGACTCAATGAGTCAGGACGCCTGACTTCAGGGGAGGGGGCGGGGCAGCTGTTAACTGTCATTTATTCTGTGCTCAGGAGAAAAATAAAACGGGTTTGGTGAATTCATTGTCTCTGTCTCCTGAGCGCTTTCTCCTTTTCTGCTCTGTCATTTTCAAAGTCACTCCTTCTCTTCTGGTAGCAAGTTAGCTGCAGCAGTTCCAGGCGTCCTATCCAACTACCACAGCTGAGAGAAGAAAAGAAACAATTTCTTATTTGTGTGTCTCCCATGAATGAGGAAACTTTTCCCAGAAGCCCGCAGCAAATCTTCCCTTATGTTTCATTGGCCAGATTTGGATCACGTGCTTTTTTCTGTAGCAGTCCCTGAAAGGGAAATGGGATTGCTGTTTGACAAGTCAAACCTGTCCCTTAGGCTGGTAAGGGGCAATGTCCTCTGAAGCACACAGTTGTTTGTACATGTGAATCTCTAAAAAATTTCAGAGTTCTGTTAGAATGCAAGAGGGAAATGTTGTCTGGTATCCATGCAGCAGGTTCTGGTGTAATTATTCTGTGTACTCAGGAGGAACTAAGTTGGTTTCTCTGGGTGCTGAGTGAGGAGGGCTGTCAGAAGGATGGGTGATGTGGCAGGAGATCTGAGGTGACTGCTCTCTCAGTTCCGTGTCCTTCAATACATTCTTTCTCTCTCTCAGACTGCTTTTATACAAACTGGCAAGGGGCTGAATTTCTCATCTAGGTTGACAAGGAGGGAAAAGGAACATATGCAGAAGCTAGGGATAGAGGATATCTAGGGAAGTGGCGGAAGCCATTGGGAGGACAGTGTAGTTGGGTTTTAGCCAAGTTAATCTACATCACAGGTTGCAGACATCGCAGGTGGTTGTGGACAGGGTCTCAGCAACACCTGGGCAACAAGATGGCAGTCACGGACTGTATGGATTTTAACCTGATAGCATCATTCTTCCAGAAATTTAAGTAACACTGGGAGCAAAACCTTGGGGCTGGGTGAATTCTTTGGTTAGTTTAATTAATATATCATTTGCTAACCACAAAACACATGCTGAATTTGACTTCTTCCCTTTGCGTTGACAAAAGAAGACATGGAAGTCAAGAAATAGAAGACCGTCTGGGAGAGTGAGATCCTAGAAGTATGGATGGGAGCTGGGCTAGGTGGAGTGTGATTTACTTCCTAGGAAGTGATGCAAAGATGTCTCAGTCACAAAGTTTTCCATGATGAAAATTCCCCATAGTCATCCAGTGAAAGGGTGACAATCTGAAGGTACACCCAATGAATGTCCCAAAGGCTTTGAATGCTGTGCTCATGGGTGACCAAAGCATATTCTCTGGGAAGTGACACAGAGGTTGAGAGCATTGCCTCTAGGGTCAGACAGTCCTGGGTCTCAACTTTCATCCTCTTTCCTAGCTCCTTGATCTGGAGTAGCTGACTTAACGTCTTTACACTTAGTTTCTCATTGGCAATATACGTCAGGGTCGTTGTGCGGCTTGTAAGAGATATTTAACGTAAAAGTGATTGGTAGAGTTCCTAGATGGCAGAAAATGCTGTTCTTTCTTCTGAAATTTTAGTCTGTAACATAGCAGCTATGGTGGCAGAAACTGAGATGCACTTTGTGGATGACATAAAGGTGAATAAAAGTGCATGCATGGGATTTTGGAAGAAGGTAGTCTCAAATGCCTTTTTAAGAGATTATATTAAAGATTATATACCTCTCTGGCAGGGTTGAAGATAAAACAGAGGGTACAGCACTCTTCTTGGGAGGAAGAGCCCTGCTTTGAGCCTGACATCTGTTGGTGCATTTAGCAAAACTTATTTTAAGCAACTCCTAAGAATTTTATAAATGTAAAACTTCTGTATGTATCTAGATGGAAATACTGATCTGCCCTTGATTCATTTGACCCACAACCCACTGTATCTTATCATCTTATCTTATCTGTCTTGTCTTGTCTTTTCTGTCTATCTCATACATCATCCATCCATCTAGTTATGTCCATAGGGTATAAATGATAAAGAACTTTGCCCTCAAGTTGTTCCTCAGTTTGGAGGGAGACATTCCAATAGACAGAACAAGAGGACAAAAGTATTCATGGGATGCTTTAACCCAGCACAGAGGGTATCCACTCCAGATTGGCAGTGGACCAAGAAGGCTTCTGAAGCATTAGTAAGAAGAATCCAGGTAAAGTGTATAGAAAAAAGGTGGAGAAGGATGCTGGTAAGGACATTGGCAGTAGAATCCCCAGTCGCGATGCAAAGACCTGGGGGCAGGCAGGTGAAAAACACCTTAGGAACACATTGAATAGTTAATCATGGGTAAAGTGATGGCAATGGATCCTAAATCTACTGAGCATAGAAGTCACCAAGAGAGCTTGTTAAAATGCAGATACACACACAAAATATATTTGAAAAACAAACAAACAAACAAACACAGACACCATAACCCACCACAGAGATTCTGAACCACTGGATCTGGGATGAGGTCCAGAAAACCAGCATTTGACACAAAAGGCCCTAGATAATTCTGAGGCAGGTGGTTCTCCTACAGTCCACTAAGAAACAGTTGTGTGATGTTGCAGAGAGTTTTATTTGTGGTATCTCTGAAGCAAAAGCTGTGGTCCCTTGCTACTCAAAGTGTGGTCCTTGAAGGAGTAGACTTCATATCCCCTGGGAGTTTGTTAGAAAGGTAGAATCCCAGGCCCCATTCCAGACCTTCTGAATCAGAATCTGCATTTTAAGAAGACTCCCAGGTGACTTGATGCACATTAAAGTTTATTAAGCACTTTATCAGGTAGGGATAGTACCTTAAATGGTCTTATCAATAATAGTGAGATACTTTATATAATAGGTGATGGCAAATCAGTGAAAAGCTGTAGTTGAGGGAGTGGTGTGTTCAGTTTGCTGTTTAAATTAAATATATCATTAAAAACATTTTTTTGAGGAGTCTGTATTCTCCCTGTCTTTTCCTTTCTCTCTCTTCCAAGAAGGAGTCATGCCCTTGATATTTCCTTAACTAAGCCTTTTTTATTTTCATTTTTGTTTTCCTAGATTGACAGCCAAATTTGCCTAAACAAAATACTGTTCTTGCCTCTCCAAAAAGCCTAAGTTTGTAGAAGAGATGGGACAAAGGGTCTAAGCATGTAGAGCAGAAGGAGGGTGTTTGAGGTCAAGGATTGAATGTAAGGATGTGTTTCTAGGAACTGGAAGTGCCTAAAGACGGTGAAGCTCTGCCGGAACTGAGGTTAGCAGATCCATCTAAGGTTTTTTCCCTAGACTGGGGAGGGGTGATGCCTACCCAAGGCACCCAGAGATGGGATCATAAATTCAGGACTCAGGACTAGCCCAAGATTCTCAAGTCACTAGCTTGGCACAGCCGCCACGGAACCTCTCCTTGGAGACAGTGTGCCACAGATGTCCTAGCGAGTAGACGAAGTGTCACCTCCCATTCTCTTGCTTGGGATCGGGTAAGACCCTGGGATGTTGGTACATCCCTGTGAGGGCAGTAACAGCAATAAACACTGAGAGGTATTTGAGCCCACGGTCAGATGGGTACTGGGAATCAGACAATTTGATTTAAATTAAAAAAACATTTCTTGCTCATCTGAGATTAGGAACTAGATTCGTCTTCCAACATTTAGAAGGTTCACCTTGATGCTTTTGCGAATTTCAAGAAGGTTTAAAAAACTGTAGTGATGTAAACACAGTGGTCTTTGATGGCAGAGTCTGGACTGCCTTCTCCTGTATTTCCTCCCCCTCTCAGCAATGCAGAAGGGTAGAGAAGTAATCAGAGCTCCCTCACTCGCTTTAGGATATTTAAGGAGGACAATGCACATATCAGTCCTGCTGTCACGGTCACATCACCCATCTGCCCCCTTTTCTCAGCTGAAAGGCTGAATGCAACATTTCTGTTAACAACAGGATCTACTTTTTTGTTTTACCATTTTATAATTCTAAACTGCAGAGCTGTACTAATTCCGAACTTCCAACAGTTTTAAGTCCTTTCTGTTTTCCATCAAGCAGTGCTTTACCTTTGGTGGATGGAATATCAAATGCTTCCTTGCACATCTGAGCTTGATAATTGTCTTTAAGTGTTTCTAATATCTTATAACTTATGATTACTGTGCCTATTTAGTTCTCTAACGATAACTAGTAATTATTTGCTTATCTGGGCCTGGGCATTTGGATGATATCACAAATATGTTCTACCAGCATATATACATATTAAAATGTCATCTTTTCAGTGAAGCCACCCTTTCATTCTTTCCTAGAGCAAATAACTTCATGTTTTTCTGAATCTCCATATCTGTCTAGCTATACCAATACTTCTCAAACATGGTCACACATCAGAATTACCTGAGAATACTTTAAAACAAATATTCAGAGCCTTGCCCTAGACAGATGGAATCAGGATTTCTAGGGGAGGGACAGAAGCATCTGCATATATATATATATATACATTTTAAAACTCTCAAAGTGATTCTGATGCACGCTGAAGGCCAGGATCCACCGATCTCTACCTCTCTGATGGTACTGATGCTTTTCTACTTGGTGATGCAGTTATCAGTGGATATGACTCTTCTGCTTTTCTGGATTTAAAACTCTGAATCTCATCAGTCGCTGTCATTTCTCCTATTCCCAGTACACGTACACTGACTACCTCAGTGCTATATACATAATAGGTAATGATTTATTGGGTGAGTATGATTATCACCCTACATCTAATCGTAATAGCTACTGCTGCAAAAGAAAAATGTCTATAATGTATGATAAAGGGAAAGGTATGATTTTAACATCCAAAATTTGGTACAAAGTTCTTAAATAAAAAATTGCAAGTATCCAAATCCATAAAAAGTCTTCGAAAAATTGAAAGTTTGAAAAAAGTCTTCAAAACATGCTTGTTTTTCTTACTGCAAAAACGTTTGATGTTCATTTCTGAAGGATTAGTAAATACAAGCCAGTCAAAACAAAACAAAAACAAGCAAACAAACAAACAAAAAAAAACGAAACGCTTTTTTTAGTGGCTCCCTCCTAGATAAATACTATCATTTTTATCCAAAGAGGCTTTCTGGTAGTTCAAGACATTGAAAATTTTCAGAGCCTTAGGCAAAGCTGAAAGTTCTGGACATAGTAAAAAGAACTGATCATAAAGTAAACTATGACCTAAAAGGGAGGGGGAAAAAAAACTCATGGGCCACCTTTTTCTAAGTACATAATCTTCAGACATCCATCACTGACCAAAGCATACATTTTCAAAGATAATCATGGAGATGGAGGCTAGATAAAGAAAATCGAATGGAAATAGAACAGTCGTCAGAAGCTATGCTCCTGGAAGAGCGAGCAGCACACCTCCAGACACATGGCTTATGCAATTCCTGCCTTTATCTCCTTATCTTAGAGGTCAGCTTGGCTGCATTTTTTCTGCCTCAATGATTTATAGAACGTTCAGCATTTTCTGAATCATTTTCCTACCCGTCATTTCTTGCCCATAGTGCTGAGGAGTGGCTAATCAAGAGAAAAACACTAAGACCCAATTTTTGAGCTAGGAATAAGACTCAAAAAGTGGCAATTTGTGCGTTATTTGATGTTGGGTTATACCCTTAAATTACTTATTCCTTACAAATACGTTACTTTTTTTGCAAACCAGAATCACTGACTGTCAGTTTTATGAGATACACTGCTCAGAAGTCTCCAGAGCATGCCCCCATTTTAAAAAAGAATTCTTGATCTGTTTGACTGAGTTTAGTTTTAGATTGTGATTAGAACTCCTAATTAATGTCTGCAAATATGGAGATGTGGAAAGGAACTCAGCAGAAAAGCAATTAAGGGGCTCTCTATGATTGTTTTTCCCATTAACCAAGTCTATTGCAATCCCTAAGCCAGCTGTGGCAAGTCTATTTAATAACTTTCTTTTCATTTCCTGATTTTTTACTCAGTTTCTCCCGCACTCCTCATTCCTGGGCAGCCTGGATTCATTGTTTGCTATTTCCGTCCATATGCTACTTTAAAATAATCACAGGTGGATTTATGTTGAAGTCTGTCCTTAGCGATGGTTTCCTTGGCCAGCAGTTATCAATGATGAAAATCAATGTAACAAAAGACACGGGTAAATCATGAAGGAAGAAAAACAAGAAATACATCCACTCCTCCAGCATTATGTTCCATAAGGTGCTGAAATGATACGTTTTATTTTTAATTGAAAATAAATTTTTCCACACAAAGGCCCCTTGTGTGGTGAGGCACAAGAGGGCAGTGTTACGTTAAATTACGTTAAATTAAACTTTATGAAGATGTGATTAGTTGTGGAAACCTGGAGGGATTCAATTAATCATAGTGTTGGAAATGCAGCTTCTGTGCTAGTGGCAGTGAGAACATGAATAGTGCACAAGGGGAGATCAGAACCCAAGTCCCAGGGCTCAGATCTGTTGACTGTGCTTTGTGACCTTGGCAAGTGGACAGAGATCTGAGAAGAGATAGGAGATTAGCCCGCTGCAACTGAGCCATATCAGGGATTTTGCAGGCCATGACCTCTAGAATACCTTTCTCATGACCCTTGGATTTCAGAAGTCTTGCTTTTCTTGATAATTTGATATCGCTCTAGAAGGCTCTAGAGAGCTGGTACAAGGCCAAGGAGAAGGGAGAGGATGAATGGTTGAGATACTATGCAGCCATAAAAAAGGATGAGTTCATGTCCTTTGTAGGGACATGGATGCAGCTGGAAGCCATCATTCTCAGCAAACTATCGCAAGGAGAGAAAACCAAACACTGCATGTTCTCACTCATAGTGGGAATTGAACAATGAGAGCACTTGGACACAGGAAGGGGAACATCACACACCGGGGCCTGTCGTGGGGTGGAGGGAGGGGGGAGGGATAGCATTAGGAGATATACCTAATGTAAATGACGAATTAATGGGTGCAGCACACCAACATGGCACATGTAGACATATGTAACAAACCTGCACGTTGTGCACACGTACCCTAGAACTTAAAGTATAATTTAAAAAAAGGAAATATCACAGAAGATGAATAGATAATGCTTCACTTCTGTTTGATACAATTTCAAAGAAGTGAATTTTATTAAAGACATCAGATGAGAGAGAAAAAAAAAAAAAGAAAGTGTTTGCTCTCAGTGTTTTAGGGTCAGAGGATTCCAGGGCTTCACTTAAGCTTCTAGGCAGCTGAAGGTTTCACTCAAGCTCCAAAGCCAGGAAGCATTGGTGTTCCCACGTCTGCAAGGTGCTAGCCACGGAGTAAGATTGGCCTTGAACCAAGCAAACTTCCTTGTCTTTGCTTTGTTTCTCTTGCCCGCCTCTTCTGCTATCTTCCTCATTACCTCCTGGATGCCTTATCTTTCCTCCACAGTATCCCATCTGCTCCCTGAAGATTCCACAAGTCACTTCTTTGTGTTTCATTTCCACATTTGTGGAAAATGGCTCCAAATGAAGCTATAATATTTGCACATGAGATAAAACGAGGAAAGCACCTGTCAGAATGACTAGGATATACTTCCTTTTTAATAAATGGTAAACAATTTTGTTATTACTGTGACTGTCAATCTATAATATAGATGATGTTGAAAATGAGTTTAACTTCTCTTATATTTTAAAGTATTTTTATGAACCCGGGAGGCAGAGCTTGCGGTGAGCAGAGATCGCGCCACTGCACTCCAGCCTGGGTGACAGAGCAAGTCTCCATCTCAAATATATATATATATTTAACATCCAAACATTCATAAGCTATAACAAATTTTAAGGAGATTTACTAAAATTAGGTTGATTCTATAGGTATAATTTATCATTCAAGTTGGGACAACTTTGAAAGTGAAAAGTAATGCTAGTAATGATTACACTAGGACAACAGGTATAAACCAGGACTATCCTAGCACAATCAGGATATATAGCCATGCTAATATAATGTGCAGGATTTACTGAAGCAAAAAATTCAGATTTGAAATGCTAGGGGACTGATAAGTGCACAAGCATGCAATGGGAAGTGTCTGTTGGACTAGAAGCCCTATCCTTAGGGCTTTTGGTATGAGTATCTCTCATGTCCAAGGAAAAAAATCCATGGACACATCCCTATCTTGATCCCCTGGTCCCAATGCCTTAAAGAATAGGAATTTCTTCTCCTCCTGGTGATATTTTCTTCACTCCAGTTTTCATAACACTTACATCTGGGTAGGGAGTTGTCCTTTTGTTTCCTGACACCTGTGGAGTGGTATTTGCAGATCCTCTTGGGGAGACAGCTAGGCCTAGGGAGAGGAGGCCTTTTAAATATCACCCATTCAGGGTAAGACTAACTGAACCCAAGCCCACTCAGTGTCCCTCCTCTGTGGCCCATGGGTTTCTTTCTTTCTTTCTTTCTCCTCTTTCTTTCTTTCTTTTTCTTTTTCTTTCTTTCTTTCTTTCTTTCTTTCTTTCTTTCTTTCTTTCTTTCTTTCTTTCTTTCTTTCTTTCTTTCTTTCTTTCTTTCTTTCT
>NW_012115821.1:6883918-6910055 GCF_000951035.1 Colobus angolensis palliatus
TTTCTTTCTTTCTTTCTTTCTTTCTTTCTTTCTTTCTTTCTTTCTTTCTTTCTTTCTTTCTTTCTCTCTCTCTCTCTCTCTCTCTCTTTCTTTCTTTCTCTTTTTTGCACTGATCACATTACATTGTGTGTGTTGTCTATGGGGGACAAGAACTGTCTCATTTATCATCATCACCAACCAGGAGGACAGTAGCTGGCACACAGTTTAATATCCTTGACTTAAAGGAGGAAGAAAATAATGACTGGAGCCCTTGAAGAGCTAGAAAGGAAAAGGCCAGCCAACTCACGTGGAGACTCACAGGACTCTTCCAAGCAAGACATACAATTTATAATGATAACAACTAAATATTTATTGAGCTCTTGCTATGTGCCAGACATTGCTAAGCACTTTACCTTTTTATTTCATTTAATATCACAACAGTCTTATTTCTGTTTTAGAGATGGAGAAACTGAAGCTTACAGATTTCGGGCAGCTTGCCTTTGATTCTACCTCTGCCAAGTTAATTTAGATCAATGCTGACTGTTTCAGACAGAGCTACAGAAGGAACTTCTGAGAGGTAACAGAGACAATGAGGCCCAAAGTAGATGAGAGCCACTCAGCTACTGCAGCTAACATAGGACCATCACTGCAAAAACTTTTATGAGCTTTTCCTTCCAAAAAATGCAGACCTATCTACCAAATCATCTGTCTATTCTTCCTGTGTTCTCAGAGAATCCTTTTTTCCAGGTTGAGTTTGGACTCCAAGTGACTTCTCCACTTTTTAATGATTTCTCTTCAGAGAGATCACTTGTGCTACTTTTAAGAAATCCAATACTGGCCTATCAAGGGCCTCTTGCCACAGTGGATAACGCTTGTGGACTTGTGCAAAGAGCTTCGAGTGGTTAAGGAAGATGCTCTCTAAGTAGTTAAGAGAAGAAGTCATTTACTTCTCTGGTTGGTACTGCTGATGAGTTCACTCCAATCCCACTAGCCTATAATTCTTCCTTAGAAACTTCCTAAGGACTGGGTACATTTTCCCTTTTTCTTTGTCTCACAGTTTCACAGATTTAGTGGACAGTGGTTTACTTTACAATGTGCCCACTGCCCTTCTCTGCTGACTCACAGGCAATGGGGCTAAGAGGACAGATTCTAGAGTTTTGCAAATGTTCTTGTCATTGCTCTGACACCACTCTAGAATGTTTTTTCGGTGGTTAGGAAAGAAGGAAACAGCAATCGGAATCATTTTCCTAGTATTATTTAACAACACAGTTATCTTAAAAGAGTGATCACATGGTGTTTGGTATTGGGCCACAATTTAATTGCAACTTTGAAACAGCAACAACAACAGCAGCAAAAAAATCAGTATTTTAGCCTGCTCTGAGTGTGTGCTTGAAAGCTCCTATTTGAGCTAAGGGTCTAGGAGTTAAAACTTCATGGTTAAATCTTCCAATTATTTAGAGGTTGGAGTATTGTTTTTCTGCACAGTATCTATTCTGTATCAGAAAAATTTAGGTTTTGCCGCTGTAACCAACAACCCCCAAATCTTGGTGGTGCATAACTGGAAGGACTTATTTCTTTCTTAGGTGCATGACCATAGGGGTTTGCCTGAGGGCTGTTCTCATATGGTCTCTCAGAGGCTGAGGTGGAGGGAGATTTCATCTTGATCTCTGCAACAGTGGGAGGGAACATAGAGAATCACAAATTGGCCTACAAAGCTTCTTCTAGAAATAATACTAGTTCACATCTCATAGGCCAAAGCAAGTCACTTGTCTACATCTAAATCCAAAGAAGCTGAAGATGGCTGAGAGCTGAAAATTTTGATGAATGGTGCTCATGGCCTCTGTGACTTTTTTCCCCATAACACAAAAGTTACAGACGTTCAACATTCGTTGAAAATGAATACATGGAACATCCATTTACCATTTATGTTTAGATGCAACAATTGTTAATTTTTGCCATATTTATGCTCCTCTCTATCTTGAGCTCTCTCTCTCTGTGTGTGTGTGTGTATGTGTGTGTCTTTTGCTTCTTCTTCACATAAAAATACATGAATTTTGTCTTGAGGGAAATGGATTTCCCATTCTTAGTCATGTGCCTGTGGGGGACTGACAGCCTCAATTCTGGCAAGCTCTTTTGCAGGAACTACCAGAGGAGACTTTGCTTCCTTCTCTGGATGGTGCGGTACAAGGAAGTCATGCTCAAACTGCTGCAGTCATTTTACATCCATGAACAGAGAGCTCTGAGCTGCCAAGGGCCCACTATGAGACAGGCAGCACTGGAGGAACCAGACTGTGTGGACAGGTATGACCTGGGTACTTGATGGCATTGTTTGTGTCTCCCCTGAAATCATCTTTAGACTTTTCATTTAAGTAAGAAAATAATTTTCTTTTTTTTTTTTTTTTGGAAAATACTTAAGAGTATCAGTAAAACACTGGTGAAGAGGACCCACGTGAGTGCCATGACATCTTAGGTGTGTTAAATGGCATTTGGTCTGTGAATGATGACAGAGTGAATGAAGCTCATATATCATACCTATCTTCTTCATGTGCCATTGTCAGTTTTTTAATAATACAGAGAGTGATGATTTATAAGAAGAACAGTATCCTTATCTAGGCCCTTGTTTTCTGGTGTTTGTCAGGCAACTTGAGGTTGGAAGTCATCAATGCCAAAATGACTATAAGTCAAATGTGGCTCACTTAACTGGTAGGTTTTGTGTTGAGGGGCTAAGTTCAGGCATTCAAATTATATTTCCCTCATCCTACATGCAGGATATGCAGAATATCTCTTCTCGAGATGAAAGGAAAGAACTCTGACCATTCCAGAGTCACATCGCCCCATTTAAGTCATCTCAGCAATAAGAGGTGCTTCTCTACCTGTGTCCATTTATGACTATAGAGAAGGCATCTCCTTGAACCATCCACCCATTGTGGATCAATTGCTGTTGTAGGGAAATCAGGAAACAATTTTGCCTGGGTGATCAGGGAGGAGCATGGACACCATGCTCGACCACTCTTGGAGTAGGTGGTAATGGTGGTGATCAGTTCCAGAAATAAGGATGCTTGGCAGATGAAAACAGCAAGGCCGTCTGCCAACTCATCCATCTTGCCAGCCAGCCAAACAAGCAAAAATAATAGACATGTACTAAAAGCTTATTATAGGTAAGGCAGTGTGCTAAGTTCTGTGTGAGACTCCCAAGGAGTGCTGGGCACAAATCTTGCCATTTAGGAGCAAATACATCTCACAAATAAAGATAATGCAAAATCAGAAGCATCAGGAAGGGGAAGATGGGTATAGTTGAAAGACTACACATTTTTAGAGAAAAGAACTATTTCCTATTGTTGGGGAAATTAGAGATGACTTCTCAGAGGTAATGCTGACGTAATGGTTAAACACATACATTAATGACCCCTAAAAGACAAGGGTTTGAATCCTGGCTCCACTGGTTATTAGCTGTGTGACATTGGATAAGTTATCATCTCCGTATCTCCTAAGTGGGAGTAAGATAGTATCTGCCTCATAGGGATATGGCATGGAGGTGAGACACGTGCGATCCCTCAGCACAAGGCCTGGCATGAAGGCTCAATGGATGACAGATGTCATGGTTTTGTTGTAATTGTTTTTAGAGCTTTATTTGAAAAGTTCCACCTGGAAAAGAAATACAGTATCCTTAATGACAGTTGTGAATGTGCTGAGGCTATTGAAAGCTGGTGTGATTGTAAGAACAACAGGGGCTAGTCTGTGGGAATGACGGCGGAAGGGGGTCCTTGTTTTCACATGATGGACAGTAGCCACGTGGTGGGTGGCAGCTAGATTGTGTCATACCCGTTTGTGTGCCCAAAGCTTTGTGTTTGCTATTGGAGAGGACAGAGAGACAACCAAAGAAAAATAGACATGAATTATAGGCAAAAGGATGCTGGGTCTGTTTTGGATTAGTGGAAATAAAATGGGTGGAAAACATTTGGTTGTTTGATCATAAGGAGAGCTATTTTAAAAAGCCCCAGGTTTGTATGTTCTCCAGAATATTTATTCTTAGTAATAATGCCAGGAAGTCATGTGATGTAGGAAAAAAGATGTAACTTGGAAGATGTGACCTGAGTCTTGAATCCACCAGGCTCTGTTATGTGAATATGGGAAGGCCCACTTAGAGTCATCAGCATCAGTTTCCACTTTTGCACTTTAGGGTGATGCTCTACTTTCCTTGCAGGATTTCTTTGGTGGGGGTGATCAAGTGATATAATGAGATACAAACTGTTGGAAGAGTCATTAGCACTGTGGAATGAGCTGTGGAATAGAAGAAAGAGTATCAGATGCAGGGGACAGGGGAAGTGTGTGATCAAGTGAAGACAGCACAGGTCAAATCATAGAGTGGAGCTTTTCTAACTAGGGGATTTGCTAAGGTTTGGAAATGTAGCCCTGTTTTTGGAGGATGACTTGTTTGTTATGAGGGTATTTCCGTATTTTTCATTTTGATGAAAATCTGACAAAAACAATATAAGCCTGTTCTGGATCATATGGTTCTCCTTACAACCAAGTACTGCCATGCAATGCCAATGCCTACATTTGCACTGGTGTTTATAACAGTGTTGGAGCCAAGACAAGAAAGGCTGTGGGGCAACTGGAATTCCCTAAGCTGATGGTGGGCATGGAAAATTGTACAGCCACTTTGGAAAACAGTCTAGCCATTCCTTGAAAAGTTAGATATATAGTTACTGTAGGACCCAGTCATTCCACTCCTAGGTGTTTACTCAAAATAAATGAAAGCGTAAGTTCATGTAGAGATATTACATGAATGCTCACAGCAGATTTATTTCTAATAGTCCCAAACTGCAAACAATCTGAGTGTCCATCAACTGTAAACTGACAAATCAATTGTGGCATATCCATACAATGGACCATTGCTCAGTAATGAAAAAGAATAAACCATTGATAAATCCAAGAGCACGAATCAAAATCAATGTGCTCAGTAAACTAAGCCAAAAAATGTGCATAGTGTAGGATTCCATTTACATAAATCTCTAGAAAATGCAAACTAATGTATCATGTCAGAAAGATTAGTGGTTGCCTGGGAATGGAGTGAAGACAGGGAGGGAGGGATGGCAAAGGGCATAGGAAAACTTTTAGAAGAGATGGATATAGTCATTCTTTTGATTGTGATTACGATTTCCTAGGTACATACATATTTCAAAACTCATAAAATAATACCCTTTAAATATGTGCAATGGATTGGCCACCTATACTTCAGTAAAATTATTAAACAAGCAGCGGGGAGAGGACATGAACAAACATTTCTCAAAAGAAGACAGTCATGTGGCCAGAAAACTAGAAAAACAGCTCAACATCACTGATCATTAGAAAAATACAAATCAAAACCATAGTGAGATACCATCTCATGTCAGTCAGAATGGCGATTATTAAGAAGTCAAGAAAAGACAGATGCTGGAGAGGTTGTTGGGAAATAGGATTTTCCTTTATATGCCTTTATATGGTTTATATGCCTTTGTATTGCCTTTATATGGTTGGTGGGAATGTAAATTAGTTCCACCATTGTGGAAGACAGTGTGACTATTCCTCAAAGATCCAGAACCAGAAATACCATCTGACCCAGCAACCCCATTACTGGGTATATATATACACCCAAAGAAATATAAATAATTCTATTATAAAGACACATGCACACCACATATGTTCATTGCAGCACTATTCACAATAGCAAAGACATGGAATTAACCCAAATACCCATTAATAATAGACCAGATAAAGAAAAAATTTGGTACAGATGGGCACGGTGGCTCACACCTGTAATCCCAGCACTTTGGGAGGCTGAGGCAGGGGATCACCTGAGGTTGGGAGATCGAGACCAGCCTGACCAATATGGAGAAAACCCGTCTCTACTAGAAATACAAAATTAGCCAGGCATGGTGGCACATGCCTGTAATCCCAGCTACTCGGGAGCCTGAGGCAGGAGAATTGCTTAAACCTGGGAGGTGGAGGTTGCGATGAGCTGAGATCATGCCATTGCACTCCAGCCTGGGCAACAAGAGTGAAACTCTATTTCAAAAAAAGAAAAAAGAAAATGTGGTACATATATACCATGGAATACTATACAGCCATAAAAAGGAACAAGATCATGTCCTTTGCAGGGACATGAATGCAGCTGGAAGCCATTATCCTCAGCAAAGTAACACAGGAACAGATAACCAAACATTGCATGTTCTCACTTATAAGTGGGAGCTGAATAATGAGAACACATGGACACAGGGAGGGAAGTAACACACACTGAGGCTTGTTGGAGGGTGGGATGGAGGAGGGAGAGCATCAGGAAAAATAATGCATGCTGGGCTTAATACCTAGGCGATGTGTTGATAGGTGCAGCAAATCACCATAGCACATGTTTACCTATGTAACAAAGCTGCACATCCAGGACATATACCCTGGAACTTAAAACAAAACAAAACAAAACAAAACAAAAACTTCACCAAACTTTGCCATCAGAAAGACTTGGTTTTGAATCCCAGCTTTGACTCTCCCTATGGTTCACTTGGGCAATCGCTTAACATTTTGAGTGTCACATATGAAATGAATCTAACACCTACTCCAGAGGGTTGCTGTAGAGCCGGGTGAAATCTATGTGTCTTCTAGCAAAGTCTTAATAGTTAGTACACAGTAAGTAACCAATAAGTGGCATTTGTGGGTTGGAGATTTCACCTGACAGAAAGCAATCTGGACCTTATTTCCATGCTGACATCTATTTTCTTGTTTTGGAGTATCATGCTGTGCACTTATGATCTGTGAATACTCCAATAAAAAAGTGCTGCCCTCTCACCTGAAAGCCTATGTGCAGCCACGAACAACAAAAACGCCCATTGCTCATGCTGGCCTCTACGTGAGTGAAATCAGAATCTTGAGGGTGAGGGAGTGAGAATCAGACATCAGTATTTTAGAAGCATCTGCATTATGCAAATGTATAGCGACATTTGAGAACTAGGGCTCTCTTGCTGTGCTACTCAAAGTATGGTCCTTAGACCAGCAGTGTCACATCATGTGGGATCTTCTTAGAAATGCAGCATCTCAGGCTAATGCTCATGTCTGCTGAATCAGAAGCTGCATTTGAGCAAGAACCCCAGGTGATTTATATGCACATTAAAGACTGAGAAGCAACAGATGGGATGATCTTGGAGGGTCCTTTTATTTCTTTTCAAATACTGTGCCAAAGTTTTGAATGCGATATGATAACATAATCTCCCGTGTTAAATCTTATTGGGAGGAATCACGGAGACCAGAAGATTATACTTCAGAGAGTAAAGCAGGTCAGAGAAAAATTTACCAGAGAAGAGGCTTACTTCCTGGAACAGAAGGCCCTCAATTAGTCCCTTGTAAAATGATAATTGGGGAAGATTTGGGAAAAACTGACCTCAATAGAAACTCTGTATTTACATACTTACCATTTATGTGGGTCGTTTTCAAACTCTTTCCAAGTATTGCAATTAACGTAATTTTTTTTTTCTCAGAAACCTGATTTCATGGCCAACATTGCAGTTTGCTGATAGTTAACTTCTACGTATTAAATATGTCTATCTGCTAGCCTCTGTGAAGAGCTCTTGCTACCCTGTCTTGTTTAATTTAACCCTCATATTAACCCTATGAAATAGTTAACATCAGTAAACCCATTTTTACAAATAAGGGCAGTGTGGCTTAGGGAGCTAAGTGACTCCATAAAGGTCCCATCCAGCTAGAAATTGGCAGCACAGGGATTTGAACCCATCTTTGATTTGTGTAAATCAAAGCTTGGGTGTGTACCAAAGCTAGCAGAGCAGAGAGATGAAGACCATGATGCTGGAGCTGGCCTGCCTGGGTTTGAGTCTTAACTCCATGTCCAATGGAAGAATGAATGAATGATTTTGTTGTGCGTAAATAAGTGTGAGTCAGGGGACAAGGTCCAGACCGGCAGATGCTTTAGACTAGGAGAGATGAGGCAGTATTTCAGGGAAAGAAAGAGGAGAACAGTGGCACTCAATATCCAATCTGGAGGGTTTTTTTTTTCTTTGTTTTTTGAGACAAAGTCTCTCTCTTGTCCCCCAGGCTAGAGTGCGAAGGCGCAATCTCGGCTCACTGCAACCTCCGCCTCCCAGGTTCAAGCAATTCTCCTGCCTCAGCCTCTCGAGTAGCTGGGATTATAGGCACCTGCCACCATGCATGGCTAATTTTTATAGTTTTAGTAGAGACAGGGTTTCGCCATGTTGGCCAGGCTGGTCTCAAACTCCTGACCTCAGGTGATCTGCCCGCCTCGGCCTCCCAAAGTCCTGGGATTAAAGGTGTGAGCCACCACGCCTGGCCCAGTCTGGAGGTTTCAGAATAGGGCGGGAGTAGGAGGTGGAGGATGGAGAAGGGGAGGGGGATAATGTAGTTAGAAAGGATAGTTTCAGGGAGATGGAGGTATTGATCACAAACATGCCTGCATCATATGTTTGCCCAATTTAAGTGACAATGTGTAACAATTGTGTTTGGCACATGGCCCAAACTAAGTGAGACTTAGTAAATGGTAACCTATCACTAGATCCAAGGACAAATCTACTGTTACTATTTTCTATCAAATAAGAGCCTCTGCAGGAACCAGCTGCTTCATCTCTTGTCATTCCATTATCTTCCGTTTCTAAAGAAAGTTACCGCAAACTGAAAGCCCAGTTCCACCCAGTGCCATTTAGTCCCATACTAAGACTCTACTTCAAAGATTATGAAATACCTCTTTGCAATTGTTTTCGTGTATTCTTTTCTTTATTTATTTAACTTGATTTTCATATCACCTTATTTTAAATGTATATATTAATCAAACAAGAAATACAATTCTGTGAAAAAATAGAAAAAAAATGTAAGCAAAAATAGAGAAAGCATAATATGTAACTCCAGTCTTTCACTGTGTAATATTTAGGTAATCGGCAATATGTTACCATTTATAAATAATGCTGGTATGAACATCCTTATCTGCAAACCTTTGCACATATCCTTTATTATTTCATTAGGACATATTTTTGAAGCAGAGCCAACAAAGCCTTTTGTCACTGGTTTTCACTGTGTCCTCTAGCACTAGGTTCAGGGTGTAAACCCCCAGGTAGAAATTTTGGGGAAAATGACTTAATAAATGGTAAAAATTTGCCCTTCCTGATTTACATCTATAGCTTCCCCTGAGACTGAGTCTGCTTTGGGGTATCTCAGAGGTAACATTTCAAAATGGTATTTGGGAAACTCACCTATTAAAAATGCCCAAGAGCTGCATTTAATTCTGGAATTCCTGGCGCCTCACAGCCCCCTACCTTGGGTTTTCCTGCATAGCTGCCTCTAGCTCCAAGGTCTGAAATGCCAATAGGAATCATGATCTCTCTTTTGAGTATACAAGTTTCTCCACTATTTGAGAGAACTCAAGCTACTATTTTACTTTTATACAGCCTGAATCCTGGAAAATTGTATCATTTTACCATAAATGAAGACAAACTAGTTCAAATTGGTCATTCCAGTGATCACAGAGAGAACATCTGTATGAACAGGAACCAGATTTAAGTCAACCAATTATATTTGTTATAAAACAAACTTTCTCTAAAAGCAAAGTGAAAATTAGAAAGAAAATCAATACTCTTCATTAGGAAGAGAAAGAACACAAAAGAACATTGCAAGTCTTGATGTTGGAGAAAGCTCACCTGGGCCTACCAAGAAAACATGAGTGCTGATGAATGATTTCCCCAGAAGCTGAAAAAAGATTATTTTTGAGGTCCAGTTTGGTTTATAAGTGCCCTGAGTCATTTGTGCTGTGTTCAAATTTCTTATGAGGAAGGAGAGAGATGTTGCTGACTTGAAAGTTACGGAGTAAAATCCTCTCCAGCTGGCTCCTGGGGGAAATATCACAGCATGATGGTGGCAGTATCTCCAGTTTTGTGACCTCAAGACTCGGCTGCCATGTGTTTTTTCAAGGCTTTTGTCTGTCCAATAAACAAAGGGAGGTAACCTAACCACACAGCAAAATAGAATTCCTGTTATCATCCTCTCGTTTATAGTACTTGAACAGCTAAAATGTTTGTCACATGATTTTTATAAAATACTCATGTGGAAAACCTGAAAGTAAAACCATGTTGGAGATGGCAGTGTAGCTGTTTTTTAAGTGGCCAGAAAACTTGTACCAACACATTACAAAAGACGATAACCAGATGAACAAGAAATATTTGAAAGATGACCTACATCATTTATTACCATGAAAATACAAATTAAAAACACAATGAAACACACTCAAATCCACCAAAAATGGCTAAAATTGACTGTATGTCATCAAGGTGAATGCATGTATATTCAGTGACACAGTAATTCAAGCACTGACTTACACATCCAAAAGGAATGTGTGCACCAGAAAGCATGTACAAAAATGGTCAAAGAAATGTTCTTTTTAATAGCCATAAAATTGGAATCCATCAAAATTTTATCAACCATGGAATAGATAAATTGTGTTGCACTTCTGCAAGGGAATACCATACAGCAATATAAAACAACAAAGTATCATGACACACAACAACATGGATGAGTCTCAGAGATGCAATGTTGGACGATATAAGCAGATATACAGTAAATACCATGAGATTCCATTATATTAGGTTGGTGCAAAAGTAATTGCGGTTTCTGTCATTTTCAATAGTAAAAGCTACAATTACTTTTGCACCAACCTAATATAATATTTAAAACAGACCAATCTGGTCGGTGATGTTAGAGATCAAGACTGGTTACCTCTTGTGGGGAGGGGCAGTTACTGGGAGGGTGGATGATAGAGGCTGGTCACATTCTGTTTATAGTGCCTGATTACCTTAGTGGGAACAATTTTTAAAAATTAATTGGAGCTGGCCGGGCACGGTGGCTGACGCCTGTAATCCCAGTAATCCCAGCACTTTGGGAGGACGAGGCAGGCAGATTACGAAGTCAGGAGATTGACACCATCCTGGCCAACATGGTGAAACCATGTTTAGTCTCTACTAAAATACAAAAAAATGAGCCAGGTGCGGTGGTGCATGCCTGTAGTCCCAGCTACTTGGGAGGCTGAGGCAGGAGAATCACTTGAACCTGGGAGGCAGAAATTGCAGTGAGCCGAGATCGTGCCACTGCACTCCAGCCTGGCAACAGAGCGAGACTCCGTCTAAAAAAAAAATAAATAAAAATAAAAAATTAATTAGAGTCATACATTTTTATGTAGGGTGCTTTTCTGTAGTATGTTACAGGTCAATAAAATAGTTTCTTTTTAAAAAGAGATCGCAAAGGAAGATGTCTGATAAAAAAAAGACCATCCCATTTTATCAGGTGAAGAAAATGATTGTGATTGATTCAAGGACAATGATTTTTTTTTTTTTTTTTTGAGACGGAGTCTCGCTCTGTTGCCCAGGCTGGAGTGCAGTGGCCATTTCTCAGCTCACTGCAAGCTCCGCCTCCCAGGTTTACACTATTCTCCTGCCTCAGCCTCCCGAGTAGCTGGGACTACAGGCGCCTGCCACCATGCCCAACTAGTTTTTTGTATTTTTTTAGTAGAGAAGGGGTTTCACCGTGTTAGCCAGGATGGTCTCGATCTCCTGACCTCGTGATCCACCCATCTCAGCCTCCCAAAGTGCTGGGATTACAGGCTTGAGCCACCGCGCCTGGCTGATTTTTACGTCTTATTTTGCTCAGTGAAGAAAATTTGTGGGCAAATACATTTTGCTAAATTGAATCTATTCTTTTTAAGGAGATCCTGTTATAAATCATTTTGAGAAGATCCTTGCTCTCTAATTCATCTCATCCATGAATTAAGACTTTTATTCATTAGGCTTGCTTTCAGCAAGGTGCACCTGAAATGCTTCGAATATAGGTCGTTTGCTGTTCTGTTTTTATTTAAGTTAAGCTCTATACTCCAGTAGCACCTACATTCACCATAGCACTAGTTTCCTAGGGCTGCCACAACATATTACTGCAAACTAGGTAGGTGAAACAACAGAAATGTACTCTATCATGATGGTTCTGGAGCCAGAAGTCTAAAATCAAGGCATTGATGGGGCCTTGATTTTTATCATTTAATCTTCTTGACAATCCTGCCACTTTGCCGATGTCATAACTACAGTGGCACAGAGAATTTACGTAACTTTCTCAAAGTCACATGACTAATGAGTGATTGAGGTCAGCTCCATCTGCTCCAAAAAGCAGATGCCTGCTCTTAAAATTGTACCACATGGCAAAGAGCATTAATTGCAAGCGCATTACACACCAGGCCGCAAATTAGACCATAGGAGATAGAATTAGACCATGGGCCCTGGCTCTGAGAAGCTCATAACCCATGTACCTAATTAACTTGAGAGTATAAATGGCAAACCATTCAGTGAACAAATCTGCAATGAAAACCTTGAACACGCTAGGCATGGGTTTAAGGACTTATGTGACTTTCGCAAACATGACCCAAAAGACCCTGCTCTCTTGGGGTTTATAAGTCTGTTGGGGAAAATAGAATACTAAGAATACTAATAAGTAAGCAAAGAGGAAATCAGATGTGTCCAGATTGTGATAAATGTTCTCAAGGAAATGAGCTGGGAAATTAATAATAACTTGGTTTCACCCCTTCTGGGCAAGTAATAATTTAGCAGTGACCTTTGAGAGCAGAACCGTGTGTAGGCACTGGAGGTGCTAGAGACTAGTGGTTAGGTTATAAAGCTCCGCATAAAGACTTGGGTAACCCCTGGCAAGTTACTTAAAACCTCATCTGTAAAATAGGGATAATAATAGTCCTCACCTTGGAAGGTTGCTTCACCAATTAAATTAGTTAATAGACTAAAAGGATTTTGCATTGTGCCTAGCATGGAGCAAGGATTCAACAAAAGCTGTGATTCCTAACTACCATGGTCATTATTATGTAGGCAATAAGGTTAGAGAAGGGGATGGGCTGGTAAGGAGTTGCTAAAGCACTCCTGTCTCTCCCTGTGCATGAATGCCGCTGTGCATTTGATCTATCTCCAAAGCATGGGAGGCTGGGCTTCATAGCAAGCACATACTCAGTTTAGGGAGAGAATGACCAATCATGAGAGAGGAGGAATGAAGTGTTCTCTTTCTTAGCATCTTGCTTTTATTACTCCTGATGGCATATAGCCTTTGAACCAAGCCCTTTCTCACCCTCTGTTCGTTAATACTGTTTCCTACCTCCTCAAAGCTGCCCATGGAGCCTCCCCTGCCCACTGGCTAGTACTGTGTTGCACCGCTATTGCTGATAGCATCTCATGATGCATGCAGGGCAAGTCTGAATATTGACAGCAGTGACTGGTCGCTAGACACACCTGACTATTGCAGAGCTGATTTCTCTCTCTGCCCCTACAGTGATGTGATGGATTTCGTTCCCGGAGAGCTCTGCAGGCAAGATTTAAGTATGTTTTTCCCTGCTGTGAGAGTGGAATAAAGTCTTCACAGATTGCCAAAGCAGGCTCAGTGAATCACTCTGGCTTTCCGGTGCTCCTCGTTCCTCTGCATGGAGGACACAACCTGATTTAGTAAGTGTCACTCTCACCTTCCATTCATCACCAGCCTTAGACACACTGCCGGGTGGTGAAATTCAGTTGCAGATGTTCCTTTCGGCCCATTACATGAGCAAAGAGCCTTTTCCCAATGTAGCCTTTCAAATAGGAGATTGACCTTCTTCAAGAGACAGGATTGCAATGTGCCAGGGTCACTGTGTGGCCTAACAAGCCAGTGATTCCTGGGTCCAATTCTGAAGCATCAGCTCTGGAAAAAGTCTATGTTAAAGCTTATGGCTTTTGACAGGATACAGAATTTTGTTTACAGAAGTTAAATATACTGGCTTAGGAGTGATCTGGCACAGGTTTGACTCTATGAATTACTGTCTTTCTAGCTTTGGACAAGTTGTTTAACCTCTCTGATCCTCAGTTTGTTCATCTGTAGAACAGCACTTAATTCAGGGGGTTGTTAAGTGGTACAATGCATGTCGAGTACTTAGCTCAGTGCCTGGCACCTAGTGCTCAATAAAAGTTAGTAGTTTTTAACGCTGTGGTTATTCCTGCTGTGTTAGTGTTATCATTGATGTTATTTACAACCAGGCTAACAGTTATCCCAATCCTGTCTTTTCTCTTAGCCTTGCTTTCGTGGAGGAATTGGAGGGACAGTCTTTTAGAAAGTGTCATTTTGCCCCCTCTGGGCTGACTGTAAGTGAAAAAGTTAGGGTGCTATGGTTTGAATTTGTCCCTTCCAAAATCCAGGTGTTGTCAATGTGGTAGTACTAAGAGGTGGGGCCTTTAAGAGTGATTAGGTCATGAGGGCTGCTTCCTCATGAATTCGATTAAGGCCCTTCTAAAAGAGGCTTCATGCAGCGTTCAGCAAGCTTGCCCTTCTGCCATGTGAGGGCACAGCCAGAAGGCCCTCTCTAGATCAAATGCTGGCACCTTGATTTGGACTTCCCAGCCTCCAGAACAGTAAGAAAACAATTTTCATTTCTTATGAATTACCCAGTCATAGGTATTTTGTTATAGAAGCACAAAACACACTAAAACATGGAAGCAACACATCATGATGTTAAGAAAAGAGACAGCATTGAACTTAAAGTCCCAAAATGTGATGTTAAGTTCCTGCTTGTCCACAAACTACTTACTGGAGTTAGGTCAAGTCCCTAAAGCCCTTTTGAGCTTTCCTTTCCTCTCACGCCTCCTTCAAATGGTTGCTGTGAGGATTAACAATGATTTCTCACTCTTGTTAGTGCAATATCTACTATCTATTGAGTGTAGAGTATAGCTCAGACATTGCGAGCTATACAGCTATACATACAGACATAAACCTAATTATCTCAACAATCCTGTGACTCCACAGCCCTTATATTTAACCTTCACTGTCTCATAAAATAAGATCATGTGTTTGAAGATAAAAATTCTCAAAATCTTTTTGGTGTCCTGCAGTATTAAATCCAGACTTCTTAATGTGCCATTTGGGGGCCATTCAGGTCTCACCCAGACCACAGTTTCATCTTCAGGTCCTGTCTATAGCTGGGATCTGTGCTTCCTCTACTGCAGTCATAATTTACTTGCCATTTCCCAGAATTTGTAATTCTCAAAGAGACTTCTGAACCTTTGCATATCTGTTCCCTTTGCTGTAATGTCCTCTGTCTGCTTGTTTACCTGGGAAACTTCTACTACTGTTCTTAGGCTCAGAATAGGTGAACTTTACTATGATTTGTGACTCTGACCTCTCAGGTATTGCCTTGTCCCTTGCTTTTTCAGTACACCCTGCATATGATTTTCACACAGCACATATCACACCCTGCAATGATTATCTATGAGAATCTGTGGTTATCTCTATTCAAAATGCTAAACAGGAATCAAATTGCCAGCACCAAATGCAGTACCTGGCACACAGTGCATGCTTGATACATGCTTATGGAATGAATGAATGGAATGTGCCCAGTTGCCTGGTGGGATTTGCTCCCTGCTACACTTCTTTGACCTTCTCCAACCTCACCTGTGATGGGGAGTTTTTTTGGCTCAGTATTGAGTTTAACACTGTAACATATGCTAGGACTGGAGACCCATCTTATTATTATTATTATTATTATTTTAAAATTTTACTTTAAGTTCTGGGATACGTATGCAGAATGTGCAGGTTTATTACATATGTATATCCATATTATTTAGAGAAGTCTGGTTTGCTTTATAGGAGAGCTCAGGTAAATGGCTCTTGGCCATTGCTGGAGCTCGAAAGTCCACTTGGCCTTATATGTATCACAAACACTTACTTGGCCCTAAAATTCCACATCAAGAAATTTATCCTGTGATTGTAATCAGTACTGGTGAGAATATTTTATCTCTTTGATATTCATCATTGTGTTTTATATAATAGCAAACAATTTATGAAAAAATCTAAATGTCATACAGTGAGGGATTGGTTGAATAAAAGATGGCAGCTCTATATAAAAGAATTAAAGTGGTTCATTAAAAATAATACTATAGATCAACATTTTTGATATGGGAAAAAATGTTCCCATGCAGGGTAAGAAAAAGTCACAAAAGGTTATATACAGCGTGATTCCTTATTTATAACAATTTATCTGTAATTTTATAATTTTAATTTTTAGTATATAGATAATATAAATGTGTGTGTGTGTGTGTGTGTGTGTGCATCTGACACAATTGGGAAAAGGTTTGAAAGGTTATGCACCAAGATTCTGACAGAGCTTTCTGTCTGGCTGGTGGAATTACAGGCATAACAATTTTTTAGGGGGTACAAAAATATTTTTTAATATTATATTTAATATTAAAATATATTTATATTCACAGCAGTGTTCAGTAGAATTTGTTTTCTAAATGCTGATGTTTCCATTACATTAAAACAAAAATTTTCTTCTTCAATGACATAGCAAAATGATGCTGGCTGCAACTGATCAAAGTCTCCTCTCCATTATATGTGACAAACTATTCTGAAAGTGACGTCTTTTGGACAATTCACGATTGGATTGCTGAGTTGAAAAATTATCTTAGTACAGGCAGGAGGAAAGGGTAAATTATAATTGCTTCTTTAAATGGATTTTATGTTGAGACTTCTAACTGATGGATTTATGGTTTAAATCAGGCTTTCAAAAAACTCTCCCAAATAAATCAGCCAACAAAAATGGTTAACCAATTGGGGATCAGAGATTGTATTATAATGAGACATTTAAAATAGAGATCATGAGAAAGTACTCAATTGCAGGCAAGTTGCCATCTGCAAGGCAAATGTAATTATATAGACCAAATCTCATATAGTTTTTCTTTTCACCGAGTTGCTCTGGTACTTACATCCTTCCTTCACAATCTAACCCTTGATTATGCAGTGTCTTATATTCTTCCCTTCTCATTTTTTGGAATAAATTACGTTCCCACATCACATTGTGAATTTCTGAAGGTAAGCATGTGCTGTGTACTGTTTTTCTTTAGCAAATCGACACCCAGCTAGGGATTTGTGAGCAGAGAATAGTGGGTGAAGATCCTTAACCTATTTTTAGTATTTCAAAATATCAGCCAGACATGGTAGATTTTCCCATCCTAAAGCCATTTAGGCTAAAATGTCAATTTTCTTTGCTCTTGTCTGGAAGTATATCAACAGAATGGTAACCTTGGTTATTTTTTGCTGGCTAAATGTGCCAATTGGTTGCTGAAGACATTATAGAAATGTCTGGGATGTGTGTGAAGGACCAGTTATCAGAGCCCCATGGTTTGACAGTGAAGAATTGCAAACCATTGACTGAGCTGAACACAACGTTACTATTTAATATGTGTTAGTTGACTCAGGGGGAAAAATACCTCTATTTCATCAAGATAATTTATTCAATTTGCTTGACCTCAAATCAAACAGACCCAATAGTTGGCTATTGACTGAAATTTTCAATTCCAACTGTTTTGAGATAGTGGTTTCCCATATGTTGCATCAGAATTACCTGGGCAACTTTTTAGAATACAGATTCTCTGACTTCCCCTTTTCCTCCCCTCCAAGATTCTGATTTAGTAGGTCTGGGGTAAGGTCTGGGGATATGAATTTTACAAGCACCCAGGTAATTATTATGCACAGTTAAATTAGCAACTACTAACACAGATCAACATTAAATAACTTAAATTTAATAATAGATTTAATTTTTTTAAGCCTATGAAGTAAATTATTTTTCCCGCTATCAAAAACCAAAGGAGATTCCTAGAGCTCTACTCCCCTGCTTTCAAGTGTCCTGCCTTAGAAGATCACTAGAATGTCCCAGATCTTGTTGGCTATTCTTTCTCCCCCATCTTATCCCCGGTAAGCATCTTCTGTGGGATGTTCCCTTGATGAAATGTGAAGACTGCATTACTTGCCATGATGTCAGTGGGGAATTCTCTGCTGGGAACAAAGTCTCTTTTTCCTCCTTATTTCAAGGATACGGAGGCTCTAAAGGCAATGAAGGAAACACGAGAAATAAGCAGGTGGCTTTAGTATAAATTATTAATTCAGAAAGGAAAAAAGGTCATAATTTGCTTCCAGATCATATTCCAAGAGATGCACCTGACCTAACTATTATTCTCCTCTCCTTGAAAGATCACTTGTGTTTCCAACAGTATAGGCAAGGCAGACCGTGATCCTGAATGAGTTTGAATTCAGAGTGTTTTTCCAGTTTGGAAGCAGAACCCCTGGAAATGTGAATGTTTTATTTAATGTAACAATACAGTGAGAAGTCCCACTGCTGTTAGGAAAGTTGTAAATAGTTATCTAAGTAATTAAACCCAATATATTTTAATACAATTAATGCCTTGAGTTAAAAATAAACCCATGGAAATCCACATAGAGGAATTTTATTTGTAGTAAACACATTTTGGGGAAAGAATAATAACACTTAAAATGTTCAAAACACATTGCTAAGTGATAAAAACAAAAAGCATATACTAGCATGAACCAAATTTTGGCAGAAAAACCCAAATAGAAAAAAAATTGGCTAGCAGGAACACTGCAAAAATATCAGTGGTTATTTCTGGATGATATAATTAATTACAGTAATTTTTATTTATCTTATATCATAATATTCCCTTTATTTTCTAAATTTACTACACAAAACATAACTTTCTAATCAGAAGACACATCAATTTATTTTGTAAAGAATATCTGCATATATAATACCTTAGGTATTAGTCCATTTTCATACTGCTATGAAGAAATACTTGAGACTAGGTAATTTATAAAGAAAAAAGTTTAATGAACTCACAGTTCCACATGGGTGGGGAGGCCTCACAATCATGGCAGAAGGTGAAGGAGGAGCAAAGGCACGTTTTACATGGTGGCAGGTAAGAGAGAGTTTGTACAGGGGGACTTCCCTTTATTAAACTGTCAGATCTTGTGAGACTTATTAACTATCATGAGAACAGCATGGGAAAAACCTGCCCCCATGATTCAATTACCTCCCACCAGGTGCCTTCCATTACACATAGGGATTATGGGAGCTACAATTCAGGATGAGATTTGGGTGGGGACACAGCCAAACCATCTCACCTTAGATGCTCACCTAACTTTTATTTATCTATATATCCATATAAAGGTTTGAATCCTGGATAAAGAATGCAGACAGAAGTTTCTTTAAAGACATGAGGCTCTAGGGTCAAATAAGAAGGAAACTGGGGCCTAGGATTGCAAGCATGGCAAATGCCTGGCAAGCTTAGGGTCAACTATCACCTGCCATATGAAACCCCTGGCAGATATTATCATTGGTATTGACCTTCTTTCCCATAGAACCTGGGTATCAGATTTCCCCAAATCCCACCAATTACCAGCAGTTGTTTGGGGAAGGCATACAGGGAGCAGCTTACTGTCTTTGTAGGCTTAATATACGGACCTGCCCCCAAGGCCCTAGATATACTGAGGAGACACAGCAAATATAAAAAAAGAAAAGCATAGGATTACATTCCCAAGTTGAAATCACAAGAGAAAGAAGAAATGCCACAAGGCTGTCCATGATTAATTACCAAATGTATGGTGGGAGAAGATCATTTTATTTTGGGATGATGAGAACATAAAATATTTTCCGATCTGTACCAGCTGTGTCAATATGATGTCAAAATTTCCAAAAGAAAAATGTCTGTCTTGGGGCAGCCTCCTTTTCACTCCTGATCAAAGCTGACATGCATATAGTCAAACAGTGAACTTGTTGCACTTGAGCATGTTGGTTTATCTCTCTGTTTTGTTTTGTTTTGTTTTTCTTTAAAGTGAGTTGGCAGGCTTTGCTATGAGAGGTTGTGGCAAATATGATAATATGTAAATGTTTTGCAACTGTAGGAGAAAGGCATGAAGGTTATTTAAGTATAGTAAAAGTCCACTTTAAAACTGTCTTTTATTTTCATAGACTCAGTTCATTCCAAGTTTCAAATGATAACCTCCCTTCTGCTGTGATAAAGCATTCTTTTCACTGTGTTTGGGATGGTTCCCAAAACAGATGAATTGTGGCATGATAATTAAACTCTAACCCCCCTCTCCCCTACTTGAAGGGTGTCTGTATTGCTTTTCATTCATATGTTGATATAGTTACAGAATATACTAAAGCATGTTGCAGAAGCCACAAGATAGTTACTGAACGAATGAATGCAAGTTTTATTGCTTTCTAATAATGGACTATGACAACTTCACTTTAGTTTGTGAAAGCACAGTATTTTCTCATGAGGTTTCACAGGAGCAGAACATTTCATATACATTTTGGGCTGCTTGCCAAATGATGAAGAACATGAAGGCAGAGATGAATATATCATGTAAAGTCAAAAGTGGACATTTTCACATCTATATTTCACAATACTTTTTCGGTGTTGTGCTAGTAGTCAGAAAACCTAGGAGTTAGTCCCAACTTGGCCACTTACTAGTTATAAGTCCTTGAGTATTGTGAACCTCTGTTTTATTTTGTTTGTTTTTTCTATACCCCAACTCCCACTTCTCCTTTATTAGGATAACAGTAGCCCAATATTCATTTGAATAACTGCGCTTTTGCATTCATTGCCCATCTCTGAGGAACTGGCATACAAATGGACCTGGTCAACCAGAATAATAGTGACTGAGAGATGAGTGTGAAATCCAAACTCGGACAATTAGAGTGACTCCTGAGATATTACTTAAACTTTTAGGAGGAATTATCATTTACACTGGATCCTAAACTTGTAGATATAAAGAAATATATGAAGTTGGCTAATTTATAAAGAAAAGAGGTTGATTTAGCTTATAGTTCTGCAGGGTACAAGCGTGGCACCAGCATCTGCTTAGCCTCTGGTGAGGCCTTAGGAAACTTATAGTCATAGCAGAAGATGAAGAGGGAGCAGATGTGTCACATGATGGGGGAACGGTGAGAGACAGGAAGAAGGAAGAGGAAGAGGAGAGAGAGGAGGAGGAGGAGGAAGAGGAGGAAGAAGTTCCAGGCTTTTTTAGACAATCAAATCTTGCATGAACTCATAGAGTGAGAACTCACTCATTGCCATGAGGCTGACACCAAGACATTCATGAGGTATCAGACCCCACGACCAAAACACGTCCCCAAGCCTCACCTCCAACGTTGGAGATCACATCTCAATGTGAGATTTGGAGCAGACAAAACATCCAAATTATAGCAATGGCCATCTCGTCACTCCTGGGAATATCTGCCTAAGAATGAAGCCAAACTAGAAGAAGAGATATAAAAGAAGAGAAAGACATATTCTAGACAAATATGACTTGATTACCAAGACTCAGCCACTACTAAAACTAGAAATATCTCACTGGGCCTCAGTCCTGTGAGTCAGTAAGCTAGTTGATTTGCTTAAACTTTGAATTAGGATTTTGTGATTTGCAGCCAGAGTTTTAAGCAACTGGGCAATATTCCCCTTGTGTGACCAGGTTTCTTTTCTTTCAAAGGTTAGACATTTAAAAAAAATATTATTTTGCTTTCTAATTAAAAAGTCAATATATGTTCGTTGTAAAATGATAACATTATAGAAAAGGATTATTAGGTTGTATCCGCACTTATCCGTTATTTATTGCTGTGTAACAAATCTCACCCAAATCCAGTGGCTTGAAATAATAAGTGTTTATTATTGCCTATGACTCTAAATGTTAGTTAGGTGGTTCTGCTGTTCTGGTCTAGGCTTAGCAGATCTAATTGAGGTTGCTTATGTGCCTGTGGTCAGCTGGTATATTAGCTAAGTGCTGACTGCCAGGGACTAGGGGAAATGGGGTGTCCAGACTATATTTCTCTTATCATCCAGCAGACTAGCTTGAGGCTTGTTCTCATTGAGGCTGAATAGGGCCTTAAAAGAGCAACTGAAAGCTTTTGAAGCCTAGGTTTGTGACTGACATGTCTTTACTCCTGCTGCTTTTATTGTCCAAAGCAAGTCACCGTACCAGCCCACACTCAAGGAGAGAAGAAACGGACTCCACATCTCTGTAGGAGGAGTTGAAAAATCACATTGCAAGCAGCAGAGATATGGGAAAGGGAATAACTGAGGCTAGTTTTGTAATTTCTATGTTACTTCATTCTCTCGGAAATAATCGCTGTTAATATATTAATGTATAGTCTTCTAAATTTCTCCACAATACATATCGTCTACTCTATTTTCTAGAATATATAATATATACTTCCAAAAAACATATTTTCTACTTAGTTTTATTTTTGTGGTTATGTTGACAGACAATTGATATGTGTATTATCCTGCAATTTGCTGTTTTCAACTTGACAATACGTCTTGGAACATATTTCCATGTTTATGCATATTACACTCTTCTAAGAGATTGAATGTAGATTATTTCACTGGCTCCGACCTTCTGAGACTCTGGGATTCTATCACTCATTATGAACTAAATTTCCAAAATCCTCAAGCTCATATCCTCAGAGAGACAGGAGAACTGCTAGATACCCAAGTAGCTAAAAAGTGGAGCCTATAATCCTGACTGGGCATATGTGTCTATTTCAAGTGTTGAGTGATTTCACCCTGGCTGGTTAGAAAATTACTTAGCATTATTATTATTAATTATAATGATAATTAAAAAACTGTTTCTGTTGAAATCCCAGTAATTGACTCTCATTAGCCCATGGAAGAATTTGCTGATTGTTCCAGATATAGTGCTTGTCTTCTGGTTTGCACCAATTCAGCAAATAAGCTAAAATTGGAAGACAGAACAAGCTACTAAGAATAGGTAATCCAGTTGTAGTAAGTCAAGTGCTCACCAAATGGATTCCACAGCAATCCAGTTAATGAAGGACTGGGCGCTGGTTTCTTTCTGGCTACTTGGTTTTGATAAATCAGTGAAGTATTTAGGGCTATTCACATTTCTTCAAAGCAGGCCCTCATAGTTCTTGAGCATCTTCGGCCTGAAGACAGCTGATACTGTAGAAACTGGCTTTGGGAATCTGAAGGACTCTTTTATGTTATGATTAAGATCTTTTTGGAAACTTCAGTTAATAAATGTTAGCTAAAAATTAAGGCAGTTATGGATCCTATGGTAAGTAATTAATTACTAAAATAATATCCTTTCAATCCCTTTCCTTTAGCGTTATCAGAGTAAACTTTTGTAATGTCATCAATGACACTGACTGACAATTGATCAGATCAATGTGATGTGAGCTTGGCTTCTGTTTCAAGATAGCTGAATAGGAACAGCTCCAGTCTGCAACTCCCAGCATGACCAACACAGAAGACGGGTGATTTCTGCATTTCCAAACTGAGGTACCTGGTTCATCTCACTGGGACTGGTCAGAAAGTGGGCGCAGCCCATGGAGGGTGAGCCAAAGCAGGGCGGGGTATCGCCTCAGCTGGGAAGTGCAAGGGGTTGGGGATTTCCCTTTCCTAGCTAAGGGAAGCTGTGACAGACTTTACTGGCAAAATTGGGACACTGCCACCTGAACACCAAGCTTTTCCAACCGTCTTAGCATATGGCACACCAGAAGATTATATCCCACGCCTGGTTCAGCGGGTTCCATACCCACGTTGCCTTGCTTACTGCTAGTCTGAGATTGAACTGCTTGGTGGCAGACCTGGCTGGGGGAGGGGCTTCTGCTATTGCTGAGGCTTGAGTAGGTAAACAAAGCAGCCAGAAAGCTCAAACTGGGTGGAGCCCACTGCAGCTCAACGAGGCCTGCCTGCCTCTGTAGACTCCACCTCTGTGGACAGGGCATAGCTGAACAAAAGGCAGCAGAAACTTCTGCAGACTTAAACGTCCCTGTTTGACAGCTCTGAAGAGAGCAGTGGTTCTCCCAGCACTGTATTTGAGCTCTGAGAATTGACAGACTGCCTCCTCAAGTGGGTCCCTGACCCCCATGTAGCCTAACTGGGAGACACCTCCCAGTAGGGGCCAACTGACACCTCATACAGCCGGGTGCCCCTCTGAGATGAACCTTCCAGAGGAAGGATCAGGCAGCAATATATGCTGTTCTGTAATATTTGCTGTTCTGCAGCCTCTGCTCATGATACCCAGGCAAACAGGGTCTGAAGTGGACCTCCAGCAAACTCCAATAGACCTGCAGCTGAGGGACCTGTTAGAAGGAAAACTAACAAACAGAAAGGATTAGCATCAACATCAACGAAAATGACATCCACACCAAAACCCCATATGTAGGTCACCATCATCAAAGTCCAAAGGTAGATAAAACCACAAAGATGGGGAGAAATCAGAGCAGAAAAGCTGAAAACTCTAAAAACCAGAGCACCCTTTCTCTTCCAAAGGATTGCAGCTACTCGCCAGCAATGGAACAAAGCAGAATGGAGAATGAATTTGATGAGTTGACAGAAGTAGGCTTCAGAAAGTCGGTAATAACAAATTTCTCTAAACTAAAGGAAGACATTTGAACCCATCACAAGGAAACTAAAAACCTTGAAAAAGATTAGACGAATGACTAACTAGAATAAACAGTGTAGAGAAGACCTTAAATGACCTGATGGACCTGAAAACCATGGCATGAGAACTATGTGATGCATGCACAAGCTTCAGTAGCCGATTTAATCAAGTAGAAGAAAGGATATCACTGATCGCAGATCAAATTAATGAAATAAAGTGAGAAGAGAAGTTTAGAAAAAAAGAGCAAAAAAAAAAAAAAAAACAAACAAAACCTCCAAGAAATATGGGACTACATGAAAAGACCAAATCTACATTTGATTAGTGTACCTGAAAGTGACTGGAAGAATGGAACCAAGCTAGAAAACACTCTTCAGGATATTATCCAGGAGAACTTCCCCAACCTAGCAAGGCTGGCCAACATTCAAATTCAGGAAATGCAGAGAACACTACAAAGATACTCCTCAAGAAGAGCAACCCCAAGACACATGATTGTCAGGTTCACCAAAGTTGAAATGAAGGAAAACATGCTAAGGCAGCCAGAGAGAAATGTTGGGTTACCCACAAAGGGAAGCCCATTAGACTAACAGCAGATCTCTCAGCAGAAACTCTACAAGCCAGAAGAGAGTGGGGGCCGATATTCAACATTTTTAAAGAAAAGAATTTTCAACCGAGAATTTCATGCCTAGCCAAACTACGCTTCATAAGTGAAGGAGAAATAAAATCCTTTACAGACAAGCAAATGCTGAGAGATTTTGTCACCACCAGGCCTGCCTTACAAGAGCTCCTGAAGGAAGCACTAAACAGGGAAAGGAACAACTGGTACCAGCCACTGCAAAAACATGCCAAATTGTAAAGACCATTGATGCTAGGAAGAAACTGCATCAACTAACGGGCAAAATAACCAGCTAACGTTGTAATGACAGGATCAAATTCACACATAACAATATTAAGCTTAAATGTAAATGGGCTAAATGACCCAATTAAAAGACACAGACTGGCAAATTGGTTAAAAAGTCAAGACCTATCAGTGGGCTGTATTCAGGAGACCCATCTCACATGCAGAGACACATTTAGGCTCAAAATAAAGGGATGGAGGAAGATCTACTAAGCAAATGGAAAGAAAAAAGAAAAAAAGCAGGGGTTGCAATCCTAGTCTCTGATAAAACAGACTTCAAACCAACAAAGATCAAAAGAGACAAAGAAGGCCATTACATAATGGCAAAGGGATCAATTCAACAAGAAGAGCTAACTATCCTAAATATATATGCACCCAATACAGGAGAACCCAGATTCATAAAGCAAGTCTTGAGAGATCTAAAAAGAGACTTAGACTCCCACACAATAATAATGGGAGACTTTAACACCCCACTGTCAATATTAGACAGATCAATGAGACAAAAGGTTAACAAGGATATCCAGGATTTGAACTTAGCTCTGCACCAAGCAGACCTAATAGACATCTACAGAACTCTCCACACCAAATCAACAGAATATACATTCTTCTCAGCACCACATCGTACTTATTCCAAAACTGACCACATAGTTGGAAGTAAAGCACTCCTCAGCAAATGTAAAAGAAGAGAAATAATAACAAACTGTCTCTCAGACCACAGTGCAATCAAATTAGAACTCAGGATTAAGAAACTCATTCAAAACTGCACAACAACATGGAAACTGAACAACCTGCTCCTAAATAACTACTGGGTAAATAATGAAATGAAGGCAGAAATAAAGATGTTTTTTGAAACCAAGGAGAACGAAGACACAACATACCAGAATCTCTGGGACACATTTAAAGCAGTGTGTAGAGGGAAATTTATAGCACTAAATGCCCACAAGAGAAAGCAGG
>NW_012115821.1:6910410-6911408 GCF_000951035.1 Colobus angolensis palliatus
CACAGAAATACAAACTACCATCAGAGAATACTATAAACACCTCTATGCAAATCAACTAGAAAATTTAGAAGAAATGGATAATTTCCTGGACACTTACACTCTTCCAAGACTAAACCAGGAAGCAGTTGAATTGCTGAATAGACCAATAACAGGCTCTGAAATCGAGGCAATAATTAATAGCCTACCAACCAAAAAAAGTCCAGGATCAGATGGATTCACAGCCAAATTCTACCAGAGGTTCTAAGAGGAACTGGTACCATTCCTTCTGAAACTATTCCAATCAATAGAAAATGAGGGAATCCTCCCTAACTCATTTTATGAGGCCATCATCATCCTGATACCGAAGCCTGGCAGAGATACAACAACAAAAAAGGGAATTTTAGCCCAATATCCCAATGAATACTGATGCAAAAATCCTGAATAAAATACTGGCAAACTGAATCCAAGAGTACATCAAAAAGCTTATCCACCACGATCAAGTTGACTTCATCCCCGGGATGCAAGGCTGGTTCAAGATATGCAAATCAGTAAATGTAATCCATCACATAAACAGAACCAAAGACAAAAACCACATGATTATCTCAATAGATGCAGAAAAGGCCTTTGATAAAACTTAACAGCTCTTCATGCTAAAAACTCTCAATAAACTAGATATTGATGGAACATATCTCAAAATAATAAGAGTTATTTATTACAAACCCATAGCCAGTGTCATATCGAATGGGCAAAAACTGGAAACGTTCCATTTGAAAACTGTCACAAGACAGGGATGCCCTCTCTCACCACTCCTCTTCAATATAGTGTTGGAATTTCTGGCCAGGGCAATCAGGCAAGAGAAAGAAATAAAGGGTACTCAATTAGGAAAAGAGGAAGTCAAATTGTCCCTGTTTGAAGATGACATGCTTGTATATTTAGAAAACCCCATCGTCTCAGCCTAAAATCTCCTTAAGCTGATAAGCAACTTCAGCAAAGTCTCAGGATACAAAATCAATGTGCAA
>NW_012115821.1:6917188-7029262 GCF_000951035.1 Colobus angolensis palliatus
TTAGGAGAAATACCTAATATAAATGGCGAGTTAATGGGTGCAGCACACCAACATGGCACATGTATACATATGTAACAAACCTGTGTGTTGTGCACGTGTACCCTAGAACTTAAAGTATAATAATAAACAAATGTGGCACATATACACCTTGGAATACTATGCAGCCATAAAAAAGGATGAGTTCATGTCCTTTGTAGCAACATGGATGAGGCTGGAAACCATCATTCTCAGCAAACTATCGCAAGGACAGAAAGCCAAACACCGCATATTGTCACTCATAGGTGGTTATTGAGCAATGAGAATGCTTGGACACAGGGTGGGGAGCATCACACACCAGGGCCTGTTGTGGGGTCAGGGGTTGTGGGAGGGATAGCATTAGGAGAAATACCTAACGTAAATGACAAGTTAATGGGTGCAGCAAACCAACACGGTACATTAATACATATGTAACAAACCTGCATGTTATGCACCTGTACCCTAGATCTTAAAGTATTAAAAAAAAAAGTGACATGAGCTAAGAGCAGGTGGACTTCTATATCTTCCATAAAGCAATTTTTTCATTCATTCATTTGTTCATTCAAGAAATGTTGAGAATCTACTGTTTGCTAAGCCTGCACTATGATCTGGGAATATAAAGATGAATAAAACACACTTTTTGTCCTTAAGGTCTTACAATTTTGTAGAGGGAGACTGATACTTACAATGAGATATGAGAGTTCCATGAACAGAAATTGATTTAGTAGTCTAAAAGAAAATTGAGATAGCTTATAAAGATACGTAAAATATGGCCTGAATTACATTATAATAATATAACAGCGCATGTTTATGTAATATTTCTATCCTTCCTAAGCACTTTGTATGAATTAACTTATTTAATTCCCATAAAGCCCTACAAGTGCCATTATTTTCTTCATTTTACAGAAAATACATATGAGGCATAGAAAGGTTAAGTACTGTGTTAGTCTGGGTTCTCCAAGGAAACAGAATCAATTGTGTGTGTGTGTGTGTATGTGTGTATAGGAGCCAATTTCCTAAACCGTGCAGTGAAGGCCCGCAGGCTAGAGACCCAGGGAAGAGATGTGCTTGAGTGTGAAGGCAGTCTGGAGGCAGGATTCATTCTTCCTCAAGGGACTTCAGTCTTTTTCTCTTAAAGCCTTCAACTGATTGGATAAGGGCCACCTCCATTATGGAGAGTAATCTGTTTTTCCTAAAGTCTTTAGATTTCTATGTTAATCGCATCTAAAAAATAACCTTCACAACAAAACCCCGACTGGTGTTTGACCAAAAACTGGATACTATGACCTAGCCAACTTGATGCATAAAATTAACCATCACAGTTCACCCTTTGCCGACTTTGTACCCACACACATCTTCTCAAACCAGACTTACTCCCCAAATAAAGACAACAACAAGGTCATACTTCTGCTTAACATGATACAAATGTCCTGTACACAACTGAAAATCCACTAACCATTTCCCCTTGGGGAAGAGGATGCAATGTCCTTGAGTAATACTCACTCTTCTCCTTGATATCCTGTAACTTAAATACTATGGTATAAAGTTAATAGTACTTAAATACTGTAATACAAAGTCAGTATAGCTTATGTTGTATGACAAGGGGATAAAAGGAAGAAAACAAAGATACTTGAATATGTGTATATATTATGTATATGTGTGTGTGTGTGTGTACATCCTCTCATTCTCCAGGGTCTCTCCAGGAGGGCTGTCTTCCACCAAGCTTGCCTGCACATATTTCTGTATATACACATACACACACACACACACATATATACACACACACACAATATATATATATATACACACATACATACCTAGGTACACACACACACATTCGTAATAAAATGAGGAAATATTTATAACAATTACGGACCTCCTTTCTGCAGTAAGTCAAATAGTCATAGCTGGTCTTTACCTTCTTTCACTACCCCTTCCATATTCCCTTTGCTCTCAGCAAGCACCTCAGCTGGTCATGATTCTATTCTTAAAGATTAGAATAAATTTACAATTCCATTACTGAAGGATCTGGGACATTACTAGTCCTGCCTGAATTGGGCTGGTATAGTTTTCCATTGACTTTAATCACAGGGCATGGTAGTGTTAGGAGATACCCTAAGAGAGCTCCTGTACTCCAGCAATACCCTTTCTTACCTTTAATGTGGAGTAGCAGTCCAATTTCTCCCTGGTAATCAGGATCAATCACTCCAGCCATCACAGCCACTCTCTTCTTTGCTCATTGATTCAGAGCCATGAGGAGCCCAAAGTGTCAGAGCAGCGGTCTTAAATTCCAGGTCAATGGATTAACTTTTGTTTCTCCTGGTGGAACTATTCCTCCTTTTAGAATAAGGCCTCTAGACTGGCAGAGAATAAGGTCTTCGGGACAGAAAATAGAACTTCTGGTAGTGGATCACTAGGGGTCGATGCCAGTAGACCACCCCTTGATTCCTGGACCCATGAATGCTAGCTATGGGAGAAGTAACACCATATATTGGATACTGATTCAGAGCATATACTGCCTCCTGGAGCACTTTGCCCCAGACCTTCACTGTAGCTGGCACTGTAATTGAGTCTTCAAAAGGCTATTCCATCATTCTATCAAGTCAGCTACTTCAGGATAGTGAGAAATATGGTAAGATTAGTGAATCCCATGAGCCACACTTCATTTGCTGTGAAGTGAGTTGCTTGATCAAAAGCAATTGTAGAATACCATGAGGCTGGATAGGCATTCTGCTAGTCTACAGATGGTAGTTCTGACAGAAGCATTACATTTAGGGAAGGCAAATGTGTATCCAGAATAAGTGTCTATCCCAGTAAGGACAAAATGCTACTCTTTCCATGGTGGAAGGGGTCCACTGTAATTAACCTGCCACCAGGTAGCTGGCTGATCATGCTGGGAAAAATGCTGCCATCTTGGGGACTTAGTGGTGTTCTCTGTTGCTGGCAGAGGTTACAATCACACAGGTAGTAAGGGAATGTGGTTCCAAAGTCATATCTTAACTGTTATGCCTTAGCTGGCCTGTTACAGTGAGAAGTGGACCAAAAAGCAGGCACAAAAATTAAAGTCCCCCATCCAAAATTTCATGTGTTCAAGATGAAGTACTGAATAATATTGAGGAAACCTGACTTTGATTACAAGTCAGTCAGAAACTTCTTATACTTCTTGGGAAGCTTCCTTTCTCCTTCTGTGCCTCATCTGTAAAAATCATGGTCTTGATTTAAATCATGGATCTTGAACAAGAAATACTATTTGACCCAGCAATCCCATTACTGGGTATATAACAAAGGATTATAAATCATTATACTATAAAGACACATACACATGTATGTTTACTGCAGCACTGTTCACAATAGCAAAGATTTGGAACCAACTCAAATGCCCATCAATGATAGACTGGATAAAGAAAATGTGGCACATATACACCATGGAATACTATGCAGCCATAAAAAAGAATGAGTTAATGTCCTTTGCAGGGACATGGATGAAGCTGAAAACCATCATTCCCAGCAAACTAACACAGGAACAGAAAAGTAAACACCGCATGTTCTCACTCATAAGTGGGAGTTGAACAATGAGAACACATGGACATAGGGAGGGGAACATCACATACCAGGGCCTGTCAAGGGCTGGGGGGCTAGGGGAGGGATAGCGTTAAGAGAAATACCTAATGTAGATGATGTGTTGGTGGGTGTAGCAAACCACCATGTGACATGCAGACCTTGTAACAAACCTGCACGTTCTGCACATGTATCCCAGAACTTAAAGAGGGGGGGGAAGAAAAAAGCTAACTTAAAAAAAAAAAGAATGATCTGGCAGTGGGATTCAAAGGCCTCTGAGGGGGTAATTAGAGAGACCAAACAGGTGAATTTCTGAGTGTCTTCCCCTGGCCATCCTACCAAGAGAAAATTAACTTTCATCTAGTTTCATCTATTAGAGTTTGAAGACCTCTAGACTAGAAGATTGAGACCTTTTTTTAACATTATAGAGAAATGAGACTGAGATTTAGTCACCATTACTATATTACAAGTTCCTCTCCTTATGAGTGTTCAACCTAGAAACTGTTTTCAGTTACTTATGGCTTAGTGGCTTGACACAACCATGTATTTTCTTACAATTCTGTCAGTTGACTAGGAGGTCTTTTCCCCAATATGGTGTTGACGGGAATACCTTATTAAGTTTCAGTCAACTGGTGGCTAGGCTTGGCTGTGATCCTTAAGCCCTTCCCTCACATATCTGAGGTCTCAGTGCTTGCTGATTAGGAAAGCTTTGTTCTTCACCTCCTGTTCTCTCATCTTCTAGGGCCTCTCCATGAGGCCCCTCTTTCACCAGGCTAACCTGTAGCTGAGTAGCATGGTGACCTCTTTAGGTAGCATTTCTGCCGTATTCAATTGGTCATGAAAATCACAACAATCCAGATTCAAAGAGAAAAGAGATAGACCCCCACCTCTTGGTGGAAAAAGCTGTGTGTGTATACAGGGAGGAGAGGAATTATTGGTGGCTTCACTTTGTTTCCATTGATTTTTCTCTATTGTTTCTATCTTCTCTATTTCATTAATTTCTGCTCAAATCTTTGCTATTAATATTTCCTTTCTTCTATTCGCTTGGAATTAGCTTACTCTTCTTTTTCTAGTACCTTAAGTTTGAAGGTTATGTTATCAAGATCAAGCCTTTCTTCTCTTCTAATGTAGGCATTTACAGCTAAAAATTTCCCTCCAAGCACTATTTTACCTGCATCCTGTGAGTTTTGATGTGTTGTGTTTTCATTGTTATACATCACAAAGTATTTTCTAATTTCCCTTGTGATTTCTTCCTTCATCTATTGGTTATTTAGGTATGTGTTGTCTAATTTTCACATATTTGTGAATTTCCCAAATTTCTTTTCATTAATGATTTCTCGTTTTATTTTCTTGTGGTTACAGAATATTCTTAGTATGATTTCAGTCATTTTACATTTATTGAGAATTGTTTTATGGCCTAGATATGGCCTATCCTGGAGACTGTTCCATGTGTAATTGAGGAGAATGTGTATTCTGCTATTATTGGTGGAATGTTTTATAGATTTCTGTTAGGTCTAATTGGTTGATAGCATTGTTAAAGTTTTCTTTTTCCTTGTTGATCTCCTGTCTAGTTGTTCTATACATTATTGAAAGTGGAGTATTAAAGTTCTATTATTGTTGAATTGTCTATTTCTTCCTTCACTTCTGTTAGTTTTACTTCTTATACTTTGAGGCTCAATTTTAGATTAAAAAATGTTTATCTTTCTGTATGACTGGCCCTTTTGCCATCATAAAATATCCCTTTTTATCTCAGAACTTTTTGTTATTATTTTTTTGAGATGGAGACTTGCTTTGTCGCTCAAGCTGGAGTGCAGGGGTGCGATCTTGGCTCACTGCAACCTCCACCTCCTGGGTTCAAGTGATTCTCCTGCCTCAGCCTCCTGAGTAGCTGGGATTACAGGTGCCCAATACCACACCCGGCTAATTTTTATGTGTGTGTATTTTTAGTAGAGATGGGGTTTCACCATGTTGGTCAGGCTGGTCTCAAACTCCTGACCTCAAGTGATTCACCTGCCTTGGCCTCCCGAAGTGCTGGGATTACAGATGTGAGCCACCACGCCTGGCCTCTCAAAACGTTTTATTCTAAAAGTTTATCTTAACACTTTTTGTTCCAAAATGTATTTATCTTATATTAACGCAGTTTTTAAAATGGTTGCTCTTTAAATAATACATCTTTTTCTATCCTTTTACTTTCTCTGCATTGTGTCTTTGAATTTAAAGCGTGTCTCTTGTAGAGGTATATAGTTGAATCTTGTTTTTTATCCATGTCTGCCTTTCAACTGAATTGCTTAATGCATTCACATTTACTGTTACTCTACTGTCTAGTTGACTTTGTGTCCGCCATTTTGCTTTTTATTTTCTCTATGGCTCATGTCTTTTTTGTTCCTCTGTTCCTCCTTTACTACTTTCTTTTGCATTAAGTATTTCCTTATAAAACATTTTAATTCCTTTAATGATATTTTCACTTTTTATTTTTAAGTTATTTTCTTAGTAGTTGCTCTAGGGCTTACTACACACATTTTAAATAATCAGAATTGACTAAGATTTATACAAACTTAATTCCAGTGAGATACATAAACACTACTTTGATATAGTTCTATTCTGTTTTCCCCCTTTTAAGTCATTATTTTTATATGTATTATATTCATATATGTTGCAAACTCTATGTTTTTGTAATTATTGCTTTATATAATTTTATGTCTATTAAGGAAACTGAGCCTGGGAAACATAGCAAGTCCTCATCTCTACAAAAACAAACAAACAAACAAACAAACAACCATCAAAAAAATTAGCCAGGCATGGTGGCAAGTGCTTGTGGTCGCAACTACTTGGGAAACTGAGGTGTGAGGATCACTTGAGCCCAGGAGGTCAAGGCTATAGTGAGCCATGTTCATGCCACTGTACTTCAACCTAAGCAACAGAGCAAGATCCTGTCTCCAAAAACAAAAAAAAAAAACAAAAACAAAAACAAAAAGAAAGAAAAGAAAAAGAAAACAGAGAAGACAGGAGAGTACATACTTATTTGTAGAGTTTTTTTTTTTAATATTAATCATCCTATCTGCCATTTCTGGTTCTTTTCATTTATTTCTGTGGATTCAAGTTACTGTTTGGTGTCATTCCTTTTCTTCAATACAGCTTTGCTCTTACCCACCATCTTTGCACTCTTATTGTCAAATATTCTACACTTCTATGTTACAAGCCTGTAGCAATACAATTATATACATATGTTTTATGCAAGTGCTTTGTAAATCAGTTACTATAAGAGGAGAAAGGAGAAGAAATTCATACTATCTTTTATAATAACATATTTACTTTTACCAGTGTACTTGTTTTTTATTTTGTTTTTCATGTGGATTTGAAGTAGCATCTGGGATTACTTTGTTTCAGCCTAAAGAACTTCCATTTGTATTTCCTGTAAGAGGAATTGGTGACAATCTTTGGAGAAAATCTATCTCAAATTGTTACAGAATTCAATAAAGCCACACACTGGACTAGAAGCATATCAACTCTACCCACCACCAACAGATGGCATTAGAGGGTCCATCAATAGCCTCATCAGTACACTTACGATGACCTTGCTTGCAGCCATAACCGTTAAGTAGAGGGAATTTCAATGATGCTGAGGCGAGTGCAAAGCAAGCCTTCTGGGGAGAGATCCTAGGGTCAGAGGAAGGGAAACTCTCAAGCATGGGCCAAGGCTGCAGAGCTGTCAAAGTGGCTCCCTTGGTTGATATGATCCACAAAGCAGAGGAAAAGAGGCTTACAGCTCTGGCTCCTTCCCAAGACAAAGAAAATATTCCCAATTATACTGTGGCAGCTTGAAAATAGGTCATATCTACTGTCTCAGTTATTTTGCAGTGACCCTGTAATCTAAACCAGCTTCCTTGCTCTCTATTTAATTTGGAAAAATCATTAAAACAAAATAGAACAAAAGCCCAATTAGGAAGGACCTGCTACGTAACAGATAGTTATTGCTTTTTCAGAAAATGAGTATCTTTGGCTATACCTGGATTGGGAGAGGCAGTGCCAAACACCCTGGGTCTGGTACTATGCTGGACATCATCAACAATTTCTCACTAATGTCTCATGAAAACAATGCTGTGAGTCAGATGTTATTATCTTCTGTTTATAGAAGCAGAATCTGGAGCCCTGAGAATTTAAGTAACTGGCCCAGGTCCCAAAGCTAGTAAGTGGAAGAGAGTTGAAATGTGGGTCTTTGTGTCCCAGATCTCGTGACAGTTGTAAGGGTCAAAACAGTAAATTTTAGATTGTGAGAGCACCTTTTAGCCCTTCTGGTTCAGCTAGGACCATTTTTCTTAATCAACATCCCATCTTTCTGCCCGCACCCAGTTTATGTTCTGTAGTTAACTCTTGTGTGTGTAGACTAATGCCCTAATGTAAGTACATTCTATTGATTCAATGGTTTGCAAATTTTAGCAAAATAATGATTGCTTTCTAGTCTTCTCACTGGTTCAAAGGAACACATGGTGCCACATTTTTCTTCTCAGTAGTAAAAGCTTAAACTAGGATTTGTTTGTGTGTAAAGTTGTCTTGCAGATCATGATACGCTGAATGCTTTCGTGAGAGCATTACAATAGAAGCGAATTAGATACCTGGTTGCTGGGTTAAAAAAGGCCAGTCTGGCTGCCAGGAGATCTTTGTTGCATTTCTATTTCTACCATGAACCATTGCATGACCTAGAGCAAGTCATTTCTCCATCTGGAAAAAGAGAGGGTTTTATTTGATACTGCTAAGTTTCCATTGCCTCAGTACTAAGACTTTGTTGTGGCCTCATCAGATCCCTAGAGGTTGGGAGAAGAGCAACTTGACAGACCTGGAAGCTTGTTACTTGTCCCACCATCTCTCCAGCTACACTACACTACAGGACACACTAGCCAATTGCCTAGACACTTGCCTGTCTAACTTCTTCTTTCCCACCCAACTACTTGTCCATTCCCATTTGAAGCCTCATACATTGTTACTCTGAGTCTTTTGGTTTCTGAATTCGTGAAGTCACATTTCTGGTACCACTTTTTCCCCGAAACATTAATATAATGGTCCCACTTGCTGCCTTATGTTGAGCCCCACTATATCCCTGTTATGTTCTGAATGCCTACTATATGCACTGCTAAAACAATTTTGCATGGACAGTCTCATTTAACCCTCACAACATGCCTTTAAGGAGGGGTACCATTGTAATCCCTATTGTAGAAATGAAGAAAATGAAGGCTGGAGAAGGTAAGAGGCAAAACTAACATAGGAACTTAGGATCTAACACCAGCTCCTGTGCTGTTAGCCTTCAGGGCACCCCGCCCCCCATAATAAATGAAAGGCTGGAAAGCATCAGCACCATTCACCTGGAGTGGGAGTCTTGAGGGTGAGGCTTCTCCCAAACTGTGTGTCCACTTTCCAATGGGGAAGTAATGAAGTGAATATTAGAAAATCACAACAATGTCCAGTCTAAAGGTTTTAGGTAAAATTGCTAAAAATAATTTGTGTCCATACAGGAAGTTATCAGTAGTTCGTAACTAAGAGCTATTTATGAAGGTAGGGGGCCAGAACAAAAAAGGTGACTATGGTGTTCCCAAAGGCAGGTAGGAAAGATAGGACCTTCCCACTGAGTTGGAGGATCTGAGATTTAAGACCAACAGTTCAAGCTTTTGGCTATTATGTTTCCTGTCACAATTACACCCAGCTGAGTTATATATTCAAGCAAGTTCTTTCAAAGGACTTGGCTTCAAGAACTATTCCATCTTGGGAGTTCCTGGTGTCGTGGGCCTCTGGCATCATCCCTTTGGCCACAGGACCTGAGAGTTGTTCCCGCGAGCTCAGACCCTCCCACCCCCTCAACATGAGATGCTTCTCATGGAAAATACTGAGTGAGGCAACAGAGAGGAGATGCTTGTCCCTTCCTACATTGCCTCCATTCTTTTGGTTGAAGGGATTTTAGGAAGAGGGAGGAGCATTACTCACAGAAAACTCCAAGCATTAGACTTTGTGCTCAGGTTGTTCATAATTAGCTTGGGAATTAACATTAAGGAAGGTTTGTTACAATTTTGAAGATGAGGACCACTGGTCTACAATAGAAATAGCATCAATTTTTCTATTGTTATTTTGGAGATGGAAAGCAGTTTTGTAGTAGAGCTCTCTGTTGACATATAATATTTCTCTGTAGATCACATATCCTGGCTTAATATCTAGATGGCAGGTTATGTGTTGTGTTCTTGAGTGAACTTGGCACATATACAACTTGAGTCAAGCTAGGCAAATTCTCATGTTGCCAAAACCAATCCCCTATTGGGGATTTACCCTCCACTTCTGCATTGGCCCTCCACTTGGGAAACATGCACACGAAGGAGATCTTCAGGTTACTTGCCAGTGCCTATTGTTCTCCAGGGACAATCTGACATTGTCTTTTATATGGATAAGAAAATAGAGGCACTTGTTCGAGAATAAATAGCAAACATGCAAAATCTAGATTGTTCCCCTCTATGTAGTAGAAAAAAGCCCTAAAACAGAATAAATAATAGTTCCTTCTATAGGTACTTCTCAAAAAAAAGTGAAACTATTTTTAGAATAAAACACCTTGGGGAATAAACCTTCTTTTAAGATTCTACTTTCAATAATATTTATGCAAATGATTTTATTTTTATTCCTTGTGCCAAATACAAATAACGATAGTCCATTCCTAAAGCTTAACAAAGAGCTGTTCTAATGGTGTTGTTTTGGTTTTATGGATTCATTTAGCTAGAGGCACATGTTTACAATAGCCAAACAGGATTTTATGGAGTAATTAGTGGTTAGAAAGAAGCAAACATAAACATTTTTCAAAACAGAGGGGACCCAAGTGCTTCTGATAAGCAGATAGCTTGCAATGTTTTTACCATTCCACCACAGTTGTCTACTCTGAACACTAGCTGTAATTCCTACAGGCTCAAAGGCACTATGTTCCTAAGCAGTAGTGCCAGGGAAGAGTGCCCTCAATGGCTTGGATAGGAAGACCTGGGTCTAAGATCAATCTTCCTTTAGACAAAGAAAAGTGTGGCTTTTGTGTTATGATTCAAAAAGTTCTGATGCTGGCACACTTGGGGCTTCAAAAAGGTCTAATGACATCATAATATCCTTTTACTATACCTACCCCTCAATGGCTCACCAACAAGTTAAGTAAAAAGAATGTGCTTCCTAGGTAAATGCAACTTTAAGACAAATCAAGTTTTCATCCTCTAACAAGACTGTTGACCACCATCCCCTAATACATGAAAATTCTGGAACTAACTAGGTTTTGGAAAACCCTTCCCTTCCTAGAGGGATTTATCTACATCATCAATTTCTGTACCTATAATGCTGTCATAAGACACTCTGGCTTTAACTTTCGTCTCTGAGCACATAGAAGCCTCTGTGAAGTGAGGATACTCCTGGAAGGATACCTGGCTTTTAATGATCCCTGCATCTTGCCTTCATGGTCTTGTGTAATCCTCTTCTGTTAGGAATGATGGACCTAGTAACTTGCTTCTAAGGGATAGAATAGGGCAAAGTGATGAGATGTCACTTCTGGAACTCGGTTATCAAATTCTGTGATTTCTGTTTTGCTTTCAATCCCTCACTCTTTCTCATTTGCTTGTCCTGATGGTAGCCAGTTGCCATGTTCTTAGCTGCCCTTCGGAGAAGTCCATGTAGCAAGAAATGGAAGGAATCCTTTGCCAACACCCAGTGAGAAACTGAGACTCTCATTCTATAGCCAAAGGGGATATGAAACCTGCCAACAATCATGTCAGTGAGCTTGGAAGTGGATCCTTCCCTAGTTGAGCTTTCAGATGAGACCCCAGCCCCAGAGAGACACCTTGATTGCAGCTTAAAGGATGCTGAGACAGAGGTCTCTGTACACTGCTCCTGCATACCTGACCCAAAGAAACTCTGAGATAAAAAATGTTTTAAACCATTGAGTTTTAGGTCTCAAAGTAAAATGTCCAGCCTAAAGTAATATGATCACTAAAGCTGATTTCAATCTTTATCCTGAACCTTCAATTTTGTACTTTTTATTTCTTTATCTTCCTTTGTTATGTTCATAAAAATAAATTGCATATTTTGTTTTTTCACACAGGCATGTAGCATTTGCTTGAATAATTACAATCATAATTTATTTCTGGCTAAAATTGTATACACCTCTTTGGATCTTTCCTGGACCTTTTTTTCTAAAATCACATTGAATTCTTAAATATGAAAGAGACCTCTTTGCAATTAAAAGAAACCAAACTTAAGGGAAACAGAGATTTTATTAGCTCATGTGTCTGAAAAGTCCAAGGCAGCGAATCCTGACTTCAGCATGACTAGATGCAGGAGTTCAAATGCTGCCATCATGACTTAATCACTCTCTCTGTTTCTCCACTATCCTCAATCCCTGCTTTCCATACCTCTGTCTCTGTATTCTGCCTTCTCTTACCCTGTCTTTATTCTCAGGGCAACTTTCTCTTTCCTGTTAGCCGAGATACCACCCCAAAGCTAGAAAATCTAGAGAAAAGGACATCATCTCTTTCCTCCAGAGTGGGCATTGATCTCCCTGGAGGTCTCTGATTGGCTCTGCTGGATCATGTGTCATGTTCCTTGAACCAATCACTGTATCCAGGATATTCTGATGGGCCAGGTTGGACCACATATCTGTCCACGAGGCAAAAGACTCCAAGTTGCTTGGTAGATAGCCCAGAAAAATCATATGGCATTGGGAGAGGAAGGGTTCCTAAAAGGGAAAAAGAGTCACAAGCAGTCAAAAGGTACCATAAGCACACTAAGTAGAAAGATAATTTATTAGAATGAAATTGTTATTTATTGCCACACAAAAATCACCCCAAACATAATGGCACAAAGCAACAATAATCATTTATTATTATTGCTGTTAGTCTTCAGGGTTGAATAGGCTTAGCTAGATGATTCTCACATGGGGTCATTAAAACAGTTGCAATGAAATGGTGGCTGAGCTGGTGTCACCTTGAAGGCATCCTCACTCATGTATTTGGTGCCTGGACTAGGATCACTCAAACAACTCTAATTCCTTTCTCTCGCTCTTGCTGTCTCTGTGGTCTCTCTACATGGTCTCTCCAGTATGGTGGTTATAGGTGGCCAGACTTCTTACATGGTGGCTCAAGGCTCCAGAGGCCTATGTCCCAAGAGGAGAGACAGCCCGGTATCTTTTATGGATCTAGCCTCAGTAGTCATGCGGCACCACTTCAGCTGCCTTCTCTTTGTCAGAAGTGAGCCACGTTCAATGGGAGTGAAATGAGATTCCATTCCTGATGAAATACGCATCCAAGAATTTGGGGACACATTTTAAAACTATCACATTTAGATTTTAGAAACTGTTTTCTTTCTTTCTAGACCAGCACATAATTATGAATTATTCCCTGGTGAGGTCAAGATTTGACTGAGACCCAAGTGTGGTTGATAGAGGAAAGTGATAAAGTCATCAAATCCAAGGATTGAAGTTTTTAATTTCGGAACTAGAAAAAATTGAAATTTATCTTCTTAATCAGTACTTCTAATCCTAATGAAACATGATTTAATACTCAGAATGTATACACATGCAGATATGTATTTGTTCATTTGTTTATTGTCTTCAGCAATCCTCATGGCGAAGGGCGGCCAGTGCACGTGCTCATTTATAAGCCATTGTATTTCTCCTGCATATGGAGGATTCTGGATATGTTCAGGGGTTTGTTTTCTTGTACAGATAATCATTTTTATTGAGGAAAGATATTCCAAACAGTAGAATTGCTTTCTGCTCTGTAAATTTGTCTGCTTTCTGCATTCCACTATTTGTAATATATTTCCCAAGGGTTTCTAAACTTACAATTCTGTGTGTGTGTAAATAAATGATTTAAAATGCTTTATTAGCAAAACCAAGGGAAGTGGTCCTTCTTTTCTCTGTGAAAGAAATGTTAACGATTGGTCTTATCAACTGTATTTGCAACAAGTTGGGATTGTGATGTTGGGTAAGTCACATCATCTTTATGGGCCTCAGTTTGTTGGTTTACATTGGACATGGAGTTTAATGCATTCAGCTTATTGCACATATCTAAACCCACAAACTTTACAACCTGAGGTTCGGCATGAAACAAACACAAAAAAAGCCCTCCTGTCTGTGTACGTCACCAAATTCCCCCTAGATGTGCCTAAACCCCACAAATCTTAAAGTGGACGTGCTCAGTCTCCCAGTAATTCTCTGCTGCCTCTGGGCCACTACCATTTACTTTGATTCCTCCCCTGCTGATGAGATACAGGAAGAGATGAAGTGGCAAAATGGATTTTCTAATACTATTATTTCCCTACTGGTAAGATACAGGGAAAAGAGGAAAAACAAGATGCATTTCACAATATCATTTGGGGTTACTTGCTATGGTGGGAGTTGTGAATACAGCTGAGTCTCCTGGTATTACAGTAATTGAGCTCATTAATGCAGGCAGAGTAACAAACCAGGCTGACTCTTATGAAGGGAATCCTCTTAATGTCTTTTATTTGTAAACAAGGTCCAAACTAGGGGAACATTGAAGGTCCTGGTCAGCAGTAAGCCCTTGCTTTCAGAACCATATTTACCCATTGCCTAGTACATAGTGCGAGTTCAATAAATATTCGTTAAGTTAATTTATCCAAGTAGCAAAATGTTGTGGAAAGAGTATAGCTGTTGAATGCAGACAGACTTGAGTTCCATTCTCAGTTCTTCTTTTAACTATGACCTTGGAAGTGTTACATGTGGCCTATGTATCAATCCACATGCAACTGAAAAAAACAGAAATCACTCAATGTATTTGAAATTGCAGGGATATAGTGCAGAGAATTCATTATACAGATGATAGAAGCAAGGATGAGAAGCCAACAGGAGTCATTGAGGCAACTCAAACAGAAGCAATGGAAGGAAACTCATCCCATGCCTGGGGTGGGAGTCAAAGAGAAGAGGTAAAATTACTGATGCTCTGGGCCTGGGGTCAACTGACATGAGGCCACCAGCCAAGAAAATTTTGGTTAAGGTCTCTCTCTTTTTTTTTTTTTTCCAAGACAAGGTCTCACTCTGTCGCCCAGGCCAGGGTGCAGTGGCACAATCTCGGCTCACTGAAGCTTCTGGCTCCTGGGTTCAAATGATTCTCCTACCTCAGCCTCCCAAGTAGCTGGGATTATAGGCACGTGCCATCAGACCTGGCTAATATTTGTATTTTCAGTAGAGATGAGGTTTTGTCATGTTGGTCAGGCTGGTCTTGAACTCCCACCCGCCTTGGCCTCCCAAAGTTCAGGGACTACAGGTGTGAGCCACCGTGCCCGACCTGAGCTCTCATTTTTATAGTTTGTATTATGGAATAAAAAATAGAGTAATTAAAATTATGTGTTTTTTTTTCAAAGTACCTATGTCTCCATCCCAAACCTAAACCTAATAGTCTCACTTTGTTATGAATTACTGAATAAGACAAATGTAATCAGTAAACAGAAAGACTGGTTCATGGCAGATGCTTAATAAGTTTTTCAACAAAATAAAATTGTAATGGAAACATCTGTGGAGAAGGTAGCATATTAAGTTGCTGCCACCTTGGGGAAAAATAGTTTATGATATCTTTTCCTGTACATTGGGTGATAGATGGGCCTGGTATCTGCTGTGGCTCGTTACGGAGAGGCACATAGAGAAGTCAAAGCTACTTAAAAACATGAACAACCCAGATCTTTTGGCATAATTGAATTACAAATGTCTGGTCTGAAGTCTCCCATCAACCCCAAAGATATTACCTGGTAGATAATTCCTTGCTTTAAGCTAAGCTTTGATATGGGTATCTCATGTACATTTTAAGAATTCAAAACAACTCTAATCCCATCTATCCTAATAAAAGAAAGTGCATCCAGTAATACAGAGACTCAGAGTAACCATGAATTAGCAATTCGTCTTTCCCTTTTTTCACCTCCTTGAGAGAATTAAGCCTTATCCTGTTTTCTCTATAGGACAGTCTTTTTGATATTAGTTGAGATGACACTTCATTTGCTTAATCCTAATTTTCTAACAGGGATAGAGATAGACTTAAACTGAAAGAAGGCATTTTTAAAAGTCCAGATAATCTTCCTGTGAGCTAGAGGAGGGGTGAATTATTAATAACAGTGTGGGAATTCTTTTTCCCAGAAGTACTGTCTTTCACAATATTTCTACTGGCCCCACATATCCTCCCATGTCCATGATCAGAGGACATTCTTTTGAATGCAAATCTATAAGAATGAAAAGTCTTCATCTAACTATGAAAAATAATAAACTGCATCTGAAAGAGAAGCTTGTTTGTTTTCTGGGAAGAAAAGAAGCCAACATTTTAGAATTACTAGAAAATTATTGGAAAACCTTTCCCTTGTTGTTATACAGAATTGCCAAGCTGGGCCCTATCTTATGATCTTTGTGCTTCTGTCCTGGCAGGACCGCTCTTTCTCCAGCTTAATCCTTCGTGTCTTTCAGGGATCACTGAGGTCCCTGCTCAACTGTCACCTCTTCAGAGAGGCCTTCCTTGACCACCTGAATGATGAAGTTCCTGCTTTCCAGGCAGTTGACCTTTCAGAGGGGGAATTACAAGCAGATTAATGACAAGAAACAAATTGAGGGTAAGGGACATCCAGAATAACGGGGTGGGAGGCTGGGAGAGGGCTCTATTGGCTGGTCAGCTGAGCCCACACTCATGAGTTGACATTTGAACAAAGGGCAGGAGCTTGCTCTGTGCATTCAAAGAAAAGGAATCCAGAGGCTGAACTGGAGTTACCAAGAGGACAAAAGTGGGAGATGTGATTCAGCGAGGTAGCTGATCACAGTCCAGGCCATGGCAGCTATGATAAAACTTTAGATTTTGCTGAAGGAGATGGAATGTTCTAAGTAAAAAAGGTAACATACGCTAATTTCCTTGTGATCATTCTGTTGCCTTTTGGAAAATGGACTGTAAGAGATTAACAAAGGAAGCAGAGAGACAGGGGTTCCTCCTTTGTCATTTCCTTGGGTAAAGAGATCACGTACTGTGAACTCCCTTTTGGTTTCTGAACTGTGATCCACTGACTGCTGCTCTCTGAACTCCGTCAAGGCTGTCATCCTGGACCCCGGGATTTATCTTCTTTCCTTGTGCATCTGGTGTTCGTGGTATGCCAGCTGCAGTGCCAAGAGTAGGGACAAAAACCTGGCAACCCACAGTTATTGACAAAACCAAGGGATGGCATAACCTGGAACAAGGAAAAGTTACACGTTTTCAGATGTGCCTATTTCAGCCAGTGATTTTTGTAGGTCTGTGAGGCTTATTTAACAGAAGAATGTTTCAAGGGGTGTAGTGGGAGAATTAGCTGTTTTGTTTTTCCTTTTCCTCACTCTTCTACTTGTAAAAATGTTTGTGAGACACGCACATGGCCTGAACATCAGAAGGAAGATTAGCAAGGAAGAGGAAAAATCAGATTCGTGCTTTGAATCATCTGGCAAGGGCAGAGAGGTCCCGAGCTCAAAGGAGGTTCTTCTGCCTGAAATAACTCATTTTGTCGGCTCAGCTCTGTGGCAGGGAGAGGTTTCAAAGCCAAGCTTGTGTCCCGGTTCTAGCTTACTTGAAGGAAACCCCTGGAGTGGATTCTAGCAGGGACACAATGCCATTGGTTCAGTTTGGGACCCCAAAGTGCCAGGGGGTGAAGTGTCCGTGTGGTGTGAATATTATTTCCAGGCTCCCAGTGGCTGGCAGCCAACCCAGTAGCATCCTGTTACCATGACAACAAGGGGACCACATCTCCTGTGACATCCAGTGATGGCTGCAGGCGAAAGGACCGTGAAAAACCATGCTATAAAGCTTTCTGCCTTTGTGTGTGATTTTGAAGAGCCCACTGTCTTGAACCTGTTTGAAACAGAAAATGAATTGCAGATGGACTTGTATAAGAGCTGCTCTGGAGAAAATGCCTTTGGAATCTTAGAACATTCCTGTTCCCCCTCCCTCTTTGCTTGGTATCAACTGGTAATGAAATGGCTTTTATTCATCCTAGGTATCACCTTGAACTGGAGTTGAAAGTGTCTGCAATTCCACCAGGACCAAAATTTGGGGAGATAAGAAGATCGGTATGCGAAGACCAACAAATAAATTACATCTGTGTCATAGTTACTCGGTTTTCCTAACATGGCCTGGGCTCAGGTTAACATTCATTACATGGAGCCTCTCTGGGTCTTAATTCTAACTTGAACCTTAACATTCCAAGATTTAAATAACTGCCTTTTGTGGGTTATTTTGCCTTGTTTCCTTAGGGGTATCAGGAATTTGCATAATGCTAGGTCAAAAGTCCTTGAAATATATGACACAGGAACGTTTTGCAGAACAAGAATGATCTTTGTGCTGTGAAGGAAACCAAGTAGTGGCAAGACTTTACACATTGACCTAAAAACTTAACCTCTGCCAATCAATTATCTCCATGTCTGTTCTCTTTTTGAGAGATAGGAAACGTAGACCACAACACCAGGCAGACAACAGATCTATCAAGGTGCCTCATAAGGCAGACGTTGCAAGGGACATCAACTGGATGGCTCCTCAGAAGAATGTGAACAGGAGCTATCTGGAATTAGGATTTACTGACTTCTGGAGTGGTATGCACTCCAATCTGGTCAATCTGATGGGTGCATAAATACTCTGCAGGAACCTCAAGCTCCTTTGTTCTCCTAGTAGCATCCATTTGCCTTTGATTTGACTCACCCTGTGTCTCTGTTTTCACTGGGAGTCTTTTGGTAATGGATGGGATGGAGCAGGGCTGCTGCCTTTGCACAGTTCCAGGGCTCCCTATTCTCATTTTAGTCTGTGTCACTGAGTTTTAAATGGGGATGATTTTACCCCCAAGAAAACATTTGACAATATCTGGAGTCATTTTTTGGTTGTTATCACTGGGAGGGGGGTTGCTAGCACATGTAGTAAGTGGAGGCCAGGGATGCTAAACATGTTGCAATCCATAGGACAGACCAGTCCCCCTCCATCTGCCTGGCCATCAGTGATTATCCTGCCCCAAACATCTATAGTGAGAGGCAGAAAAACCCTGCTTTACATAAAAGAGCTGATCTTCTATACAAATGGCCAAAAAACATATGAAAAAAAAATGCTGAACATCACTAATGATAGGGAAATGCAAGTAAAAACCACAGTGTGGTACCACTTTATTCCCAGAAGAATGGCCATAAAAAAAAAAAAAAAAATAGCTGTTGGCATGGATGCAGTGAAAAGGGAACACTTCTACACTGCTGGTGGGAGTGTAAACTAGTACAACCATGGTGGAAAACAGTGTGGGGATTCCTTAAAGAACTAAAAATGTAACTACCATTTGATCCAGCAATCCCACTACTGAGTATCTACCCAGAGGAAAAGAAGTCATTATACAAAAAAGATACTTGCACACATATGTTTACAGCAGCACAATTCACAATTGCAAAAATACGGAACCCGCTCAAATATTTATCAATCAAGTGGACAAAGAAACTGTGAGATATATATATACACACACACATACATATGTATACATACACACACACACACACACACACACATACACACAATGGAATACTACTTAGTCATAAAAAGGAATGAATTAATGGTATTTGCAGCAACCTGGATGGGATCAGAGACTATTATTCCAAGAGAAGTAACTCAGGAATGGAAAACCAAACATTGTATGGTCTCACTCATAAATAGGAGCTAAGCTATGAGGATGCAAAGGTATAAGAATGATACAATGGACTTTGGGGACTCAAAGGGAAAGGGTGGGAAAGGGGTGAGGGATAAAAGGCTACAAATTGGGTTCAGTGTACACTGCTCTGGTGATGGGTGCAGCAAAATCTCACAAATAACCACTAAAGAACTTAGCCATGTAACCAAATACCACCTATTCGTCAAAACCCTATGGAAATTTAAAAAAAAAGAAAGAAAGAGTTGATCTTCAACATACCCCCGCACTATTCTCCTTCACCCCAGTATCCTTCAAGGTGGCCCTGCAAGGATTCAGGACAGAAAATATGCATGCATTTTATTTTACTTCCAGATTTTAATAGTCTCTGTCCCACTAGGGAATATCACGTTGTTATTGAGAGCAAATGGGCTGTGGAGTGAAATAAACTAGGATTGCTTTCTTCAGGTCCGCCTAATACTAGCTGCAAGGCCTTGAACTAGTGACATAACTGCTGCTATAAACTCAGTTTCTTTATTTGTAAATGAGGAGAGTATTATCTGTGGTGAGGAATAGAGAAGAAAATGGATTTAAAACACGGAACACCCTATCTGTCCCATAGTAACACCGAATAAGTGATAGTTACACAAAAAAGCTAGGGCTAGACTTCTTAAGCAGAACCTTTTAACAGGCACCATCAGCAAGCAACTGTACTAAGCAGAATGAGTGATTGCTGCATTTATTACTTTTATTGCAGGTAGTTGGGAAAATATATAGCAGTCTCTGTGTCAAATAAAAATCCCCTTGACCACCATCCACTCTGTGGGAAACTGGTACTGTATGTGTGGTGTATGATCTTTGGTACGGAGGTATAAGAAATCAAGATAGAAAATATTTACAACTACAAACAAAAGCAACTGAGAGAAGAAGAAATGCCAAAGTCATAAAAAATTAAACAATCTCTCAGATTTTGTTGTAACATCATTTTGGAAAAACTCTTAATTAGGAAAAAAATGCTCTTTGGGGGAGATACCTCTCTAATCTGGAGCCATTTAGCCTAATGATATTTGCCTGTACCTCCACCCCCAACCTGCCTCCCCAGAAATGTTTTGGAGATGTCAGAATTTCCAAGCAAGTTTCCCTGTGTTCTAATAGGATTCTGAGAATGCCTTCAACATGGCTTATGATGGATGTTTGTGATGGAAGGCCCCTGTGGTTTTCATTTTGGACTTGACTTAATCAAAAACAATCATGCTAACAAAAGAGGGGGGAAGGGAGTTTGCTTCTCCCAATTTTTCTATTGTGTGGCCAATTTAATGTCAGGATTTCTCAAGGGGCTTTAAAATACAAGACAGCAGGAAAACAATTTAATATAAAAATGCCAGTGTGGACTAAATCTAAGTAGAGTAAATCAAGCATGAAGAGATAGAGCATCTTAAGGATATAGATTTTTTTGTGTGTGTTTTAAATTTTAGTGTTCAATAGCCCAGTGCCGTGATGTTTGAAGTTCCATGCATGAACATAACTGCTCAGAAAAGGCTTTCAACAGCCACACACCAGCAGGTACAAGAGCACCTCTCGCAAGAATCTTCAGCCAGTCTGATTTCCCTGTTGGTTAAATGTGATGAGAATTTACGACACAATGCTGGCATCCTGTGCCTAGATGGAAGAAGAAACTGATTGCATCATGTGACATCCAAACCGACTGAAAATATTTCTCCCAGTCAACGAACATACCTGAAATTACTCTGTAAAATTTTCCTTTGGGTCAAAGCATTGTAGACCCCTAAGTACAGACATGGTATTCTAACTGGCAATAGCAATGCAGTGGCTATCAACCTTGGCTGCACATTAGAATCCCAAGGCGAGTCTTTCACAAAATATTGATGCTAGGCAATATCCACCAGGATGTATAGTTTAATTAGTGTCAGCATGAAAATATTCTCCCACGTATTTTTCTAATCTGTAACCAGGGTTGAAAACTATTGCAATAACAATTTCAGCTCTGGTCTTTGGATATATTTTTTTCTGCTTCAAAACACCTGTGGATTCCCACAAAACTTCTGTCACAGTGACTCACTTTGACATTGATTCACAAGATAGAATCTTGGGCTGGAATGGGGAAATAGAGAAACTGGAGAGAAGTGCAGGAATGACATACATAGCTGGAACAAGCTCCATGAGCAGGGTGATGTTAAGGTATTTAATGACCAATATAGCATGGGCCCTGAGCTATCAGAACAGAGGCTACTTAATACCGGGTCTGTTTGTTGATATGCCCCTAACTTTGAGAATCTCAGTATGAAGACGTTGGCACCTGCTGATTCTTTTACACTGTGAATTTGTACTACTGCTATCAGTCTCCTAGCAAAACCCCAAGTCAGAGGAGGAAAGGAGGAAGTTAAGAGAATTTGGGGACCAAGGGTGCAGCATGTGTGACTGACTATCTAGTTGGGGAGAGAAGGGTTAAAAATAGAGCCGTACTAGAGAGAAGGCTAATAGGTTTGGGATAAAACACCACATGTTACCTACTTCCCAGAGTTGCCTTGCTTCAGCCATATTCTTGGGTGTTCAGATGTTTTATAAACATAGTGCCCTTTGTAAGAATTCTAGAGATGAACTATAAAAAACTTGGAGTTTTTTAAAGGCCTTCTAATGAGAACCAATGGTTCTCAATGAATTCCCACAGGTCACATAAGAACCAAACCATAAATTGTAGAGCTTGAGACTGAAGCGAGGGGTCACCATGATATTGTGCATCATTAAGCTGGTGACCTTCTACTTATCTCTTGGTGGCCCAGGGAGTCAGGGTCGGGGGAGCTTTCTCCTGCAGATTCAATCATTTCTGTTCCCTGAGAGCACAAGAATTTCCAGGGAAAAGAGGAGACCTTTTTTTCCCAACTGTTCCCTGTTCCTCCAACCCCATCTTGGCTTCAATCAGCATTTTTTTTTTTTTTTATTCTCCTGCAACCTTTCCTCTGGCAATCCTGGTCTGTTTGTACGTGGCAAAAGTTGAAAATGTAAGTTGGTGTATAATTGAAAGTTCATCCTTAAAAATTGGCGTGTAATTGTCCTCTGACATGGGAAATTTGCCATTCCACATTAGTCAAAGATGTTCTTTGACATTAGTCCACCTTTGACTAATTTCATGTTGATCTGGAAAAGTGATGAGAATTGAAATAGGCATGTTCTTGCAGATATTGAGCATGTTCAAGACCTTAAGATAAGAAATCTAAAAATCAATTTATGCCATGTGCCTTTAGATACTTTTCTAAGTTGTAGTGATTTATGAAAACATTTGCCAGATACCTTCTCCCCACTTTCTCTATAAATGCTTAACTGCTGGTGGACAAGATTTCCTTTGACAACAGTGAAGCATTACATTGCCGAGCTGTTACTTATGTGATGTTTGAGGTCAAGAGGATATTTGATCCCACCATCACTACCACCTTCAAAGACAAGACGAGTTAATCTTATTTCCTAACGGTTCACTAGTAAGTGAAAAATGTTCCAGTGGCAAAGATGGACTGTTAGTTAAAGATCATTCCAGCTTTATTGTGGAACACCCTTCATTCCTGGTTCAGAATCAGTGTTTAATGTTTGTACAAATGATTAATGATAGGTTTTCATAGACAGCCTTGAGACTGTATTCCCAGCCCCACTGAAACTGCATCCGTATTCATCTTTTATTCATTTTTAAAAATGTGTTTGTTGTTGTAGATCTGTGGCAGAATAGTTTCAGGTTAATTATACTTTCTGCCACATTACATCCTTGTCCAGTGAAAAGATCTTCTTTTGTTCTATTTGGTCACCATTCACCCATTTCATTTTCACATGTCTCACCCTCATTTATACAGATGATATTCTTTCTTAATTTATAGATTTTTTTCTGTTTTTTACCCTTTCCCCCACTAAGCACTATACATTTAAGATTTGCAATGCCCGATAGGACGTCAACTGCATGATGCAGTGTTCTCTTCCAAATAAGTGAAAATGAGCTGGCTGGGATTGGGAGCTCCTCCCCTCTCCCAGTTGGATGGGCTGTATACAGCCTCAGGTCTCCCGAATTCTCTAGATGCTATGAGCATGAGCATGCAGCTCCTCTAAATAGCCAGCACCCAAGCACAGGCCATTTTGTCCCTGCTTGCAAGGGCTCTCACTAGTCCTATAAAAACAGATAGGTTTCTCTCCTGGAGCATAGCTCAGGAGACATCTAGCTACCCTCTGGCCTAAGAATACTTTCCATAGAATGCTGTGATAAAAGGCAACTGGGCATCCAATATTCTCCTGCAGCCCTTCTCCCTAGACCTTCTATTCTGACCATGTGAAGTTTCTATAGTGCACGACAAAGCTTTGCACTTAACAAAGAACTCCTGTGGGGCCGTGTGTAGCCCTTTGCTTCTGCCTGCTGCATAATGCTCTGTGATGTACATCTAATGCTTACCTAATCTCTCCCAGCAATGGACATCCAATTTCTTGCCCCCACAAACTGTGTATAAAGACCATACCCCTGCCTTTTCATGAATCTTTGTGAAAGTTCCCCTGGAGTAGAAGTGCTAGGTCACAGGAAATATATATATATATGTAATTTGCCTGAGGAGTTCCAGATTGCTCTACTATGAAATTGCCTCTGTGCACCAAGCTGATTGGCCTCAGGTGGACACCTGATCCAGGCTGAGTCAGTTGGATTCCCTCCGGAAATTTAGAGTCAGGAAAGGGAGTCTGTCTAATCATTTGACCTGGGAATCTGTAGTCTTGAGAGACAGGGGAGTGGCCTGTTTCTACGCACATGTAGAGTGACAGAGAAAACCTTTCTACAAAGAAACGAGTGAAGTGAGCTGCAGTGAGGTGAAGAGAGGAGAGACCACCAACCACAGAGTTGGGGAGATCCGAGACTGGTTGTCTTGATTCATTCTGGCTATCTAGTGCTTGGGTCCCATCCGTACTGAACTGAACTATTTCCTCCCTTCTGAGTTCCATAGTATGTTCTCGCACATTCCCCATTCCAAAGCAAGACTCAGTGAATTTCCATTACTTGTGACCAAATGAGCTTTTAATATAAAAGAGATTAATCCTCCTGAAAATCAATAAGAAACCGAAATTTGATCTGAATATTTTACGAATTTTGCTGAAACCTATGTTCTACAGGTTTTGATAAAGGAAGTTTTGATTTTGAAGAAATGCTGTTTTATCCATTGATTTTCTCATGAGAAATGGGATTCCTCTATCAGATATAGGCAGTAAATACTCATTCTTGAATTTCTATTAAAAGATTAAAAAAAACCCAGTAACGTATATTAGAAAAATTTTACAGGTCCAAGACCCTATAGAAATTAGATAGCAACTAGCAAATGTGAAGACAGCTGTTTTAATGTGTGACTTTCAAGTAACCTGGTTGGCATCATGTACAGAGTGCATATCTGGTGAACTGAACTTTTCCTATTTAAATCTTTTGTATCATAGTATATACATTGCCCTTCTGCCTTTGGCCATAAATGTTAGCATAACCTTTAACATTGTAGGCTTTTCTTTCCTTTCTTTTTTTTTTTTTTTTGAGATGGAGTCTCACTCCTGTCACATAGGCTGGAGTGCAGTGGTACAATCTCGGCTCACTGCAACCTCCGCCTCCTGGGTTCAAGTGATTCTCCTGCCTCAGCCTCCCACGTAGCTGGGATTACAGGTGTGTAACACCATGCCTGGCTAATTTTTGTAGTTTTAGTAGAGACAGGGTTTTGCCATGTTGGCCAGGCTGGTGTTGAATTCCTGACCTCAGGTGATCCACCTGCCTCGTCCTTCCAAAGTGCTAGGATTACAGGCATGAGCCACCGGCCCAGCCCATTGTGAGCATTTCTTTAGTCAAGTGATTCTTCTCTAACTTGTCCTTTCACTAAAATGTGTGGATGGCTATACTCAGGATTGGTTGGTCATTAGCTTTTCAAAACATCTTTTCATAGGGCTGGTTTAAAAAAATGTCTGATTGAGTTGTGTTGGGCCAGATATATGAGAGTAGATGGATTTAGTATCATTGAAAATGGTTGCCTGACCAAGAAATATATGGAGTCAGTGAAAAGAAATTCTTGATGGCAGTACATAAAAATATGGTTGATAAAATGCCAAGATACCTTCTCTTCTTCTGGGTAGCAACAACACTAAAGGTAAACACTGCTGTTTCTATAGTTTTATGAAGAAAATGGTTTTCCTCTTTCTACTTCACTGGGACTACCCCCTTCACCCTCCTTTATATCCTGTCTCAGGGTTGGTCCATCTTCTGTGTAGTCGTTGCCCAATAATTTTATCTTTTCTTTCCTCCCATTGTATTTTTCTTGGTTCATAGCCCATCTGTTGTGAATCTCAGATAAAATGTAGTAAAAATTCAGATTTATGGCTAGGGAAAAATCAGAATCAGGTGGTTTGCAGTTAAAGCGAAACAGATTCGTAATGGCAAAAATCTAGCAAAATCACTTGTGAAACTAGAATATATCAAGGCCTCTTTCTAGAAAAAATAAGAAAGATAAGTAAAAATGACCGGGTGCTTTCATTTGAACATTTCTACATGGCCAATGCATAGATTAGAAGAAAACAATTGAGGTGGAAGGGAAGCAGTGGCCAAAGGCCTATGAGTTTACCAAAAAGAAACCTTCCCCCCCGCCCCAGTTTGTAAGCTCCTGCTTTTCCCAGAAAGATAAAAGGCAGAATTTCAAAGCCACATTTTTTTGCTCCCAGGAAATGTTTTTGTGTTCATATTATTGTTACAAAGTTAAACTTTTTTCTCTTATTTGAACAAATGAATCGCTGGATTATGCCACACATTGAAGTTGTTAACCTCTTTTAGTAATTTAAAGTTTATGAATCAGAATAAGTCAATGAGGGCATTCCAGTCCTTGGCTTCCAGGTTACAGGACAGTCCCTCTCACTGAACTTGCACTTGTATGGATACTCTCCTTCCTGTGAACAGAACTTGCCTTTTGAAATCAGATGACTTGTGGGAGAGAATGTGGTGGTCATCTGTTGGCTGCCAAGCCTTTCTTTCTCTGGGAGTTGCTTTTAAAATAGGTGGGATCTGGGGGAATAACTTGCTGGAACAGAAATCTGCAAAAAAAGTGAAGCTTGGTCCACAACCTAGGGTTTAAAAGAAATTTGAAAATTTCATTGCATGCTCTACAACTCCTTTTTAATAACCCCTAGCATAATTCACACATTTTTCTACCTGCTTGGCCCCTGTGGGGATTTTGTAATTCCTGGTTTAGAGGATAGACAAATGGCAGTCCAGACTATTCATTCATCCATCCATCCATCCATCCATCCATCCATTAACAAAAGTTTACTTCGTGCCTTATCTATGCCAGGCACTGTGTTACATGTTGAAGATGAAACTGCAAGCATTATCAAGTCTCTGTTATCCAGGAATTTAGAATTTGGTTCAAAAGATAAGCATTACTCTTAGCAATGCTACTGAGTGAGTGCATAATAAGAAACAATTAGAAATATATTTAAGTCCTGTAAAGGAATGAAACTGGCTCTAGACTGAGAGAAAGCATGTAATAAAAAGATTCTTCCCAGCAGAACAACTGAGCTAGGATCTTTAGAAGGAGCAGGGGTTAATGGATGAGAGAAGGGTGTGAGAGGACACTGTAGACTATGGAGGCAGTGATCACAAGGCCATGTGACACCAAGGGCTTGGCAGGGCCCATAGGACGGTCAGAGGGCCGGAGCAGCTGAGCACATGGGGAACTGGCTCCATTTGAGGCAGATGAGCTACGTGCACAGTAGGCATCTCTGTGAGGGCCTCACAGACTGATTAGGGCTTTTGCTCATTATCCTAAGAGCCATGGGAAGTCATTGAAGGAACATCAACAGAAGGCAGTGCTGTGACATGGTAGGTGTTTCACAAGGGACACTCTGGCTGTTAAGTGGAGAATGGAGGGGAATAGAGCAAGAAGGAAGCAGTGAGACAGGAGTAGGCTGTCTCTAGGAGAGAATGGTGACTTTGTCTAGTATGGTGACAGGGAGCTAGTACAGTGGTTGGTAATCAATTGATGGGAAATAACAATAGACAGTCCTAGGTGATGGTTAGGTGTAAGGTGAGGGAAAGACAAGCGCAGGCATCAAGAATGAAAGAATGATTCCAAGATTTTTGACTATGGAATAGGAGGGAAGGTAGTACATGTTGGTGCGGTAGGCTGTTATGGAGGGTGAGCAGCCCTGCTGTATCTTAGTCACTAGTGTCTGGCAGCCTCCCTCTGTTTGTATTTCATTTCCAAGTCAGTCTTCCCTGAGCTGCAATTTGAGAGATGATGTAATGCAGAGATTTTGAAAGGTGACCAGTAGCAAAAGGAATAACAAACTTTTACCAAGCATTCACGTGCCAGGCAGTGAGTTAAGCACTGGGATTCCTGGAGTGAGGAAAATGAGATCACGTTACTGCCCTCTAGGAGTGTCCAGTCTAACAGTGTAAACAAACAATAAATAATTATGATGACTTTGTTAACGATTTTTGTTTCTGTGATAGGTACCATGAGAGTATGGCTAAGTGAGCTGATCTGCTCTGGTGGGAGGGGGCAGGATCAAGGTAGGCGGAGAATTGCAGCTTAAGTGAAGACCCGAATGATTAGCTGGCAATGAGAAGAAAACAAAACCTTCCAGAAAGAGGAAATAAACAGTTTTTAAGGTCTAAATGAATCAAGAATATGAAACGTTTAAAGAACTGGCAGAGATGTCCTTCTATCTGGTGAAAGTGGGGGATACAGGAGACAGTGACTTATGTCAGGAGTGGGGTATAGACAGGTTCTGGCAGATTGGTGCTCCTGGTTTCCACTTACTTAGCATCTGAAAGCTGTTTTTTGCCTCCTCTCCCCATTCCTTAGAACTCAAAGGAGACAGGAGGAACTGAATTGGGAGGGGCTTGGCACTAACAAAGCAGAAATTGTCAAGGGAAGGGGGAAGAGGAGCTATCTACCAGTGAGAGCAAGGAGGGTGGTCTCTGGGAAGAGCTTTTGACTCCCTATTTCTGACTCAAGCCCTGATTCATCCCTTTTATTTTTTGCAATTAGCTTCTTGGTCTGGGATAATTTTATTTGATTACCCTTTAGTTCCCATTAGTTCCTGAGCTTATTTTGACCAGGGTTATAGAAAATGTACCATATGGTGACCAGCTTCTTCAAGTCACCCACAGAAGTGTTTTCTCTTGAGCACTTCCCTGGCTGCCTTCTCCAGATGATGTGGCTGTCATTCTTGTCCTGGATGAGAAAGGAGATTAAGATGGTTTATACGAAATAAGATGTCACAGTGAAATAGTCTCAAGCCACCATGTACCTTGCCAGTTTTCTGTTCTAACATATATTATGTGGTATAAGATGCCCTATAATTCTTAATTTTTTATTTAAAAAATGTTCTCCAGTCTCTTTTCTCGGCTTTAACCTCTTTGACCCATCCAACAGAGTGCTCTTTTATTGTGTTTTAAGTTCCTTCTGTGGGCTACAAGAAAAATAGGCCTTATGAAGAGCTCTGTCTCATAGAATAATTTTCTTGAAAGGAAGAAAAGTGTCAGGGAGCATTTTAATCTTTCTCATTTTCTAGATACACTCAGCTGAACATTAATTTGAGGTACCTCTTTAGGAAGGAGATCATGCATGTCTTATCTCAGCGACTTTTCTGATAATTCGAGCCGTGTGCCTGTTCTCAGATTGGGAGTTTCTTCTCGGGCGGTTCTGGGGACAGCATGATTGGTTATATCTTGGAAATGAAATAATCTCCCACTTGTACAGTCTTGCTATCACAGGTTTTCAAGCAATTGCTCCTCTGTATTAATACAGAAAAACATAAATAGCTTTTAGGTTTGTTTTGTAACAGATTAGGCACCTTCAATCTTTTTCCTTGGTGTGTGCACATGCACATGCCTGTGTGTGTCAGTGCATGTGTGTGTGTGTGTGTGTGTGTGTGTGTGAGTGAGGGGGGGCAGCAGAGAAAACACACTGCCATGGGAAGAGTGCACAGGACAGGGAATTCGAAATTCCAAATTGGAATCTTGGCTCTGTTTGTCTTCCAGCTATCCATGTAACCCTGAGCTAATCATCCCAATGCCCCAGATTCAATTTCTCCATGTGTAAAATAAAAAAATTTATACAATAAAATAATGTAAAAATTATGGAAATAATAATAATAATAATAATGATAATTCCCACCTATCCTCATCAAAATGCGGTTTTGAAAATATGAACAAATGTTTTATGCATGAGAAGACAATTATTAGAATTACTACTTCTCTCTCTCCGGGTAGTCGATAATTCATTAGTCCCTTCATTACCAAAGATGGGGAGTGGCATGATCTGACTTGCTGGTGCAGCATGGCCTGGAGGAGAGCTCAACTGGAGGTGAGGGCGCAGGACTATGGTGGCTGCAGTTGTCCAGGAAAGAAAGAACACAGTGGCAACAGAGAGGCTGGAAAGAAGTGGAGGAATGGAAGATAAGATAGAGTGGACTGATTAGAAGTTTTATGGGGGAGATAAAACTTGAGTTTAAATCATTCAAGAATATGTTGAGTTCTTGGGGACAAATATGTAGAAAAGTGTGCTCTGGGAAGGAATAGGTCAGCGAGGATTGGGTGAAAACTACTCCTTATTTTGTTTTTAATGTCCAAGTTTGTGTATTTAGAAATGCAAAGGAAGAAAGTTGTTTTCCATGTAAAAGATCACAAGCCATCAAACTGATGATTTTTCATTTTAAGTAACACATGGCATGAATAATTTCTTTTAACTTCCAATCACTTTAAACTAATTTCTTACAGTATGGCAATGGCAACCTCATAACCCCAAAGAAACTTAAACCTTACAGCATAGTTGAAAATGACTTTCACGTTTTATTGAACAAAAGGATCACTTAAAGCAGAATCACAGTGTCCATGGAATACATTAAAACACAGGCTCACATTGGCTGGTACGTACTCATTGTTAATAGAATCAGAATAAACACATATCAATATCAAACTATGCAATAAAACCTGCATTATTTATCTACAGAATGGTAATAGAGCTATTACCCGATTTACTTATTCTTTTTTTAAAAAAATATTGCTGAGGCCAGGGGTGGTGGCTCATGCCTGTAATCCCAGCACTTTGGGAGGCTGAGGCAGGCAGATCATGAAGTCAAGAGATCAAGACCATCCTTGCTAACACAGTGAAACCCCGCCTCTGCTAAAAATACAAAAAATTAGCTGAGAGGGGTGGCGGGCACCTGTAGTCCCAGTTCCTCGGGAGGCTGAGGCAGGAGAATGGCGTGAACCTGGGAGGCAGAACTTGCAGTGAGCTGAGATCGCACCACTGCAGTCTAGCCTGGGCAACAGAGCGAGACTCTGTCTCAAAAAAAAAAAAAAAGTATATATATATAAATGTGTATATATATATATATAGCTGAGTGACAAATGTACAGCATGTGGATATGAGTTAGGTGTGTTGAAATATCACAGCAGCAGACAGTACAGTTGGAGACTGTGATTGAATTAAATGAACTACAATAAGTATGTCTACTTTCATTACATTCTCTACTTCTAGATCTGCTAGTACACACTTTTTTATGAGAGGAGTTAACATACCATTATTATTCCATTGAAATAAATGAAGGACACATGTGTATGTCACTTTTCATTATTATTGTATATTATCTAGCTATATTTGGGAGAAAATATTTTTAAAATTTCCTAATGTTTCTTGCGTTTGATAAGCATTTGTTTTACCATATGGGAGACATTGTTCTAGGCATGGAAATTCATGGAGGACAGACAGATATTATTTCTGACCTTCTGAATGGGAAGACTGACACATACCCCAAAACGAGGACATGCCAATTAGTAAAATAACTGTAAGTTGTAACATTATGCAGGGCCTAGTATATGTGAGATGGATTTGGGCTTTAGTCTGAATATGATGGGTAGGTTTTGTAAAGTTCTGGGCAAGGGGGTATTGAGTCCAGCTACAGATTAAATACTATAATTTTGCTATCTGGTAAAGAATAGATTGGGCAGAATGGAATAGCCAGTAAGTGCAATACAAGAGGCTCAACATCATTAGTCATTAGAGAATGCACATCGAAACTATAGTGAGATACCACAGTGAGATATCACTTCACACCCACTAGGAAGACTGTAATAAAAATGACACATAAAGTAAGTGTCGGCAAGGGCATGGAGGAATTGCTACTGAGAATGTAAAATAGTGCAGCTGCTTTGGAAAACAGGTAATTCATCAAAACGGTAAACATAGAGTTAACCATATGACCTACCAATTCTACTCCTATGTATATATCCAGGACAATTAAACACTTGCACATGAATGCTAATAGCAGCATTATTCAAAGTAGCTTAAAAGTAGAAGTAAACTAAATGTTTATCAGCTGATAAATGGATAAATAAAATGTGGTATATCTACACAATGGAATATTATTCAGTCATAAAAAGGAATGAAGTTCTGATACATATCACAACTTAGATGAACCTTAAAGACATTATGCTAACTAAAATAAGCCAATCAGAAAAGACCACATAGTACAGGACTTCTTTTATATGAAATGTCCAGAATGTGCAAATCCATAGAAACAAAAGGTTGATTAGAGTTTGTCAGGGGTTTTGGGGTGGGGATGAGGGATGACTGATAATGGTTATGGGGTTTTTGGGGGGAGCAATGACAGGGCTCTGGAATTAGCGTTGATGGTTGCAAAACTCTACAAATATACTAAAATGAATCATATATTCAAGTGGATGAATTCTATGGTATGTGAATTGTGTCTCATTACAGATGTTGAGAAAAAGAGAAAGATAAATGAAAGGGGAGACCAATGAAAATATGTGTTACGTGATTACCCTCTCTTCTTGCTACCAGTCAGAATGGGTCAGGCCATGGAACTGCTCTTGGGGAATGAATGTTCTAAATGTATAAGTGCTAGCAGTGAGAATTCCTTCGATGTCTCCTTCTGTACCTCTCCTTCAGTCCCACAAAATGACCTGCCATTTCTCTGAGTGAGCCATGCACTTTCTTTCTACTTACCTTTGCTGAGGTGTGACTATGCTTTCTTTTCCTTCTCTCTCTACTAGGGAAAAAAATTCACCTGTCCTACAAGCTTAGTTCATATTCCTCCTTGAAACTCTCCTTGGTTTCCTGGCCCTATAATACATCATTCTCATTTTCTGTAAGCCCTTGACATGTGGCTTGTGCCTCTGCAAGATCTCAGCCACATAGCATTTCAAAGACTCGCTTTGATTTCTCTTTCTCTGTCTCCTTCTCTCCCTTCCTCCCTTTTATCTTTCTTGCTTTCCTTTCTCTCTTTTTCTCCAACTCCTATCTCCGTCTCCATCCACTCATTTTTCACAACCAAAAGGAGTTTCTTTGCCACTTTAAAGTCCCTACACTTTTCTCCTGTTATCCAGTATCCATAGCTCTGTTCACCATTGGTTTCCTAAGTAAGGGTATATGTATAACAGACATTCATTCTTCTTACAGAGGTTCACCTTATTCTCGTTACAACAATTCTCTTCCTCCTTTCAGAACTTAAGTTCTGTTGGAGATTTTCAGCAGGATATAGTGAGTAAATTTTTCATAATCCATTCAACAAAAGTTTTCAGTAAGTATTTACGGAGCACTTATGACATGCCAGGCACTAGTTCCCAGGAACACAGCTGGGAAGAAAACAATCCAAGGACTCTGATAATATATAAGATCAGAGCATGACAAATGCACTACAAAGACTTATATTGGGTAATGTGAGATAGGATGAGTGAGAGGCAGCTTAGGTTTGGGTGGGCAGGCAAGGATGGTGAGGAGGTGGCATTCGAATGTGATCTGAATGACAAGGAGGAGCACAAAAGCATTTTTGGTAGAGGGAACAGCTCAGGAATAGCGTAGTGTCAGAAGGCACTTGGAATGTTCAATGAACTGCATAATGTTTAGCATAACTGTAATTTGGTACACAAAGGAGAGAGAGAGGCATAGGCACAGTTGAAGAGTTAGGCAGGGGCTAGATCTTATGTTTGAATGTTGGGGTAAGGCATTGAGATTGCTTTTACCTGCAAGGGGACACCATAAGAAATTTGACACATGCACCAGTCTTTAAGTGGGTTGGAGTTTAGAGATTTCATGTGTTTATTTTTATTTTTTACCTATAAAGAAATTAACACACCAGTCCAGAATGTGAAAAAAAAAAAAAAGTGGAGAAATGGGCAAGAGGAGAAATGAAGCTGTTTACTCTACTTGAGCATCCAAAATGAAATACACAAAATATTGATCTCCAAGTGAACAAAAGATAACCCCTAGGGATGCTATTGCCAGAGGTGGCACAATAGGTATTGTGGATTTCATGTATTTGCATAGTTCAATTCCAGTTCAAAGACAACAGGAAAGGATTCTTTTTTAAATCAGGGAGAGTTTTAAAAGCCTTTCCATTGCCACACAGAAGAGAATGTACATCTTTTAAAAAATTTTTTTTATATGGTTTCTCACTCTGTCTGCAGGCTGGAGTGCAGTGGCGTGATCTTTGCTCACTGCAACCTCCACCTCCTGGGTTCAAGCGATTCTCCTCTCTCAGCCTCCTGAGTAGCTGGGACTACAGGTGTGCACCACCATGCCCAGCTAATTTTTGTATTTTTAGTAGAGACAAGGTCTCACCATGTTGACCGGGATGGTCTCAGTGTCCTGACCTTGTGATCCACCTGCCTCGGCCTTCCAAAGAGCTGGGATTATAGGCGTGAGTCACCACGCCCGGCCGAGAATGTATATCTTATAGGGGAACCGATGAGAGATCCTATTGCTTAGAGAGACAAAGAACTGTAGCATCACATATTTCCAATCAGAATTTGAAAGAGCATTTTGGGGGAAGCAGTGCATCCCAATAGAAACCCATTAAATAGATCAAAAGCTTCAATAATGTTTATTACTTTTGGGTAACACAAATTCCACTCCCAGGAATTTATCTTAAAGTAAAGATCATAGACCTGCACAAGCATTAAAGTTTCAGGGATGTTCCACCATTTTTTTAAAAAATAGTAAAATTTGGAAACCTAAATAGCCAGTAATAGAGGAATGGTTAAAGAAATACTCCTATGCAATGTAGTATTCTGCATAAGGCACAATAATGTTTAGAAGACTATATAATGACAAAGATTTTTCCCATAAAGTATGATTAAGTGAAAAATGTGACATCTCTCCTTACCCCATAATTGCTGGCTAGATGGGAAAAAATTAGGTTATAAAATACCATATATACTTTGGTATTAATTGTGAAATTGTATATTTTAGAAGAAAACTTTTCCAAAAGGTTTAAAGTGGCCATTTTCAAGATGTTCCATAGCAGAAGGTTTAAAACTTTCTCCCCTCCACTTTTTTTCTGAAATTTCTGAAATGAATATAAGTAAAAAGTTAATAGAATTAATGCAATGATTAAAAATTAGTAAAAATAGCTAAATATTTGCCTGCTGTGTGCCAGGCACTAAATGGTTTACCTTATCATCAATAAACTTATTTATGATAAAGGATTACAACCATTTTCTGACTCGGATACTATTATCAATACCATTTACTTTTGATAAGATTGAAACAAAATTAATATACTAACAATGGGCCCGGCGCGGTGGCTCACACCTATAATCCCAGCACTTTGGAAGGCCGCGGTGGGCGGATCATGAGCTCAGGAGATCGAGACCATCCTGGGCAACATGGTGAAACCCCATCTCTACTAAAATTACAAAAATTAGCTGGGCATGGTGGCGCCTGCCTGTAATCCCAGCTACTCAGGAGGCTGAGGCAGAAGAATCACTTCAACCAGGGAGTTACAGTGAGCCAAGTTCGCACCACTGTACTCAGGCCTGGCAACAGAGTGAGACTCCGTCTCAAAAGAAAAAAAAAAAAAAAGATGCTAACAATGTACCCAAGTTGCGCACCTATCAAATATCGGCACTGTGGAGTTTAGCACCGCAGGCCGTCTGACATCACAGTCTACCTCTTCAGTGATGACATTATACTTTTATTAATAGCAAATGCTTAAGCAGAAAGTAAAAAGTCTGTCTGTGACCAGAGAGTATGAGAGCTGTTTGCTCAAAAAGTCATTGTTTAGAGATTATCACCAATTCCTCAGTGAGGAATGGCTAGAGACTATGTGTCATTTATTACAAATTTTATAGAATGTAGATTTCCTTATAGAATTCAGATTCCATTGTTTTCCATGAGCCTCTCAGGTTTTATGATGAAAGAACACATCAGGGTATTCTCATATGTAGGTCCTTGAACAAGTGAATCATACCAGACTTTATGAGTCAAGATTCTGATGTCTCCACAGTGGGAAAAATCAGACAAGCTAACTTTACATAATTCTGACTTAGCTGGGCTTCATTCTATCTGGGTTTGCAATGGACTATAGCACCTTCACTTATGGTGGCCTTATTGTGCCTGTTGGCTTGGGTTAGATCTTGTTATGTACACTTTTTATAGAGTTAGACACTATCCTTGAAATAAGAGCATGCAATACGAGGCATGAAAAGAAGACTTTGTAGCTGGTGTGAGACTGGAATGAAATTTAGAAAGAGGCTGTAGTGAGAATTGTCCATAACTGTGACAACAGCATGGATCATGTGACATATATTACTGAGTGCTTGGTACTTGCCAGGCTTTGCACCAAGTGCACATAATATATGTTATTTGCATTTACTCCTCACAATAGTCTATGAGATGGGTATTTTTCTCCCCACTTTAGACATGAGGAAGCTGATGTATAGAGAAGTAAATTGTCCATGGGCATGCAGCCAGTACTAGTGTTTCTGATAACAAAGCTATTTCTGCTTCCACAGTGGCAAAAGGTATCTTTCACAGCCACTAGCATGTCTCTGTTCCTTCCTCAAAAATAAATCCTTAAATTATTGTTTTAATTATTAGTTTACTTCTACTAGGTGATAAAGAAATTAAACTTTTTCTTTTCGTGAGCTTTCAGCATCCTTTGGAGAGAAAGAATCTTTTCCCTCGTATTATAAAAACTCTTCATTGAAATGTCTGTGTTCCTTCAGCTGCCCCTGGGGATTCATGTTCCTGAGTTGGAGCGGCAGAGAACGTGATGTTTCTCCACAAGGGACTCTGGGAGTAATCTGATCATTGTGAAATGATTTCAGTAGTCACTGAGTCAGAGTGGCTGGAGGACTTTGGAATCTGACAAATTCACACCCTTTTTTATTTACCTGCCACTGTGACGTACTCTGGATATTCCCAGGCAACATGGTTGATGTCCCATTACTCTGGCATCTGTAAGGAACTGAGAGGCTTTCTTGCTTTACATCTCTCTAGCCTGTCCTTCATGCAGCATCAGTGGCTACCACTACAGGAAGAGCTAGTCTTTGTCAGAGGATTGGGCTCTATTTTGGCTTTGAAAGAAATCAGAGCCATGTTACTGGGACAGCCCCTCTGTCTTTGCCTGTGTCTTGCCAGAAATTCCTAACTGTCAGCAGTCATGCTGTGTTGCTTCCCAACTGGACATTCCCATTTAAATGTATCGTCACTGCAGCCAGGGTCATTTGCAGCCTGTTTTTAACATGGCACCTTTCCCCCATGGGTCTTCTATACCCCTGTCCAGTCTCATGTTGGTCCTGAAAAAGATACCCTTTTTCACTCTGATGTTTAACACACACTCTCAGGGATTACGGTGTTTACAACCTCACTTTCAGCACTGCATTTTTCTTTTAGTTTTTTCCTCAATGAATGATAATGCATTTAAAAAGTAATCACTCTTTTTCTTATACAAATAATAATCAATGTTAATTTTAGAAAATCAAATAGAAAAAAATTAAAATTGCCTACAATTAAAGTGGCCAGAGATTGCTAGCGTCAACATGCAGGTGCCTTCTCTTCCTATTGGCATGTGTTCTATATTTTATGAGTAGAGGTACACATACAGCTATGTAGTTGTGAACATTTATTTTGGAAATTTGGGAAGAGACACAGCATATTTAAAAGTTTTGGCCTGGCATGGTGGCTCACATCTGTAATCCCAACACTTTGGGAGGCCTAGGTGGGAAGATTGCTTGAGGCCAGGAGCTTGAGACCAGCTTAGGCAACATAGGAAGACTCTGTGTCTACAAAATATTTAAAAATTAGCTGGATGTGGTGGTGTGCACCTGTAGTCCCAGCTAATCAGGAGGCTGAGGAGGGAGGATTGCTTAAACCTGGGAGGTTCAGACTACTGTGAGCCATCATTGTACCACTGCATTCCAGCCTGGGTGAGAGAGAAAGACCCTGTCTCTCTCAGAACACATAAACAAACGAACAAAAAAATAAAATAAAATCTCCCAAACTGACTGTGGTTTTAGCTGGTCTTCCAAGGAAGATGAATACATTTCTGTTTGAGATAATTGTTGTTTTGTTCAGGCCAACACTTATGTTTCCCTTAGTAAAAAGTTATAATGTGTATATATTATAGTATACAAATATTTAGTGTAGAATTTGAGAAATTCTTACATATGTATACACACCTATATAACCACAGCAAAGATCAAGATATAGAATATATTCACACCCCATTCCTAGAAGATTCCTTCATGACCCTTCCCAGTCAATAACCCCTTTTCCTTAAGAAGAAACCACTATTATAACTTCTATCACCATAGATTAGTTTTGTTAGCTCTTGGACTTCAGGTACATGGAATCATACAGTAATTATTCTTTTGTGTCTGATGCTTTTGCTTAATATTGCATCTGTGAAAGTCACTCATGTTGTTGAGCTTAATGGTGGTCCATTTTTGTTATTACTACATAGTGTTCCTTGTCTCAGTATACTACAGTTTATTTTGTTGATGCAGATTTGTATTGTTTTCCATTTTAGGCTCTTATGAACAAGAATGGTGTTCTAAGGCTGAGGCATTTGCTGTGATTGCATCTTCTCTCAACTTCTTCCTCTGGCCTTCCCTTTCCCCACCACTGTCAATCTTGAAGAACCCCCTAATAATCTTTTCTCATGCTAATAATCTGCATCTCACAGTCTACTTCTTGACCCGACCTGCAACAACAACCCTGATGGATTTATTATATCAAATTGGCTATGGTGTTTTACTTTGCTGTAAGACTTGGAAATTCTGAACCTTGCGACTCAAGTTTTCATAAGGCCTTGAACACAAAAGAGATGAAAACTGGCATGCCAGGTGCAATGTCAGAGTGAATGTAATAATCAAAGGTGATTTTCCAAATATGAATGAACATTCTCTAGGTTTTTAGGCAAAAATTTCATGTAAAATGAGAAAAGTGGTGTGTTAGGAGGTATAATCTGGCTTTGTATGTACAAAATGAATTGGAGAAGAAACCTTTTAGACAAATACAATCGTTCCAACATAAGGAAACAATAAGAAGGAATGGATGTGAGAGCCTTTGTGGAGAGAGGAGGAACAGGTTGAGGGCACTGTGGCTGTGTGTAGGATTGTCAATGTGGAAAGTGGAGAAATTAATGATGCCACCAATGCTCTGAATCCAGATGGCCAATGTAGCATTTTTCATTCCATTCATTTGAGCTTTGGGGAAGAAGAAAAGAGTGTAAAGGAGCATGCTTTTGAAAAATATAGATGTCAGGAGAAAATACTGGTGTGTAGGTAAGAAGATGCAGAGTTCAGTTTTAGAGCTGGTGGAATGATAAGAAAAGGATGCATCAAAGAATAGGAGAGGTGAGCCTTTTGTGTAAGGAAGGAATTAACAAAAGAGATAAAGATTGGGGTAGCAGGGTTATGTCTTGTGTTAGTTATCTATTGCTGCACAACCAATTACCCCAAAATGTAGCAACTTAAAATGACTGCATATTTACGATTTCACAGATTCTGTGGGTCAGGAAATCAGGTGCCACGTATAGCCGAGTCGTCTAGCTTTGGGTTTCTCACAGGGCTGTAGTCATCTCAAGGCTTGCCTGGGGAGGATTCGCTTCTAAGAACACTCATGTGTTTGTTGGCAGGCTTCCAATCCTTGTGGGTTGTTGGAGTGAGTTTCAGCTCCTCATAAGCTGTGAACCACCCTTGGTTTCTTGCCATGTGGGCATCTCCATCAGGCACCTCACAACACGGCAGCAAGCTAGCAAGAGGGTAAGAGAGAATGCCAGCAACAGAGACAGAAAGCCAGTGAGATGCAGGTAAGACTGCAACGACATCGTGGAAATGACGTCTCATCACCTGCGTTATGTTCCATTTGTTAAAACTGAGTCAGTAGGTTCTGTGCACGAAGGAAGGGGATTCCACAGATGCCTGCGTACCAGGAGGCAGAGGTCACTGGGAGCCCTGTCAGAGCTGCTGACCACATCTACATAAAGCAACATTCGAGGATATGGTGCTAACTCCCTACAGAAAAACTCTCTGAGCATTTTTTGCCTCCTACAACCTTGCTGTTAGAAACTTCCATAAAGTATTGGAAATGTTTTCCTTCGATAGAAGACCATATGTCAGTGGAGGTGTTTTTGTCATTTACTAATGCACTCAGTAACTAGATTTGAAAAGTGAACTGTGCAATACTGTATAATTTCAAATGCTTTTCTAGCAAAAAATGTATTACCTTTAATTAGACTGATTTAAAGCTGTTAAGATTCTTGTCAGAAATAATTTTTAAGTGGATGTGTCAAGATAAAAACAGCAGTTGTCAAGTGAAGAAAACGGTAATTTGTGCACGTGCTGTCTGGCTTATGAGCAGTTGGGTCTTTAAATACTAGCTGAGCATTTGTGCTTACAATCCCTTTTATAACAGCCACTCTGGCAGTTAAGGATTCAAACTGTTGAAAAGCTATTGTTTGTGGTAAATATTTGTCCTATGACTAGGGAATTAAATTTGTTTCCTACCCTATAATATAGACAAAAGCACCACTAAGAAGATAATGCATTTAAGCGATTCAATTTACCAATTGGTCCAGCACAGAACATGAGCAAAGCATTCTGGGTGATTACAGTGGAATAAAGATAATAATAAAGGCTATTCTTTGAGGAAAGCAAACCAGGTGACTTGAAGCATTTGAAAACGCTTGAATTCTATTTTGCAATCTTTTTAGGCTATTCATTTCTTTAGCAAGCTTTTGTTACTGGGCAGTGGAAAGGTGGACTTTTTCTTGACTCTGTGGTGTGGTTTCTTAGTAGTGGCACTATTGACTTTGGAGACATATAATTCTTTTTGGGGGGCAAGGTGTCTGTCCTGTGCACTGTAAGCTGTTTAGCAGCATTTCTGGCTTCAACTCTCTGGATGCTAGTAGCTCTGTTCTTCCTCACCCCCACCCCAGTTTTGATAACTAAATATATTTCCAGACAATGCCAGATGTACTCAAAGGGAGGGGGAAGAAGGGAAAATCACCATGCTCTGGGAATCAACATAGCTTTTGGATATGGTTTGGTTTTGTGCCCCTACCCAAATCTTATCCTGAATTTGTAATCTCCAGGTGTTGAGGGAGAGACCTGGTGGGAAGTGATTGGATTATGGGGGCTGTTGCTCCCATGCTGTTCTTGTGATTGTGGGTAGATTCTCATGAGATCTGATGGTTTTATAAATGGTAATTTTTCCTGAGAAAAGCTCTCACAGGCTGTTCTCTCTCCTGCAGCCATGTGAAGAAGGTTCTTGCTTCCCCTCCCATCACGATTTAAGTTTCTTGGGGCTTCCTCAGCCATGTGGGAGTGTGAGTCAGTAAAACTTCTTTTCTTTATAAATTACTTAGTCTTGACCAGTCCTTTATAGCAGTGTCAGAAAGACTAATATACTTTTGGATTACGGAATTCTAAATTTACAAGATTTAATAAATTAAGTTTATAAATATTTTATCTTTTCTGTTAGTCCCCCAAAGCATCCACATGCTATGTAAGATTATTTATTCTCTTATTGATTCAGTTAATAGGCATTTGTTAAGTGCTTACAACCTGCAAAAGACATTACCCAGGTATCAGGGAAATATGGAGAAAAATAGATATAGATTTTTTTTTTGTCTGAAGAAGCTTGAGATGTGAGGCAGTGGGGCGGGGATTTAGGTCATTCATACGCGTATATTGTGCACACTATAATGCAAGTAGAAAGCACCAAGTTTGACCAAAGAGCTAAAATTTTCTGAAATGTTGTAGATATCAGAAATAATCTAAATAGAAGGAAATAATTTACATTATTTTCTTAATTATTTCCATAATTTACATTATTTCCTTCTATTTCAGAAATTTCAGAAATAACGTAAACAGAAGGAAACGAACTTCTGTTTTTCTCTTGCAGGCAAGTGGTGGGTTAAAAGCTCAACCCTGAGCTGAATTTAATAGGGTGAGGTTGACCTGTAGTTTAGGCATATGAGACATATGAGAGTAGGTTTTGGGTTGGGACTGAAACTCTGAAAAACATCAAGTCTAATGGGGCAAGGCAGAGAGATAGAAACTCAGCCTGAAGCCCAATGTTCCCAATCAGAAGTAGCAAAATGGAGGCAGCACATTCAAGGGGACTAACAGACACAGGTACTGGAGAAGGTCCCAGAAACACAGACAGCACCTGGTGCCTTTGACAGGAAAACTGCCCATAGCCCCATGGAACAATGAGAGCTGTAAAAGCACCACAATGGTTTGATGAAAGAGAGGCCTTTCAATGGAACCCAAATGATTCTTCTCCAATGTATAGTGCTCAGAAACTCAGCAGTGGTGTTTGGAGAGCAAGTCCAAACCAAATAGAGGCCACAGAAGACGAGATATCAAAAGGTTCTCTTTCCAAGTACCTACCACAGGCTGGCTGCTTGCCCAACATCTCCATCAGTAGTGCTGTGATGTTTGAGCCAGGCTTCCGAAAAAAGCAAAAATTCTCCCAGAGATGGCATTAGTAGCCACAAATCTCTTGGTGGTACAATTCTCAAAGTATATTCCTAAGACTTTTAATGGGTGTTGTCATGAAGAGTTCTATTAACAAGTGTGTTTTTGGAATGACAGGTAAAACAAGAGAAACATACGCCTTCACTGTAAAGATTGTCAGTCTTTCAGGTACACCATAAACCTCAAATCGAGGGATATGATGGGAAGCCTTTCCCAGATTTATTTGACTACAAAGCTATTTCATCGTGTAGCATCTGTGCTTTGGCAACCCTGCCTTGTTATGAATGAGTTTGTGAAATAAGTGGCTTTTGCCAACTGTCTGAACTTTAAGTGATAGGGAGATTGCAGGGAAAATACATCAGCATGTGAGTATTCACAGACCCCTCCCTCCCTCACCTGCTATGAAAAAACTGACTTTGCCTGCTTGGCCCACCATTTCTCCTGCTCCGCCTAATAGGTTGCTGGCTTGATCACCAACTTCTTGGTTTTTATTATTACAATCACTGTAAGTGGTGATGTCAGGAGATTGTAGCTCATTACTCTAGAAAGGTCAAAGAGTAAATGGTAGGGTAAAAGAAATAGAACTATTAAAGGGGAAATTAAAAGTGGGACCATTTGAAGGGGATGGTTGTCAGTATTTGAGCAGGCAGGTGAGTGGCCTTGAGAGCAGCCTTCATGCATCTTGGAACTTTCAAAAGGAGGAATGTTTGGTAATTGAATGTTTTTTTGAGTTCTACAAAAGTAATTCTGAAGTTTTTTTTTTTCAAACCAAACTGTAGTAAACACAAAGTGTTTTTTATTTACTTATAACTTCTAGGATGGATTTCTTTAAATGTGAAAATGCGATCAAGTGGGATTTTAAGGCAGGATTTAAAAGGTCTGTGTTTATAAGAATTATTCCAGAAAATATTTAATGGGAAGCAGAGGTCATGGGTTAAAGTGAAAGAGGGTCAGAGGATGTGCGTATCCTGGTAACAAAGACAGAATGGGATGATATGGTAAATAACTGTCATTTTTTTGTCTTTTCTACTTTCCTCTCAGAATACCAAGCACCCTATTTCTAGGGACAGCTCTTCCACTTCATGTGGTTCTGAGGAGCTGTCAATCGCAGGACATGGCCCTGCAGCCGTAGGAATGAACATAAAAAGTAGGCCTGGCCAATCATAGTAACTGGTTTCCATGGCCACAGGGATGAGCACATGACCCAATTCAGGCCAATTCTTCCCTGCAGTTTCATAGAGAGAGACAATGGAATAGAGAAGCTCTGGTGTTAGTAGGAAATGAACGCCTGGAGTTGTCTGCATCCACACCTCTTTTACCATTTTCTCATTCAACCTGGCCATGAGGAAGAAGCCAATCTATAGAAAAGGAAGAGGACAACAGGTAGAACCTGAGCTTAGAGATAGAGGGAGATGGTAAAATGTAATCACATTGTCTAAGTCACTGGGCTTCCTGGGCCAGCTTACTCCTGGACTTCTCTGCTGTTTGAACCCATTGTTCCAGTTTGGCTTAACTCAGTAAGTTTAGTTTCTGACACTTGTAACCAAAAGAGTCCGGGTGAATCAATGTTCTGAGCGCCTGAGGACAGAAATCTGTCAGTGATTGCAATGAGGGAGAAAGACCATACTGATGGGGCAAGAAGGTGTTGCTGTCAACTTCCCATGAGCCCCATTTGCTTAGAGCAGGTCCTGATGTTCTCAAGAGGGAGTGGGAATCATATAGGAGTGAAAAGTGAGAAATTAATGTCCTTTTTTGCCTTGAGTTAGCTGCCTTCCTGGGGTGATGTGGCAAGAAGAGCTGGGTTCCTTGGATGGTAATTTGATTTTGCATTACCAAAATTTATGCCCTAAATATTGATCTGTTTTCCCTCTTATCTGTTTTATGGCTGTAGTTGCTACACTGCATTTCAGTTAAAAAATACATGTGCACAATTTTTATTGGTTGCTTGTTTTAATTATTTCTTTATGGTTAGATGAGGCTGTATATGCAAAGAAACATGTGATGTTTCTTTATGGTCATCTGGCATGGTGTGCACACGTGATGAAATGTGGCACAGTCTACCCACATTGGCTGAGTGTGATGATTCATAACACCAATGCAGGGAGACGTGTTTTACTACATTGGCCTCTATAGTTTCTCCTCAAATACACTCCCCATGTATTTCCTTCAGAAATTCAATTCATGCTGCACAAATTAATGTCTCTTTTTCATGCTTTTTTGAAAGGCAGTAACTTAGATGATATGCTTTGAAGTAGGAAGCATTCGAGTTCTTGAAAGAAAAGACAGAGACCATGTTGACTTTTCACTGTGAACCAAAAACGCATGTAAGAGCACTATATGTTTTCTTTTTCTTGTTATTTGTGTATTTTTTCTTTTTTGTTAAACAGAAAATCCTTTTGCAACTGTCCTGGGTCTTAGACTGTCATCCCCCTCCTCTTCTATTCCTATTGTGTTGATGTAGTATAGACTCAAGCTGGATTAGAAGTCCAACTCTAAAGTTAATTGAATTGGGAAATTCACTTATCCTTTGGTGTGTGTACATGGGCATTAAGTGTGGGCCTGGCTTGGTGGGAGGAGATGTGGCAGTCAACTTGTGGTCTTAGTCAGTAACCCCTCATAACTTGGCAGCAGAGCTAGGGTACTTCTTATGATAATCTAAGACTTCTCCCTAGATAAAAGGGCATTAGGCTATATGTCCTGGGGAGACTATTAAATGTTAGCTGATTTTTAAATAGTTAATGCTATTCTGCATTGAAGAAACTCAGGATGTGTAGCCAAGTGAATGGAAAGGTATGTGGTGAAAGTGATGATGATGATGATGTCTAATACTTACTGAACACTTACTACGTGTATGGCACTGTTAGGAGTATTCTACACCTGTTCTCACTTAATTGCTGCAACTTCATCAGGTTACCCATCTCTGATGAGGAAACTGAGGCTTTGACATTGACTCACACAGCTAGTGTGCAATGGAATAAGACATGGACCCAAATCTCCATGACTTCTGAGCCCAAGTTATAAAGGAACTGATTGGGACTCAACTAGGGAATGATGGTTTGATGTGTCTGTCAAGAGAATGGCTGTTCTGCCAGGCTATTCCTGGGCACATTCAAGCCTAGGTTGGAGGACTATTGTCAGGGCAGTTGTGAAGGGAATTCTTATACACTGAGTAAAGAGATTAGGGTGCAGACTGAGAGGGGAAATACGGCATGTTGGGGAGTGACTCGAGCAGAGGTTGGACAAGTAAGCTGGGGTCATATGTTATTATAAGGATTTGTTGTTTTAATCCTAAAGGCCTTGAGAAGCATTTGAAAGGCTTAAAGCCAAGAGGAACTTGCATTTTTTGTAAGATTAAACTGGCTTCACTTTAAAAAATGGAACCAAATGGGTTTGCCTGGTGCAGCAGGACCTTTTAGGAGGTCATTCCACTTATACCATTGACATGGGAGAGCTAATGATGGCTTGAACTAAGCCACTTGATTAAAACAAATTAACCAATTTAGACAATATTCATCCCCAAATGTCTGGTCTGCCAAACTCCCACTCATTCCTCCTGCCTTGTAAATTCTCTCCATTGCTCATCACTTTCAGCTGGTCAGGAAAACTTGGGGTAGTTTCTAAAGAAGCCATTCATCAAATATTGACAGACATGGAGGATTAGGGCAAATAAGTGATTTATTTAACCCTGTCCTTGGATGCACAGAGATTTGTGGGTGAGAGGATGGTTATCTCTTTAAAGAAGATGGAGAAAGGCAGATACCAAGGGCTAGGTTTGCTGTAGGGAAGAGGTGGAAGAATGGAAGTTACCATTTGCTTCCAAGTCAGGCATCTCAGGGAAGCAGAAAATGCTATTAACTGAGAATCAGGATACTCTTCCTTTTAAATTATGGGACTTTGGCCGTGTCACTTAACTTCCTCAGTTGCTTTATGTAGAAAGTGGAGATTCCTGCCCCATGTCTCTTATAGGATTACTGAGAGGATTCAATAAAATGGCACATATGGAAATGCTTAAAAAGGCACAAATCATTCTATACACACTGATTGTCATGTCCAGTAATCGAGGTAAGAGGCATTTTACGGGTGCAATGGGCAATTTTACCGAGAATGCATGCTCATGTTTTAAAATCTAAGTTTTCTCAGGATCTGAGTATCATTCCTAGTATCTGATTATACTTTCCACTATCAATTGCTACTTAATTTGTACTTCTGTTTTGGGGAAGCAGTACTATCCAGTGTTAAGAACATGAGCTTTAGAGTCATACAGATATAGATTTAATTTTCTGCTCTGAAATTTGACATCTTTTTAATATTTAACTTCTCCAACTCAGTTTTCTCTTCTGCAAAGTGGGTCTATTAATAGAATGAACCTTATAAGCCTGGTTTGAGGATTAAAAGAAATATTACATGTAAAGTTGTTAATACAGTCGTTAGCCCACGTTAAGAGCTCATCACATGTTAATTATTAGTATTTCTATATCCTTTAAAATTTTCAGCGTACTTTCTAGCTCCATTTTCTAATTTAATTATTCTTAACATTATCAATAGGCGTCTGATTATTATCTGTCTTCCTTCATTTGTCCACTTAGGTAGGTTTTGCATGGACTACAGGAAGGGTCTTCCACCTCCCTCCACCTAAAAATTCCTTGGGAAATGATTTAGGAGAAAGAACCAAATTGAAAAGAGGCAGAGACAGCTGACTGTTGTAAGGGATGGTGAGAGCAAATGACGTTAGGCCAGTTCAAATTATTGACGTCCCCAGGGTCACTGAGCACCCAGAACTATAGTGAAATTCCCAGCAGCCTTTGCATCATCAGTGGTGTTCCCTCGTTGCAGACCCATGGGAGAGCACGTAGGTGCCATGTTCCTAACGTGATGCTGACGCACAGCTTTGCGAGGTTCCAACCAGTTACCGGGAGGCAGTGGGCGCTGGGCCAAGCTGGGACTCATGACATCACAGAGGAATCTCAGCACTTGAATGGCTGAGAGTGTCTGCCTTTGCCAGCTATGCGCTGGAAGTTGGAAGGGAATTTGGCCTCCAGAAAGCACATTTTTACTCCAGCTTGGAGCTTGTCAAAATCAACACGAGACTCTTAGCAGCTACAGAGTTATTCTGCTAATTGTTGCCGACACTGAAGAAAGTGAGGAAGTGTTAAAGGGCTGTCTCCTTGTCCTGCGTCGCAACCCTGATCCTCTCTAAGCAGATGGACCAACAATTACTCCCATCAATAAGGGGCAAATGCACAGCTCTGCCTTCTAGTATCTGACCTAGGGGTTCTCTGTGTTGTTTGCCAAAGCCGAGGATGAGAATAGAACAAAAACTGTAGGGGGAGCTATTTTGTTTTGAATGCAGAATGTAATCTGCCTTTCTTGAGTAAGCAAAATATTAAAATTATCTGAGTCTCTTTTAGAGAAAATTTTACTTTCTGGGGTGCTATGAAAATGCTATAGAAATAAGCCTTGTTCACAAGATAGGAAATGTCATATAATATGCATCAATATGAATCTAAATTAGAAAATGAGTTCCCCCCGTTATTTAAAGTGATATTTGGGCATTTGGTGGTGGTGGTGGCGGGGGGAGGTAAGAAAAAAATGCATAGGCTTTGAAGACAAACAGACCTGGGTTCGGATCCCAGCTCAGCTGCTTACTAGCTAAGTGGCCTTGAGCAAATTGCTTCATAGCCCTGTAATATGGAAATAGGAAAGACTGCCCTGCCACACCCAGGGTTCTTATTTGGATTTAATTTTGCAGTGCATTTAAAGCTTGACTAGTAGCAAGTGTTCAAAGAATAATTTTTCCCACCTCCCTTATTTCTCTAGAGTGTGAGATATCACACCCATTCATAGCTATCTATGAATTTTGGCTACGTGTGACGGCTCATGCCTGTAATCCCAGTACTTTGGGAGGCCGAGGAGAGAGGATCATGTGAGAGGTGAGAGGCCAGGAGTTCAAGGCTGCAGTGAGCTATGATTGCAGAACTGCACTGCAGCCTGGGCAATAGAACGAGACCCTATCTCACATAGAACAAAACAAAAGAAATAATTTTGCTTCTCTGATTGGCTTCATACTTTTGTTTTTTGTGGTTGTTGTTGCTTGTTTGTTTTTTTCCAAGACAGAGTCTTGCTCTCTCACCCAGGCTAGAGTGCAGTGGCATGATCTCGGCTCACTGCAACCTCCACTTCCTGGGTTCCAGCAATTCTCCTGCCTCAGCCTCCCGAGTAACTGGGATTAGAGGCCCCCGCCACCATGCCCTTCTAATTTTTGTACTTTTAGTAGAGACTGGGTTTCGCAATGTTGGCCAGGCTGGTCTTGAACTCCAGACCTCGTCATCTGCCCGCCTCAGCCTCCCAAAGTGCTGGGATTATAGGTGTGAGCCTCCTTGCCCGGCTGGCTGGCTTCCTGCTGTTTATATGGACAATGTGATTAGGTTTATAAAACAGGGCTTGTAGTCACAATGAGTTCTACTGTGAGGCTGAGTGTCCTGCAGTTATTTCTTTGATAGGATAGTTTGAGGATAAAGCCTCTGCAGAACAGTGTTTGATGCTGCTGGACAATGTATTTGTGCCCAAGCCCACGTCAGGATGAAAAACAAGACAGAATGGCATTTGCTTCTTTGGAGAGGCCTGGGTAGTGACTTGAAAATGATCCTGGAACAAAAGTATATTTCCTGGCATACCAAGGATCTATAGCTGTGGCAGTTCAGGGACTGCTCTATTCCTTACCCAGACATAATATTCTTCTCAGGTTAAGCCTCCGTCCAAATTCAGAAGGCCATGAGGTACAGCAAGTCAAAATCTCAGCTTCCAATGAAACAAGGATTGCCTTTGGAATCTGTTTTCTAAATCAAAAATGGGGGTTACAACCAGGTTAAGAAAACTATGAATATTAGTAGTTAACCAATAAATGGAAACAAGGTAGGAAAAAAAAAAATACAGATCTGTGAAAGACCAGCAACATATCACAAGGGAAAACCTGTTGCTGCTTCTTCCTCCTTCTGCTGTGCTGGGCCAGGGTCTCTTAATGAGGAGCCATATCCTCTCAGGATATTACCTCAGACACTATCAGAAGCCTTGCTCAGAGGTTGCTGTCTTACATTTTTTTTCTCCAGTCACATTTATACAAGAGAATTCCATATTTGACAGCACACTGGTACTTCCCTTGTTTAACAAAGGCATCTTAATTTTCCGTGACGGTAACATTTAAGTTACCATAAGTTCAGTCTTAAAATAATTGTTACACCGAACGGGTATTCTTAGAATAAAGTCGGAAGGAAACAGAAACAATCACTCCAATTCCCTCATTTTATAGGTGGCAATCTAGGGGCCCAAGTTTAGTACCTTTTCAAAGCAACACTATGTCTAGGCTCAGGGCTGGGTTGAGAAGTCACATTTGTATTTCCACACTGATGCTCTCTGATTTTGCCATCTCATCATTTAGGGGTAGGTGAGTAATAGAAAACTTAGAGTGTTAACAGGGGTTTCAGTATAAGAGAATACCACCAAATAGTCCCACTGTGGAAAATCATGATACACAGAATTTTATGAAGGAAGGATATCATGAGGTTTACACAAAAATCATGAGGGTTACATTTCACAGTTAAAGAAAATGTGGCAAAGAGAAGTTTAGTGACTTGCCCAAGGCAACATAGCTAATAATTAATGGAGCCAGGAATTGAACTCATTGTATCTGGCATATCTGGTACAAGTTAGAAATTAAGCTGGAGTTGCTTATAGGCATTTATGTTATTCCTTGAGGTTTACTGATCCTACTTCACTGGTCTGGGGTGAAGCTTGCACTTTGGGAGCACATGGGGAAGACTGGGATTGGGAATTCTGCCTTGCCTGAATGTAGAGAGTTATCCAATTTTGTCTCCATTCTTGTATCACATGAGTGAATGGGTTGGCCTAACAGAAAGACCCTAAAGAGTTTTGGAATATGTGTGTATTATGGTAGGGACTGTGTTATGCTGGGACTGTTTCCTCTTCTGTCTGTCTGCTTTCTTAGAGACTCTGCCTTAATGCCCTGAAGAGGAAATCTTCACAGCTCCTCTGATTAGAGTAGGGGTAGAAACAAAATGACTTCTATCAGAATCTCTCTCCATGGTTTTTGAAATTAGCAGTGTGTTTGAATTAGTTTCCTTTGGAGAGATGAGTTGGAAAGTCACGTAGACTTGTGATCGGAAGTCACCATCTCAGGGATGCTGTGGTCATTGATGTGTTTGTAATCAGAAAGCAACTGCATAGAGAGAAATGGGAGTAGATGAATGAATGAATGAGTTCAGTCAAATTCAGTGAGGTACAGTGAAAATCTTGCATATACTTCCTCTTCCCTCAGCTATAAAAAGTAGTTGAGCCTTGATTTTTCAGGTGTCACTACAAGCTTTGATTTTTCAGGTCCTGACCATAAAACCAGCAGAGGAAGACAGAGTGGAGATAAGGAATGAAAATGAGTTCAATGACATCATTTGGATCCTGAATTCATTTGTGCCCTAAGCCAACCTCTACCCTGAATATTTCTGATAGAGGGGAAAATATCTTCTCTCTCTCTCTCTCAAGTCAATTCAAGTTAAGTTTTCAGCCCCACGCAAGATAAAGAGTTCTTACATATGAACCTCACATTGCCACTACAATTCTTTGTTTTGCAGGCTGCCCAGCCAAACTTCAAGAAAAAAGGAAAAGAAGTGCTGGGTCAGCTGCCTTTTGATAGTAGTTGTTTCATTTATTATTTTCTGTTTTGTTGTTTTTGTAAAGAACATGTAAGAAACTCTTCAACTTCAACTGAATTCCACATGGTGCCTAGATCCTAATCCTTCTGAAGCAAAAAATGTTTTTCTGTTCTCTGGGTGGTTCCTGGGATACTGTGATTCTAAAAGAATAAGACATGGAAAGAGTTGGCCAAAGTTAAAACAAAGCAAAACAAAACAAAACAAACAAACAAAAAACCTAAAGAGAGGGAGTAGAAATGATTAAGCAAAACAAAACAAAAACTGAAAGTGAGTGAAAAGGATGAAATATCCATGAATTAAAAGCAGTATGCCTGGAAACAGAGCATCTTTCTTTCAAGTTAGAGTCCTAGCATTGAAACTTATTGGCTACAGTCAGCCTTGACTGAGCTCCTTGGTTCATCTCTAAACTAATCACTATGGTTCCAGGGATGTGATGCTGTAATTGCTCAGACTTGGATCACCTGACCACCTAAATGACAAACACCATCCTACTGAGATTATGGAAGGGGCAGTTCCACGTGGAAATCAGGATGCAAAAGACAAGTGAATGAAAGTCAGGCAGATAGCAACAGAAAATATCCAGACTAGAGTTCCCTCTAAAGTGGCCACTATGTAGAATCCAAAATCCTTTAATGACATATTTCTAAGTGAAACGTTTTTGCCTAAGATAAGCATTTCTGTAAGATTTATAAAAATTATGCATTTCTGTATGTTGGAAATTTCACACTAACAGGAATGGTTCTGAAACACTGAAAATCTTAGAAATCTATAGAATATCTGTAATAATACTGAGAAAGTAAAGATTGAATATTATGAGATTGTGAAAATTTCATTTTCAGTTTTTTTGTTATATGGCCTTATTATAGACTCAGGATTTCCTTTGGAGTTCATTAATGTAAATAATTTCAAAATTATTTACATTAATAATTTTTATAAAACTGTAATTTTTCTGAAACTCAGCCCTGGTCTCTTTGAATGTGTCATATTCTACAACTCTCCCAAAGATGTAGCTGTAAAGAAAGAAAAAACTGCTTGGGGTGACTAGCTGACCATCCCAGAATGGTTTCTTGAATCGTTTTGGCCCCTTACAAGAGGTTTCTTTAAAAAACCAAAATATATATTGTATTGTTTCAGACTAGGGTTGAAAGTGTGATTTTTCTCATCACACTCTTTTTAATATTTTCGGATAATTTTGATGCAGAAATAACTTATTAATTTGGAAATCTTTCCCCACACCTAGGAAATACATCTCACTGTGAGATGAAGATGGATGGTTACAATAAAAATTAAGTGCATGTATGGTAAATGGGCGTTGTTGGATAAATGCAGTGATGGAAGAAAATAATATGGTGGTCATGCCATTTCTGCCTGACTTCCTTTTCTTCAACTTGATGATACTCTACCTTCAGAAACAGGTGAACAGGTCATCCATCATATTCTTTATTTTCTTTGTAGTAACTTTTATTGGTTTGAATTACCATATGTTGTTCACTTGTAATGTGCAGTGTTTGAGTTGAAAGAGGCATCAATAACTAAAATTACATCTTCTTTTTTTTTTTAAGGAACCTTTGTTCTTAAACACAGGAAGTTGTAAATTCTCCAATAGCAAATTTTATTAACTCATAGGCAATACTATAAATGATGATACTCTATTGAGTCAATGCCTTCAACATGAATCAGGAGATTAACTTTTGCAGCAAACTGTCAACCTTTACTCCTAAATTATGGTAAGTAGTTAATTTCTTTGTTGTGGCTTTGAAGTTGAATGATTCTGTTTGCTCAGTTGTGTCAGTCAGAAAAGGGGATTTTTCTTCTCAGCTGAGCTCTGCATGTTTTTCTTTAACAAATTAACATCTCCCCGCCACCCCCAACTTTGTCATTACGTTGTTGTTATTAACATTCATCAATTTCTACATATTTCTCTAAAGTTCTGAGGGATTTGACAGTTTAAACTGTATCCCATTATTGACAATATTAAATAAAACTTTCTGAAGACCCTTCTGCAGGCTTTCGTGTGGGTTTCTGTCAGATTTGCAGTAAAATGTCATATTTGCATCTTTTTTGGAGAGAGAGAAAGAGAGGACAAGAGAGATGGTGTTCAGAGTCACTTGCTGAAGCTTTTTATACACATTTTTAGAGCAAAAATATGGTCTAGGAAAGAATAAAAAGTCAATTTCTTAGCAGCATTCTATGATATCCAGTCAACTGGCATATCAGCCTAAGTGCACATGATAGTTGCACAAGAAAATTCATTGCTGCCTTATTTGTATCAGCTAAAAAATAACACCAGAAATAACCTAAATTCATAAATCAATGAAAAGTTAAATAAACCATGACATAATGTAATATTTTGTAATATTTAAAGTAGATTTACCTGAACTCAGTTAAAAAGAAACTGAGGAAAATATTAGTAAGAATAAAAAAGCAATTGCACAACATTTGATATAGTAGAATCATTTTTTCTGTAAAATATATGTCTTCATGTCTTTACATATATGAATGTATACAAACAGTTAACTACAGTTACCTCTGAGCAGTGAGACTGTTGGGTAATGAGTAGGGAGGACTTTGCTCTTATCTTGACATACCCACACATTAAAAAAAAATGATGAGCATGTGTAAAGACTGTAAAATGTACATGTACAAAAGAAAATAGGTTATTAAGCACTTTCATTGTTACAAGTGAGAGAATGGAGCATAGAGAAATTAAATGACTTCCTCATGGCAACACAGCTCTTTAGAGTCAGAATTTGAATTCAGAACTTTAGACTTCAACTTCTGTATGATTATTCCTCTACCAGATCAGTCCTCTTTATATTAATGCATCAGAAAAAAAAATTTAATCACGAATGCCTGCATCTTTGAAATACAGTAGAAATAACCCCTCCTGCCCCCAAACCTTGGAATTTAAATTTTAGAAGTTCAGATCTTGCTTTTCCTCATGATATCTATCTATAAATGTGCTTTTGTATATGACTTGGAATTAAATGTTTCTCTTTAGTTTTCAAATGAGTTTTATTATCATCTGATAAGTAGGCCAACCCTAATGCAGGGAAGAAATATCTTAATTAACTGATGAGTGGTTAAATCAATCTACAAAATTAAGAGGAGGAGGGCAAAGGGGCAGGAGGGAAGGCTGCCCTCTATGCTGCTTTGTGTAATAATCTAATCACCCAACATTAGCAAAAGTCTCCATGGCTCAGCTATTCCAACAAAGGTGTTCATTGTAGTGATATCCAGGAATCAACCTCACAAAACCATCTATCCAGGTGGGCTTTGAATCGAGCTCTGTTTCTTCTACTTTAACTTGGTCTGATTCATTTCTTCCTCCCTGGCTACCCATAAAAAGTTGCTCTGGAGAAATGCTCCAGCACCTAAACTCACGCTGTGGAGTACTTTATTCATTGTTTTCTTGTAGTCCTCTTTAAATTGCAGACATTTAAACTTATTAAGCTGTGGTATTCTATTTCTATCTGGGGGTGGGATCTGAGTTCACTGAGTGCTGAGGAACAAACATTGTTGGGGATGTAGAATGGGCATGATCAGAAGAATAGGGAGATTCTGAGCTAAATTTCAGTATCAGCTAATATTCAGTATCGGCTTATCAACATCAGTCACCACCATCATCAATCTAGACCTTGTTAACTTCAGAGATACCATTTCCTGGGCATTGATTAGGAGCCAGGCAGTAGGGTAGGCATTTTACAGGAAATTATGCCTCATTACAATCTGTTGGGGGCAGATACTGTTATTATCCCCATTTGTATATAAGGAAATTAAAGCCAATAAAGCTTGGATTGGTTCAAGGTCACATTGACTAAGGACTGCCTTGCTTGTTTTACAGGAAAATTGTCTTCTCTCGGGATACAATCTTTGTGTAGGAAAACAAGCCAGGGGACTATAACAAGACACTCATCACAGAGCTGGGATCTTCCTACACTTCTTTCCCCCAGTGGATTCAGCTTGCTAGTACAGAGGGAAACTGACTTTTTGAAAATATCTATTGATTTCTTTGTGTGGGAAAATTTACAATTTATATGATTCAAACACCATTGAACCATTCACTGCTTTGTTTCTTTGTCATGGGTAGGAAAGATGTTTGTGAAAGGAAGGCCAGGTGGCATCCTTATTTGGCCTCATTTGTGCAATAGATAACTGTGATCCTGGTACTGAGAAGGATGCCCCAAAGCCACTTGAAAGATGAAAGGGCCTATCTTGAAATAAGATTTGCTGGAAGATCACAACCCAAGCATCTAAAATGTTAATTCAGAAAAAGGATGGCAAAGAACTACCAGAGTCTTCGAATAGGAATTTCTAATTAGAATTTTAACAGCATGAAATTATCCTTGCTCCACCCTTGGAAACTGCCTTTTCTTATAGGAAGTAGATAAAATTTTCCTATTGGTTGGTTACAGACTTCAAAGATATGCAAGGATCAGTTTTTTTGTTTTGTTTTGTTTTGTCATTTTGCCCAGCTTTGGTATCTGGGTATTCCTGCTGAATTCTGTAGTCCAAATTCTTGTCTACAGCTCGAGACTGATCTTAATATAAATGGCAGATTTGTCCTACCTCAGATGCTTATTAAAATGTCATTCAGCAATTAGCTGAATCAAGGAAAGGAACGTAGTATGCCTTTATTCTGTCTCAGAACTTGCCCATATCTAAGCTGAGAATCTCGATTTTCTCCCATCACATTGAAGCAGCTGTTGGTTAGGGTGCCTGGGTTATAAATATAGAAGGAGCAAGTGCTGTGCTTTAGAGATATCTGAAGGAAAATAACTTCTGCTACCTTCTACTAACAGCACCAATCAATTTTGGAAGTGATAAGGATAGATTCCCTGGGGCCATCAGCTGCTCTGTAACACATCCTGAAATATAAGAATTATATTGAAACGTTGCTATTTCATATAGCACTTTACAAAAATTTTTAGATTTAACCTTGAAAGTTGAATAGAAAGGGCTGCCAAAAGAAAAGAAAAGAAAAGCTTAGCCCCTACAAAATCCATACTGCATAATGTATATATATCAATATTATTGGTGGGACTTTTTCTTCCCCCAGTGAATTAGAGGGAATCCCTGAGATACTGCCATCACACTAAAGGGTTAAGTTTTTAGGGCAAGTCTGAAAGAGTTTAATTTTTCTCAGCACTTCGCTTCATCTCTGGAAGTTGCCACAACATGCCTCACTTTGGTAGCACAGCTAGGGTGTAGAAAAAGTAATAAAAACAGGGAATCTCCCCTTCTCACTCTCACTAGTGAGTACCATGAAGAAACACAATAACGGATTTGCATGCTTAGTATACTAAGGACATTATTTCCAATACTATTTGGATCTTAATTGATAGAAAGCAAATAGAAAAGAAACTTATAAAGAATGTGCTGCATAACTTAAAAAATATTTCAAATACTTTAAATTGGCAAATAAATTTTTCTTTGTTTTTTAAAACTGACAACTACTTCATCAATGCCCAGTTCTTATTAAGTGCATTTTCTACTGGCTCAAGTCCTATCTTTGATTGCTCTTTTCAGAATTCTGCAGTAATAATCTAAATAAATAAATAAATAAACAAACAAACAAATAAATGCATTGGACTGACTTCTAGAATGGTTGAGTAAGGATCTCTGAAAATTCACTTCTTCATAAAAGAAATGAAGAAATAAGAACATTTGCAAAAACACAAACAAACAAGACCAACGAACCAAACAAACAAAAAATCCGTCAAAATCAACTTTTGAAGAACTCTAGAAATAACTAAAGGCTTACAATAATCTGAGGAGTTTTTATTTAAGAAAAATAATTGAAACTTGGTAAGAACAATTAGATTTATAGCATTTTAAAATTTATAATTCTTTCCTCTTCCCCAGCCATAGTAGCCTTGAAAACCATCAGGATTACAGTTATGATTGCTCTGAAAAGCAGTAGCCTACCAGCCACTAGGACAAAATAGGTTTGGAGTTTTCCTAAAGCCTGATCTCCAGAGAATTTCTACTAGTTGGCTTGTCTGAAAGCTTGCTGAAAAGCTCCATTCTCAGGGCTTGTTTTTATTTGACTTGATTCAGAACTTACTCTGTATGAATAGTACTATCTTCAAGATACTTGTTGAAAACAATTGGCAGCAAATGTTTAATATTATAGCTGTCTGAGATGCCATTACCAGTTAGGGCTAATAAGAGGTTGACCAAAGAACTTAACTGGAAAAACTGAGGAATGAGACATTTGCAGTGGTTTTTGAAGGGCTCTGACATATTCCTGGGACTCTAAAAAGACACAGAAATTCTACATAAAAAATCATAGTGAATCCACAAAAGAATTATTGGAGTTAATAAACAAGTTCAGTAAGGTTGCAGGACACAAGATCAATACACAAAACTCAGTGGTATACACCAGCAATGGACAAATTGAAAATGAAATCAAGAAAGAAATTCTGTCCACAATAGCATAAAAAGGAATAAAATACTTAGGAGGAATAAATTTCACAAAAGAATTGCAAGATTTGGCACTGAAAACTAAAAACCATTTCACTGAAGTTAAGAAATACCTAAATAAGTGGGAAGGCATTCCACGTTTATAGATTGGAAAATTAATACTGTTAAAATGGCAATACTCCTCAAATTGGTCTACATATTCAATGCAATCTCTTTCAAATCCAAGCTGCCCTTCTTTGCATAAATGGAAAAGCAAATCCTGAAGTTCATATGAAATTGCAAGGGGCCCAGAATAACCAAAGCAATCTTGAAGAAGCAGAACAAAGTTGTAGGCTTTGCACTTTCTGATTTTGAATCTTCCTATGAATGTATATTAATCAAGATGATATAGTACTGGCATAAAGATAGACAAATAAGACAAGTACATATGTAATGTAGAATCAAAAGTCTCGGGAAAAAACCTTAGCATTTATAATTAATTGATTTTTGCCAAGAGTGCCAAGACAATTTAATAAGAAAAACAGTCTTTTCATCAAATGATGCTGGGACAACGGGACACCCCCATGCAATAGAATGAAGTTGTACTCCCTACTTCATATGATATACAAAAATTAACTTGCAACAGATCATAAATTTAAATGTAAGAACCAAAATTAATTTTTTGTGACATTGGATTAGATATGGTTTCTTAGAAATAACACCAATGGCATAAGAAACAGAAAAAGAAATTGGATGCCATCACAATTAAAAACTTTTGTGCTTCAAAGGACACCATCAATAAAATTAAAAAGCAACACAGATAATGGGAGAATATATTTTCAAATCATATTTGATAAGGGTCTACTATCTAGAATATTTAAAGAACTTTCTGCAACTCAACAATAAAAAAAACCTAATTTAAAAATGGAAAAATGATTTGAATAGATCTTCCTCCAAAGAAGATATATAAATAGCCAATAAGCACATGAAAGATGTTCACATCATTATTCATTAGGGAAATGTAAGTCAGTGCCACATGAGATATCATTTCACATTTATTAGGATGGCTATATCAAAAAGACAAAAATAACAAGTGTTGTGAGGATGTGGAGAAGTTGGAACCCTCATACGTTGCTGGTGGGATTGCAAAATGGTGCAATCATTTTGAAGACAGTTTGGAAGCTCCTCAAAAATTCAAGGTAGAAGTACCATATGACCCAGAAATTCCAACTTTAGATATATACCCTGAAGAATTAAAAACACATGTCCACATAAAAACTTTTGCATGAATGTTCATAGAATTAATAACAGCCAAAAGGTGGAAACAACACAAATGTCCATCAATTGATGAATGGCTACACAAAATATGGTATGAATACACAATAGTATTATTTAACCAAAAAAAGTAGTAAATACTTCTACAACATGGATTAACCTTGAATAAGGGAAAGGAGTCCTTCATAAAAGGCTGCATATTGTAGCATTCCATTTATATGAATTGTCCAGAATTGGCAAATTTATAGAGACAGAGATGGGTTAGTTGTTGCTAGGGGTTGGATGAAGGAGGAGGTGGGGAATGACTGCTAACAGGCATGGGGATTCTTTTTGGTATAATGACAATGTTCTGGAATTAGATAGTGGTGATGGTTGCACACCTTTGTGAATATGCTGAAAACAGAATTGTATACTTTAACAAGATGAATTTTATGGTATGTGCATTATATCTCAACAAAGCTGTTATTAAATGAAAAAAAAAAAAGATGAAGTCATTCCCCCAGCTGTTCTCAATTGCTGTTCTCAGGACTTTGTGGATGAATGACTCAGCAGAACTCAGTACTTTATTTTGTTTTGTTTTATTTTATTTTATTTATTTATTTTGAGGCAGAATCTTGCTCTGTCGCCCTGGCTGTAGTACAGTGGCACGATCTCAGCTCCCTGCAACCTTGACCTCCCAGGTTCAAGCTATTCCCCCACCTCAGCCTTCTGAGTAGCTGAGATTACAGGCACCCGCCACCACACCTGGCTAATTTTTGTATTTTTAGTAGAGACAGGGTTTTGCCATGTTGGCCAGGCTGGTCTGGAATTTTTGACCTCAGGTGATCTGCCTGCCTTGGTCTCCCAAAGTGCTGGGATTACACGCGTGAGCCACTGCACCCGGCCATTTCTTTTATTTTTTAGAAAGCAAGACTATTTTGCAACACAGAAAACATATATTAAACAAAATATATTAATCACATATCACTGTTATAAACTAGATAAACAAATAGACTTCTTCACAGACACCATATGGAGATGGGATTCACCTACAAATATAGTCAAAATACTGTGGTCATTTCACATTGAGCTTGGGTTGGCAGAGATAAAAAGAGGGAGAAGTTAGGCAGAATAATTCAGGCCTGATGATTCTCCTCTTGATCAACAATAAAAAGCCTTGTTTTAGATTCTTAACCGTCTAGCCTGGTTCTCTCTACGGATTATCTTCAACAGATAATAGTTTGTCTGCCAAGTACTGGTAATTATTTTAGGTTGTGAGATTTCACTGTGATTAAACGAGTTAAAGTCTGTCTCCCTGGCATCCTAAATGAAGCCTATACCTCTCAGAGTTTAAGCAATTTTTTTTCTTAAGATGGAGAATGGTTAAAAGGAGATTGATCTCTTCTTGTAAAAAACAACTGCCCCCCCACCGCTGCCCCCAAACACACACACACAAACCCCTGCGACTCTTCTAGCTAGTGTCACAATAAAAGATGACAATCAACAAAAGACTGAGCCTTTTGGCAATGGAGATGGCTTTAAACCTGAACAATTCTTTTGAGGTTTTGGTTGGTCTAGTCTGTTCCTTTCCAGGTAAACGTCTTTGTTTATTTAATGCACACATTTTGTTCTAACATTCTAATGCTAATGTTTTATTTCTATCCCCCTAGACCTAAGAATATATTATGAAAAGATAGTATCTGGCCAAGATATTTTTTTTTTTTTTTTTTTTTTTGAGACAGAGTCTTGCGGTGTCACCAGGCTGGAGTGCAGTGGTGTGATCTTGGCTCACTACAACCTTCACCTCCTGGGTTCAAGCAATTGTCCTGCCTCAGCCTCCCGAGTAGCTGGGACTACAGGTGCGTGCCACCATGCCCAGCTAATTTTTGTATTTTCATCACTGAAAAGGAGGCACATAAGAAATTTCAAGTTTGAGTTTCATGATTTTCATTTTTAATGTGTTCACAGGCATAAATATTTATATTTTGCTCTGCATTTACTAACTTAAATCTTGCATGCTTATATAATCTTGATATAACCAAGGTGATACACTTGAGGAAGTGTAATTGTAAAATTGGATCGTAATTTAAATGTTCCATGGAAGCAAACTAAGGATATTATTCATCTTATGGATTGACAAGTTATTTTGGGGAGAGGTTGAAACATAGATCAAGCAAAACTCTTCCCCTTGGTGAACCTGTTTTGGCCATTTGACAGTTTTTCTACTTTGGACATATTTATCATAGGTTTGTCACAAGAAGGCAAAGAGGAAGGCTTTGAACTGTCATCTGCAAACTGAATTATCTGATGTCATTTATACATCTTATGCAATTGGGGGGCAGAACTTGTTTATTTAGATCTGATTTATACTGTGGAATTCCCATGTGGATATGAATATGGTAATATTGAAAGGTAATTTAGATTTTCTGTTGCTATTTCCTAGTGACTAGTTTTGCAAAAGAATGCATATAAATTACAAATTAGAAGGAACCATGTCTTTAGAATTTTGTACTTATGTTAGTGATGGAAGCAGACTGGCATTGTTAAAAAACAATTGAAGGATCTGAAAATGTTTCCAAATAAAGTGGAAAGTTATTCTCCCAGTCCTTCTCAGTGACAGGAATCCTAAAAGGAAGAATAAATTAGTAGGAAATTGGGACTGGCTTAATTTTGGAAGAGTTACATCCAAAATGGAAGTGAGTTTTTAGGTCTTGGTCAGAATCTACTTAATTTCTGAAAGTTTTGGGAATTAAATCCAGAAATTTCAGGGAAAAAGACCCTCAGCATGCTAGCATGCATGGCAGCACCCTCATGCCCCATGCAAGGTGGACATCATGAATGAAACAGGACAAACTTTCCTCCTAAACCCTAAGACAAAGTATGATAGCCAGCCTCCAAGATGTTCCCTAATGATCCCAGCCTCTCTCGTGTATCCATACCCTTGTATAGTTCCATCCCATATTACATGTGTCTGGCCTGTTTGACCAATAGAGTCCTGCAGAAATGACTGCGTTTGACTTCCAAGGCTAAGTCATAAAAGATATCATGAGTACTGCTCTGCTCTGGTGGATCGTGTTCTCTGGCAGAAGCCAGCTGCCGTGTCAGAAGACCCTTAAGCAACCCTGTGGAGAAACTCACATGGTAAAGCCAACTGCTAACAGACAATACCAACTTACCAGTCACCTGAGTGAACCATCTTGGAAGTAGATCTGTCAGCCCTAATCATGCCTTCAATTGATGGCAACCTCATGAGGGTTCTAGAGCCAGAGCCTCTCAGCCAAGCTTCTCCTAATTTCCTGACCTATAGAAACTACAAGAGGTTATAAATGTACATTGTTTTAAGCTGTTAAATTTGAAGATAATTTGTTACATTGCAATAGATATCTGATGTGTAGTGTTTGAAAGGTGATTCCTGAAAGTTTAAATGAGTGAGGAAAATGAGACAGGGAAGACAGAAGTCAGTATGTTGATGAGTGAGTTACTGCTATAGACAAATGGGTTCAATCCCACTGGTGATCCTGCGATGGTTGTATAGGATGCACCTGAGAACAATGTCCATGAGGGAAGGGGATGCTTCCTTATTTTCCCAATGATTCCCATTTCTTCACTGGATAAAGGTTTCCTCTGGAAGCATTAAATCCTTAGTGCTTGCAGGCTGCCTTGTCCTTGGGTTTCCAAGGAATCAGAAAATCCTCAGCCACAAGAGCAGAAAGCTGCAGGTGGTGGAAATGGGAAGCTACCCTATTGCAAAAGAACTGTCCACAGAGCCCAGAATTGAGCTCAGGGGTGAAGCTGGACTGAGTGAAGGATGGGTTGGATGATGGGTGGGACTTGGGCAATGCCTGCCACATAGCTTTGTAGACTTTGTCATCGCCACACTTTGAGAATGCACTCCCAATCAGTTAGAGTTGGGATCTGAGATAATGTTCACTTGTCTTCTTCAGTTGATAATGTACTCCCCACTCTTTGTTCTGGCCCCTCCACTCAACACCACTTTCCACCTGGTGAATTCTCATTTAACTCGCAAAGGTCAAAGGGTACCCACTCCATGAACTTTCCCTAATTATGCCTCCTTAGCCTGGCTAAGTTAACTTCCCTTTCTTCTGATTCCCTGTTTCCAATAGTTACATGGATTGTCACTGTTTCTTGATGTGTTTGTCTCCCACCTGTGTGTGAGCTTTTGCTCATCTTTGTATTCTCAATGTCTGGTATGTATTAGGCACTCAAAAAATGTCAGCTGCTGCTCATAGGTGGAAGCTAAGAAAAGCTGATCTCATAGAAGTAAAAAGTAGAACAGAGAACACTGGAGGCTGGGAAGGGTAGGGGGAAGGAAGGGATAGGGAGCCATTTGCTAAAGTGGCAAAATGACAATTAGCTAGGAAGAATTAGTTCTAGTGTTCTATAGTGCTGTAGGATGTCTAGAGTTAACAGTAATACATAGTTTCAAATAGTTGGAAGGAGGATATTGAATGTTCCTAACACAAATAAATGATAAATATTGGAGATGATGGATATGCTAATTACCCTGATATGATCACTACACATTATATGAATTAAAACATCACTATGTATCCCATAAATTTGTATAATTATTTTATGTCAATTAAACAGAGGAAAAAAATTTAAGAAAGAAAAAAATGTGAGCTGAAAGCAAAACTAGGGGAGTTGGGGAAATGTCTAAACCACAGTGTTCTACAATATTCTCTCAGTTTATTTTCCCTACAGAGGTACCCACAGATGTTTTATTATGGCTAAAACTATTTACATAGTTCAGGATTACCTGGATTTCTCTGTATAGCAGTAAGCCAATTGAGAATAAAGATTTACCAAACTGACCAGGTTTGAGAAGATGTAATGTTAAGCCTCAGGCCATCCAATACCTGAGTTAACTTACCATATGTACTTTTCAATCTGTTTTATCTTGGTAGAGAAACTTTCGCACTTTAAAAAAAAGATTCTCCAAGGCAAAGGCATGAAATGGATATGTTGCCATGTTAACTGTGGTGCATGAGATTTGGTTCCTATTATTAAAGTTTGAAGAATAAGGTTTACATCTGAAGGGAAAAAGTGACCAGCAGCATTTCAGAGCATTGTTTCTAAAAGTGCCCAGGGAACAATCCCATCCCCAAACATTAACAGATGTCGTTCTCTTGTCCTGGATTGACCCGGGGCCCTTACCCATGGTTCACTTGTGATTTAGCCAGCGTGGATTAAGTCATCTTTCCCTTCAGGGCAGGACAAGCAGAGAGAAGTTTCATTTTGGCTCATTCTGTTTTGTTTTTACCCCCTCTGAGCCATTCCATGGCTTATGTTGAGGGCATCGAACAGTTGCTGGACCCGGAGAATCCCTTGTTCTCAGATGCCAAGAGTTAAACGGATTCAGTACGTTGTCCAGGGGGCGTTATGAAAGGTGCTAACAGATGTGGATTTCAGCTTTGTCATTAAAATGCTTCTCAAACGCCACCTGATGTCCCTGGGTTAGAGGTTTTCTTTCAGCCTTTTCTCATTACATTTTAGCTCTGTTTTGTGAACTAAACCTTTGAAGAAACTTGAGAGCTGTTTTGGAAACCCAAGAATTAGAAAACATGAAATGTCTATAGCTCTGAAATATGCATGTGACCTTATTCCCATGCCTGTGGGGCAGGCAAGGCAAAAGCAGATGCTGTTTTTCTGTGCTCTGAAAATATCATATTCCTTAAAAATTTTACCATTAATTCTATTATAATGATCTATACGCAATAGTTTCCACTGCGGTCTTTGTAGAAAATCCTTAAAATTGGGTGCTAAAAAGATTCACACCATGTTTGGATCATAATAATGTCTGGTACTTTTGAATGCTTTTATTTTTCCTAAAGCTGTACATAATAAATCTAATAATATGCACCCAAATGCTCCTTCTTCTTATAGCTTTGTATTCTTCTGTAGTAAAGATAAAGACTAAATGCCAATATCAGGCTCAGGATTTACATTAGAAGTGGTTTGGGACCCATCTAACTGTAAGTGAAATACAAATTTTTTAATTCAGCTGATTTCATTTCACTTCAGCTCTAGTGGCACAATCGAGTTTTGCTGGGGTCTGATTCAATTAGGATTGTAAGCAATTTCTGGCTATTCACAGCAGAAAAGCAGTGTCGTGTATATCTCTGAAGATGCCCTTTACACAAATAATCCCGCTTTCACCAATTAGCAAATGACCTATTATAGGCCTGAAATGTCAAGGATATGTCTAGTATTTGTTGGCCAAGCATCCCATCTCCTTTCCTTGGAGAACCCCACGTTTCCAACTCCCACCCTCCCCACTACCCTAAGCCCCAGATGGGGATGATTCTATTTTGAGGGTCAAGGGGTGCGCTCAAGACTCAGGCCAAGCCAATTCAGGATCAATTTTCCCTGACTGCAGTGATTGGTTCAGGGATGGGCACCTGTATTAAATTAGGCCAATCAAGAGCTTTCTGAGGACTTTTGCTGGAATTATCAGACTCCGAGATTTTAAGAAACTTTTTTATTCAGAATTGTTAGTGGCTGCTTTTGGCACCAGATGGAGAGAACCACCATCAAAATGAAGAAATCCAGAGGAGAGAGAAGCTAAGGAAAGGTGAGAGAGTTATTTTGAGGAACAACTGACTTTAGTCTTCCCCATTATATGAGCCAATAAGTCCTCCTTTTGTTGTTTTGGCTGTAGAAGTTGGAATCCAAACTAATACACAGAACTACCTTGGAGATCCTTGGCAGAGTGAATGGAGTGTGACCTCCTGTAGATGTGACACGGTCCTGGGAGGTGAGGCAGGGGTTTCCACAAAGACATGACCTGCTCTGGCTATCACTCCAATTTTTTGACTTGAATACCCTAATTTTAGGCAATTTTTTGGGCCCATTTTTAGGGGGTAGAGGAAGCCAGAATGAGTGCAAGACAGGTACCTGGGTTCTTATTCTTGCTCTGCACTAACCCGTGACCTTGTGCAAATCCCTTCCAGTGCTACAGCCACTGGCTTCCCCTCTGTGGATAGAAGTTTCTTTGATGTTGAACCTAGGTTGGTAAGGTTTAAACTCTTCTGAGGCACCCTCACATTTGTGGGAGGAATTCACCTTAGGAAACAGAGATCAAGTCATCCCAATTCCGGCTCTTTACCACATTTTCCTCCCTGTTCAACCTGCAAATAATCTTTTACCTGTTTCATGTTTAAGATTGCACTTGAAAAAGAAAAAAAAAGTCCCTTTTAAAAAAATGTTTGAAAACCACTGAAGAGGTCTCTAACCTTCCTTTCAGCTTGTTTCTCTGACGTCTTCAAGATACTAATCCCTGAGAACATCATGTTGAAGGAGTTAGAGTCTGGTCTGCACCTGAGCTGGGCTAAGCCTCTTTATATATCCTCAGGCCCTGTTGATGCAATGAGCCAAAGGCATTATGTTGCCCTTTGTCGTTTTTAAATGGTGGGTTTGCTTTCTTGGTAATTCTAAGGATATTTAAATCCCTGACCTTCTTTCCCAAAAGGACCTGTTTGATGAACAGTGTATTGTATTTGCTTCTTATTAAGGTGAATGGTTTACACAATTTAAAAATTATATAACTAGTACTTGCTCATTATAGAGATTTTTAAAAATCAGAAATTAAGCAAAAAAAAAAAAAAAAAAATTCCATAGTCTCATTATCCAAAGGCAAGCCAGTCTTCTGCTGAAGTCTCCCTGATAGCGTTCCACTGCCTTTGGGAGCAAATTTCCTTGCCTGACCCAGCATAGTTACGACCCTTGTCCTTTCCCCTTTTGCATTTAATGTCTTCTCTGACTTCTTTCAGTTCATTGAAAGGGCTCACTTGCTTTTACTACTAGACCTTTGTGCCTCCTGTTACCACCTTCTCCATCTTGCTGGTTCCTCCTTGAGTTGCAGATCTCAGCTGAGATGGCTCTACTTCTGGGAAAACTTCTTTTCCCAACAGGGGCTCTGATAGACCCTTTCTCTCAAAGTATCTTCTCCTTTCCTGAGCATTTACCACAAGTTGGCATTGTTACTGGTTTATTTACCGATGTCTCCTCTGTAGCTCCATGATAAGAAAAACTAGTTGAATTATTTTCCCCATTATTACTGCCAGTGCTTAGCTCTCATCTGATACAGTGACTCAGTGTGGATTGGCTCAATGAATCACTGTTGTTTAGCCACTGAATTTTTGAATATATTTCTTTCGTCTTATTTTCCTTATTATTTTTAAACATAGTTTGTGCCAACTGTTGAAGTGTTGGTTGTGCTCTGGCGGTTCTGTTCAACAATTCGTGCAGCATATGAGTACATTCTCTCCTTCTCAATTGTTGTCTCTTCCATGCCATATTATTTATGTGCCCCCTTCTCTGTGCCAGGCACTGTGCTGGGTGCTTGTCCACACACCAGCTCTGGTATATTGTCTAGGGCTATGCAGAACAGGGAGGCTTTATTGTTCTCATTCTCTACATTAGAAATTGGAGCCTCTTAGAAGTTAAGTAACTTACCCAAGGACACCCAGCTGTCAAACATCTAAATTGAGATCTGAACTGGGATTCAGATGTTTCTGAATTAAAGGTATCACTTTACCTCTCACTTTACCTCTTGTTTTTTTTGTTTTTTGTTTTTTGTTTTTTTTCCATTCAAGTTGCTGTAACAACATACCATAAACTGAGTGGCTTATAACCAATGGAAATTTATTTTTCATAGTTCTGGAGACTAGAAAGTCCAAGATCAAGACATCTGCAGATTTGGTGTCTGATGAGGGCTTTCTGATTTCTAGATGGTTCCTTCTTGCTGCGTCGTCACATGTTGGAAGGGGCAACGTAACTCTCTGGAGTTTCTTTTATAAGATCACTAATCCCATTCATGAGAGTAGAACCCTTTTAACATATGAATTTTGGGAAAACATAACATTTAAAATGTAGCACTCCTTTGTTTCCTGTCCTGTGAACTCAGGCCTATCTACAAGGAAGTTTTGTTGGTCTTTATTGAAACTTTCACTGGGCTGCAAAGTAAAGAGCTTTAAAAAAGTAACATCTTCTCCTAATTCAACCTGCTAACCAGAGGGTAAAGTGACATAGTACAAATGCAATCATAGGTAAAAGATTAACCTATTTTAATATGGAAGGTCCTTTGTTGTTGCTGCTTTGGAGAAGTTGACTTAGCCCATCTGGGAATGAGGTACCTTCCTGATATGCCAAATAAATACTTCCTCTCGCTGGCAAGAGGTAGAAATGAAAGAATTCTATTTTAAAGATCAAGCCTTCCCTGTCCTCAAGGAAGTGACAACCAAATTTTTCCTTGACACATTTGGATTCTGTTTTAAATAAGGCACTAAAGGTTTCTAGTAGGCCAAACAAAGAAAACAGGATTAGGGGGTGGTGGATAGTTGATCTGTAGTCTCTCTGTGTGTGTGTGTGTGTGTGTGTGTGTGTGTATTGGGGGAGGTGGCAGGGAAGCACAAAGAAAGGAAACTAAAGTCTGAGGCTCTGGGAAGAAGGGCTTCGAGGTGTCTTGGCTCTGCTTAGAAGGTGCCTGGTAAAGTGGCCCTGAGAAGAAGCACTGGGTCGAGAATTTATCAATACACTTATACAAATTTAGAAAATAAACATGACCTCTGCAAGAGCTCCACCCAATTGACAATCCAATTTTCACACTAGGGTCCTCTAACTACTCTTAACAGTGACTAGCATGAACAGCAACTGGGCCCAAGCCACAGCCCTTTCTCTGCCTTCAGCTGAGGACATGGAGAAAAGTACGTGTATAGGTAGAGACGTAAGGAGACAGGTAAAGAGGTAGAGAGATAAGTAGGTAGAGAGGTAGGGAGATAGGTGGGAGAAAAAAATACATAGATGAGTGTGAATTTATTAGGGAAATTGGCTCATGCAATTATAGAAGCTGAGACATTCCATGACAGGTCATCTGCAAGCTGGAGACTCTGGGATGGTAGTAGGTTGGCTCAGTCCAAGTCCAAAGGCCTTAGAACCAGGGAAGAGGATGGTGTAACTCTCAGCTAAGGCCAGAGGCTTGAGAACCCAGTGGGCTTCTGGTATAAGTCCTGGAGTCCAAAGGCTGGGGAGTCTGAAGTTGTTACCCAGGGACAGGAAAGGAGGACTACATCCCCGGCCAGCAGACAGATTGACACATTTGCCTTTTCTCTACTTTTGTTCTCTCCAGGCACCCAGTAGATTGGATGGTGCCTGCCCACACTGAAAGCTATCTGGGATCGTATGCATTAGTTCCTCACTAACCTGCTGTTTCAACCTGCAGATTTATATCACAGTGACTGGCACAGTGCCTAGAGCTTCATTCAATTTATTGAATGGATTAATACAGTTGTGCGTGTACGCATGCATAAAAAGCAAAAAGTTATTCATCTATGAATACCATGATGAAACTGAGAAGCTTAGGATACTGTAGCGTGAAGAGTTACTATCTCTTATCTGAGAAGTACACTAAATATTAATACAACACTGAGAACCAACATAGGGAACTGCCTCTCAATCCCCGGCAGTGAGTGAGTGTTCCACGTAACTGAGCCAAGCCAGTTCTCTTGGTCAGACAATGCACAGGGAGAGCCTGTCCTAGGTGGCCTCTGCAAGAGTGGCAAACTCACTTCTCACTGTTGGGACGTTACCGATACTGCTTCAATCCCCTATTTGAGTTATTAAACTTAGGCAACCTTAGAGAGTATCTAGCCTGGCCTCCCATTTAAAGAATGAGTATATGGGGAGTGAGGTGATGTTACCAGTCTCCTAGCTAGAACCAAAATCCCTTTATCTTATCCTTTCAGAATCTTTTCTCTGGGGCCGGGCGCGGTGGCTCAAGCCTGTAATCCCAGCACTTTGGGAGGCCGAGACGGGTGGATCATGACGTCAGGAGTTCGAGACCATCCTGGAGAACACGGTGAAACCCCGTCTCTACTAAAAATACAAAAAACTAGCCGGGCGAGGTGGCGGGCACCTGTGGTCCCAGCTACTCAGGAGGCTGAGGCAGGAGAATGGCGTAAACCCGGGAGGCGGAGCTTGCACTGAGCTGAGATCTGGCCACTGCACTCCAGCCTGGGCGACAGAGCGAGACTCCGTCTCAAAAACAAAACAAAACAAAACAAAACAAAACAAAACAAAAAAAAACAGAATCCTTTCTCTATGACTTCTCCTTTCCTCTAAATCAGGACCCACATGTTTCAATGCTTTATGGGAACCTAGTAGGAAACATAAATGAGAGAAGCTGTCATATATATGACAATAGGGAGTAGTGGTGAGTATGACAAACTAGAGCACATGACCCATCTAAAGGACAGACCTACATTTCAGCTCTAAGTGGTGTATAAGGGAGGATGTGTCCAGCATGGACAAACCTGTTCCTTTTAGAAAAGCCTAAAATCTGAATATTTATGTGAAAAAATTCAACTTTTACATTTTGGCAGCAAAGTTTTTAAAGACTTGAAAATACCATATGGGCAGAACAGGACATGTATTCAAGACCTGCCCGTGGGCTTTCACTGGTGACTTCTGTTCTGTACCTTCCACTGAACTTGACCACAGAGTGAGGATATACAGGTATAAGTGGTGTGTCAAGCCATTAGATAGTAGTGACCCTCTCTATACCAATGTCTGAAGGTAACCTTCTTTTAAAACATATATCTTTGTGTGCATTTAAAGTTCTCACTCTTGTGCTCCTGTCAGTCTCTTTGCATTTTGTTGAGCTGTATTTAGGGTATGTAGGCTACTCTTGAATTTAAGGTATTTAGAGTATTCCTAAGAAAAAGATGCAGTTAAATTTATGTCCCTTAGCAAGCTGCAGAGTTAGTGGTCAGAAACACAATCTCTGGAAACGTTCTGCCTGGGTATGTGAACTTAGGCAAGCTACTCGATCTCTCCATACCTTTGTTTAGGTGTCAAATGAAGATAATAACAATAGTACCTACTTCAGAGTGTTGTCACAAGGAGAAGCTAAGCCGTACATAAATCGCATTAGAATAGTGCCAGGTAGTGCCTACCAAGCACACAGTGATGTTTGCTGTTATTTGGATTAGTTTGTTAGTATTGCTAGTGAATTGTGCTTTCCCTTGAATCTATCCAAGGATTGTGTCCTTCATGTGGATAATAGCTGAACAGATGTATGCACTGCTTTTTACAACATGTACGCAGATAGGGCTGATAGTAGTTAAACATAATCCCCTGGTCTTTTCATTTGGATATCCTCTTGTGGGGATCAGGAAACTGTCAGGCTGTGAAGACCTTGGCAAAATAGAAGGAATAGAATTGGGGTGGGGTGGGGTTAAGACCCTGCTGAGGTGGTTTCTGAAGTTCTGAGATAGGGCTCAGGATGATTTAAAACTGGTATCTCTTTTAAGCTAGGCTACTTCTGACCTTATCACCAATATGCCATTAAGACCAGCAACCTCTGTTGCTCTGATTGGCTATTGGGCTATTCAGTCTTTTTAGAATTTCTACTAAGTTTTAATATTCTCGGTGTCAGTTTCTAATACTTCAGCTTTTTATTAACTTAAACTACATTATTGAATTTAGTAATTATCTGTGTCATTATCTTGCAATACACATACATCATCTTAAAGCATATGTTTTCTAGCTGATGGAACAGGCTGGAACATCTCGTGCAGGTGGAAGAACAAACCCTTTCTATGTAGACAGGGAAGTGTCCAGAAACAAATCATACAGTTTCTTGTTTGTTTCTCAGGAATGCAAATTGCAGGCGTATGATAGCTGTCATGCAACATAATGGTGGGAGGACAAGTTCAGGATCTGATTTCATAAACATTTCAAAGAGTTGTACTATGTGTCTCCTGACCTGCATCATTCCTTTAACTTGAGGCCACCTTGCTATGTGCAGAAACCCTCTCAGGAAATGAGATGAGTACATCTCTGCAGGTGGCAGGCAGGTGTAATAGGAAAGGAATGTGGAGACTTAATGTTGAGTTTCTGTGATGTGGAAATCACTGCAGTTTCTCTTTGAGCTGTCGGACAGGCAGTGGTGGATTTGCATTGAGAGAGCTCCTCCTCTTTAAGAGGGGTTCTCTTTCATTAGTCTTTTTTCTTGTTCCGATTTTCCTTTTTAGGGAGAGAACTCTATAGAGGGTGGTGTCAGAAATTTGCTGAGGCCTGTTCTCCAGACCCGCCCACCTCCCAGACAGACATTTATGAGACAGAAAGAAGATGATCTAGAGAGTCTAGTTGATGTACAAATGATGGAAGGGATGTGATCATTTCCTGGGGTAGAGGAAATCTTGATAGGAGGACTGTGACAGATAGCCACAGCTGATCTCCACTGCCTGTTCTTAGAAACCCGTTTAGTGGTGGGCTGTGTAAGATAAGGCTGTCCATGCTGAGCCTTTTGGGTTTACTTCCAACATCATCTATGTCTTATCACTCTAGTTTCTTGGTCAGGCCTTTCTCTTGCTGTAAAATGCTTAGGAGGACCTAAACTCCATTTACCTACACTTCTGCTTATTAGCATCATGACTTTATTGCCCTCTTATGCTTGGAGTTAAATGGGTATTTTTAACTCTCTTCTAAAAGTCCAATCATCCTTCTGAATTTCATCTCTGATTAGTAGAACATAAAGTTTATTTCTCTACTTTGATTTTTTTTTTTCTTGAACCATGATATCCCCCTTTTGATTGGAAGAGAAGTGACTTGATTATATTCTTCCCCCTTCCAGAAATTGTATCAAAATGAGAGACATCACGGGCTGTCTCTTGAGCTGTTCCTTGCATAATGTCTTCTTGAGAGGCCAATTACAGTGAACAAGACATTTTAGGTGACATCTAACTGGAAACTTGCAAACTACATTGTCACTTTGATTTCTGTTCTGTCACTTATTATTGTATTTTTCCCTACTTTGGCTATAATCTTCCATGTGGTTTTTAATTCAGCCTAGGTTCTGAAAGTTAAAAATATGTTTGTGTGGTCAACATGTTACACCAGAATGGTCTCTTTTTATTCACAGTAAATGTGGGGCTTGGTTTACATGTGTTTGTACCAGTTCTTGTTCCTAAAACTGAAAGCCCTTTGCATTTTTGTGGATATTACTAAAGAAGTTATTCATACACTGGTATTGCCATGATTAATACACACTCCATTTTGTGGCTTATAGCATCTCTGGCTGTAGATGAAAAATTCTTGGTAGCTATGCATTCTATTTGAAGTTGTGATAAAAACTGACTTTTATGTTTACCGCTGATAAAGGGGTTTTTTTAAGATGTCTGTTTACTGATGCAGCATTGGAAATCCTTTGTAAGCTGAAAGGAAAACAGCACCCCCTTGGCATCTTGGCTCCTGTGTCTGGAAAGTCTCTACCTAAGGCCTTCAAGCCGCAAAGGTGGCAACATTGCTGTCCAATAGAACTTACTGCAATCCTGGAAATATTCTATTCACAGTGAGTAGCCATATGTGGCTATTAAAATTTTGCTAGTGTGCCTGAAAAACTTAAGTTTTCATTTCATTTTATTTCATTAATTTGAAGTTAAATACTCACATGTGTCTAATAGCTATCTTATTTGACTAGGTATAATCATGAACAGGAGAAAGTTGATTATTGAGGCTTCTATTAAGTTTGTAAACTTTTCCCTTGTTCTCTCTTGTGTTTAAGTTTGCCCTGAAAAATTAATAATAGTTATAAAATTTTTGAGTCCTTATTATGTACTATCTGTGATATATGTTTTAACAGGCATTATTTCATGTACTCTTCATTTCAGACTACAAAGGAGCTACTACTTCATTATCGTTAAAAATGGAGACGAAGAGAAAGGAAGTAACTTGCCCAAGGTTACACAGGGAGTCGGAATTATAGCCTGAGGCCAACAGACCTCATATAGGTGCTTTTAGCTCTCTTCCAGTGCCTCAGTCTATCTGGGCTGGCATCACAAAATACAACCAGCTAGGTCATTTATAAACAATAGAAATTTATTCTCACAGTTGTGGAGCCTGGGAGGTCCAAGATCAAGGTGCCACCAGATTTAGTGTGTGGTGAAGGTTTGCACTTTCAAGGTGATGCCATGTTGTGTCCTCAGCCACTGGAAGGGACAAACAGACTCTTAAGCTTCTTTTGTAAGGGTGCCAATCCCCTTCTATGAGGGTTAGGACGTCATTTTGCGGGGAGTGGGATATGAAATTCAACCCACAATAGGAGCCTGTTTTATTCTGTTAGGATTGGAATTTCCTGCATTATGAGAATGGAGAAATCTTGGGTAATTTTACATTGAGATCTTCCCAAAACACAGGTGCTCAATTCCACAAAAGTTTATTTCTCATCAACACAAAATCTGCTGTGAGCCAGCTGACTCCCCAGGGCAATTACTACCCATTCATTGACTAATCAGTGATCTAGGTCACCTCAAACTTGTGATTTTGCCATTTCAATGCAGTGCTTTAAGGAAAGCAAGAGAGAGCTTGGGGTAAGGGGAATCATTACTCTCCCCCAGCTCTTAAGTGCTTCAGATAGGAAGGGACAGATGTCACAGCCTGCTGGTCAGAACTAGTCACATGGCCTTACCTAACTGCAAGAGGGTAAGACCATGTGGGAGATCACACACGGGTAGGAAATGAATCAGACATGGTGTAGCTGTCACGATTCAATATTTAACAATGATGATGACATTCTGAGATATGTTTCCTTGAGAACAGAAGTTTTATTTCTCCTAATTCCTCACCCCTTCCTCCCTCTCCACAAACTGGCAGTAATCAGTACGTGTTTAATACCCTCTAAATGTCTGCTGAATAATGGAACACAAAGGGGAAAAAACAGCCACATTCAATAAAAGATAGCTTCAATGATGAGGATGATGGGATTCCAATGAAGGAGCAATAAATTGCAGCTAAATACACCAAGAAGTCTTCATGGAGATACTGAATGTATCTGAACTGGCTATGCAGGTCAAATAGGATTTCAAGGGGGATGTGGGGAATCAAAAAAGAGACTAATACGAGCGATGTTCCCAAAGCATCAAATATCATGTGTGAAGGGATGTGATTGCCTGTGGCCAGGCCAGGAGAAAGGGATAGAGGCAGACATGAGCATTCTCATGAGGGGAGCATCTCAAGTATCAATCTGCCTTTAATAAAAGGGTTGACTTCAACTAGATGGATGGTGCAGCCCATTTCTCACCAGGTTCCTGTCCCTATCTTCTCCAGCTTTGCTCCTCCTACTTTCAATGTGCCAGATCCCTAAGAAAGGAAGGAGCTCACATTTTTGATAGACTCTGATAGTGAACAAAGAAAGCCTTTCGCAGTCCCCTGACCTACTCTATAATTTTTATATACTTTGTGATAAAAATATGGAAAATTGGCTTTGAAACAAAAATATCATCTTTGTATTTTCTTCCTGACACTTTCATCTAATCTCCCTGTTACTCTCCAATAGCTGTCAGGGTTGGGTTAGCTCTATGTGGGCCTCCATCTCTCTCATCTATTTAAGTAAGAGAGGTTGGCGAGGAGACCTTTGATTTGTCTTTTCATCTGTTGTTTTTCACGTTTTCAGAGAGTGAACACATGTCATTGGCCTTTATTCCCCTTTTCTGAGTAAAATGTCCTTTCTATTTCTATGGAAACCCTCTGGAAGCACTACCATTATTTTTGGTAGAAGCTACGGATTCTTTATGCTTTAGGAATTGTTTCTCCCTGCCGTAAAAGTGAGACATTTTCACTGGATGGGGCCAAATTCTCTTAAAGTGTGTCCTGTATTTCTTCTAAATGTACGTTTTTCATGATATCCCAAGAAGGGGGCAAAGATACAAAATTTATTGTGGAACTTAAGGTGAAGGATGGTTTTCAAGACATCCCAGCTCAGAGGGTGAAGCTCTAAGTTGAGTCTGAGGGAACTTGGGGAAAGAATAGCATTCCTAGGTGGAATGTGGTAGCTAACAAGATCACACGTTTCTGAGAGTGATTAGGAGCTAAAAATGAAGGCTCTTGTGGAGTGGAATGGTACATTAATCAAGGAAATTGGAATCCTCATGCTTTCTTTATGCAAGCTGGAATAAATTAAGGTAAAAACTAATTCATCATGGCCATTCCATGATGCAGGCACCTTGCCTGGAAAATGAAAATTGAGGGAACGGAATTGCATCGGGGGGAAGGCATGTTACACTTGACCCAACTGAATTAATGAGTGCTTGGAAGGGGTCTGGCAGGCAAGTGAGTTGTCAGCTTGTTGGTATCACTCTAGTAGTCTGGGAATTTAAGATAATGGGAAAAGAGAGGGAGGACTGGGGCATAACAGGCTAAGAGAAAGCAGACTGTAGCAGATGCCCATGGGAGCAGAGAGCTTAGATGTCGTTAAAAAAATGACCTGACTAGCAACAAAGATTGATGTGAAGAGAAGAAAGAAAAGGGAAGGGCCTTTTGAAAGTGCTTTTGGCTTGATCAGGAGGTAATTTATTTACTGTTTAACATGGCAAGAAATGCAAAATGAGATTCCTGGGCTGGAAAGGGGGTTTCATATTTGGCAATCAGTCAGGAGCTTAAAATAGAGTTTCCTGAACCTGTAGGCCAAACAGGTATGACAGTTTAGCAGTCTGTACCTCAGGATTAGCCTGCAGCAGTGTTGGAGGATGGCAGACATCTGGTGACTGTCATGGCGCATGGATTTAGAGATGCAGTATAGAAGTTGTGAAACCAAGTCAAAATATAATGCCAAAAATGCAAGGAGGAAGGTTTCTGGGCCAGAACAAGTTTCCATCAAAGTAATAGTTTCCATTTATTGAGATGAAACCATGAGTGTATTGTTAGATTTAATCCTTATAACAATTTATAAGTTAGATCACAGTGTTGTGCCCACTTTACAGATGGATGGACTGAGGTTCAGAGATGTTAAGTGATATGAGGAGAGCACCCAGCTAAGATGAGGTGGCTTGAGATTTGCAATATCTAATGCCAGCTACGTATTAGGTATCTCAAATCTTAAGCCCCATCAGGCAGAGTTCAAACTCTGAACTGCTGCCTTTCCTAAGAGACACCTAAAAGACAGAATATGTGCATGAAGATCAAGGTAGGCATGTATCCTGACTTAGGCAGCAGTTAAAGGGCAAAAATACATGTTGGAAATCATGATGGTTCCTATGTACTTTTCTTGACACCATTACCTCAGATCTCTGGACTGATCTTTTTTTGTTTTGTTTACTGTTCTTTTCCCTTGCTTTCTTTGTACCCACCATTTAGACTGTGGTTTTGATCTGCCTTCTCATTCTGTGCTGTTCTTTGTTTATATCTAACCAGTCAACATAGAATGGTGGTTAAAGGTGTGGTTTCTGCTGCTGGGTTGCCTGGGTTCAAATCCTAGCTTTGCTACTTGGCTAGCTAAGCCAGTGGCCTTTTGTGATTCAGTTTCTTCATCTGTTTTAGTTACCCATGGCTATATAACAAACCACCCCACAACTTAGAGGCTTAAAAAAATCACAATCACTTGACCGGGTGCAGTGGCTCACACCTGTAATCCCAGCACTTTGGGAGGCCAAGGCGGGCAGATCACGAGGTTGGGAGATCCAGACCATTCTGTCTAACACAGTGAAACCCTATCTCTACTAAAAATAATAATAAAAAAAATTAGCCAGGCGTGGTGGCAGGCACCTGTGACTCCAGCTGCTCAGAAGGCTGAGGCAGGAGAATCGCTTGAACCCGTGAGGCAGAGGTTGCAGTAAGCCAGGATTGTGCCACTGCACTCTTGCCTGGGCAACAGAGTGAAAGCTCCATCTCAAAAAATAATACAACCCCTTAGTTGTTCACAATTCTGCAAGTTGGCCAGGGCTTGGGATGGGTGGCTTGGCATGGGAGGCTCATCTCTGCCCCATGTGCTGTTGGCAGGGGAGGTGGGGTGGAGGTGGAAAAGAGGAGTGGGGAGAGCTTGATTAGAGCTGGAGGTTGCAAGATGGCTTTGCTCACATGCCTGGGGCTTCGGCTGGGGTAGATGGAACTGCCGGGGCCTCGGTGACCCTCTCTGTCTCTCCATGTGTTCTTTAATCATTGAATAATCTAGCCCAAGCTTCTTCACATGAAGGCTGGATCCCAGGTGGCCAAATGCAGACCCTGCCACGTCTCTTAAGGTATAGGCCCAAAAATATTAATAGATGTTATAGAACATCCCTTCTGTTCCATTTTATTGATCAAAGAGAGTCATGAGGCCAGCCTAGGCTTAAGGGCTGGAGAAATGGACTACACCTCTTGGTGGGAAAGATGGCATGTGTGTTAAAGACAGATAGAATTGTGGGAGGCCATTTTTGCAGATAATCTACAGGGAGGATAAATGATCTTTCCTACCTGGGTTATCGATACAGGTAGTTAACATTACCGACTTACTTAATTCTCACCACAACTTTAAGAGTTATCAAGAGAAAAGTATAATGATTTATAGACTGTCGGGTTCTATTTTAAGATGAAACATTCACCAGAGCAGATTTGAAGCAGGACGTGAATTTACTGGCAGTAACCCTCATTATAAGCACGTGGATGTGCTAAAGTGAGAAATGAAAACATCTATCAGTTAGGTGACATTTTGTTTCCTTCAAAGGCAAGGATGTGCTAAGTTTTTCCAAACAGCTCATTCTCTCATAATTATCTAAATTATCATTCAATTTCCATGAGGGTTTAACAAAATTGTTATTACAGAAATGAATTTGTTATTTGCAATAAAGTCTACTTGCTTGACAAACCAGAAACTTATACAGGTTTTTCTTGTAAGTGGTTATTATAGGCAATATGCAATAGTTCCTGTCCAGTGCTTTTGACTCATGTCACAGCATGTTACACATCATAAATACATGGACCCTTTTAGTGCCAGTGCTACCATGACCTTAGTTACTGAAATTTATCATCACTTCTGAAAAAGATCCCATGAATGATGGCATATACAAGGTCATCCATGATGGGATCACATAGGAGCCTTAGTAAATCCAGTAAGCTAAAAATCTTCAGTCTCATGTCATGTTATAGATATGAACAACTCATTTTCCTTTTTCATGTGAAATCCTGCAAAGCTCTTTTTTGAAACTTTCCATGTCCCACTCCTCACACATAGAGTGAAGCACTCAGTCTTCTAGGCCACTTCTGTAGGAGAACCATCATATGCCCATCTGTCTTAACTGACTTCAAGCATACTCAGTTGACACCCCTAATGCTTCACCCATAAAGAGGCAGTGAATGAAATTTAGCCAGGTGGGAAGGTAAAACACAGAGGAAGAATGAGTGAATAATTTCAGGGATTTTGCCCACACAGAAACATCAGATACCTTGCTTAGGAGGCAGTTATGAGTTCCTCAACCTTCTGCAGGAATAAATGGAAGGATAATTTAAGGGTCATGAGAAACATTGACTATCACTGTGCTTTCTGGATGACTTAGAGGAAATTTAGATTGTGCCCAATTTTCATCTTTAAACACTACTGTCTTGGTAAGATTATTCTTTCCCTCTATGATTCCATTGTTACTGTACTTAACATACTCTATTGTGTTTGCTTGCCTCCTCTATTTATTTATTTATTTATTTTTTGAGATGGAGTCTCACTCTGTTGCCAGGCTGGAGTGCAATGGCCGGATCTCAGCTCAGTGCAAGCTCCGCCTCCTGGGTTTACGCCATTCTCCTGCCTCAGCCTCTGGAGTAGCTGGGACTACAGGTGCCTGCCACCACGCCCGGCTAGTTTTTTGTATTTTTTTTAGCAGAGACGGGGTTTCACCATGTTAGCCAGGATGGTCTCGATCTCCTGATCTAGTGATCTGCCCTTCTCGGCCTCCCAAAGTGCTGGGATTACAGGCTTGAGCCACCACGTCCGGCTCTCTATTTATTTTTTTGTTTTTATTTTTCTTAGTGGCAGGATCTCTCTCTGTTGCCCAACCTGGAGTGCAGCAGCACAATCATAGCTCACTGTAGCCTCAAACTCCTGGGATCAAGCGATCCTCCCACTTCAGTCTCCTGAATTACTAGGACTACAGGCATGTGTCACCATGCCCTACAATTTTATTGTTTTTATTTTTTGTAGAGACAAAGTCTTGCTGTGTTACCCAGGCTGATCTCAAACTTCTGGTCTCAAGCTATCCTCCTGCCTCAGCCTCCCAAAGCACTGTGATTACAGGTGTAAGCCATCATACGTGGCTACCCCTTCTATTTGGATATAAGTTAGGTTACAATAACAGAAACCCCAAAATATAGTGGCTTAAATAAGATGGAAGTTTTGTTTCTCCCTCACAGAGCAGTCCAAGGATGAATAGTCCAGAGTAGCTGTGCCATCCTAAATGTGTGGCTTCCATCTCTGGGCACAAGAAAATAGCTAGAGTTACTGTCATCTCCCAGCCACTGGGAAGGGAGGAAAGGATAAGTGGGGGAATGCAAGCAGCTTCCTTCATAAGATCATAATCTAGAAGTTGCATGTATCATCTCTGCTCACATCCCATTGGCCAGATTTGGTCATGTGTTTATACTTGATTAAAAGGGAGTTTGGAAACACTAGACCTCAGCAAGGCAGCCATGTTCTTCACTAACACTTGAGTTGGCGGTGGAGATTCTATTAAAGAGAAAAACAGGAAACAGTTATTGCAGGGTAATTAGCAATTTATACTCCTCATTACACTGTGAGCTCCCTGAGGGTCAGTACTTTTAATCATTTGGCACAAAGCAGGTCCTCATTAAATGCCTATTTAATTCAATTAAATGTAATTGTATAGACTTTTCCTGAATGTGTATTTATGTTCATGGGTCTATCTTATAAACTCCATGAGAACAAGGAATACTTGTTTGAATCAACTCACCAAGATGTCATATAGCAGTTTTACACAAGGTAGGCATTCATTCACAGACAATGGGTATTTATGAAGCACCTACTGTGTGCCATATACTTTGCTAGGCTCTGGGGATTTAGCAGAAAATAGCAGTTACATCATCCTTCCCCTCCATGATCTTCATCTAGTGAGGGTGGCTGACATCCCCCAAAAATACTTCTAAATAACTAAGTAAATAATTTTGAGAGTACAGAGTCTCACAAAGGAAAAGTCCAGGAGGCTATGGGGTTATACGATATGGAACTCAACTCAGTCTAGAGAGTTAGGAAACCCTCCCTGAGGAAGTACGTGTTGAGGTTCAGTCAATCAAGAGGTAATTATTGAGCATCTCATATACCCTGGATACTTTTCTATGTGTTCAGGATAGAAAAGAAAAAGGAAAGAGTAGAAAATGCCTAGAATAAGAGAGTAGGGAAGGACATCTCAGACAGAGGAAATGCCATGTGCATGGAGACAGCCAGGAATATTCCAGGAATTGAAGGAAGTCAACATAGCTAGAGCCAACGGAGGGAAGGAGGAGTGGAAGAATGGAACAGGGCTGGAGAGAGGGGCAAGATTCAGATCACACAGGGCTTTGCAGTCTGCGTTAAGGATTTGGGTCTTAATTCTACAACCACTGGGAGGGGTTAGAGAATATAAACCAAAGAATAGCATTCATTCACTTATTTTCATTTAACAGATATTTTGGGGACCTTTATGTCAAAGATTGGTCAGATAGTGGGTATAGAGCAGCAAATATGACATAAGTTTCTGAGATTAACTGCTTTCTGGTATCAATTTTCTTCTTCTTCTGCAATAATGAAAGCCCTGCTTTTTGTCTGGGCCTGTGCAGAAATATAGGCTATATTTCCCAGCCTCCCTTGCAGAAGGCACGACCATGTGACTAGGTTAGACCAATAAGATGTAAGCAGAAGAATATTTAAAGGACAGAGGGTCTTGCCTCTTTTTACCCAGTCTTCCTTCCACCTGGTTGGAAAACAGATGCCATGACTGGGCATGGAGGTAAAAGACTTGTAGGAAAGAGAATAAAAAAGAGAGAGAGAGAGTGCCTGAGCCCCTTAGAGATCTTGGAGCCACCTTAGCAGCCCTGGACTGCTTACCTCTGGATGCAAGAGAGAAATAAGTTTTGATCTTGAGTCACTGTTAGTTTAGATTTTCCATGACCAGCAGAGGAAGCTCATCTTAACTGGTGTAATAGGTCAGGTTCCAGTTCTCAAGTAATTTATGTTCTATTTGGGGGAAACTGGTAATAAACAATGGAAGGGAAAGTTCACTTGGAGATCAGCATTGCGAAGAATATAATACTGGATGGCTCCTTCAGATTATAGGTCAAGCAGATGTCTTTGAAGAAGTGACAATTCAGCTGCTGCATGTGTGAAAGATCACTGGCAGAGGTGTAGTAAATGTGTTATAAGAGGGTGCATTCTCCCCCTATGTAGACAGGGAGAAGGGATAGAAGGTAACAGTCTGATTTATGTTGATTTTCTTTTCTTTTCTTTTCTTTTTCTTTTTCTTTTTTTTGAGATGGAGTGTTGCTCTGTCACCCAGGCTGGAGTGCTGGAGTGCAGTGGCGTGATCTTGGCTCACTACAACCTCTACCTCCTGAGTTCAAGAGATTCTCCTGCCTCAGCTTCCTGAGCAGCTGGGACTACAGGTGCCTGCCACCACACCCACATAATTTTTGTATTTTTGGTAGAGACAGGGTTTCATCATGTTGGCCAGGCTGGTCTCGAACTCCCAACCTTGAGTTATCCACCCGCCTCAGCCTCCCAAAGTGCTGGAATTACAAGCGTGAGCCACCGTGCCTGGACTTACGTTGGTTTTCTAAGATCAGTCCCTACATACTCTCATTCAGCTGCCCAAAACCTGTACCATACAAATACCAGAGGAGAAATATCAAATAGAAGTCCAAGGGGACATCAACTTAGTCAGCTTGCACCGCCACACTCACAACAGTTACCAAAGTGTTCTTCTACCTCCAGCCAAAGGGGCAGGCTGCCCCGAATCTGAACCAGTGACCAGAGGTGAACACATTTGTATTTCGTTTGATGACAGACTTTGTGGTTCATCCCAGCAACCTCCATCTGCAAATCATAGATTTTAGACTAGCACAGTGGCATCACCCCATGTTAAAGCTGATTAACCCTTTGGAAAGTATCTAGTAGATCCTTAGAAAGGAAAAACAATGATTTGCTTGGGTCCTCCTCCTGCAGAGAAGCTGAACTTCACCCACCAGTGAGGACACTGTTTCCTTAGCACTCTGAAATTAGGACAATTGTTATTGGATTAGAGGTCGTGTTCAGAACAGTTGTTATATATGTTTCTCTCTCCTGACTTTGCTCTCTCCTTTCCCCAGCATCACTTTGATTCAGTAGGGCTGACAGGCTGACAAAGACACTGTTTTGAATGATTGGGGAAAACATGTGGCATCAGCAATCTTGTCCTGTGGACAGAGCATAACCAGATACTTTACTGATCTCTTCTTCAAACAAGCAGGAATTCCAAGAAAGGCTTCTATAATCAGGGTGTGGAGGGGGCATTTGGATACCTTTTATGGCTATGGTACCATAACTTCTCTTGTTGGCATGAAAAAACCACCACACTTCTCTTTTATAAAGTTTGCTTCTTTCTTTGTTTTGAGACAGGGTCTCACTCTGTCACCCAGGCTGGAGAATAGTGGTGTGATCTTGGCTCACTGCAACCTCTGACTCCCAAGTTCAAGGGATCCTCCCACCTCAGTGTCATAAGTAACTGGGCCTGCAGGCATGTACCACCACGCCAGGCTATTTTTTTCTGTGTTTTTTGTTGAGGCAGGGTTTCACCATGCTACCCAGGCTGGTCTTGAATTTCTGGACTCAGGCAATATGCCTGCCTCAGCCTCCCAAAGTGCTGGGATTACAGGCATGAGCCACTGTGACCCACCAGGTTTGCTTCTTTCTATCAAGGTTAACATCATTACCTAATATTTACCAGGGAGGTATGAAGAGGTTCTGAGATGATGATGGTAAGAACCCTGGAACTTGATGGGAGAGTAATTCATGTCCTGGGTAAGGCATTTCATGATCTACAGGTGAGTGCACTGGCTAGGCATCTGAAGACTCTTGTTTTATTAATAGTCCTAGGCTCTTCCTTTGATTGACTCACCTAGTGACCTACAGCTGTGGTGCTGATGACCCAGCCCACTCTCAGTACTCAGGAACTCTGTGAGGGTAAAATATCATGATGTTCATACTCACTGAGCTATTAGGAAGGCCAGAGCTGTCAGTAATTCTAAACATGAAAGCTGATTAATCATCACATCGACTCATTCACTAGGCTTCTGAACATCTGGAAGAAAACATAAAATAGCAGTTAAGAGTATTGTGGAGTCAGAGAAGCATGGGTTCAAGGACCTGTTCTGCCACTTTTAGCTGTAAGACCTTGAGAAGGTAAGTCTCTTCACTTCTCTGAGGCTCAATTTCTTCATAAGTCAAGCAAGAATGAGGAAAATATTACCTTCCTCTGAGGGAAATGTGACAGTGACGTAAGTCATGCACGCAGAGCACTTAGCACAACACCGGGCACCTGGTAAACACTCAGTAAAAAAACGCCTTTAAAATGTATTATCAATAATGATTCACAACTTAGTGAACATTTTAAACACACTATATATTGATATTGTCTCTTGGCTTGATTCATTAGTGGACTGGCTAGCAGTGTCATAGCCATTGATGAAACCTTGAGACCACATACTTTAAGATTTCTCATCTCTGTTTTTAAGTATGATTTTCTAAAAATCCAATTCTAAAGGGCCGAGCTTAGAAACTTGCCCAATCCCATGGCTTGGCAGCCTCAGAGAAGAGGCAATCAGACAGATAGTTCTGTATCAACAACAAAACTAGAAGAGAATGCAGCTTAGGAAAGCAGCAAAAAAAAAACCAAAAAAAAAAAACCAAAAAAAACACAGCACTATCTGGAAGGTACGAAGTGTGAAAGAAGTGCTCGAAGGATCCTCAAAAGAAGGAAATTTAGAAAATGGAAATTTCTTCATAGCTTGTACAAACTTATGTGGTAGACAACATTGCATTCTCCCTCCACACACAGAGAGGTGTGTGTGTGTGTGTGTGTGTGATTTTCCTTTTCTTTTTTTTTGAGACAGAGTCTGGCTCTGTCACCTAGACTGGAGTGCAGTGGTGCGAGCTTGGTTCACTGCAACCTTCACCTCCCGGGTTCAAGTAATTCTTCTGCCTTAGCCTCCCGAGTAGCTGGGACTACAGGCACCCGCCACCACGCCCAGCTAATTTTTGTATTTTTAATAGAGACAGGGTGTTACCATATTGGCCAGGCTGGTCTCGAACTCCTGACCTCATGATCTTCCCACCTCAGCCTCCCAAAGTGCTGGGATTACAGGCATGAGTCACCAAGCCTGGCCTTTTCTTTTCAATAAAACCCCACTTTTTCCCCCCAGATATCTTCCTATCTCCCTTCAGGGAAGAGGACCCTCCCTCCAGCCAAAGGGTCAATTTGATGTGTTTCAGCCAATTGAGTAATTCCTCTTGCCAATAAATTATTTTAAGGGTGGGCATAAGGCCTAGCTCTGGCCAATGAAAATAGTGTGACTGGCTAGGGGACTACTCACAATTTTTCCAGAAGAAAATTCTATTTCACTTTTAAACTCAGGAATAGATCATCTTTCTTGCCAGATCTTGTTTCATCCCCGTAGGAAGCCTGGAGCTGTTTGGCAGCCATTTTGTGACCATGAGGAGAGTTATCCTGAAGTAAAACTCCTACACTGAAGATGGTGGAGTCTAAAAACTAGAGACAATAATTTTCTAATGCAGGCAACACTTTGAGACAGTGACTAATTCTCTTGAAATATACTTTGTGTGAATTTGGGTCTTGACATTACCCACGTGTGTCCTTGTCCTGTTTTCCCAATATTGAAAGTATAGAACTTGGTTTGTGATATTATTTTTAGGTATTGCCTACTTGAGGGTCAATCACGGAAATGATACATTCTCTTCAGCGGGCAAATTATCCAAGGGGCAAAGGGGTATCTTCTGGTAAATTAGTGGTGGAATAGAAAGAGCAAAGTATTCTTAGCCCAATACATGAATCCTTCTCTTTGAATGGCCACTTGGTAACCATGGGGCTTTAGACAAATTACTTTTCTCTCAGCCTTAGTGTCATCATCTTTAAAATGATGTTAATAACACTGACTTTTTTATATCCCTTGCTGTAAAGGATCAAGTAGGATCATGTGCATAGAGTGTACAATGACACTTGTACAATAGTACAGGAATGCAAAACATCAATGATACCGATAGCAATTATGATATCTCATCACAGGTCTACAGCTAAGGGGGAAGCATACCGCTAACGTTTTGAAGTGCTTTCACTGTTTTCGTTTTATCTCTGTGACTCACCAGAAAAGAAATTCAAACTGACTTTTGTTCCAGGGTAACTTAAGAAGGACAATGCAGAGGGAATAATGTGTGCCTCTTTCTCTTAGAAGCGTTAAGCAGTAAAAAAGAGAACTTACTCATCCCCTTACACAACAGGTGAGGGCATTCCCCCACCTCGGGTTCCCATTTCACAGTCAGATAAGGAGAAGTTTACTTTTCTCCGTAGTGAGAAACAGAATCCAGTGTGGAAGCTCAAGAATGATACTGATCATTTGTGGACACAAGCAAGACGCTCTCCTGATTCAGATATCACAAGGTAAATGTCTTTTGGAGTTTCAGTGCCCCATCTCAAGGGGAGTAGAGAAAACCTTATAACTCCTGCCTAAAAGACAAATCTCAGTATGTCTGTGGTGTGGGCTGTTTTTTTTCCTTAAATTTTTGCCATTTTTCTCTACAGGTACAGTCATGTGGCAGGCCATGGAACTGGCAGGTTTCTATGTTTATTTCATTAGAATTGGACTTTTAGAGAATCATACTTGGAAACGGAGGTGAGGCTGTGCACAGTGGCTCATATCTGTAATCACAGCACTTTGGGAGGCTGAGGTGGGAGGATTGCTTGAGGTCAGGAGTTTGAGACCAACCTGGGCAACAAAGTGAGACTCCATTTCCATAAAAATTTAAAAAATTAGGTAAGCCTGGTAGCACATGCCTGTAGTCCTAGCTACTTGGGAGGCTGAGTTAGGAGAACTGCTTGAACCCAGGAGTTTGAAGCTGCAGTGAGCCACATCACACTGCTGAACTCCAGCCTGGGTGACAGAGTAAGACGCTAGTCCTAAAAATTAAAAATAAAAACAGAGATGTAAAAACCTAGGGTGTGTGGTCTCAAGGTCTCATCAATGGCTATGATACCACTAGCCAGACCAATAATGAATTCCGCCTGAAAAAAATACATATCAAAAAGAGGCTATCAAACCAACCATTTAGTGTTGTGGAAATTGTGGGTGTCAGTGAAATCACCTCTCTCTAGGAGTTGTATAGCAAATACATGGATGCAATTTTGATTGCTCCAAAGATTGGGGAATATCTGTAGCTCTTGTGCTTCTATGTACAGATGAAATCATCTGACTGCTTTATTATGATTTCCAGGTTAGAGCCCAAACATGCAAATATTAAATGCATGTTATAATACATGACTTTCTTTTTTCTTTCCTTTATATTAGTTAATACCTGTTTGTTTATTTAAATTACATGTCAGTAGGTTATATTATCTGTGAATTTTATTTCAGAATAGTAAAGAAGATGTGGCAAAAATAAATGGCCGATAGCCACAAGAGAAAACTTCCTTGTGGTTCAGCAGGATTCTTTGATTTTTACAACCAGTTGATTCAGGATTGTGGGGATATAACCTCACCCCTGGCAGAAAGCATTTTGTCTGTGCCAACTTCTCCAAGCTCAAAAAGCGTTTGAAGAAAAGAAAATTCATTCACTAGCAAATAATTTAGTAATGAGTCAGTGGAGAGCTAGTACATTAGGAGAACAATTTAGAGGATGATTTTGTATGTTTCCGGATAATTAATCTGGTTTGTGATTTATAGTACTGATTACAAATGTTTATTTGCCACATGTGACTCTCTCTTTCTTCCTAGATTATTTTTGTATAGGTAGTTTATTTCTTAAGCTGTGTTTCTTTGTTACCAATTTTCAAAAGAGCTGAAATGTGCATGAGTAATTAATGGGGAATGTTGAGCTAGTTTTAATGGGTAAATTGTGCTATGGTAAAAATTGCAACCCAGATCTCTTTTGTATGCTCACAAGATGCTGGCCCATTCTGTGCACAGGTTGATAGCTGATTTTTTTGTAGCACCTTAATCTTGAGGTAACCAGAATTTTTGATCATTGTTTTCATGAGCACAGAAAGTTAGCATGCCATTCCTGAGCTGACATCATAAAGTGGGCCTGGCCATTTGCGTATGATGCAATAAGCCACGAAAGTCTGTGAGTGCAGATGTGTGTGAGAAAGTTTATTCATCATGCCTCTTAAAGCCCACAACTTGAGTTAAAATGTAAACATATTATTCCAAAAGCATAATTCATTATGACATTCTCACGTAGTCTTACTCTAAAACAAAGTACTTACAGAATTAGCCTGGAAACTGGAACATAACGAATAAGCCATATCATGAGCCATATCACAGGTCAATTAAGGTTGAAGGGATACTCCAGGGTCTAGCCCCTCATGTAGAGGTAAGCTGAAAAAATGGGAGCAAAATATTTGGTTAAGAGAGGCTAGCAAGTGATGGGGTGAAGTATGTGTCTAAGATGAAGCCTGTCAGTAGAAAACACACAAAGGAACAGACTGGAGAAAGGTAACTTGTGTCCTTGTTTAAGTTCTCATTCCTGTAGAAATAAGACCTGATGATTTTGGTACTCTTTCCTCTTAAGGAAGGAGATAGCCTCAGAATCCTTCTAAACACAGAGCTCTAAGAATCCACTACCAACTCAATCTGTGTTTATTTTTCTTCTTCAACTTTTAAATTCCGGGGTACATGTGCAGGATGTGCAGGTTTGTTGCATAGGTAAATGGGTGCCATGGTGGTTTGCTACACAGATGAACCCATGACCTAGGTATTAACCCCAGCATCCATTAGCTATTCTTCTTGATGCTCTCCATCTCCCCACACCACACTGACAGGCCCCAGTGCGTGTTGTTCCCTCTATGTGTCCATGTGTTCTCATCATTCAGCTCCCACTTATAGGAAAGAACATTCAGTGTTTGGTTTTCTGTTCCTGCACTAGTTTGCTAAGGATAACTGCTTCTAGTTCCATCCATGTCTCTGCAAAGGACGTGATCTCATTCCTTTTTATGGTTACATAGTATTCCATAGTGTATATGTACCACATTTTCTTTATCCAGTCTATCTTGTTGTTGGCACATGAAATGAAGCTTATCTTTCTGTACACACTAAGGTGTCTTTTTAAAGTGATGTCAGCATATGAATGATCCCAGGAGTATAATGGAACCAAAGCTCAATCTGGAGATGTGCATGAAAACATTTCTTTAATTGATATAGGGAATTGCCTAATAATTATGGAGTTCTTAGACTAGAAGATATCTCAAGTAGTCAGCTTGTCCATAGGATGAGTACCCTAAAATAGGTGTTCTCTTGAGCCAGAACAAGTAGAAGGGTTAAGGGATGCAACTTATTTAATAGGGCTATGGTTTTTTTTAGGGAGAGAGAGACAGATAGACAGATGGACACAAACGGGGCAGGAGGGAGAGAGAGAAAGGGAGGTGGAAGAAAGTGGAGACATAATAACAGAGACGCACAGAGGGAGGCACATGCACATGCATGCACACACAGAGAATAATCTTTAAGGGTGCACCCACACACATTGATGGTCTAGTTAATCTCAGGGGAAACAAAAGTCAAAACAAAAATTCAAAATAACTTTTAAAGGGAAATCATTTATCAGTTGTGCGTGCAGACAAGATACAATGATGCCTTTGGTTTTGCAGACACCAGACACAATTGCCTATCTATCATTAGGCACACTTTTCAGATTTGCTTTTTAATATTTGGATTTCATGAAAATGTACAGCAAATATCCAGCTTACTGGTAGTATTCTCTTGCGAACACCTTATAGTTTTGGTCTTCATTGGAGACTCTCACCCTAACCCAGATAAGAAAAAGTAGATATGGCAATTAGAAAAATCTCAGTGATGTTCACTAGGAAACATTACTATATAATGAGAAATATCTCCTTTGCTTTATTCTATTGGGAAACAAAATGTCTCACAACAACTAAATATATTGTATCTTTCCAATGTCTCCCCTTGGATTTTCTAACTTGATTCCTGAAGTAAATGGATGATGTCTTGTTCTTCTCAGCTTTGCTGAGTGTGAGATGCTCCGGAGGAAGTGAATTTTGATGTTGTGAGTCATTCAATCTCTCAGGGCAGAGGCAGTGGAGGACCAAACAGAGCCTAGAGTCTTCTTAGGAGCAAATAGAAAACGCCACAAGTCTATCTACCCCCAGGCAGATTTATGGCTTGGTGTCTGGTGAATCTTTAGATTAACGCTCTCCAACCCCTATTGTCTAGACCTGGCAGAGGCAGAAGATTAATGTCAACAGGGAGGCAGCCCGCACTAGATGTTGGAAATACAGATCCTACCTTTGTCTGGGCTACAGATCAAAAAAAGCCCTTACCGTTTAGACAGACTCTGGAAAGAGATTTGCAAATCAGAGAGAGGTATTCATGTTGAGAGTGACAAAGCAAGGTGCCTGAAAGAAAAAGAAGGTGAATAATAACTTACGTGGAAAAGACCACAGCCATCATATGTCTTAACCTAGGCAACTTCAGGCTCCTGTTATTTGGAAGTCAGGGCAAGGATGAGGGTAGAAATATTGACTGTGGTTACAAACTTCATTCTGTGATGACAGACATGGGGTCACCTCAAAGATCCCACATGTAGAAGTTGGGTATTTGTTTACCACCATTCAATTCTCACTCAAATGTGTGGGTTTAAAAATTTGCTTTCATCGAAAAAAGTTTAAAGGGTATGTTTGGAGAGATCATTTACCTTCTCTCCTCCCCCGAGGAAAGCATTTAGACGATTTACTTCTACAGGAGGTAGGAGGATTAAGATTAATCATAAAATGCATTCCGTCTGAAATATGAGCAGAGGGCTGGCAGGCACCCAGAACAGGAGTGGTCAGTGGTCCTGACTTCTAACTGGAAGGGTCACCAATGGATATGGGGTGAGTTTCTAGGACTATAATTCACTCCTGGCTTTGACTCATTCTTTGGTTCCACTATTTATTAATTCTCCATTGTTGGTTAGTTCACTCAACAGCCAAATGCTACTCTTTCTTTAGTTCCGAGCTTGGCCTTAGGTTTGAAAGTCTTTTTTTTTGAGACAGAGTCTCGCTCTGTCACCCAGTCTAGAGTGCAGTGGTGCAATCTCAACTCACTGTAAGCTCCGCCTTCCGGGTTCACGCCATTCTCCTGCCTCAGCCTCCCCAGTAGCTGGGACTACAAGAGCCTGCCACCACATCTGGCTAATTTTTTTGGATTTTTAGTAGAGACGGGGTTTCGCCGTGTTAGCCAGGGTGGTCTTGATCTCCTGACCTCGTGATCCGCCTGCCTTGGCCTCCGAAAATGCTGGGATTACAGGCGTGAGCCACCGCGCCTGGCCAGGTTTGAAAGTCTTGACTGTCACAGTGGGTCTCACCTGATGTGCTTCCAGCCCCCTTACATTCCATTCCCCACACAGAGCCAGTGTGCATGCTTTAAAAGTATAAATCAAATCAGATGGCACCTTTACCAAGAACCTTCAACGGTTCCCCATCTCACTTTAAAGAACATCTGAACTCCCTCCCCTGCCTTCCAAAACTGACAGGAGTAGGGCCTCACCTCACCTTGCATCTTATCCTTGTCCCCAATGCTTGCTGTATGATCTTTTCCTTTTCCTCAAATTTTACAAATTTGTTGCCACCTAGGGACTTTGCACTGGTGTTCCCTTTGGTCCCATATTTTGGCATGATTGGCTTCTTCTTGCCATTCAACTCTCAGCCTAAACCTTATCTCCACAAGAGTCCTTCCTGACACCTGTATGACTTTCTTTTTTATTCTTGAGAGGCAATGTCTCACTCTGTTGCCCAGATTGGAGTGCAGCGGCACAATCATGACTCACTGAGGCCTCGACCTCCTGGGCTCAAGTGATCCTCCTACCTCAACCTCCCAAGTAGCTGGGACTACAGGTGTGCTCCACCATACCGACTAATTTTAATTCTTTTGTAGTGACAAGGTCTTCCTATGTTGCACAGGCTGGCCTCGAACTCCTGGGCTCAAGCAGTCCTCCTACCTTGGCCTCCCAAAGTGCTAGGATTACAGGCATGAGCCATTGCATCTAGCTCCTGACTTTCTATATTAATATCCCATTTTATTTACTTTGTATCATGTATTGATGTCAACTATCCTCTTGTTTATTTACTTGTCTTTGTCTCACATTAAAATGTAAGCACCAGGACAGCAGTAGCCTTGTCTAAATTGTTCACTGCTGTCCCCTCAGCATCTCAAAGGGTCTGGTACACAGGAGGATTTATTCAGTATGTATGGAATCCTAGGAATACTTCAAGATCTCTAAAGGATATGTTTAAAAATGCAGATTCCTGCATCCCATCCTTGGAGACCCTGAGGTGAATCACAAGCATCCTTGCTTTTAGCAGTTTCACAAATGATTCTGATACATATGAGTCTAGTTGTCTCTAAGCTTTTTGACCACCCCCACAACAGAAACATTTTGAGAAAGAAATACAAAAATATATTTATTTACTTATTTACAAATTATGTTTGCATTATGTTACAAACAATATTTTAAAAGACAAGATAAAAATATTTAAGTCATTTTTATTAACATAAAAACTTTTATATGTATTTTTTTATTATACTTTAAGTTCTAGGATACATGTGCATAACGTGCAGGTTTGTTACATATGTATACTTGTGCCATGTTGGTGTGCTGCACCCATCAACTCGTCAGCACCCATCAGTTTGTCATTTATATCTGGTATAACTCCCAATGGAATCCCTCCCCCCTCCCCCCCCATGATAGGCCCCGATGTGTGATGTTCCCCTTCCCGAGTACAAGTGATGTCATTGTTCAGTTCCCACCTATGAGTGAGAACATGCGGTGTTTGGTTTTCTGTTCTTGTGATAGTTTGCTAAGAATGATGGTTTCCAGCTGCATCCATGTCCCTACCAAGGACACAAACTCATCCTTTTTTATGGCTGCATAGTATTCCATGGTGTATATGTGCCACATTTTCTTAATCCAGTCTGTCACAGATGGACATTTGGGTTGATTCCAAGACTTTGCTATTGTGAATAGTGCCGCAATAAACATACATGTGCATGTGTCTTTATAGCAGCATGATTTATAATCCTTTGGGTATATACCCAGTAGTGGGATGGCTGGGTCATATGGTACATCTAGTTCTAGATCCTTGAGGAATCGCCATACTGTTTTCCATAATGGTTGAACTAGTTTACAGTCCCACCAACAGTGTAAAAGTGTTCCTATTTCTCCACATCCTCTCCAGCACCTGTTGTTTCCTGACTTTTTAATGATTGCCATTCTACCTGGTGTGAGATGGTATCTCGTTGTGGTTTTGATTTGCATTTCTCTGATGGCCAGTGATGATGAGCATTTTTTCATGTGTCTGTTGGCTGTATGAATGTCTTCTTTTGAGAAAAGTCTGTTCATATCCTTTCCTCACTTTTTGATGGGGTTGTTTGTTTTTTTCTTGTAAACTTGTTTGAGTTCTTTGTAGATTCTGGATATTAGCCCTTTGTTAGACCTAATACCATAAAAACCCTAGAAGAAAACCTAGGTGGTACCATTCAGGACATAGGCATGGGCAAGGACTTCATGTCTAAAACACCAAAAGCAACGGCAGCAAAAGCCAAAATTGACAAATGGGATATGATTAAACTAAAGAGCTTCTGCACAGCAAAAGAAACTACCATTAGAGTGAACAGGCAACCTACAGAATGGGAGAAAATTTTTGCACGCTTTTATATTTTTAAGTAGATTAATAATTTGTATGCTTAGCTTTGAAATGTTCTTGCTAATTATATTTTCATATTATCAATAGGTCAAGGTTCAGTATATATGAAAGTTAAGGATCATTATTAACAATAGTGAACATGAAAATAAGTTCAAATGCTTTTTTTGATAATCACTTTCTTCCTGGCATTGTGGCAAATCTGATTAGGTCATCGTTTTTAACACGAAAGAAGTATGGATTTGGAGTATGAGAAGTGTCTGTTCTGCTTTTTTCTTGTGGTTGCTTGTGTTTCCTTTTTTGGTATTATCTTCTAACTGGAGTTTCTTAGTAGACATTCGCTTTCATAGTCTACTGTTCATTTTGGCAATTTAGTTATCATTAGATAATGTGACTTTAGTTTGACTATAAAAGGCACACATCACCTGCAATATATAGACCGATGAAAAGATGTGAGGGCACCACTGTGCACGTCTCCACGGTCCAGAACTCCTGAGTGGTGCCCAGCTTACCTGGTGAGTGAGCCAGGATGCCTAGGGTCACCAGGGTGAAAGTGTGTGTTGGTGTTATGGCACCTTAACTTTTAAGATAATAAATACAAAGAAGACTGATGGAAAGTAATACAGGATGAGTCTGAAGAGGATGGCAAGGCATTTTAAATAAGAGTAAAGACTTTTACTTTATCCTAAATGCAAGGAAAATCATTGAAGGGTTCATGCAGATGGGTGATATGATCATATTTTTGGGTTTTGTTTTGTTTTATTTTTGGAGAGTGCTTCTTTTTACTTTTGTTCTTTTAAAACTGATGCACAGTTGACAAAAATGCATATATTGATGGCATATGAGGTGATATGTTCACATAGGTATATGTTGTAAAATGATACAATCAAACTAATTAACATATCCATCACCTCACATAGTTATTTTTTGTTTTGAGAAGAGTTAAGATCTAATCTCTTAACAATTTCCAAGTATTCAATACATGATTATCAATTATGGGTACTATCCTACAACAGATATCCAAGCTTATCCAATTTCTGTTTATCAGATCACTTGGGTTTCCATGTAGAGAATGCATTGAAGAGGCCAAGGATGTAAGCCTGAAGCCCAGGGAGGAAAGCACTGGAGTAGCTCAGGCAGTGTGGGGAAGATTGGAAGCAAAATTAATGGGGTTATCAGACTGGACATGGGGTGAAATGAGGGACAAAGGAACCTTGGTTGATTTATGGTTACCAGCTTCTATGTGAGATATCCTTTCTTATTATCCAGGATTCAAATGTGGCTACTTTGAGAACCATTTCCAAAGCCAGCTTGTTGGCCTCATCTGCTGCTAACATGCAGAGTTTAGCTTTTGCCGGTTTTGGCAAAACTCCGGCTCACCATGTCAGGAACATATTGAGCTTGACTTAAGAGGCTCTGTCAAATGAAGATGTTCCAACAGCTTTTCTTGAAAGTGAATGGATCACAACATTTTCAATAAAAGTTCATGGCTTTGGAATAAAAAAACCAAACATACGAGTTGTGACATGTTAATGATACTTATCTTTTTTTAGAAGAAGATGGTGAACAAATACATTGTCTTGAATAACAGAAATGTAAGTAAAAAGTCTAAAACACAAGATGACTAAAGACTTTCTGATGTGGACCGTTTATTGAATATCATAGAACCAAATGCATTTTGACCAGATCTTACAAAAATACAGAATACCAACAGTAACATATCTGTAATATACAGTTGAAAGCCTGGCACCGTGGGGATTCTCTGAATGAGATTCTTTCGCTAAAATTCATGAGTACCGTCTTGCAAAGTGTAATGTCTTTTTACATTTTCAATTAAAATAAGCTAATAATTTGGCCTAACAGCCTGGTGCTGCCTAAGAAGTCCTCTCCCACAGTCTGAGTTTTGCATGTGAACAGTTAGTCATTAGTCTTCATTCTATACCACTTACAGCTGGTCCTCATATTGTTCAAAGCAAGTGACATCATGAATTTTCCCAAAGATTGTTAATGTCAGTGGCAATACACCAGCTTCTAGTGATTCTCAATGCCCTCTGAAGTCCTCTATTCTTCTCCCAAAAATATATTAACCTGAAATCAAAATTATTAATGGTTTGAGTATTTCCAACAGGAAATGTAGTGTTCTGTTTGTCTTTATAAAAACAATTTTAAAATCAGTATTATTTATAATATGCTGTCGGTGTGCCACATTTGTTTGGCATATCCTTCAAAAAGGTTACATAAGCCTTTTCTTCTTCCAGAGGAAGGTTTTAATCAGGGATTTTTCTCTTGTACTTCATCTGACATGTTTAAGGACTTACTAACCCTTCCTCTGTCTTCTTTTTCTCTCTCTGCCACCTTTTCGTCTTCTTTCTTATCATTCATCTTCTGTCTCCGTGTCTTCCTCCCATTCTTCTGCAAGCAGCTGATCTTTGAGCTCTTTCATATGTGGCAGACCCTGACAAGGACCCTCTACCTGAAGATCAGATAATTAAATGGGGGAGACCAATTCAGAAATAAGAAATTTCAATATTAGTAAAAGGGACTCTGAAAGATGTGAATGATTAAGGTGACTTACGGGACTAGCTGACTCCTATCTCTTCTCTGTTTTACTCATTCATTCAGTTAACAAATATTTATGGAGTCTCTATGTGCCAGACAGATAGTACTTAGAAATACGGAGCTTAAAGCCTAGGAGAAAAGGCAGTAAAAAATAATTGCATATATAACAGTAAAACTGCAATTGTGGTAGATGTTCTCATGGAAAAGTTGCGGGTCCTGTGGGATCGCATAACAGAGGGAACAAACTACCTAGTTTGAATGCCGAAGTTGGGCTTCTCCTGATGCCTTGACATTTGCACTGTGACTTGATGGATGAAGGGAAGAGAGAGGTTAGAAATGCAGTGGGCAAGGAGCAGGGATGTGGGTAAAGGCCCCGTGATGGGGGAAAAAGAACCAGCATGGCTGAAGAATAGTCGGCTCAGGGAAAAATGCTAAGCAGGAGCTAGGGAGCTGCCAGACTGCGCAGGACTGTATAATTCATCCTGCAGATCTTGACCTTAATTTCGAGAGCCATGAGAAAACATTTAAGCAAGAGATAGACAGCATCTTGTTCGTTTCAGCATTTTGCTTTCCCTTAAAACTCCTTGACCTTGACTTTCGGCCAGTTTCTCCAATGGATCTGGCAGCTGTGGGATTGGAGATCAGTACCTAGGAATAGTGTATTAACTGTAATTAGAGTTCATATACTGACGCCCGAAGCCAGAAAAACACACTGACCCTGGAGCATGGCCCAAGGACTTGCATGTCTACTAGTAGATATGGTGCTTGTGTTATGGAGGTTTACATAGTGAGCATTGAGGACAGCAATCAACTCAACACAATTTCTTGCCATCATGTTTGTATTATAGCCTGTGAAACACTTGAAATGTTGCAGCTTTGATAAAGTGTTCATAAAGCACATTTAGATCAGCAACCTTCCTTTCTCTCTCTCTCTTTTTAAATGTGGAAGACTTCATGATATTCCCACCATCAATTAGAAGTAAATCCTATACAAATTGATTACAGGTACCCAATTTTGATAAAGTTTAGCACTTTTCTCACCATCTCTCTCTGTGTGTGTGTATGTGTGTGTTTTAAAGGTCTCTTACCATGGGTTAATTAGATACTACCTCAGAGAGAAAGGGCACCTAGTCTCTTGAAAGTCTTTGAAATTGTGCTGCAGTTGAATGCATGGTAATATATCTAAGTCAAGTAGGGTTGCATGTTACCACATGTAGGTAATGCAGCATCAAAGACTATGCTTATGTTAAAACAAAATTCTTTATTTTTGTTGTCGTAAGAATCCCTGGCCGGGTACGGTGGTTCATGCCTATAATCCCAGCACTTTGGGAGGCTGAGGTGGCTGGATCATGAGGTCAGGAGTTCGAGAACAGCCTGGCCAACATAGTGAAATCTCATCTCTACTGAAAATACAAAAATTAGCCAGGCATGGTGGCAGGTGCCTGCAGTCCCGGCTACTCGGGAGGCTGTGGTAGGACAATCGCTTGAACCCGGAGGCAGAGGTTGCAGTGAGCCAAGATTGCGCCACTGCACTCCAGCCTAGGTGACAGAGTGAGACTCCATCTAAAAGAGGAAAAAAAAAAAGAATCCCCCAACCTTGAGTTTAAATCAAACACCAAAAAGAGCAAAAGAGTCAGAGTTTCTTTCTGATGTTTTCTCCTGGTCTACTCAAAAACTATTTTTAAAATAAATGTTTATGAGAGTTGTTTTCCAAGGAGAACCATCACTTCATCTCTCATACCATTTAAGATTTTTCACAACATGTTATTTTTTGCTTTGTGATTTTTGTTTGATATGGAGATTATACAGAGCAGCCATAGGTGCTGAAGTTATTATATTCTACCAAGTTTGATTTATGAATTCCTTTTTTTACTATCACTATCATTCATTTGAGCTTCAAAATTGATCCTCTTTGTTATGTACATAGAAAGGATAATGATCGTTTATGTTCAAGCAATTCATTTAGCTAAAAACCAAGGCTGGAATATTCTTACTGCTAATTTAATTCCACAAGTTGGAGACTATTTTCAATTTGTTTTCCATTCATACTAGACATAGAAATACAGAGCTAAAATCAGCTCGAAGGATGTATCTGGTCCATCTCTTTCTGGTGTAACTGGTAAATGACAGCTGTTTGGGGATTTAGCTCTAATTTAGCATCATTAAATAATTCAGTGCAGAGATCTATGAAAGTCAACAGAAACATTGTGAAACAATGAAAAAAAGAATCCTTGCTTTTTGGAAATAGTATAGAATGGGAACTGCATATTCCTAGATAATAGGACTTGTCTTAGATTTTTATTGCCTTTTCCACCCTCCTACCTTAGAAATGACAACTAATATATAACTAATATAAAGCTAGGGTTTGTAGTAGTAGCCCCTTCTCATCTGGTTTCACATAAAAAATATTAGTAGTGACACCCAAAGGTAGTTAAAAAGAAATTTAAATCTCTTATGAAGTCTTTCAAAGAATGGCTGATGGAGACATTGTATAGCAGAACTTCTTCAAATTTGCTTTCCCTCATCTCTTTCTCTATTTATTTGCAATTGCCCTCCATTTCTGTCTCCTCTTGTCTCTACATTTCCCTGAACTTTCCCATAATCTCCCCAGCCTGAATATTTCTCTTTGCATTTCCCCTCTCTATTCTCCTCTTCATTATGTATGTCTGCTTAACCTCTCCTATCTCTTTCAATTCTCTTGCCTATCCATATGTAGATAAAAATCAAAGACAAGGCAATTGCAAAGTAAGTAAGGAGGCTTTCTGCTTAATAGGGTGGGTAAGTTGGAGGAGGCAGATATAACCTAGACCTGTGCTTTCCACAAATAAATGTGCACATGAACCACCTGAGGGACCTTGTTAGAAAGCAGATTCTGATTCATTAGGTCTGGGATTGAGCTCATATTCTGCATTTCTAATAAGTTCTCAAGAGAGTCTCTTGCTGCTGGTCCCTGGACAAGTCACCCTAGAGACCAAGAGAGAGAAGTGTTGGATGTAGAGAGAGCAGCTAGACATGATCTCCTTAAAGATGATGACAGTGTCTGCATTATTTACCACTGTAGTACATGGTCTGATACACAGTCTACCCTCTTCAGTAATTTATTTATTTTTTTGCCTGATGATCTTGAATATAACAAGCTCTGAAGATATGTTCCTTTCTTTCCTTTCCTGTCTTCTCTTAAAGCTTGAAATGCCTGAGCAGTGCTACATTTCTTAAAGCAACCCCATTTATTCCAGACATCCATCTGGCATGTGATTTACACTGAATCCAGAGGCACTCAAGTATTTTTGTCTGACCCTTGCAGTCTTCAGAGATTTATTCTTCACTCCCAAGTATACTCACACCCCACACTTGGCCATAGCTCACTTCTGACAGGCCAGTTTGGATCTTAATCACAGCTCCCAAAGTTTTAGTTAACATAGCTTTATCCATGAACTTAATCAGCAGGCTCTCTGCTCTATCATTTCAGCCGTTGATCAAACAACAGCCACTAAATCATAGAGAGCCCTGGCTGATCCCTGAAAACTATGCCCATGCTTGATGCTGGGCCATTGATGGAAACTATTTTGTATTGCCTTTTAACTACTTATTTACCAGTTTTATTTCAACTGGATTATCTCAGAATAACTCATAATTAAGAGTTTTAAAAATATTTTTATTTAATAACAAATGTAAGACCTGATTTTATTTTAAAAATGCAAAAATTTGGAAGCATGTAATATAAAAGAGTAGAATTTTTCTTCATTCTTTCCCTAATTTCACTTCTCTCCTCAAAGGTACTCACTAGATAGACTTTTTTTTTTCTTTCTGGAGCTTTTAATTTTGCGTTTTGCATCTCTCTCTCTCTCTCTCTCTCAGTGTGTGTGTGTGTTTGTGTGTGTGTGGGCGTGTGTGTGTGTGCTGTTAGAAATACTTACTGTTAACTGGATATCCATGTGCTCTTCCCAATTCCAGTTTCCTTGCAGCTCATATTGGCCTTGAGACTAGCTTAGGCCCATATACTATAAACAGAAGTGAGGCCAGGCACAGTGGCTCATGCTAGTAATCCCATCACTTTGGGAAGCTGAGGCAGGGGAGGATTGCTCGAGGCCAGGAGGTCAAAATCAGCCTGGGTAACATAGTAAGACCCTGTCTTTACCAAAAATATTTTTAAATTAGTTGAGTGTGGTGGCATGCACCTGTAGTCATAGCTACCTGGGAGGCTGAGGTGGGAGGATTGTTTGAGCCCAGGAGTTCAAGGTTACAATGAGCAATGATTACACTATTGTACTCCAGCCTAGGCAACAGAGTGAGACCCTGTTTCAAAGAAGAAATAATATTTGTCATTGCTGGGATGATGCATAATGGTAAGAATGAGTTTTCCATGAGGCTTCTTCCTTTCTTGCGAAGACTGAGGAGGCTCCATCTTCTAAATGTTACATATACAATGTGATGGAAGCCTGGGTCCCTGAATGACTATATGGATTAGCATTCTTCTCTCATCGTGCATATGTGTGTTATATATGTACCATGAGTAAACTATATCTTCATTGTGTTTAATCACTAAGATTTCAGGATAAGCTAGTTACCACAGCAAAACCGATTATAACCTAATACATGAATCTGTACTTATGATGTTTTTTAAAAATTCAAAGGATTATAGTATGTGTATTGATCTGCAGCTTATTTTTTCACTTAACATTTCTATACATCAGTCCTTGTCAGTACATATCAACTATGCTGATGTTATAAAATCACACTCTCAGAACCATATTTTGATATGTTAATAACCATCCACTTAACATAGATTCGGACTAAATTTATGTGTAAGGTAAATATTGAATATATACATGTCTGTAAGTATGCATCTGTAAGCATTTGCCATTTAGTCACTTGTAAATGCATTTACAATAATTATGTACAATTTTGTATGTAAAGTAGTATAACATGACAGGTTCTGAGAGACTTGAAGAGCATTCTCATGAAGAAAAAAAGTTGAAAAACATTTTCTCAAGATTAAAAAAAAATTTAAAATGCAGCACAAAATATGCCAAAAGGGAAAAAAACCAGCCACTTGTCTTTTAGGAAATGTCATAGAAAAGCATCAATTTGTTTCTAAAGGACAAAATTTAGTATACCTAAATCTTAAAGTCAGGGGGCATAATAAAAGATGAAAACATAAATATGACAACTACAAAAATGACTGAAAGTATTGCTCATTTTAGTTTTCAAGAGATGATCAAACAATATTTTTACATTTTTAATGAAAATGTTAAGAGGTCAGAGTTCAATTAACCTAGCGATTTTATTTTTGAAGCAGACTCACAGGATAGGAAAGTTGCATCGAGCTTTTATTTCCATTTCTGATCTATGAGGTTAGGGAAAGTTTCATCTCTTATGAAACATTGCATATATATGCTTTTTGTTGTTGTTGTTGTTGTTTAGCTCTTTGCTTTTTCAGCTCCCCTTCATTAAGTTGTGAATGGTTGGAGCTCAATGTAAGATAAGACTAGCTCACAGAATCATTCCTGTGTGGATATTGTTGTGTTTTGGTTGCTCAACCTCATGGTCCTTTCCTAATAGTACCTTGATTTCCTTTTGGGGAACCCCATTTTATGCTGTCTTGGCAGGACAGAAAATCCAAGTTGTGCATGGCAGTAAACGGGAGCCTGGAAGCATCTCTGGCAGTTCCTTTCTTTCCCAATTCTGAAGTGAGAAAGAAGAGAAAGTGGAAGTAATGATGAAGCAGATGTACAAAGACTGACCCTTACTGATGTGCACCAATGAAAGCAGGACAAAGCAGGCTTCTACCTCCTCTTCTTTTTCTTTCCTCTCTTCTCAATTTTTTTCCTATTTCCATTTTTCTTTCGCTTCATAAGCTTTCTTCTCACTTTTTACACTCTCCCATCACATTTCATCTTCGTCTTTCTTTTTCTTCCAATCTTTGGTACCCAGGGGATATATCTCAGGAAATCTGTTACCCTATGTCTCTTTGCTGTCTAGTTATCTGACAATGTTTCCTTCTCTAATAAAGTTTTCTCCTTCTCTATGTTCCCTCTCATATGTTATCCCTTCATTATATTAAGATACTCAAAGAAAGGAAAATGCCTTGGCTATCTTTTCCACCAACCAGGCTGGATGTAATTCCGTTGTTTGCTGAGATAAGAATTGCATGTGACTCACAGGGTTTATCTTTGTCTGGACACTCTGTTCATCACGGGTTATGTTGTTTGACTGTGAAAGATGTATACTATGCCCAAATTATGTCATCTGTCCAAAGATTTGCAACAAAAGCTAGTCCTCGTACCTCCAACTTCTGCACATACTGATTGCTTTGCTTAGTTCTCTGCATCTAATTTTTATATTTTTTAAATCCTCTCTGCTGAATTTTAGCTGGAGCAGCATAACCCACCACAATTTAAATGGTTTTGTCAATTGTGCACAAAAGTCCAAACAGCTTCAAATACCTTGCAGCTCCCTCAACTGCGACCTCTATTCCTGTCTCTTATTCTTTCCCTACCACTGCCCTTCTCCCCAGTACACACTTCTTTTATATTTTATAGTAACAGTACTGTTAGAAAAATAACACATAAAGGCAAATTATACTGGAAACCGTAAACCACTGGCTGGCCATCAGACCAGTATCACTGGTATTATACAGACATCTATTATTTTTCAGCAGAGAAAAAGATGTTGTCAGAAATTCTTATTCTGTGCACTCTATAAAGACAATGAGGTTATACAAATGCATAGACTCAAGAAATATGATCAACGCCCTTGTGGTTTGTGTGATCGGTTTCTGTGATGAATGGCAAGCCACTAAGAAGGATCAGTTAAAGGGGAGGGAGGAAACCTCAGGATTATATTAGATGGTGCCTTTTAAAGTCAGCTTTTAGTATTTCCTTGTGCATTTCATCATGAATCTGATTATTAGCGCTGCTCATGACGATATAGTGTGGCTATCTCAGAGAAATATTGGGGCACATTATTATGTGATTGAAATAAATGGGAAGAAAGAAAACTATACTCAAAATATCATTCTTTTTATACCAGAAAGAAGTTCAAGATGACCCGGTCCAACTCCCTTATTCTTCAGCACAGAAGCTGAGGCTTAGAGAAATTAAAAGGCTTGCTCATGTCACACAGGCATTTCTAGGCAAAATCTCATCCAGGATCAAGGTCTCTGGTCTCTAAGATGGGTGTCCTTGCCACCTCTTTGAAATTCATGACTATGTAATTTTCTCTCATGCTCATGCTCATTCTCATGATAATTTTTGTGTTTCTCTGCATCACTAGGTCATTTTTGATAGTTGTAACAAATTCAACAAATATATATTCATTAACAATTTTCCTTTGTTTTCTTTTTTCTTTTTTTTTTTTGTGACAGAGTCTTGCTCTGTCACCCAGGCTAGAGTGCAGTGGCACGATCTTGGCTCACTGCAATCTCTGCCTCCCAGGTTCAAGCGATTCTCATGCCTCAGCCTCTCCGGTAGCTAGGATTATGGTGCCTGCCACCACACCCAGCTAATTTTTGTATTTTTAGTAGAGATGAGGTTTCACCATGTTGGCCAGGCTGGTCTCAAACTCCTGACCTCACGTGATCTGCCTGCTTCAGCCTCCCAAAGTGCTGGGATTACAGGCATGAGCAACTGCACCCGCCAACACCTTTAGTTTTTAAAGCTGATATGCAAAGAATTAGGCCTGTGGCTTGAATGGGAGTGGGGGTAGCACAGCTATGTTAGTTTTCTGTTGCTGCTATTACAAATAGTGAGAAACCAGGTGACTTAAAATAGTAAAAAAATAATAATAATAATTATCTTACAGTTCTGCAGGTTAGAAATCTCACAATAGTGGTAAAGAGTTTAGGGTTTTAGAGCTCACCTGGCTCAGTTTGAATGATATTTGTGTGACTTTAGACAACTCACTTAACTATTCTGATTCAGTTTCCTTTTCTGTAAAAATATGAGTATTGATGGTACCTGCCCCTTAGGGTTGCTGTGAAAATTATAGGAGTTGATTCGCATTAAACATATAGAACAGTGCCTGGTACATTGTAAGTGTGTGTGTGTGTGTGTGTGTGTGTGTGTGTGTGAGAGAGAGAGAGAGAGAGAGAGAGAGACAGAGAGAGAGAGAGAGATTGAGTCTTACTATTATATTTCTTACTCTAAAACTTGCGCAACAGAATTCCTATTTGGGAGCTTACAGCTGAATTGTCAAGAAACAATATGAATCGTCTGAGTATGTGAATGATTTCAATAAGATGAGTGGGCTTGGTGTACAAGAGAAGGCAGGACATTTCGAGAGGGGGCGGCACAAGAAAGGCTTAAATCCAAAAAGAAAGTTGAATCCAAGTATGGTTTATCCAGCAAGCAAGCTGGACAAGTGTTGCAAATAGACCTAAACTCGTTTGTTTGTTCACATTTGTCAAGGTCTTTCAGTAAATATTGTTAGCCCCTGATAATGAGAGTTGAGTGCAAGCTAAATGTTCCTTTCCCTGTGTATAAACGTTTCTGCCAAGTGGTACGTTCATGAGAGCAAGGCTCAAACTTTTTTCTGCCACACTTCCAAAGATTATTCACAAGTCTCCTCTGTAATCCAGTGGCCAACTCTGCTGTCTGTTGTTTTAGGTTCTCCAACCAATGTCATATATGAAAGGGTCACTTGGACACAGATGTGACTATGATCTGAGGTGGCAGTAACTAACTGAATTGCATCAGGCAGCAGGAATATCCACAATGTGTGCCTACACAAGACTGAATGACACCACTGTGGCAGCATTGTTAGGCTCCTGACTCACCAGATTCTTATGCCCCGTCTTGGTAAGGGTGACAGCTCCTCTATAGCTTTTTAAATCTAATCCATCCACTTCACCAATGTACAAATTATTTCCAATATCTGTTATGCTCATTCATGAATCCTCTGGTGTAACTTTAGATAGAGATACAGCCATGCACTGCATAAAGACATTTCAGTCATGATCATACATTTCAATATCATGGTGGGCCCGTATGATTATAATAGATCTGAAAAATTCCTATTACCTAGTGATGTTATAGCCATCATAATGTTGTAGGACAATTATTGTATTTTTAAAATAAATGTAAGTAAACAGTGTTCATAAAGTCTACGGTGGTGTACAGTAATGTCCTAGACCTCTACATTCACTCGCCACTCACTCACTGACTCACCCAGAGCAACTTCCAGTCCTGCAAGCTGCATTCATGGTAAGTGCCTTATACAGGTCAACCATTTTTTATCTTTTATACTGTATGTTTACAGTATCTGTTCTATGTTTAGATGTGTTTAGATACATACATACTTTCCATTGTGTTACAGTTGCCTGCAGTGTTCAGAAAGTAACATGATGTACAGGTTTGTAGCCTAGGAGCAATAGCCTATATACTATATAGCCTAGGTATATAGTAGGCTGTATCACTTAGGTTTGATTGAGCCACACTCGGTCATAGTGTTCTCTGGTTCTTTGTGCTTGTATATTTATTCTCTCATCCTAGATCACCAATCTACTCATCACAGCCTTAAGAAAATACCTGTGTTGGTTCCTCTCAAATTTTCATCACAAATCTCTCCTCTGAGTTTTAGTCTTATATATTCATTACTTATTTTTCTCATGGCATATTCGTAGTCTGATATATTCGATTATTTATTTTTCTCACAGTGTACATGATATGATGTTTGTACAATGATGGAATCACCTACTGACAGAACGTAGTCCTCTCATTGAGACACGTGACTGTGTTTTAATGATCTCCATCTTCTATGTAAGAGACTTTCCTCCCGATGTCTTGGTAGTGTGCTCCTGATTAAAAGAGGGAAAATGCCCTGATTGGATGACCTGAGTGTATAGGTAGGGCTTGTCAACTTTGAGGTTTACTTCGGGGCATCTGGGTAGATCATTTTTGGATGAACCCTCAATGTAAGTATCTTTAGCTTCTTTTCCCTTGACTTGGTCAGGTTCCCAGGTATATTAGCGTTCTCTAGAGGGACAGAACTAATAGGATATATACATATGTGTGTATATGTGTGTATATATGTATATATGTATATAAATACATGTATATATGTGTATATATAAATATATATAGAGATATATATAGGAGCTTGTTAAGTATTAACTCACACAATCACAAGGTTCCACAGTAGAGACTCTAGTTATTTGTGTCTTATATTTATTCTTTCATCCTAGATCACCAGTCTACTCATCACAGCCTTAATAAGATACCTGTGTTGGTTCCTCCCACATTTTCATCAAAAATCTCTCCTCTGAGTCTTAGTCTTAAATATTGGATTAGTTAATTTTCTCATAGCATATTCTACTTAATATAGTTATTTGCATATCTAATTGTATCCTCATTTTCTTCTTAGACTCTGAAGCCTATTAAGAAGAAACTGTGTCAATCTTACGATTGTTTACCGAGTATAGTACCTGTCACATGGCAATAATGTTAACGTTAGTTCATGTTCACACTGCTATAAAGATACCACGTGAGACTGGGTAATTTATAAACAAAAGAGGTTTAATTGACTCACAGTTCCGCACCTTGTCTGCAGGCTGAGGAGCCAGGAGAGCCAGTCCGAGTCCAAAAAGTAAAGAACTTGGAGTCTGATATTCGAAGGCAGGAAGTATTCAGCACGGAAGAAAGATGTAGGCTAAGAGGCTAAGCCATTCTAGCCTTTTCACATTTTTCTGCTTGCTTTATATTCTCTGGCAGCTGATTAGATGGTGCCCACCCAGATGAAGGGTGGGTCTGCTTTCCTCAGTCCACTGACTCAAATGTTAATCTCATTTGACAACACCGTCACAGACACACCCAGGATCAATACTTTGCATCCTTGTTGATACGCAGTATTAACCATCACACCGGGGAAACATCTTTCCACGGAGGAGGGTCTGAATCTCTGTGATCTTGGAGCCAAGCAGGAAAAGAGGGGTAGCCTCTCTGCGTTCAGCATTCAGTATGCATGTGGTCATTTGATCTACCTTTTTTCAATAGAGCATCCACTTTATCACCCAGAGAATAGACCTGTGTACTTCAGTGTAGTTGAGAAGGGAGAGTTAACCAACAGGATAAAAGAGGGGAAGGAATCTAGGATTCTAACTGCATTTAAAACAGATTTTACCCAGTACTTTTCATTTTGGTGAAAAGAACTCCTTAGACCTCCCCACTCTCAGTTCTAGCGGTACCTGTGGATAATGCTAATTCCTGTGTCTTTTGAGAAGTCCGTGGCGTAAATTGGTTTGTGCTCAGGTTTCCTTATGATTAGCTTGAAATTCAGCTTTTCTGACTCTGCTAAGCCAGGTACCACTCATTCATCTGCCTTCAAGCTTCCAAAATTTTGTTGTGTCTTTTCTCTTGCTCTCCCTATTCTTGTAGGCATATGGCTTTAGAGAATAATAAAAACTCTTTATTGTAGTCTTACTGAGGTTTTGGAAGGAAGTGAATTAGATGTGTGTTTAGTCCATCAGCTTAACCCAAACAGTCCCTATTATTCTTCAATTTGCTTTGCTCTGGTTTCTATTTCTATTGCACCAATAAAAGTGATCTTATTTAGATCACCAGTGACCTCCAGGAATCTAATTCAACATCAGTTTTAGGTATGCACTTCATTGGGCCTCTTGACACATTTGACACTGAAATCCACACATTGAAACCACTGTCTTGGCTTCTATGATATGGCTCTTTCCCGGTTTTCTTCCTACCTCTTAATTAGCCTCATTTGCTGTCTTCTCCACTTCTGAGCCACATACAATCAGTGTTCTCTAGTTCTTTGTGTCTTGTATTTATTCTCTCATCCTAGATCATCAGTCTACTCATGATAGCCTTAATAAAATACCTGTGTTGGTTTCTCCCAAATTTTCATCAAAAATCTCTGCTCCAAGTCTTAGTCTTATATATTCAATTCTTTATTTTTCTCATAGCATATTATATTTAATATAGTTGTTTGCATCTAATTGTATTCCCATTTTCTTCTTAGACTCTGAAGCCTATTAAGAAGAAACTGTGTCTATCTTCTTTACCATTGTTTACCTAGTATAGTACCTATCACATGGTAGGAGTTCAATAATGTTAATGTTAGTTCATGTTCACACTGCTATAAAGATACTACCTGAGACTGGGTAATTTGTAAACAAAAGAGGTTTAATTGACTCACAGTTCTGCATGGCTGAGGAAGCCTCAGGAAACTTACAATCATCTTGAAAGGCGGAGGAGAAGCAGGCATCTTCTTCACAAGGTGGCAGGAGAGAGAGAGCACTTTAAAAACCATCAGCTCTCATGAGAACTCCCTCACTATCATGAGAACAGCATGGAGGGAACTGCCCCCACCAACCAATCACCTCCCATCAGTCCCTTCCTTGACACCTGGGGATTACAATTCGAGATGAGATTCGGGCGGGGCCACAGAGCCAAACCACATCAAATGTATACTGGATTAATGAATATACATCCACACCCATAGGAATATGACTTAGATTTTGGCCCTATATTCTTCATTCTCCACCATATTATGCCCTTTTTCTAGGACTGAGTTAAGGACTTTTCAGATCATTGATGACTTGCATAGATGACTGCCCTTGTTTTATTCCCCACCCCCGATATGTGTCCTTAATAAGGCTTTAGAGAAAAGATTCATCCAGATGGTAACATACATTTAAAATCAGACAGCTGAGGAAAAAAGTCATCCATTATATTAGGGGAGTTGAGTGTCGAGTAAGATTTTTTTCTAAAACATCCATTCAATTTGTGAAAAACTCCAAACTACCAGCACTTAATTTCTTGCCACAAATCCCAAATTAAAAAAGAACCATAGTTCTTCTTTTTTCATGTTCTATAGTCTTCCATAAGGGAAAAAGCGCATCATGAGGTTGATCAGGCACCACCTGGTTATGGGTTCTTGCCTAGTTCTGGAGTCTGCATTAACTCCTGACATCTTTATTTGTGGAAATATTACTTTGGGGAACCAAGTAGAGCAGACATGAAAACCAGGGGATTTCTGACAGCTTCCCGGTTTGAAGTTTCCTTTTTAGTTTTTCACATTGCCTAAGGAAGATAAGCTAAAGATTACTGAAAAGAAAACAAAGCTTTGCCAGGTACCGCGATATGGAAAGCCAGGGCTCGCTGTTCAAAGAAGTCCACCTCCCATGCTGTTGAAACAGCCTTGCTTTATCATGTGTTGAAATCATATTTTAGACTCTCGGCTATTCTTCCATGTCTCTTGTGGCTGAGACTGTCTCTGATATGAGTTCAACTGGGCCTAGATTAAAAACCAATTCAGTTCAAAGAGCATTTGAATCTAGATATTAACTATTCTTCGCCAGTGAAACAATCCCATGGGAGACCTTTTTTTTTTTTTTTAATTTAAGTGATGTAAAAGTCACATTTAGCTTGATAATGATTGGTACAATTTAGTCATTAAAATAGTCTAAGCCATTTTATTCACATACATTTTGAGGAGCTACTATAAAGCAGATGCTGTTCTAGGTACTGTAGATATTGTAGGAGACAGAAAAGTTGGAGGAAGACAGAAAAGAAGCAAATACATTGACAATAGTTTTGATAAAAAAGTAACTCAATTGTGTCAATCATTAATAAGCTAATTGTGGTTTTTAAAAATCACTTAAAAAGAAGGCTCCCAGGCCGGGCGCGGTGGCTCAAGCCTGTAATCCCAGCACTTTGGGAGGCCGAGACGGGCAGATTATGAGGTCAGGAGATCGTGACCATCCTGGCTAACACGGTGAAACCCCGTCTCTACTAAAAATACAAAAAAAAACTAGCCGGGCGAGGTGGCGGGCACCTGTAGTCCCATCTACTCGGGAGGCTGAGGCAGGAGAATGGCGGAAACCCGGGAGGCGGAGCTTGCATTGAGCTGAGATCTGGCCACTGCACTCCAGCCTGGGGGACAGAGCAAGACTCTGTCTCAAAAAAAAAAAAAAAAAAAAAAAGGCTCCCATGGGGTTGTTTCACTGACCCAAGTATAGTTCATATTGAGGTTCAAATGCTCTTTGAACTGAATTGGTTTTCTATCTAGGCGCAGTCAAACTCACACCAAGGATAGGCATAGCCACAAGAGACATGAAAGCATGGCTGAAAGTATAAATACAATTTCAAACGAAGAGTGTGATGTGATAGAAAACATCTTAGAGTAGGTGTATGTGTATAGGTTCTTTAGACCAAGGTGATCATGGAAGACCTGTTTGAGTAGGTACATCCACATTGAAATTTGCAGAATAACAAGGAACTAGTCATTTGAAGATGTAGGAAACAGCATTCTTTGTGGGAGAAGTGAGGCCAAAAATTTAGGTCATTAGAGAGCTTGGTGTGCAGGCAGAACTATAGGACCAGTGTGGCTGAGTATAGTGTGGAAGGGGGAAGAGCATTTGGTGGTAATGTTAGAAAGGTGAGTGGAGCTTGAATCATGGAGGACAAAGGGTCTCGAAGACTCTACTGGAAGTCACCAAAACATTTTGAAGAGTTCACAAAGCTAAAATAATTTTCATAATAATACTAAATATTATTTTCCTTTTTCACATTTGTTCTCTGATGAGCACACAGTAGAGTTTTTCAGAGGCTACATACTGTCATTCCTAAATCTCTCAGATTGCTGATGTCTCAGGGAAATAAACTCATCTTAAATTTAAGCACAGACAAGTACATATAAACAGAGATGGCCTACTAGCCATATAAGCTGATAAAAGTTTTAGCTAAAAATTTAATGAATGAGCTAAAACAGAAGGTGGCTAATAAGAGAGTATAGAATCCTTGGGAGCTGCAGACACAAGGAGACTTGACACTCACTCTCAGGCTCTTTTTTGTGGACTTTATTGGATATTCATGAGAAAGATGAGAGGAAGGTCAGAGTCCAGAGGAGACCTCCCTTGTGGTGCAAGGCATGGAGGAGGGGAACAGCAACATCCCTGAGAAAGGCATGAAGCCCCACCCAGGTCCTTCAGTTGGAAATATCAGACAAATAATTTAAATGTAATTATTAAGTTAATGGATCTAGTAGAAAAATGAATAACATGCAATGTCAGATGATGAACTTTAGCAGAGAGATGACAATTATAAGAAACAATCAAAATGCTAGAAGTGAAAAACAGATTAAATGCCTTTGAAAAATTTATCAGTAAACTCAATACAGCTGAGTAAAGAATCAGTGCGACTGAAAATAGGCCAATAGAAATTACCCAACTTGAGACACAAATTAAAAAATGGAACTGAGTATCCTAGAGTTGTGGAACAATATCAAATGGTCAAATGGTCTAATATACCATATGACTGAAATCCTAGAAAGAGAAAAAAAACTTGAAAGAATCAATATTTGAAATATATGTCTGAGAATTTTCTAAAATTAATGATGGATGACAAACTACAGCTCTAAGAAGCTTAGAGAACAGCAACGAAGATGTTAAAAACCCCAGACACATCATATTCAAACTTCTGAAAACCAAAGATAAGGAGAAAATCTTGAAGGCCATAAAAAAAATTGCATAAAGAGAAGCAAAAATAAAAAATTATTAGCCACTTCCCCTTAAATCTCTCCAAGCTAGAGGACAAAAGTGACATCTTTAAAGTGCTGAAAGAAACAAATTATACAAAATTATTACATGTACCCTAGAAATACATACATTTATTATGTATTAATAAACAAATTTTAAAAACCAAACTCTACATCCAGAATTCTATATCCAGCAAAAATGTCTTTCAAAAATACTTTTTCAGGCAAAAACTTGGTGAACTCATTACCTGCAGACCTCTTCTGTGGAAAAAATGTTAAAGGAAGTTCTTCAGACAGAATGAAGAACTTCAGACAGAATGAATCAGAGTTATACCTGATATAAATGACGAATTGATGGGTGCTGACGAGTTGATGGGTGCAGCACACCAACATGGCACAAGTATACATACGTAACAAACCTGCACGTTATGCACATGTACCCTAGAACTTAAAGTATAATAAAAAAAAAAAATTAACTTGGACCTACATGAAGAAATGAAGAGTACTGGAAATGGCATTAATGAAGGTAAGTATAAAATTATTTTTTCTTCATTTTAAATTGCTCTAAAAGATAACTTTGTCTAAAGTATATACTAATGTACATTTATAGCATACGTATGAGTAAAATATATAAAATGATAGTAAAAACAGGGGGGAGAGGAACCAAAAGAATACTGTTTTTTTTTTTAAATCTATTTATGTTTATTATATTTTAAGTTCTAGGGTACATGTGCATAGCGTGCAGGTTTCTTACATATGTATACCCATGCCATGTTGGTGTGCTGCACCCATCAACTCGTCAGCACCCACCAATTCATCATTTACATCAGGTATAACTCCCAATGCAATCCCTCCCCCCTACCCCCTCCCCATGATAGGCCCCGGTGTGTGATGTTCC
>NW_012115821.1:7034192-7034949 GCF_000951035.1 Colobus angolensis palliatus
TCCTGGACTTTTTTTTGGTTGGTAGGCTATTAATTATTGCCTCAATTTCAGAGCCTGCTATTGGTCTATTCAGGAATTCAACTTCTTCCTGGTTTTGTCTTAGAAGAGTGTAAGTGTCCAGGAAATTATCCATTTCTTCTAGATTTTCTAGTTGATTTGAGTAGAGGTGTTTATAGTATTCTCTGATGGTAGTTTGTATTTCTGTGGGGTCGGTGGTGATATCCCCTTTATCATTTTTTATTGCGTCTATTTGATTCTTCTCTCTTTTCTTCTTTATTAGTCTTGCTAGCGGTCTGTCAATTTTGTTGATCTTTTCAAAAAACCAACTCCTGGATTCATTGATTTTTTGGAGGGGTTTTTTGTGTCTCTATCTCCTTCAGTTCTGCTCTGATCTTAGTTATTTCTTGCCTTCTGCTAGCTTTTGAATGTGTTTGCTCTTGCCTCTCTAGTTCTTTTAATTGTGATGTTAGAGTGTCCATTGTAGATCTTTCCAACTTTCTCTTGTGGGCATTGTGTTATAAATTTCCCTCTACACACTGCTTTAAATGTGTCCCAGAAATTCTGGTATGTTGTATGTTTGTTCTCATTGGTTTCAAAGAACATCTTCATTTCTGCCTTCATTTTGTTATGTATCCAGTAGTCATTCAGGAGCAGGTTATTCTGTTTCCATGTAGTTGAGCAGTTTTGATTGAGTTTCTTAGTCCTGAGTTCTAGTTTGATTGCACTGTGGTCTGAGAGACAGTTAGTTATAATTTCT
>NW_012115821.1:7037819-7069176 GCF_000951035.1 Colobus angolensis palliatus
AGCTCTCGCTGGTCGGGCTGCAAGAGCTGACCAGCACCGATTGTCCGGCACTCCCTAGTGAGATGACCCCAGTACCTCAGTTGAAAATGCAGAAATCACTGGTCTTCTGTGTCACTCGTGCTGAGAGTTGGAGACTGGAGCTGTTCCTATTCGGCCATCTTGCTCCACCCCCCAAGAATACTGTTTTAAAGTTTCTTGCCTGCCGTGTGAAACTGTATATTTGAAGGTAAACTGATTAAAGATATATATATGTGTGTATACAAACATATATATATACACACACACATAGACATATATACACACACATATGTATATATAAAACCCTAGAAGAGCAACCACTAAAAATTCATTTTAAAGAGATATAAAAATAATCCAGCTTTAGTTTTTAATCTGGTAAATATCAATAGATATAACCAAGCTCTTTGCTTTCCTCACTAATTTCTAAAAGTGTGAGAGAGTCCTGAGGCCGAAAGTTTTAAAAGTTTTAAGGTAGCACCTTGAAGGCCCTGGTAAGGAATTTCAGTTTCATTATAGGTGCAGCTGGAAGCCTTTTGAGTTTTAAGCAAGAGTATAATATACCACATTTGCATTATAAGCAGATGTGGAGAATGGACTGTAGAGAGCAGGAATGGAGGGAAGACCAGTCAGGAGGCTACTATAGTCATCCTAGCCACATGTGGTTTGGGCTTGTACAAAAGTGATGGCAATGGCGATGGAGAGCAGTGGATGGATTATGATGATTTTTACATGTTGAAGGGATTGCATTTATAAATGACTTGAGGATGATGGGAAAAGATCAGTTAAGGATAATGCCTAGACTTCTTATCAACCTTACTGATGAAATTTCATCCATTTAAAACATACACCAAGATGAGTATGGAAAGATATATATGCCTACGGAACCATACCACTGTAATACAGAAATATCTTTTTTTTTTTAACCAATTCTAAACAGTTCTTTGTGCTCCTTTGCAGGACCTCCTAGATATTTTTACTTTAGCAACTGAAAAAAAATAATGGTGTACATTTCCAAGGTACATCCATTAAGGAAGGAATGTAGTTAGAAGAGGGAAGTGGATGGGAATTGAGAATTCTGGCACTAGATTGATAGGCTGTTTCCAATGGTTATGCTTCATATCCTCCAAGAAGACTTCCATACCCATTGCTCCTTGCTATTCTTCAGCTGGTGGAGAGCCCAACTCTGCCCCGCAATGCCATGCTGTAGTACTATACTCTACTATAGTACAGTTACTATGCAGCTGCACTGTAATTGCCATTATATCCCCCAATACAATGAGTGCCTAAAAACAATAACTGCGTATTTCTGCATAGGGTCTTGTACATATGGGCATGCAATAAATGATTGCATGAATAATCATTCATGAATTCTTAATGAATAAATGAATATGAACAATTCTTAATTTGCTAGAGTTTGCTGTCATTAATGATGCCATTCTTCATACCTCACTGGCATACATACAAAAAAATCCACCTTCACTACCAGTTGCATGTGGGCTGTTTTATTGGTTGAGAATCATCTTCCTTGATGTGACTCTGGCTTTTCTAGACAGGAGATAGTGTCTGAAAGATGACTGGTTGGGATGAAAGGGCATTCTAGGATTAGAGTGATGATAACTGATCAGTAGAGATTCCAGCTTCTTGAGCTCTGAATGCTCACATAAGGCATCCAGACAGCCTTCAAAATATGCCCTACCCATATTTTCTGTAAGATACTCAGTGTCATTACAGAAATATCTCCTGTGTGAACAATGAGGAAGGCTTCACTTGTGCATCTTGAAAGAAAATCTAAGTATAATACATATACAATTAAGTACCTGATAAATTTTTACACATGTATCCACCCACATAACTGTCACCCAAGTAAAGATATAGAACATTGCCAGTACCCCAGAATATAAGAATAAACTAAGAGTAAAGAGAAGAAAATTGACTAGTCAGTCTGAATTAGTGAAAATAGACTAAAATATAGAGAATCAGAGCTTAAAGTATATTTTAATTTCCATCTATTAAATAAGGAATGTGATTCAAATGCCAACTTGCATGCCATGGGAAGCAGTATAACATTACTTGAAAGTAGATTGGTTAATTAAAGATGTAACCCTAGGGCAACCACTAAAGATTCTTTTAAAGAGGTATAAAATTTAGGTAATACATGAGTACCTATATTTATTCATCACATTTCTTGTTCTTTTACATCAAGATGTATTCAAAACTTTTAAAATATTTTTAACATTCTCCTCCAAACTCATATTTATACTTCCATTTGCTTCACAACTAGTTTCATCAAAGAGAGCAGAAAGAAAAAAAATCAGCATAAATACAAAGAAAAAGAAAAAATTCAGCACAGGCTCAATTGAATAATTGAAGTGTCCAAATTAGTGGGATCTGAGCTAAAATGGTTGTACAGGTAATAATAAAGAGTTATGTTTTGCATTTCTTGTCCTGGTCAGCTGCATTACAGGTAATTAGTGATGGTGTTCTGGGGTGAGAAGACCACACTGCCTCTTTGAGTACCTTAGGGATTCACTCACCGATTTGGAATATGTCAACACTCAGAGAATGAAAACAAGGGATATGAAAATAATGTCTGCCTGCATAATATCTAAAGTCAGATTTACTGGAATAGTTTAAAAGGAATAATGCATTTATCCAGGAGAATACTGTAGAAGAGACTGACAGGCATTGCATGACTAATGTTCTTCCAATAATAACAGTAACTTGAATTTATAAGCCTCTTTTAACTTTTCACTGGCTTTTACATATCTCATTTAAGAGCATTTTCAGTGTCTCCTAAAGCACACATAAATGCTGGATTTCAAACATAGATGAAACTTGCAACTGACTTTGAAGTAGTCATAAGTTGCTGTGGATATACCCACAAGAACATGTCCTCTGTAACAAGAACAGTGTGTGTCTTTAAACCTCTAGTGTTAAGAGGCTGACAGTTGACAGATTACTGTAAGCGCCAAGCTCTTTTCCAAGTCCCTCCCAGGAAAACATCTGCACTTTTTTCAGATATGGAATATTCAGGATTGTTTTTAATTTGCAGCCAAGAACTTTGTCTTCTCAGCTGATTCCTTTTCTTGTTTTTACCTGTATCCCCTTAAGCTGGGATTCTAAGGAGAGTGATTAAAATCAAACAGATACCTTCTTCTGTGGCCAGGGAGAGAACATTCTTTAAGGCAGGAGGAATTGTTGGTAGAAGAAACAGCAGATTTTAAGGAAAATCTTCCAAAATGACATTAAACTAGACATTTCTTGGGGAGCGGGTATTGCTTGAGGGCATTATAAAGTCGGGGACAGATATATATTGTGGTTCCAAAAATACTGGTAAAGGAGGAAAACAGTTAGAAACCTGCTGAGATCTATTCAGTGCTGTTCATAGTGAATAATCTGAGAACACAAAGGCTGCCACTGACTGTATGTGCAGTTACTGTGGTAGAGCTTCAGAACATGAGTCTGGTTTAAGACTGGATTATGTTTGATTCCTAACTTCATGACCTAGGGTGACTTACTAAATCTCTCTAGGGCCTCAGGGTTTTCCCCGTACAATGGGAATATGTAGGAAAACTCAGCACAGAGAAGTTGAAGTATCCACCCAAGATCACACAGTCAACAAGCTGCAATGTTTGTGTCTGAACCACAGCAAATGACTCCAGAGCCCTAACTTTTACCATCAATGGCTTCATCAAGGCCAACATTAAGCCAAAGCATTATTGGCTTTTAATACAGGGTCCATATGTCCCAAGTTGCCTGAGACAGTCCAGTATATGCCTGGTATAGCTATTAACAGCACCCCTGTTCACTTTCCAAATTTTCCTGGCTTTGTTTGGACCACAAATGCTATGGTCTTCTTTATCCTGGGTTAGTCTTTATTCTCGTCTCTCATTGGGCCTTATACCTCCATTTATGACTTTTCTCTCAGGCTCCCAGGGCCTTATGATGCCCTGAGCTGCTTCCACTCCTCTGTGTTGCCACCTTTTAAGGCCAGATGGCTACAAATGCCAGCAGAACTGCTTTAGCTCCTGCAGATGCCGTAGCTATCCCTCTTCTCACCATGATACCCTTCACTCATCTTTGGGCTTCTCTGCCCACTCTGACACTATGTCTTGATTCCCCCTATTCACATGGTGGTCTTTGCTTGGGAATGATCTCAGCATCCACTTTGGATCTGGCATTTGTTCCTCAGTTCCATGCACCCATTTGCCCCTGATTCCAGAAAATTCTCTACTGTGGTTTTGAAACAGCCTGCCTTGGCTTTGTGACTATGTTTCTTTTCATAAGAGGCTGATGATTGCAAATTATGACAAATGTTCTCCAGCTGGGTGCCCTTCCCTAGAAAGAGGCTGTTTACCCTCTAGGAGGAAGGAGAACATTGAATATCTACATATTTTTTGTTGAAAGTGTCACTTGTTTAAAAATTATTCTTTTGCAAAATATTTGTTTCACATAAATGTGTGTCTATGAATAGGTTATGAAAGACTTGCCTCTGATGTTACAAACAAAAGAATGTGAGATTAAAACAATGAGCCTGTAATTTTTACCCTTTTAAAGGGGTATAACAGTGAGTTCTTTGCTTCTGGTCAGCACCCTGTTGTGGCTCCCTGGGGACTTGGCTGCAAGGCAACAGCAGCCTCTCTATCGACTCCGCCCCTTTGCTGAGTGAACCCATTCCACATGCACCCAGTGGCCTGAAGCTAAAGATTTGGAGGCAGGAAGCATCTTTTCTTGAGATCAGTTCCAGATCTTGATGGTCCAGCACCACCTGCCATTTTCAACTCAAAAGACCCAAACTGAAAGTCCTATTGCAGAGTTAGGGAGATCATTTCAAGAGAAAGCATGGGCAAGACACACAGTGGCACACACAGTAAGTACCCAAATGTGTTCCTTCAACTAAAATGGAGTTTAGAGTGGGTCTTCCTAAAAACAATTCATAATAATCATTCAATGAATTCTGTAAACATGTAAAGACTCCTGACAATCGTCTCTCTCTCTATTCCAGTTACAATCTTATTATGACCTTATTTACCCTGTGACATAAATAATATGGTTTCAATGTCATCAGGTGAATGCCTAGCTCAAGGTCACACAGCTAGCCAATGCCTAGCCCAGGCCCAAATTCAATATTCTGAAAAATTCCTTCATATATCTCTTCACTTCTTTCCAACATAAAACCAAAATAGCCAAAAAAAAGATGTGAAAATCTATCGTGTGAAAGAATATTTCTTTGGATAGCTTGTTCAAAAAAAAAGACCTAGTATTGCATGTAAATGAACATTGTGGCCTTCATTTATATTCAGGTGATTTAATGTGTAGAAGTGAAGCGTAGAGCAGGGTGTGACCATTATCATGCTGTGTTCATCTAATCCATCTGGACAGCTTTAAAGATATACACGCAAAGAATTTGGCAAATGTAAATGTCCTCTGACATTTACTTGGTAGTAAACATAAGCATCCAACTTCCCTCAGCTTTGTTTGCTTCATTACTCAAAGTATACTCTTTCCTCTATCTTTCTCTCAGTTTAAAAATTTCCATTAAATTAACTTCATATATTTTTTAAAATTTCAGAACACTGGGGAGAATGGCAGGACACTAAGTTCAGCAAGAAGTGAGTTTTATATCAGTAACTTGCCTTAGTAAAAACCAGAAAGGAGGAAAGTAAAGTGGGGGACAGTCATTTAAAGTTGAATCCTTATACCCAAAGGAAATGGAGTTTGAAGTTACAGAATTGCCTCCATGTCACAACTTAAGTGCTTAGTGAAGATCCCCTCCTTGCCAGCATCTTGAACTTTTCCATTTTTGTCTTCATCAGGGATGGCTGATATTTATAGAAATTCTCAAGCTTGCTCAAATAAAGAGGAAGGTAATTTCAGGGTACAAGAAATACTTGGTTTAAGAAGAACATGAACTTTGGAATAAGACAGAATTGAGTTTGAATCCTATTGCTACCAGTCACTAACCATGGGACTTGTGCAAGCACATAACTTAAGCTTTCCAGGTCTCAGTTTTCTCAGCTGTAAAATGGGAATAGTAATAGTTCTTTATAGGGTTGAGGATGAAATGAAACAACGTACGCACAATGCCATGTGGTTTTGTGTTCAGAAACATTGACCATTATTTGTTTATTGGATACTGAGTTTGGATACTGAGTCTTCATGAAGATGGAAATGAAAAGTTGATAGGAATAGAAAATACTTCTGTGTCCGGAAATGATTCCTCCCTGTGGGTTCTTGGTCTCACTGACTTCAAGAATGAAGCCGCCAACACTTGCAGTGAGTGTTACAGTTCTTAAAGATGGTGCATCTGCATTTTGTTCCTTCAGATGTTCAGGTGTGTCCGGAGTTTCTTCCTTCTGGTGGGTTCGTGGTCTCCCAGACTTCAGGAGTGAAGCCGCAGACCTCCTCAGTGAGTGTTACAGCTCTTAAAGGTGGTGTGTCTGCAGTTGTTTGTTCCTCCTGGTGGGTTTGTGGTCCTGCTGACTTCAGAAGTGAGGCCTCAGACTTCTGCATTGTTACAGCTCATAAAGGTAGTGCAGACCCAAAACGTGAGCAGCAGCAAGATTTATTGTGAATAGCAAAACAACAAAGATCCCACAGCAAACAAGTGGGGAGTGGATGACTGGGTTGCTGCTTCTGGCTTGGGTGGCCAGCTTTTATTCCCTTATTTGACCACGCCCACATCCTGCTGATTGGTCCATTTTACAGAGTGTTGATTGGTCCATTTTAGAGAATGCTGATTGGTCCATTTTTACAGAGTGCTGATTGGTGCGTTTACAAACCTTTAGCTAGATACAGAGCACTGATTGGTGCGTTTACAATCCTTTAGCTAGACAGAAAAGTTCTCCAAGTCCCCACTGGACCCAGAAGCCTAGCCAACTTCACTTCTCACTTCCATCTCTGTGGGGCCACACATTCATTCATTTTTGTCTCCTCTGTAGTCTTTCACTGTTTTCTTTTAGTATTTTCTCTCTCTTGATGGAACTACTCAGTTTTCTATTTGTGTCTCTTGACTGACATGGCCCAGTGGAACTGCTAATCCTAAATCTACTTGACTGCATTCTGGTGCCCATCAACAGTTGACTATAGATTATCAATATGTTAGTTCAAACTAAGTTCAATAAAAACAATCTGATTAGCTGCTGGTCAGCCAATGGATGAATACTCTAGGTCAATTTTTCACTCACGATGTAATCAAGCTAATGGTCAAGTTGTTGACTTTTAAGGTCAAATAAGTATTGCCATTCATCCTGGCTTTGAGACACACCATCGTTCCTTCCAGCAGCCTAGGTCCTCTGGCCGGTAGACTCAAGGCCTTGAGTAAAATGCTTTCCTTGTCTAAAATCCAAAAGATCTGTTACTTAATATGATTAGGCTTCTTGTAAGGTCTGCAAATCTTTCAAAGGGACATTTCAAAAGCTTCTGGACTTAGATAATTGTGTCAAAAGGGAAACAGCTGTTTCTGTATTTGCAGAGAAGAATGAAATTGAACAAATGCAGAGAAGAGGCTCGTGCATAATTAGAACTGGATTTTAGCAGTGTTTGGACTCACCACCTGGCAGCTTGATTCTTCTTCTCTATCCAGCCTCTTACCATTTCTTGATTCTGTCTCACGCTGTATACCCATCTTTCGTTTAGCATTTCCCTTACATTTCACTGGAATCCTTCGCTTCTTCCTTCATAGTACATTTTCCCGTCCTTAGATTTTATCACCACTTCTTTCCTTTCAAGATTCTTTGGTTCGTTTGCTTTTTGTTTGCATTGTCTGTTGTGTTTTGATTTTGGCTAAGAGAAAGATAAAGAAAAAATATAAATTCCTACATTGTTTTTGTTTATTTCTGGGAACAATCATTTTCTCATTTTCTGTGGTGAAATCTCACAGGCCTCATTCAAGCCAGTTTCAAAAACATAGTATTAATCTCCTTCTGTTTACATGTAAGATATTTCAGTGAGTTTTCCAAATGTTTAAATACATGGTCAGAAGCTGTGGTTTACCTCCCAACTTTGTTTGGAGAAAACAAACTAAAACAGCAAGGCTTTTTCTCTTTAGCCTTGGTTCATGACCACAGAGTTTCTCCTTTGAATCAGATTTTCATCGTTCTGTTGTATCTTGAATGTTGTAAAGTCACAAGTAACTCACTCTGAAAATCTCTTAAGTTCACATCACTCAGAAAAGATTTATGTATGGTTATAAAGGTGTCAACACTTTTACTTTTATTAAAATATCAGCAACTGCTGATCAGCAGTAATTTTAATTAGTTTGTCCCATAAATATTTGTTGAGCACCTACTAAGAACTAGAATCCAAAGAAGGAAAAAAATGTAGAGGGTAGATACATACTGACAGTTGTTTAATGGAAGAGTAAAATAATAAATGGGTAAATTGCACAATTGTATGAATTTCCATATGATTGTGGAATAATTATGCTAAAGATTATTAGAAACTTTTTACACATTGATTTTATCCTTAGAAGAAGAAAGATCACTGAATACAAGAGTTTTGAATGTTCTTTATTAATTTAAAAAACTGACTAAATTTCAAACTTAATGTGAAATTTTAATTTATGTCCACTTTGTATTCACACATTGGACAGCGATTTTCTGAATCTCTCTTATGAATTATGTTTTGGCTCTGCTTTGTGAATACAGTGATATTTAAAAAATTGTTAATTGCAGAGTCAAGAATTAGGCAAGTAATCATGTACATGTATTTTAAAAAATCAAGTTCAATGTTATGAAGAAAAAGTAAAAGAAGCTGTGAGAGCATCACAGGAGAACTAATTTGGTTTGTGGTGTTATGATACCAGGCAGCATTTAAGCTTGATTCAGACAGGCCAAGGGGGCAGATCTGACTGCGCTACTTACTGGTTTTATGACAAGACCTCATCTGTGAAATGGGCACACAAATAAATATTTCCTATTTCGATGGCTTATTGCAAAGATGAAACAAACACTTATCCATAATATAAGTGCTTTTAAAACAATATTCTTTACTGATAATTCTAATAAGGCAAGCAGAGCTAGGAATCACAGAACAAGAGGTAGAAAAATGGACATTATCTGGAAGCATCTATGCATTCAAAATCCCAGTGCAGACAATGATGGCCTGAATATCAGACACTGTCAAGCCATCCTTTATTCTGAAAGCCAGTGCCTCTGTTTTTGAATGTTATAGCTCCATTTCATCTTGATCCTGAAGTGGGGTGGGGGGGCAGTGTGGGCATCTGTGTGGGCCTGGTCGTTATGTTTTACATCCGTTTCCACTGTTATCTGCACATCATCCATCTTGGTTCCTGACATGCCTTGAAATATGAGCTTGCCTCCACCGGGCTTCTCTTCACATTCTCCTTTCCAAAGCTATAAGGAAAACGATTGCTTTTCAAATGTATTTAGGACTTCAGGAAGGTAATAGCATGGACAGCCTGAGACCCAAATGCCCTACTGATTTCTTAAGCATGCAACTCGGAGGCAGGCAGGCCAGCTGCTGCACATGGTCCTTTGTGGGGTCAGGTTTAGGAGGCCTTTTCCACTCTCCAAGCCCAAGAAATAGTTTTTCAAAACTCAGCAAGAGTGGGGCAGCTTCTTCACCCATCAGTTTCTTCCTAGTCCTGTGTCAGAGCTCTTAGAACAGATGAGTGATGAAATACGTAGGTACAGAATTCTGTTACATTCATGGGAGTATTACTCTGCATTCGTTAATGGTTTTGAAATAAAGACAAAAGCAGTGATAATAGCCAACATTCTTGAAGCACCTACAACATGCTGAGAAATATGCCAAACAGTGTCATGGCATGTTCCTTTTTCGTTGTTACAACCTCGTGGAGAAGGAACTATCATCTGCTTTTCAGGCATGAGGAAAACTGACACTCAGAGAGACTGTCCCTCATCTAAGGCCTTCCAGTTCATAAGTGGCAGAGCTAGGTTCCAGCCAGGTCTTCCTGTTGTGTCCGTTAGAACACAAGATAATGAGATGATATCCATGGTTGTTTATACTCCGTCATTCACTCAGTCACTCCACAATGATTTATTTATCGACTTCGTCCAGACAGAATTCTTGGCAGTGGAGACTGAGCAATAAGAAACAGGTAAAATCCTTACCCTCATGAAGCTTATATTTTGGTGGAAGGAGACAGAAAATATACAAAATAAGTAAATTTTATAGTGTAAAATGATAAATGCTAAGAAGAGAAATTAAGTAGGAGGGGGCATAGCCTAATTTTAAATAGGGACATCATTTAATATATTTCATACATAAAGCTTATTCGGGGACCGATGCTGAGAGTGCACTTGACCTAAGTTCTTTTTCTTCCTCCTTAGGGAATCTCAGGCAGTTTCATCTAGCAAATATACAAGCCATTTGTACCTTGGCCCCAAAATGCATAGACATTCACAAACATCCTGGAATTAGTGTGTTCTTTCATAGGCTCCTGTCTGTTGAAAGTCACTAAGTATGGAAATAAGCAAGTGCTTTAGCCTTGGAAATTCTATAAAGACCTCTTTTGGTTAAGAGCTGATGTTGAAATGGATTTGGAGATAAATGCTGTTTTTCCATCCAGAATAGGTTTGAAGATATATACGTGATGGGAAAACAGAGCTGCCAGATGAATTTTCTATTTGTTTAAAAACCACCAGCAAAATTTACTAGTGAAGAAAAGCCCTGGTCATCATTCCTATATCTTCCCAATACCCTGAAAAAGAAAAACCACAAAATGAATTGTTTGAGTCTCAAGTTTGCATACTTGCCACTTAGAATTCAATAATTAAAAAAATAGAGCAACACAGAAGATGGCAAATATGGGCCTTATATACATGTGCATATGCACCCACATGTGCATACATATATACATATGTTCCAATTTTCAGTCTTTCCCCAACTGTAACAGTAAGAATTTCTAAGATCAATGGGTCCATTTCAATATGACATATACTACCAATGTGAATTTGTCACTCAGGAAAACACTTGGACTAAAGTAAACTTTTCTACCATTTTTGGAAAAGATGGTCAAATGAACAGCATAGATAAGGTAGCAGGAGTTATGCATAGCTTTTTAAAATCAAACTGTTTTAAAGTGATTAGTACAACCCAAGCATCAGCCCCTGGTCTATAAAATATGTGCTAAGTGCAGATGATTTTTATCTCTTAGCAGCTCCGGTGGGACCTTGCAGTCCTTTGAAAGTCATTTGTTGTTAGTCTCTGCCTTGAAAGCAATATCACTACATGTCCTTAAAAAGTGTCCACACTTCAGATTTTCCAGTGATTTCAAGTGGCCATCACCCGGTTATTCCTAATTAGTGAGATCTGCTACTTGTGGGCTTTACCGTAGCTATATGTGAATGTCCTACAAATGACTGGTCACAGATTTTTAACATCCACATTCCACTTTCCTTCAGGTACTGGCTTTCAGCCTGCCTTGCCTTTTTGCCAGTTTTAAGAGTTAAGTAAGTAGGATTAATTTCTGTTTCAATATCTCCAGCTGTTTTTGAATCATTAATTCTGCTTTTACTGCGGTAGATTTCCTATTCATTACAGAATAAAAATGAACATGCCTCAGGTATTTCACATTCTCCCAGCCTTATTTTGTCCAAAAAAAAAAAAAAAAAGCCGCTTCTGTACCTCCTAAAATTTAATGTATTCTCTGAGCTAATTTGTGTCTGGTGGTAATATGCTTCTATTGCTAAAAATCAAGTTATTTCACAGATTTGACCCATTTTATTTATTCAGCTCAAAATTTTCAAGCGCCCCCCAATTAGGTCACTAATATGGACCATGCCATGAACCATGCCAGAAAGTAATTCTGTACTTTCATTGAGAAACATTTCCTAAGTTTCCCTAAGTTTCACATACTATGATATCACCCACCCAGGAACAATTACATTCTTATGGAAAAACCTGGCCTGTCACAGTGAGATGAGGAAAAAATAAGAGGCAGTTAGATTAATAGGAAAATAATGCTGTTGTTGAAGAGACACTTTCTAAACTATATAGCAATGGTCAAAAACTCAAGTCTTTCCAAGGGATTGGCCAGTGACTTAAAGGTTTCACCCAGTCCAGGCAAAAGATATCAGAGACCACTGGGCAAGGTTGCACACAGGAGACTGAGTGCTCCATTTAACTCATTCAAGTTCAACATTTAAAGGCACATCAACAAGCAGCAAGAGACGCAGGTTGAACAAATCACACTTGTGGGTCATTAGCTTAGAAAACCAACTAACCTTTAATTATTTGGGCCAGGTTAAGGAATAGCCATTTAGATAGCTGATATTGTAGATAACCAACTCCTAAATGACTTTCCAAATCACTTGCATTTGTCTTTAAGGCTGGATATTTACTTATACAACTTGTTATGCTCTTACTTGGTGTAAGGCTATTTCCAGAGCAGAGCAAAATGACCTCTTGATGTCAGAATTTCATTCTGCTTGATCTGGGAGGAAAGCTATCCAAATGTCAACCCATGTATTACTCCTTTCTGTGTCTCACAGTTTTATAACCTAGCTCCACAAGCCCTCTTGTTCTGTAGCATTCAGCTTGACAACTCAAACCTTTGAAAAAAAAAATCACATGTATATGGACCTATGTACACATATCATTGTTCTCACAGATAATGCTGCACTTTCTATCCACATATGTATTTCATAGAAATTGTCTCTTTCCCAATACTTCATTTCATTCTTGCCATATATGTCTCTAGTAGACAAAAAGGTCATGAATCTGGAAAAACGCCCTTTCATGGACAAGAAATATATTCAGGCTTTTTTTTTTTTTTTTTTTTTTAACATGTGTTGAAACTAGACCCAGGAAACTGGAGGCAACTTTAATCATCGTGTCAATTAAATGGGAAGGTGTTATTGTCTGTACGAATGAGATGTGCTTCTTGAATTGATGAGTAAAAAATTCCTCTGTAGTGATTCTCATCTTGCCATTAGCACCTCTATCCCTTAGAGTGTCAATATTTTGTATATTACCTCTGATTCCTCAATAATATACTCCAGATAGCACACCCTGGCTTCATGTTTTGCTTTTCCTTTCAAGTCTGTGTTTCTAAACTCACCTGTCTGGTGGCATTATTAAGCTTTGATATGTGCCACGCACTATGCTTTGCATATATTAGCTCATTTAAAAATGTCTCAATTCAGTTACATGGAAATAAGTTCAAGAGATCTATTGTACAACATGGTCACTACAGTTAATAACAATATATTATATTCTTGAAAATTGCTAAGAGGGTGAATGTTGTGTTCTCTCCACAAAAATAGCTATGAGAGCCAATAAAATGTGTTAATTAGCTAAAATTGGTCGCTTCACAATGTATGTATACTTCAAAACATCTTGATGTACATGATAATTACATATCGTTTTACCAACTTAAACCAAAAAAAGTTTAAATAGTTAATAAAACAAAAAATTAAAAATTAAAATATAATATAAAGATGTTTCATTGTGAAATACACAAAAATACAAGTTATAGGCACGTTTTTGCCAAATGGTTAAAAAGTAAATATCTGTATCCACAAAAAAACCTGCTCATAAATGTTTGTGGCAGCTTTATTCATGATTGCCAAAACTTGGAAACAACTAAGATGTCCTTCAGTAATTGATAAATAAACAATGGTACATCCAGGGAACAGAATATTATTCAGCAACAAAGAGAAATGAGCAATCAAGCCACAAAAAACCATGAAGGAATCTTAAATGCATACTGATAAATGAAAGAAGCCAATCTGAAAACGATACACACTGTAGAATTCCAACTATATGACATTCTGGAAAAGGCAAAACTGTGGGTTGGGGGAAGGGAGGGATGAATCCACAGAGCACAGAGGATTTTAGGGAGTGAAACTATTCTGTATGATACTATAATGGTGGATACATGTTGTTATACATTTGTCCAAACCCATAGAATGTACAACATGAGTGAACACTAACATATATTATGGACTTTGGGTAATAATGATGAGTCAGTGGAGGTTCATCAGTTGCAACAAATGTACCAGTCTGATGGGGGATGTTGACAGTGAGAGCTGTTGGAGTGAGGTGGGGGTAGGAGGTATACAGGAGCTCTGTATTTGTGCTCAATATTTCTGTGAACTTAAATCTGCTGTAAAAAATAAAGGCTATTAAAACAACAACAACAATTTACCTGTCCTCTGTCCCATTCCATCAGATCCCACATGTGAATAGCTGTGGGTGGCTGAATGTTACCCATCCCAGAGAACATGTTGATATTTTAAGGCAGGATGAGAGAGTCTTTCTGGCAGGCCTCATATTGTATCTATATAAGTTAGTAACTAGTTTTCTTAAGCAGAGGATTATCTCCAAGAGATGTAAAACATAACATGAGGAACTCTTTCTCCCTCAACCAAATACCCCTTAGAGCAACAATGCTCATACTCTCCAGCCCAGTGGTATCAGCGCCATCTGGGAACTGGTTAGAAATGCCAACTCTTAAGCCCAAACACAGACCTACTAAGTCAGAAACTGCAGGTAGCAGTGGTGGGGGTGGAGGGTGGGGTGGAGTGGGAGTGCACAATCTACATTTTCATAAACCCTCTAGGCAATTCTGAGGCATATTAACCTTCCAGAACTACTTGCGAGTATTTCCCTCCATAGCTCTGCAGGTAACCTGTTTTTCACCACCAATCTCCCCAGCCAGATTGTAAATTCAAAAGAAGAGGGCTCACCTACTTGTTTATGATTAAACCCCAAGCTCTAGCATTAATGCCTGGCACATAGTAGGTGCTCGGTGTATATTTGTTGAATATATAAACAAATACATAAGTGATTGGCTAAATGCCTAATCCTCTAGCAAGACATGGCAAATACACACTGTAACTTTCCTAGCCCATTATGCACGCACAATACTGTGGGGTTAAGCAGGGATTCATATGAGCTCTACTGCTTGGATTTATCTCTTTGCTCCATCTATCAACTCTGTAACCTTTGGTAAACCCCACCTCTCTTTGGATATTGATTTTCTCATCTGCAACATGGGGATGATAATAGTGTCTTAACCTCATAGGGTTGGCTTTTTTTCTTTTTATAAGATTAAATAAGTTGTGGTAGTGATGTTTGTTATGATTTTAGCACCATGGTTCTTTCTTTCCCAAGTGGTAGCCAGGGCATTCTCCACCCAAACCCTCAGATTCTGACAAAGGTCTCAATAGAGATTTCCCTGCCCCTTTATTAGCATAATATTGAGAGAACTAGAGTCCTGCAGACCTTAATCCAACTCCTATTTTGTAATTATTCACATGACAATTTATTCTGTCATTTATTGCTGCTGTTACTATTTACATTGCAAATAATGCATTGTGGAAATATTTAAATGGAATCTTTTAATTTGGTTACATAAACAATATCAATGATCTGATATGACTTCCATGGTAAAGCCTTTCCTATGTTTTCTCACTTCTTGATAGAACTGAGAAACCTATATTCCTATTACCTTTACTAAGACCTCAAACTGTTGTCATGGTTAAACCATTAAAATACAAACAAGTTGGGCTTTTTTTTTTTGGCTTTTGTCACATGTAGTAATGTGCTATTTATTATCTCTTTCTGACTAATCCTCATTTTGTTTTTGATGCTCAGCATATTCCTTTCTGTGGCGAGCCATAGATTTGGCAGAAACTCAAGAAAAGGCTGAAAATACTTCTTAGAAACTATTTTAATCCCAAACAGTTAACATTTGGAGAACAGGTTGAAACATATGTAATATAGGCACCAAAGTGTAGGCAATTATCACCAAAGGGCAACAGGGGACAGAGAATAAAAGCTGTAGTGCCCTGAGGTCGAGGGTAAAGAACCAGAGAAATGTCTTCTTTGACTTCCCAAGGGTCACAGTGTCAACTGAAGAATGAAATGATAAGACAAATGGAAAAGCTTGATAACACCCAAATGGGTGTATTTATTCACACAGCTCAAACCTGACTACTGGAACTCTTTTCCTGTCTGCTGACAGCCATTCTGAGCATTATAACAAGATCCAGAACAGGTTGTCTAGAAACCCTAATGATGCTCTGGACAAAGTGGATGAAAGGTGACAAGGCAGAGGGGAATGTGCGCAGAAGTTTTGGCTCAAAAATCACGTGACTTTCAGAGGTTCTTTGTGTTGGCTTGAACCTTTGCACAACACAAAGACAATACAGTTCCTGTGTAATGTTTCTGAAGATAGAAGTGGATGTCCCAGAGTTAGGGTTGCCTTCTAATTAAATGATTCCATTTGTGATGTCCTTGCAACATTTCATGGGTCAAGATGAGCTGCCTCTGCTCTTCCTTCCCGTAGTTTCATCCTGCCATTTAACCACATGTATTTGCGCGTGCACACACACACACACACACATACACTCCTCAGTAAAGCACTACCCATTACAGTATTGCTGTAAGGCAGTATTAGTTATTATTCAATGTCTGCAGTGCAGCTATTATACAACATGGATTTCAGGAAGGACATACACTATTACAAACATAACACCACCTTGCAGGATCAATTAAGAAAAATATGAGCTAAGGAGGCAGAAATCCTTGCTTAGTATTACAGAGAAATTATGACAAACTGTGAAAAGTTCCATAGGTTTTTGTTGCACTCAAATCTTTCCTTTAGGACCAACTTTTATGAAAATATACTATGCCTGGAATTTGCCCTGTCAAAGCCAGACATATTTTTTTAATTGAATCTTGCTTTGAGAGTAGTGAACTTTTTTTTTTTATCTGTAATTTGCTTTTTATGTGAAGGGAGAGACGTTCTGTTTCTCTTCTTTGGGGGGTTGTCATATTCCTGTAAAAACAATCAATGTTAGATCATTTATCTCCTGCTCCATCAAGCTGTGATGTGGGATGTAAGTATGTGTATGTTCGCAGTATAGATTTTTCGTTGCTATATTTTATAGTCATATTATTGGCGAGTGGCCCTCATTTATTTTCCAGACCATTTCGAACCCGATGACAACTCTTTAGGCTTTGTTTGTTAACTGTGTCCTGCCTGTCTACCTTTTCATGTAGTAATTGCTTTCAGGGAATAAAACAGAAATGTGGAGTATTGCTTTGTTTAATATTTTTCAAATCAAATACATCATAGCACAACCATCTGTAAAAATACCTTTCAGCTTTCATCAACTTCTGCTACAGTTTTTTTTTTTGAAGATTAATAATTCCTTCACATGGGTGTGTGTCTATGGCTAATGTAATGTTTTGGAGCAAAGACTAGGTTATATTTATGTTCTGGCTTAGGTAAAAAAGAAAATGACTTGTTGAAGAAAAAATAATAGAATATTTTCACTCCTAAAATTTTGTTACTTGCAGAACAAGTGCTTTTGGAATGAAAAACATAGTTGGGAAGCTTTTTTGGTGAAAAATGTGGAAGTAAAATCATATTCGCTTTTTCTGCATGTAGAGTGCAATTCTCTAGCAGTGGGAATATGGCCCCTAGTCACATACTAACACAGTGTGAACTGCCTGGTTTCCTTCCAAGGTCCCTCTCCTTGATTGATTCTGGGGAAGGAGGTTTGTGTCTCAATTATTTTTTGTTGGCAACTGTGGTCCCTGTCTTTTCTGCCTATCTTTGTCTCTCATATGCCATTCTCCTCTCCTTTCCTTTCCCAAATCTTCACAAAGCCACAGTTGTTGCAGGTACCCAGGCTGGGAGGTGGGACAGGCTGTGGTGGAGATTGTAAGATCATGTAGAACATGAAGCAACTAGAATTTTATAAAGAGACATAACCATTTTTCAAAGTTCCTTGGCAGTTGCTTTGTCTTAATTTGGGCTGCTATAACAGAGACCATTGACTTACGGTGGCTTATAAACAACAAAAATTTATTTCTTACTGTTTTAGAGGCTGGAAATCCTAGAGTAGGTTGCCAGCATGGTTGAATTCTGATGAGGGTCCTGTTTCAGGTTGCAGACTGACGATTTCTGGTTGTATCCTCTCTGGGGGAAGGTGCAAGGGAGTTCTAAGGAGTCTCTCTGATAAGGGCACTAATCCCATTCATGGCGACTCCACCCTCATGACCTAATCAATTTCCAAAGCCTTACCTCCAAATGCTATCATTTTGTGGGTTAGGATTTCAACATATTTTTTTTGTGTGGGACACATTCATTCATTCCATTGCATTCCATCCTTAACCCCCCACCCCAAATTCATGCTCTTCTACATGCAAAATACATTCATTCCATCCCAACAGCTCCAAAAGTTGTAATTCATTCCAGCATCAACTCTAAAATTCAGGGAAAATTTGAGCATAATTTTGTATTTGCTTATGTGTGATTTCATCCATGAGAAACATTAAGTGAACATAGAAAACTACAACCAGGTGAGCCAAGCAGTGTAGGGATACACAAAATGCAAGGGCTTTGAGAATCCACCACCATCTGCCCTCAGTTCATCGCATTCTTGCGAGCCACACCCACCTACATCCTATGTGACAACTTTCCCTGGGATTCCAGATAACCCATTCCCACCACTTCACAATAGCTCACAAGGTACACCTCTTCCCACACCCATGACATAAGCAAATGCAAGGCTGAGTGCCATATTTCTTCTAGTATTTATGTCTTTCTTATTCAACCAGTGTAACACTGTACCATTTTTATTAGGTTCCTATCTTCTTAAAACATGTCACAGGTGTTATTTTTGTGTATTTGCCTCTAGCCCCATTTTGCCCTAAGCCCTGTGGTTTTTATTGCACAGTTTTACATAGTATGATGATTTTCAAGAATGCCTGTATCACATTATAGCAGAGCTGACTTTATGTTGAAGCACCCTGTGGCTGGCAACAGCAGGGAGCTGTTACCACTCTTCGGTCTGAAGGAGAAGAGCAGAGAAGATGTCATGGTAATCCTGAGGGGGAGACAGACCCTGCAGGAGAAGGATGCCTTGCTTCCACAAATGCCAAGTGCTGCTAGCCCATGAAGCAGCAGATGGAGAGCCTGGGGAATAAACACCCCGGCCTCACTTTCCAGTCACTGGCAGTTATCACATGTTGGCAGAACCCCGCTGGAAGCTGGTGGGCTTGGGAGTCTGTTGAATGCAGTCCCCTATGGTCAGATGATACACAGGGCAGAGCAGGGTGGGGAAACGGATATGGAGGATTCCCTTGCCCAACACCACTGGGGAAATTTTAATTATTTATTATGTAGATGAGCTTTATTTTTCTTTTTCTAGATCTCTCTTATCTGGTCTGGAGAGTTGAGGGGTATTTTCAATTCTTTTATGTGATGTTCAGTAAGATGCAAACACAAGAGGAGACTCAGGAGCGGCCCAGGAAAGCAAAGTGTGTTATACTCACAGATCCTAAAGGTGGGGCATACCACCCAGGGACACAGGGGCAAGATAGCATGGTGGTCAGGAGGCAGGAAACAGAAACACAAAACAGGGGGTGGATTGGGGCCATGGTCCATGGGGATTTGTATGGGAAAGGCAAGGCAGGGCAAAGTGAACAATTTAGAACTAGCTGGTTTGAGTGATATGTGGTGCATTCTAAATTATAGAGGTGGTCCCTTGTTGCCTGGAATGTGGCTTTGGGATGTTTAGGGAAGAGGAATATAGTCTCCTGGGGTGTCTGGACCAAAAAGAGAAGCCCGGGCTCTGGGCTGCAGATTGGTTAGTTTGCATATCAAAGTCATGCCTGGCTGAGCTCTCCCTATCTCTAAGAGCTGGCTCTTCCTGGGAGGGGCAGTCCCTCCCCAGCTAGAAAGGTTTTTTTAAGATGTCAAAACATCAGAATATATACAGAATAAAAAATATATACAATACAAGGAAACTCATTGATGTGTTTTTCTAAACAAAGGAGAATTTTCTGCCAAAGAAGAGAAACTGCACTCTTCTCAAGTCAACCAGTTCAAAGCAGCCAACTTAAAAAAGAATACATTTTCCCCACTTCTTGTTATATATTCACACTTATCTTTATTTATGGTCATTTCCATAGGAACCGCTTTCTGAAGGCAAATATGTTTTCATCTTTAATGCTGGAATAGTGATGAAACATAGCAGAATTTTGCCCAGATTGATTGGTTAATATTAAAGAATTTGTTACCTTTTGTGCTTGGTCAATATAGTGAGAAGATATTTCTGAAACCTCAACTGTGTTTACAGCCATGAAAATAATGTTTCAGGGGGAGCGTTTTTGGCATCTTGTTGTTGTGTTAATGTATGTCTCTTCTTCAGTCATGCTGAGGTGTAAGATAAAAATACTGAAGAACTGGGATAATTCACTTGCCTGCATACCTCCCCTTGAATAAGGAGATTAATTTTTTAATAGTCGTATGACAAGACAACTGTCACTTTCATCTAATCTTCAAGTACTGGGGTGGGAGGAAAGTGGCTTAAAATGAGCCCCTGTAGGGGCTGCCAATTTATCAGTTGCCCCAGCTTGATCTGAAATTCAGAAGAGACCATGAGCTCAATCTCAAAGGCAATTATACAAAAGGATGTGAAAACTTAAAGAAACCAATTTGTCATTGATTAGGATTCGTCTTCCCTGTCCTGCAACAAGCCTATCAACAAAAGGAGAGAGATTTTGTATGGTCACGTAGAGCTGAGATGTTTATGGGAAAAAAAAAATACAAAAACTTTAATCTTCAAAAGATAAGTAAAATATATATTTTAAAAATTTCCCCCAGTTTCCTTTTTTTTTTAAACAAGAGGCTCATGTCTTATTTTTTCACAAGTAAAATTGATTTCAACATTAGCCTTAATTCACTATGTTATATGCTAAGGTGAAGCGGGAAGCTCATATTGGTTAACTGATGACTGGGGAAAATGATTTAAGGATATGGGCAATGTTAATAGGGATAATGAAGATGAAGGTTTACAAGCTATTGGAGGCTCATAGACTTTTACAAGTTGAGATATAGCTCATATATCATAAAACCCACCTTTTTAGTGTACAGTTCAATGTTTTTAGCATTTTCACAAAGTTGTACAACCATCACCACTATCTAATTTCACAACATAGCCTTCACCCCCAAAAGAAACCCAGTACCTTTAAGCAGTCACTCTTCATTCTCCCTACCCCCACCCCCTGGCAACCATCAATCTATTTTCTGTCTCTGTGAATTTGCCTATTCTGGACATTTCATATAAATTGAATCTTGCCATATATGGCCTTTTATGTCTGACTTCTTTAATGTAGCATACTATTCTAAGAGTTCATCCATTTTGTGTTATGTTTCAGTATTTCATTCTGTTTTAATTGCCAAATAATATTCCATTGAATAGATATACACATTTTGTTTATCTGTTATTCAATTGATGAAAACTTGGTTCTAGTTATAAGCTATTATGAATAATGCTGCTATGAACATTTATTTATGTACAAGTTTTTGTGCAGACATATATTTTTATTTCTCCTGGATGAATATATCTAGTAGTGGAATTTGGGGGCCATATGATAATTTTATGTTTACCCTTTTGATGAACTACCAGCCTATTTTCCAAAGTGGATGCAAAATCTTATGTTCCCAATAGTGTATGAGGATTCCAGTTTCACATATCATTGCCAATATTTGTCAGTGTCTCTTTTTGATTATAAGCATTTTAGTGAATTTGAAGTCATATTTTACTGTGGTTTTTATTGCATTTCCATAATGGCTAATAACGTTCAGAATTGTTTCAAGTGCTTTCTGGCCATTTGTATATCCTTATTTGTGTATTTCTCCTTGGAGAAATGTCTGTTCAGATCCTTTACATATTTTTAAATTTGGGTTGTCGTTTTATTGTTGTATTATAATAGTTTTTAATGTAATACAGATAAAAGTTCTTTATCAGCTATATGATTTGAAAATATTTGCTATCATTTTGTGGGTTGTCTTTTTACTTCTTTAGTGGTGCTCTTTGAAGCACAAAAATTTTTAATTTTGAAGTCCCACTTATCTATTTTCTTTTGTCACTTGTATTTTCATGTTATATATAAGACAATATTCCCTAACCTAAGATCTTGAAGGTTCTCCTAATAGTTTTACAGTGTTATCTCTTATATTTAAGTCTGTGATCAATTTTAATTTATGTGTATGGTGTGAGAAAAAGATCCAACTTTATCCTATTGCGTGTGGATATCAAGTTGTCCATTTGATATCCAAGTTGTCCATTTAAAGTACTATTTATTGAAATTACTGGTTTTTTTTTTTTTCTCCATTGAGTTTTTGGGCCCTCTTGTTGAAAATCAATTGATTATACATATAAGTTTCTAGACTCTCAATTGTATTTCAGGTCATGGAGTGTAGGCACACAAATGATTGTCAAGGGCATTGAGGCAGATGACATAAATGACTTAAATGTAAGACTTAAAACCATAAAAGCCCTAGAAGAAAACCTAGGCAATACCATTCAGGACATAGGCATGGGCAAAGACTTTATGACTAAAACACCAAAAGCAATTACAACAAAAACCAAAATAGACAAATGGGATCTAATTAAACTAAAGAACTTCTGCACAGCCAAAGAAACTATCATCAGAGTGAACAGGCAACCTACAGAATGAGAAAATTTTTGCAATCTATCCATCTGATAAAAAGCTAATATCCAGAATCTACAAAGAGCTTAAACAAATTCACAAGAGAAAAACCATCAAAAAGTGGGCAAAGGATATGAACAAACACTTCTCAAAAGAAGACATTTATGCGACCAACAAACATGAAAAGAAACTCATCATCACTGGTCATTAGAAAAATGCAAATCAAAACCACAATGAGATACCATCTCACGCCAGTTAGAATGGCGATCACTAAAAAGTCAGGAAACTACAGATGGTGGAGAGGATGTGGAGAAATAGGAATGCTTTTACACTGTTGGTGGGAGTGTAAACTAGTTCAACCATTGTGGAAGACAGTGTGACAATTCCTCAAGGATCTAGCACCAGAAATAACATTTGACCCAACAATCCCATTACTGGGTGTATACCCAAAGGACTAGAAATCATTCTGCTATAAAGACACATGCACACATATGTTTAATGCAGCACTGTTCACAATAACAAAGACTTGGAACCAACCTAAATACCTGGTTATTTAGACTGGATAAAGAAAATGTGGCCCATATACACTATGGAATACTATGCAGCCTTTAAGGATGAGTTCATGTCCTTTGCAAGGACATGGATGAAGCTGGAAACCATCATTCTCAGCAAACTAACACAAGAACAAAAAACCAAACACTGCATGTTCTCACTCATAAGTGGGAGTTGAACAATGAGAATACATGGACACAAGGAGGGGAACATCACACACTGCAGGGCCTGTTGGGGTTGGGGGGCTACAAGAGGGATAGCATTAGGAGAAATACCTAATGTAGATGACGGGTTGATGGGTGCAGCAAACCACCATGGCACATGTATACCTATGTAATAAACCTGCACGTTCTGCACATGTATCCCAGAACTTAAAGAATATATATATTTTAGATGGAGTCTTGCTTTATCACCCAGGCTGGAGTACAGTGGCATGATCTCGGCTTACTGCAAACTCCTCCTCCCGGGTTGATGCCATTCTCCTGCCTCAGCCTTCCGAGTAGCTGGGACTACAGGTGCTCACCACCACGTCCGGCTAATTTTTTGTGTTTTTAGTAAAGACCGGGTTTCACCATGTTAGCCAGGATGGTCTCGATCTCCTGACCTCGTGATCCACCTGCCTCAGCCTCCCAAAGTGCTGGGATTACAGACGTGAGCCACTGTGCCTGGCCTTAGTGTGTGTGTGTGTGTGTGTGTGTGTATGAAATAAGTTATGATTAATGGTGCAAATAGTAGACTATAGTGGAGTAGAGCAGTAACTTCTAATGAGGAGAGTTAAGCAAGTCTTCACATTGTGTGGACATCTGCACATCCAGGATGACAGATTAGCACTCACCAAGATGAAAACATGCAAACACGTGGAGACGCAGAGCTAATGGACTCCATCTACACTATGTTAAATCAGATCAAAGATTAATGGAAAAACTAGATTATTCTGAGTGTTTACCTGTTTATCATCAACCAACTACATGTTTGATGTTTAAATAAGCAACTGGGTAATTCATGGGATTTTACTTTTCATTCAGTTGTTCAGAATAGCCAATAACATACAATTTTTAAACGTTGAGAGAAAACTTTATCGCCCTCCTAATTTATTTCTAAGTGGCAGAGGGGAATTTGGAAATAACCAAGAGGTTGTTTGGGGAAAGTGAAGTTGTATAAGATGGTCAAGACTTCTTTCTTGGTTTCACAGAGAGGTACCTTGGGTATTTACAAAATATGTTTATAGCATGTTATTTTTACTGCATGATAAAATTATTTTTTTTTCTACTTTTGCAGACCAATTTTTCTTGAATTTCTCAGAAAGGGTGGTATGCTAATCTGAGAAGAGATGCCAAGATGAAATTAAATGAGCAAGGATTTTATTAGCAGATTCATCTGTGAGGGAAAATGGGGCAGGAGCTGGTAAGTTAGGGAGAACCATCAGGGGGTAAAACAAGTCTGCCCTGAGTGACCACAGAGGGAAGGAAGGTTGGGTCTAAGTTTCTTAGACTGCCATGCTGTCTAAGGAGATTTTGGCAAGGACATTGGGGAAATCTTTGAGCCAAAGATGCCTGTTATAGGAGTACCATGTCTCCCAGGAATAGGACTGCTTTAGTATCTCTACCATGCCCAGTCACTATGCAGGAGCAGCTTGTGAAAGCATGGGCTGGGTACAAACGTGGTAGGGGATTTCAGATTGTGGCCACTGACTATTGGTGAATTGTACTCCTTGTAGTTGAAGTCTGCAAGGAGCATCTCATGGCAGTCAAAAATGGTGATTTCATTAGGATACAGATTATCTGTCATAAGAGACCCCAAAATACTGTGGCTTAAGCAAGAGAGAATTTTATTTATTTCTCAAACTGGAAACTCAGGCTGAATATTAGGGATTTGGGTTCCTTCTGTCTTCCTGCTCTGCCATTGTAGGGTTGTTACCTTTATTCACATAATGGGTGGTGGTCCAAGATAGCTCACCCCATGTCTGCCTTCTAGACCACTGAATAAAAGAGAGAGAGAGAGGAAGGGAGGCTATTGCCTTTCCCTTGAAGGGCATGAGCTGGTAGTTGGGCACCTCCTTTCTCCTCATATTTTATTTGCTAAAACTCATACTAATTTGTATTAGTTTCCTATGGCTGCTATAACAAACTACCATAAATTCAGTGGCTTAAAGCAACAGAAGTTGATTCATTCACAGTTCTCTTTTTTAGTGACGGAACTCAAGGTGTCAGCAAGGCTGTGCTCCCTCTGGCGACTGTGGAAGGGAACCCCCTCTTTGCCTCTTCCAACTTCTGGTATCTATTGCATTCTGCATCACTCCAGTCTCTACACTGGTGGTCACATTGCCTTCTCCTCTGCTCTATGTAATTTTCCTGTGCTTCCTTCTTATAAGGGCTTTTGTGGTTGCAGTTAATGCCTCCCTGGATAATCCAGAATAATTTTCCCATCTCAAGATCCTTAACTCAATCACACCTGCAAAGACCCTGTTACCTTATAAGGTGACAATCTCAGTTTCTAAGGATTAAAACCTGGCTATCTTTGGAGACTGATACATCTTGGCTGTATTTCATCTTCAGTTATAGTTCCCATAATCCCCACATATCATGGGGGGGACACAGTGGGAGGTAATTTAATCATGGGGGTAGTTACCCTTATGCTGTTCTCATGATAGTGAGTGAGTTCTCATGAGATCTGACAGTTTAGTTTTATAAGGGGCTTTTCCTCCTTTTGCTCAGCACTTCTCCTTCCTGCCACCATGTGAAGAAGGACATGTTTGCCTCCCCTTCTGCTATGATCGCAAGTTTCCTGAGGCCTCCACAGGCATGCAGAACTGTGAGTCAGTTAAACCTTTTTCCTTTATAAATTACCCAGGCTCGGGTACGTCTTTATTAGCAGCATGAGAGCAGACTAATACAGAGGTCATAATTCCACCTACCAAATCAGTCATTTGGCCACACTTAGCTACATGGGAGCTTGGGAATAATAGTCTTTTGCTGGGCAGCTATGCACCTATCACAGGTTAGGGGATTCTTTCACTAAAGATAGAGGAGGAGAATAAATATTGGGTTTCAATTTTCTTTCTCAGAAGTTTCTTAAAGGTATTGTCGTTTGAATCTTAGAGTAAAAAGCTTCACATCGTCAACTCCAAGTTCTGCATTTCATTGAGTACTTTGAGATCCAAGAGATGTTGGAGTGAAAGTAAATTGCTTTTGCCTGCCCATCATTTATTATTAATTCCCCACTTTTTCTTGTAACATTACTCTAATTTTCCTTCAGGCAAACACTCCCTCCCAAATTGTAGTTCGTATAATATGTGGTGCATGTACCTGAAACCTGGCCAATTTGCATTTTGCATTGGTTCACATTTGAGTCTGAGATCTAAAGGGGTTTTCCAAAGACCATGAGTCTTTTATGGGAACTATTGGGAATGGGGTGCTCTCTTTCCACTGGGATAGCTAAACTGATAGACATAAACTGGAAGTGCTAGTAACTATCTTCCCATGGGATCTGAAAAGGCTGCCTGAAAGTGAAGCCAATCTACAGAAAAAGAGGAGCTGAGGAATGGGGGTAAGGGGGAACATGTTCTTCATTTAGGCCTAGATCTAGCCACATCTGAACCAAATATACCCCCATGTTTGTATGTGAGCCAGTAAATGGCTCTGCCCTACCATTGCTTTCACTTGTTCTTTTGCCAATTGGATTGGATTGTGAAACTTGTAACCAAGTGGCCCATCTACTGAAAAGTGAAATGATGTGCTAATGGAAATATGTCAAGTTTTAAGCAAAGTCAAGGCTAGAGTTCATGTCTTCTTTTAAACTACTCTCTTTTGCCTTTCTTTCATTTCACATAATGGATGTTGACCAGTTTCTTTTTATTGCACTTTTGATTTTTAAAGATGGCTTGAGTTTTTATGTGGTTCCCTCTCATCTAGATTACAAGTTTCAATAGTTTATGAAAAAAAAATTGTTGACAAATAGAAGTTGTGACAACATTGAATACCCTAGTTTAGTTTGGGAAATAAGAAAGGCAGAGAGTAATTTTTGAAAACCAACAAGAAGTGAGGAAGAGATCGATGACCTTTTTTTGTTGTTGTTTCCAGCAGATTTATAATGCAATAAAAAATGTGTCTGCAATCATTTAGCCCATGTGGTCAATATTAAACTTTTTAGTCAAAACTGTTCATGTCTTCAAGAGGCTCTGAAACTTTTTTATTTAAGTTAAGGATGCTGCTAAAATGTTGAACTCAACATTCCCCCTGAAGTTCTTTCAAGACTGTTATTATGAATGTTCAGTTTTAAGAAATTCCAGATGAATTGTACAAACCAAGATGAAAGATGAAGTATAGCAGCAGCTGCGCACAAGAATTATGCAGAAGTATGCAAATTGTAACCCCAGTGATGATGGAAATGTTAACCTTATGTTTCAGTAATAATAACTACTCTGATCTAATAGTGAGCCAAGAGGCACAAAGGACATTTGGAGCTAAGAATTAGTAAGTAAAGAAGGCTTTTCCCTCCTGCATGACATCAGGTTATTTGTCTGAAATACCTTATTGTTCAGTGCAATCTGCCACAGAAATATTCACAATGACATGTTCATGGCATAGGTACTTGTAAATGTAAACCTGTGTTACAGAATTTTGAGCCCTGAGCTCCCATAAAACAGGGTACTGATTTATTTTTATAGATGCTGAATCCTTGAACTTAATAAACCTTCTGACAGTGTTAGCATTCAGTGGCACTTATAGGTCAATCCTTTCTATGTTGAGAGGGGAAAAAGGAAATGCTAAGGAGTTCGAGAAAATGGCAAAGAGAAGGTTCTAGAGTTGGGAAAGTGCTAAAACATACTGGAAATAATAATTGCTGTCATTAATTGAGTATGCACTGTGTGCCAGGCACAGTAAAGTTCTTTATAGTTATAATATCATTAAGACCTCAGAATAGCCTTACGGATTGGAGAAAAATGGAGGTCTCCCTAAGGTTTCAAGGCTGGAAAGAGATGGGACAAGATCTGTTCAGGTTAATATCATAGCTCTTAAATGTTCTGATACAGTGTTGGTACCCTCAGCTGTCATCCTGTAACACTCATTATGCCAGAAGCCAGGATATTGTGTTTTCCTCTTGTGTAACTAAAGTATGTCAGGTGGACTTCGGAGTACCTTCCTGTTTTCAAGTCTTTCTGTTTTGATTTCCTTTAGGTATTGAAAATCAATGTTTATTTTATAAACAACTAAATACATTATTTTATGAAAATAAAATAGAACACTGCAAGTATGTCTTGAGTTTGCTTTGTCTACCATCTCTACCTTGTTCCCTCACTTCCTTTTTGCTGGAACTCCATCCTCACCAGCCCCCAAGATTCATCTTGGTCATGCTTGACACCTATTTCTCAGGCTGGGAAAGTCTAGAGAAGCTCTCCAGGAGGACTCTAACTAGATCCTGTCTTTCTCAGAGCTTCTTAGCTGTGTGTTCTACAATCTTCACTGTGCTGCTTTCATGTCATGATCTGACAATTTCCAGCTCCTGCCATCATGCTGACTTCCAGCCAGTAGGGAATGAGAACAAGGGAAGAAGAGGGCGGGTTCATTTTCTTTGAAGGTGCAAACTAAAGGATACATGTATGACTTCTGGTCACATTTCTACTACCCAAATCAAAATTACTTGATTGTATCCCTTGTGTGTTAGTGTAGAGTTATGATGGATAGTGCTAATAGTTTCCCAGTATCCATTCTTCCTTTACCTTTTCAATAATGGATTCTCCAAATTTTAGCTAGACAGACAAATGGCTTCCAGGTGACAGTCTCCATTCTCCAGCCTTTCTTGTTGCAGTAGTAGAATCTAGCCAGTACCTTTTTCTGGCCTGACAAGTAGGTTTCAAAGCTGACTAGGCAGACTGTGTGGCTGACCACCTTGGAGTTTCTGTAACACATTACTGATTGCAAATTAGACCTCATTCTCAGAAATTTCTGGAACAAACACCTGGGTGGCCCTGGCCTCTATGTATGCTCAGTGTATGGCCACCCTAGCTGCAAGAGAGGCTGAGAAATATTATCCTTAGTTGAAAAGCATATGTTCATCTAACATTTTGGGTGGGGGTTTTTTTTTTAATAGAGAAAAAGATCAGAATGGAAATTGGAGGACAACTTACAATCTCTATTATATTTAATCAAAACATATGCAATGCAGCTAGATCAATACTCCAGGTTGAACTTTGTAGCCATAAATATATCTATTGAAAAAGAAAACAGAAAAGTAGTAAGCCCAGAACTCAACTCAATTTAGAAAAAGAAGTTTATTCCCTAAGAAAGTTGAAAGAAGAAACTAATAAAGAGCAAACATTTAACAGAGAACAAACAATAAAGATAGTAAACAAAAACAAAGTCCAGTTCTTTGAAAAGGTGAAAAGAATGAAGTGGAAAAGGAGAACAAACATCTGGCAAGACTTAGAAGCAAAGACAGAAGGCACAGAAAAAACAGGGGACATAATTAAATATAAAATAGTGACTTAAAATATTGGAAGTGTGATTATAATTTGATGCTAACAAATCTGAAAACTTATGTAAAGTTGACTCTTTTTCTAGAAAAAAATTTAGGTTACCAATATGACATGAGTGAAGAAAAAGGATTTATGAAGCTATCAAATAACTTGATTTAGGAGTCACACATCTGTCCAGCCTCACTTCTGACTACACCCAGACCCCTGCAACTCATGGCTCAGACCATTTTTAAGTTGAGTTTTATCACACTATCAAAAGAATAGGTAACATCTAGCTTCTACAGATTGTTTGACTCTACAAAAGAAAAACCTCCCCAATTCTGGTTCTGAGAAAACAATATTCTTGGTTACTATAGTTGATGCTGTGGTAAATTGCCTAGATCTACCCTTTATGAACAGGGCATACATTCTCCCAGCTGCTGGGAATGGTGGCTGCTGGTCATGCATAGCTGAGTCTCTTTCCAGGAACTGCCTTTTGGTGGAAGGACCTGCCTTGTCCAAAATTACATTCTTTCCCTGGGGAGAACCAACTTCCAATTATTGGTAGATGCAATGGCATAAGGGCCTGGCCCCCTGGAATCAATTTAAGACAACTTTGAAAGACCATCCTGGTTCTATCACTGAGGCTTCCACTGCACCTGCATCACAGTTTATAACTCTACCCACTGCTCTTGCCCTGATAGGGATTGATACTGAGCTTAACTTCCCGAATAAACTTCCTGAGCTTACATGTCTGCCCCAGGGTCTGCTTCCTGGGAAACATGACTGAAGATAATAACAAAACTGGGCAAGGATAATAGAAGAAAGGATAGTTATGGGCTGGTTTAACAAATACATTGTGATGAAGCTGGTTTTTTCTCAGGACTCTAGACAATGTAACATTTGAAATCTGGTAATGGACTTCAACAGCAAAAACAAATTAAAGAGAAAGACTGGGTGTTTGTCTCACTAGCAGAAAAAAAATTATTATAATTCAGCTTCAATTAATCAGAATTTAAAAAAATTCTTACCTGCATCTTATGAGAAAAGCCTTGTAAATTCTAATCTAGGGGCATCCTTCACTAAACCTCACCAGCACTCCTCTAAACTGTAAAGGTTATGAATAACAAGGAAAGTCTGAAAAACCCATGGCTGAGAAGAGCCTAAGGAAACATGATGAGAAATCTAATGTGGGATCCTGAAGAGGATCCTGGAACAGAAAAAGGACCTTGACAAAAACTAAGGAAGTCTAAGTGAACTGTGGATCATAGTTAATCACAATGTATCAGCATTGATTCACTAATGGTAACAAATATTTCATGCTAGTGTAACATGGTAATAATAGGGCACTTTGGCTGTAGGGTATGAGAGAAGTCTCTGTACAAGCTTTTCAACTTTTTTTTTTTTTTTTTGGTAAATTTGAAATGTCCTAACAAAATCTATTTTAAAAAAAGACTGAAGGGAATTATATCAATATTAGTGGCTGTTTTTTTCTGGCTTGTTTTGAAGATAAGTAATGCTTATAGGGCCGTGCACAGTCGCTCACGCCTGTAATCTCAGCACTGTGGGAGGTTGAGATAGGTGCATCACCTGAGGTCATGAGTTCGAGACCAGCCTGGCCAACATGGTGAAACCCCATCTCTACTCAAAATACAAAAATTAGCTGGGCATGGTGGCAGGCACCTATAATCCCAGCAACTCGGGAGGCTGAGGCAGGAGAATCGCTTGAACCTAGAAGGCAGAGGTTGCAGTGAGCTGAGATCCGGCCACTGCACTCCAGCATGGGTGACAGAGTGAGAAAGAAAGAAAGAAAGAGAAAGAAAGAAAGAAAGAAAGAAAGAAAGAAAGAAAGAAAGAAAGAAAGAAAGAAAGAAAGAAAGAAAGAAA
>NW_012115821.1:7069226-7136349 GCF_000951035.1 Colobus angolensis palliatus
GAAAGAAAGAAAGAAAGAAAGAAAGAAAGAAAGAAAGAAAGAAAGAAAAGAAAGAAAGAAAAGAAAGAGGAAAGAAAGGAAAGAAAGAAAGAAAATAGGATAATGCTTATGAAGTGCTTAGCACAGAACTTGACATATAGTAAGCATTCAATAAACCTATTAATATGACCTGTTATTGATTACCTCTTCTTTATACTTTTCTATGTTAAAATTTGTATCATAAACAAATATTGCATCAGAAACTTCTTTTTCAAAGAAGAGCGACTCCTAGGTCGCTACCTGATATGCTCTGAAGCGAGAATGAGGCAACTCAATGGCACGTGGAACTGCTCATTGAAATCTCACGTTGCCCCTCAATTCTAGAAGCCAGTGTCTTCGCAAATGATAATGGGAGGATTTCCTGTTATGTTAAGTGCTCCCAGAAGGTCTAGCCTTTCTTGAAATAATTCTCTATTTGAAGGATCTTAGAGAAATTCATTCTTCCTAGGGGTCCGTGTGGAGGCTGATTTTACCCCTAAGGCTAGTACCAAGAAGGACCACTCCTCCTACAAGTGTTGACCTGTGGACAAGGCTGGTTGCCACCATCTTCATGACATCATGCACTAAGTCCTCTGAGGCTGGAGGGTACGGGGTGCTGGGGGCTCCAGAAGAAAAGAATGCCTGGAATGGTAATGATGAAATTATGCTAGGAAATGATAAAGTGATAAATAAAGGAACTTCCAGGAAGCCCTACGGATCCATTTGAGGCTGAATGTGAGAAGGGAACTAAAGTTGCAGCATATAGGTCAGGCTGCAGCACTCTGGGGCTTGGTAGACGGGACTGGCAAAAGCAGGTGTGAGCACGGCCCACACTTAAGAAAAAACATGACAGTTAGGGCCAAATGGGAAGGAAAGAATCATGGGAGATGACTTACTAAATATATTTTTTGTATCTTTTGATAAGCAGACTTATTTACCAATGTCTAGTGGATAATGCCATGCGGCAAGTGGAAACAAAGCCAAGAAAACAGTCAACCCAAGCCAGAAATCCATTGTATACTGCCGCATGTTAGGACCACTACGGTCTCACAGCACAGAAAATAGCAAAACGGTACCACAGGCCCAGCTCCCAATTCCTGGAGAACTTCTACTCGTCACCCTGGAATGACTTAGTGAGGAGCATTAGTCCAAGCTAACCTTTAAAAAAACAACATGAACAAAATATTCTTTTGTCAATTAAGGTAGTCATCTCTATCTCTTCTACTTTCTCTTCTATCATTTTATCCTTTTTTTTCTGCTATTAAACTATAACTATCATTTAAAAGTTTGTGTACAAGTCCTCAGATGTCTGTACTTTATTAATATTTTTTAAATTTTTAATAAAGGAACTGAATGATGTGATAGAACCTGCACTAGAAAAAATAAACTTTCTTAGTCAATAAAAAATGTATCGCTAACATTATAGTTAATGGTTAAACATTAGAAGCATTCCTTTTAAGGAAAATATAAACAAATATTGCTCTTGGATATTATCCACATTTAATATTAATTGGACATTCTAGTCAACTGAATAAGACAAAAATAAAATATATCAAAAGTAAAATGGAAGATACAAAGATATTTATTCTCATATGATTTTTAACTTTGCAAATCCAGGAGAATCTGCAAACTAGTAGTAGTTAGAGAGTTCAGTAAATTTTTTGGATAGAGGATCAATATACAAAAAAATAGTGTTCTTGCTTTAACCAATTAGAACACTTAGTAATACCCCATTTAAAAATCTATACAGTCCTTTGAAGCAAACCCAAGAAAAGATATGAACGACCTTTTAAAAAATAATTCTAAAATTATTGAAAGATATAAGACAATCCTAAGTGAGAAATCACATTATGAAATAACAAGACTCAATATCATACCCATATCAATCCTCCTCAAATTGATCTATACATTCAATGTAATACAAATTCAAGATCTGTTTAATAAAAGGGATTGTTAAGTTCCTGTACTTAATAAGGCTGTACCACTTTTACCTCACCTCTTCTTAAAAGTCAGCATGTACTTGTCATGGGATGCTCTTTATGCTCTTTTTTTTTTTTTTTTTTAAGGGTACAGATAGATTGATACTAAAAAGTAGCCTCTTGTTCTCTTGCTGCCATTGTAATTGTTTCCAAATAACATACAAATATTTAGAAAAGATTGTTTCTCAGATCCCCAAATTCATTGTAATTCTCTAGCTGTGTTGAGAAGATTGACTTCAAAGAGAAGAAAAGTAATAGTTAAAAAAATGCAACTATCATTTTTTAAAAATAAAAACGTCTTTTTGGATCTATGAGAGAATTCTGCCGTAAAGATAATAACTAGCATTTAGAAAACACTTTCTATGTGTCAGGCAGTGTGCTAAAAGCCTCATGTAGATTTTCTCATTTAGACCTCAAACTAATGTGTCATTATTAATTAGTCTCAATTTATTTGTGAGAAAAGGGAAACTTGGAAAAATTAGGGAACTAGCAAGGTCACCTAGCACATAACCAACTTGAGGAACAAAGAGTCTAAAAAACAGCTGGGTTTTTAAATACAAAGTGCCACCGCCTGTTAAGCATAATTCCCCATATATTGCTTGTATTAGGAAACAAGATAAGTTGGAGATTAAGAGACTTATATCCTCATCCAAGCTGGATAGCAGTATACTCAGAGGGTTAGTTCTGAGTCCATCTGTTGATGCACAAAAAATGTATTAAGTGCCTAATATTCATAGGACACTAATAGAAGTACTGGAAGAACATATAGTCCCTACCCTTTAGGAATGGACAGCCTTTTAAGGGAGGGAAGGGAGTGTAGTAGTGACTATTGTTTTTCCGGAGCAACATCTATTTAAGTCTTACAGCCTCACTTGTGACTTTCTTCATGCACAAAATCTCATGTGAGTATCTTATTCTGAATGGTTAATACTTCCTCCTCTTGGCAGTGACAGAACTGAAAATTCCCGAGACATTTCCCATTAACTGTATTAAGCATTCAAGACAAATGCATTGGTAATTCTGCTCAAGGTACACAATTATTACATGGGAATTATTTATGAAGCATGATGTCAGCAGATACAGTTTTGAGTTAGAACTGAGTATGAAAATCTTCAGGTTAGAACACAGTGTTGTATTATTTAGTGCCTTCCATTTTTAGAGGAGAGTGAAAAATGTAGTTATTTAGACTTTTGAAAATGTGGATGTTTTTAAAAATGACTGTGACTATGAATTTTATTCTAGAATTATCCTTTGATATCCAAAAAAGAAACACACATTTGGGTTACTTACTTATCTGTAGACACAGCAAATTATATGATTTCTTCACCCTAGTTAAGTCAATTCTAGTCATGGTACACATCATGCATTTGTGGGCTGGCTTCTCTCAAGTACTTATTATGAGGTTAGCTCATCCTCTGGGCCAAAACTGTTTTATGGACTTCCTCTGAACAAAGCGTTATTTTGCCAAGTCAGTCACAGGCCACTGCTTGGTTGTGTCTCAGGTCAGGAGGTGGCACATTCTTTTATGACCAGGCATAAGGTCATATTCTCATATCACAGATGCCATATATCATATTCTAGATCAGTGGCCCTCACCCTGGAGTGATTTTTCCCTCCAGCGTACACTGGGTAATGTCTGGCAACATTTTTAGTTGTTACAATGGGGGTGGAGGTGGGGAGTGCTCCCAGCATCTAGTGGGTGGAGGCCAGGGCTGCTGCTAAACGTCCTGCAGCGCACGGGACAGGCCCCCACAGCAAACACTTATCTGGCCCAAAATGTCAGTAGTGCTGAAGTCAAGAAACACTGCTCTGGAAGGAGAGCATGGCACAGTCAGTTAAAATTCTTTTTTCTTTGTTAGTATGTACATGGAATACTAAGAATATTTAATACATTTGAATTTAGGATTCAAGCTACATTGTCCAATGTACTACATAACTTGAACCCATGGCAGGGCAGGTTAGATATGTGAGAAGGGCTTTCCTAATCGATTTAACCTGCCCATGATCTTTGGTCATGGCATGGAGACCAACCATAGAATGAGCCTTTCCATTTTTAGAGGGCAGGATTTTCCTAGAGCCTCACTCTTCTCCTTTCCCACTGCAGCTCTGTCCATTCAACACAGATCCTAAGGATTGTGTTCAATTTAGGATTGAACACAGTCCTAAGTGTGTTGTTGTTCAACACAGATTTGTTCGGCAGAATTTTATGTGATGATGAAAACATTTTCTGTGTGTCCTTTCCAGTATAGTAGCTTCTAGCTACAAGCAGCTATGGCATACTTGAAATATGGCTGGTATGCCCGTGAAATGAATTTTTAAATTTTATTTAATTGTAGTCCATTTACATGTCAATGTAAAGAGCCACACATGCTACTGGCTACCATATTGGACAGTACAGGTTTGACCTCTTCACACCTCTCTAGGTCAAACTTTCCTTGGAGATGAAGTCAGGCATAGATTGTCATCATTGTCAACTTCCTCCCATTTTGTTTCTGAATCTTTGGAGAGGGATATTTGGACCCTGAGAGGGAAGGTGGACAAAGAGATTCCCATGTGACCCAGCCTCCAAAGAAATATCTGCAAAAAAAAAAACAAAAAACAAAAAAAAATCAGATATTTTGAACTCCCAAAGTTAGATTCTTTGAATTTACAAATCTGTATGATCTATAACCTGTCTTCTATAAGTAATTTTGCTAAAAGTTTCTCCCTCTGTCTTAGACTTAAGTGATTATATGAGTACCCTTCCATTACAGTGATGGAGCCTGGTTCTTAAAGAAAAGACTGGGTCTTCCAAAAATAAGAGATTGTTATTCCAACAGAATTAGTGAGGGCATTATATTTTTCCTTCTCCCTTTTCCAGGAACATTCTTTTAAGTTTGCCTCCCCAATCCCAGCCTCCCTCTCATGTCCCCCCCATCACTTTCACCTTTTTCTTCCTTTCTCTCTCTCTTTCTCTCTTGTTCTTTCTTTGATCACAAATCCTCTACCACTCAGCCCATGATTATTTCTTCTACTTTAAGAAAAACCTTCATTAAATACTCTTTGGGATTGCATGTCTATGCCTAACTAACAGAAAAAAATTATTTGTAACTGTGCCATCTCCCCATACAGGGTAAGATACATGGTTGTCTGGAATTGTTAGTTTGGGTCCTCTGAGAAGCAGACACTATGGCAGGATTAGATGTGCAAGCATTTTACTGGGGGAAATGCCTGTGAAGAAAAATGGGGAGGAGCTGAAAGAGGCAGAAGGAACCATGGAACTGCACACAGGTCTGACCTTGTGAGAAGAGAGGGAAGGAAGGAAGACTGTGTAGGAAAAGTCTAGACTACAGTGCTCTTCTGCAAGGCTGAAGAGGGATCCTCCAGCAAAAGCTGCCCATTAGAAGAGCTCTCATATCCCAGAATGAGTCTGAGTGTCTGCTGTGCCCAGTTACTGGCTAAGAGCCACTGGGAAGAATGGCCTCAGGCAAATATGCAGTAGGTGGCTTAGAAGTTATAGCTGGTGATCAATGACATCTGTCTTCCATGAAGTACGGGGTCTAAGAGGTACGTGGCCAGCACATCTGGGTTAGTCCTAAGCTGTCCTGGACTTGGAAAAAACAGACAGGGCTGCTTATGCCATGAGCTGCATCCAAGAAGTGTTTCATGACTGATAGGGTAAAATACTTGTTAGTTTAGAGGAAACTTATAGAATATTTTTGGCCATTCTCTTTCCTACATTGTACATTATGAGGTACTTTCAGTTTTTCCCAGTCTCCAGGCTCTTGTTCATATGTTCCTAAACATACACATTCTTTCTGCCTGAAGTGAGTCTTCTGCAACCATTTCCCCAGACCAGTTGCGTGAAATTTCCACTAAACTTCTCTGCACAGGAGAGTACTTCTGACTCCCCGACTAAAGTAGATGCCCTCACATCTCTCTGGAATTCTTGTAGCCTAAGTTATTTTTCTGTATTTAATATTGTCCTTTTGTCTACTAAATATATCACTCATGAAGCCATAAGCTGTAGCCGTCTCATTTACCATTGTATTCCCAGGGCCAGGCATAGAGCTGATTAATATTTCTTGAATGAATGAATATGTTGTGCAAGATGTGCTAAAGTAAAAAAAAACAAAACAAAATGATGTATAAGACAGTACTCACTTTCAAAGTTTTTACAATCTAGGATAGGTTTCTCAGCAGATGATGGTGCAAAACTATCAAAATTACTGAAATAACTGAATTAAAGGGCTTTTCAGAAGACTTAAGGCTTTAATTTCCTAAGTCAAGAATTGTATAGCCAGTAGTTAAAATTCTACCAAGTTAAAATCTTATGAAGCCCATTTTCTTTAAAAAAAAATTTGTTTTTTATTATACTTTAGTTCTAGGGTATATGTGCACAATGTGCAGGGTTGCTGCATGTGTATACATGTGCCATGTTGGTGTGCTGCACTCATTAACTCGTCATTTACATTAGGTATTTCTCCTAATGCTATCCCTGCCCGTACCCCCATCTGACAGGCCCTGGTGTGTGATGTTCCCCACCCTGTGTCCAAGTGTTCTCATTGTTCAATTCCCACCTATGAGTGAGAACATGCGGTGTTTGGTTTTCTGTCCTTGAGATAGTTTGCTGAGAATGATGGTTTCCAGCTTCATCCATGTCCCTACAAAGGACATAAACTCACCCTTTTTCATGGCTGCATAGTATTCCATGGTGTATATTTGCCACATTTTCTTAATCCAGTCTGTCACTGATGGACATTTGAGTTGATTCCAAGTCTTTGCTATTGTGAATAGTGCTGCAATAAACATACATGTGCATGTGTCTTTACAGTAGCATGATTTGTAATCCTTTGGATATATACCCGGTAATGGGATGGCTGGGTCAAATGGTATTTACAGTTCTAGATCCTTGAGGAATCGCTACACTGTCTTCCACAATGGTTGAACTAGTTTATAGTCCCACCGACAGTGTAAAAGCATTCCTATTTCTCCACATCCTCTCCAGCACCTGTTGTTTCCTGACTTTTTAATGATTGCCAGAATGGCTTAAACTTTCTAAAATCACATAGGCATATTCTCCAAGTCTGTTCCTGGATAGTCAAGGTTTCCTGACCTCAGGGGCATCTCAGTGAGGGCTGCTACAAAATTCTTTCCTGCACACAACTCACCCAAGTTCCTGATTGCCCTGGCCAGAACTTCCAACACTGTGTTGAATAGGAGTGATGAGAGAGGGCATCCCTGTTTGTGCCAGTTTTCAAAGGGAATGCTTCCAGTTTTGGCCCATTCAGTATGATATTGGCCATGGGTTTGTCATAAATAGCTCTTATGATTTTGAGATAAGTCCCGTCAATACCTAGTTTATTGAGAGTTTTTCGCATGAAGCATTGTTGAATTTTGTCAAATGCCTTTTCTGCATCTATTGAGATAATCATGTGGTTTTTGTCTTTGGTTCTATTTATATGATGGATTACATTTATTGATTTGTGTATGTTGAACCAGCCTTGCATCCCAGGGATGAAGTGAACTTGCTAGTGGTGGATAAGCTTTTTGATGTGCTGCTGGATTCGGTTTGCCAGTATTTTGTGGAGGATTTTTCATCGATTTTCATCAGGGATATTGGTCTAAAATTCCCTTTTTTTGTTGTGTCTCTGCCAGGCTTTGGTATCAGGATGATGATGGCCTCATAAAATCAGTGAGGGAGGATTCCCTCTTTTTCTATTTATTAGAATAGTTTTAGAAGATATGGTACCATCTCCTCTTTGTACCTCTGGTAGAATTTGGCTGTGAATCTATCTGGTCCTGGACTTTTCTTGGTTGGCAGGCTATTAATTACTGCCTCAATTTTAGAGCCCGTTATTGGTCTATTCAGTGATTCAACTTCTTCCTGGTTTAGTCTTGGGAGGGTGTATGTGTCCAGGAATTTATCCATTTCTTCTAGATTTTCTAGGTTTATTTGCATAGAGGTGTTTGTAGTATTCTCTGATGGTAGTTTGTATTTCTGTGTGGTTGGTGGTGATATCCCCTTTATCATTTTTACTGTGTCTCTATGATTCTTCTCTCTTTTCTCCTGTATTAGTCTTGCTGGCAGTCTATCTATTTTGTTGATCTTTTCACAAAACCAGCTCTTGGATTCATTGATTTTTTGAAGGATTTTTTGTGTCTCCATCTCCTTCAGTTCTGCTCTGATCTTAGTCATTTCTTGCCTTCTGCTAGCTTTTGAATGTGTTTGCTCTTGCTTCTCTAGTTCTTTTAATTGTGATGTTAGGGTGTCAATTTTAGATCTTTCTTGCTTTCCCTTGTGGGCATTTAGTGCTATAAATTTCCCTGTACACACTGTTGTAAATATGTCTCAGAGATCCTGGTATGTTGTGTCTTTTTTCTCATTTGTTTCAAAGAACATCTTTATTTCTGCCTTCATTTCGTTATGTACCCAGTAGTTATTCAGGAGCAGGTTGTTCAGTTTCCATGTAATTGTGTGGTTTTGAGTGAGTCTCTTAATCCTGAGTTCTAATTTGATTGCACTGTGGTCTGAGAGACTGTTACGATTTCTGTTCTTTTACAATTGCTGAGGAGTGCTTTACTTCCAACTATGTGGTCAGTTTTGGAATAAGTGTGATGTGGTACTGAGAAGAATGTATATTCTATTGATTTGGTGTGGAGAGTTCTGTAGATGTCTATTAGGTCTGCTTGGTGCAGAGCTGAGTTCAAGTCCTGGATATCCTTGTTAACTTTCTGTCTCGTTGGTCTGTCTAATGTTGACAGTGGGGTGTTAAAGTCTCCCATTATTATAGGGTGGGTATCTAAGTCTCTTTGTAGGTCTCTAAGGACTTCCTTTATGAATCTGGGTGCTCCTGTATTGGGTGCGTATATATTTAGGATAGTTAGCTCTTGTTGAATTGATCCCTTTACCATTATGTAATGGCCTTCTTTGTCTCTTTTGATCTTTGTTGGTTTAAAGTCTGTTTTATCAGAGACTAGGATTGCAACCCCTACTTTTTTTTGTTTCCCATTTGCTTGGTAGATCTTCCTCCATCCCTTTATTTGAGCCTATGTGTGTCTTTGCATGTGAGATGGGTCTCCTGAATACAGCACACTGATGGGTCTTGACTCTTTATCCAATTTGCCAGTCTGTGTCTTTTAATTGGGGCATTTAGCCATTTACATTTAAGGTTAATATTGTTATGTGTGAATTTGATCCTGTCATGATGATGTTAGCTGGTTATTTTGCTTGTTAGTTGATGCAGTTTCTTCCTAGCATCAATGGTCTTTACAATTTGGCATGTTTTTGCAGTGGCTGGTACTGGTTGTTCATTTCCAGGTTTAGTGCTTCCTTCAGGAGCTCTTGTAAGGCAGGCCTGGTGGCAACAAAATCTCTCAGCATTTGCTTGTCTGTAAAGGATTTTATTTCTCCTTCACTTATGAAGCTTAGTTTGGCTAGATATGAAATTCTGGATTGAAAATTCTTTTCTTTAAGAATGTTGAATATTGGCCCCCACTCTCTTCTGGCTTGTAGAGTTTCTGTGGAGAGATCCACTGTTAGTCTGATGGGCTTCCCTTTGTGGATAACCTGACCCGTCTCTCTGGATGCCCTCAACAGTTTTTCCTTCATTTCAACCTTGGTGAATCTGATAATTATGTGTCTTGGAGTTGCTGTTCTCGAGGAGTATCTTTGTGGCATTCTCTGTATTTCCTGAATTTGAAAGTTGGCATGTCTTGCTAGGTTGGGGAAGTTCTGGATAATATCCTGAAGAGTGTTTTCCAACTTGGTTCCATTCTCCCCATCACTTTCAGGTACACCAATCAAACGTAGATTCGGTTTTTTCACATAGTCCCATATTTCTTGGAGGTTTTGTTTGTTTCTTTTTGCTCTTTTTTCTCTAAACTTCTCTTCTCATTTCATTTCATTAATTTGATCTTCAATCACTGATACCCTTTCTTCCACTTGATCAAGTCACGTAGTTCTTGTGCCATGGTTTTCAGCTCCATCAGGTCCTTTAAGGTTTTCTCTATGCTGTTCATTCTAGTTAGCCATTTGTCTCGTCTTTTTTCAAGGATTTTAGCTTCCTTGTGATGGGCTCAAACATTCTCCTTTAGCTCGGAGAAGTTTTTTATTACCAATCTTCTGAAGCCGCCTTCTGTCAACTCATCAAGGTCATTCTCCATTCAGCTTTGTTCCATTGCTGGCGAGGAGCTGTGATCCTTTGAAGGAGAAGAGGCACTCTAGATTTTAGAATTTTCAGCTTTTCTGCTCTGGTTTCTCCCCATCTTTGTGGTTTTATCTACCTTTGGTCTTGATGATGGTGACCTACAGATGGGGTTTTGGTGTGGATGTCCTTTTTGTTGATGTTGATGTTATTCCTTTCTGTTGTTTGTTAGTTTTCCTTCTAACAGGAAGGCCCCTCAGCTGCAGGTCTGTTGGAGTTTGCTGGAGGTCCACTCCAGACCCTGTTTGCCTGGGTATCACCAGCGGAGGCTGCAGAACAGCAAATATTGCAGAACAGCAAATGTTGCTGCTTGATCCTTTCTCTGGAAGCTTCATCTCAGAGGGGCACCCAACTGTATGAGGTGTCAGTCGGCCCCTACTGGAAGGTGTCTCCCAGTTAGGCTACTCCGGGGTCAGGGACCCACTTGAGGAGGCAGTCTGTGTGTTCTCAGAGCTCAAACACCATTCAAGCCCACTTTCATAATAGATAAAACTAATATTAATAAATGCTTTGTCTGCATATAAATGAATATTCCTAGGAGAAGAGTTTTATTTATCTTAAATTTTCATTTTTTCAATAATTTAAGCTTATTTTAGATCTGTGGGTACATGTGTAGGTTTGTCACAGGGGTCTGTTATATGATACTGAGGTTTGGAATATGAATGATCTCATCACACAGGTAATGAGCATAGTACTATACTCATAGTACTATGCCAAGTTGTTAGTTTTTCAACTGTTACCCACCTCTAGTAGTCTGCAGTGTCTACTGTTGCTATCTTTATGTCTATGAGTACCCAGTGTTTAGCTCCTACTTATAAATGAGAACATGTAGTATTTGGTTTTTGTTCCTGCATTAATTCACTTAAGATAATTATCTCCAGTTGCATCCATGTTCTGCAAAGGACACGATTTCCTTCTTTTTTATGGCTGTGTACTACTCCATGGTATATATGTAGCACATTTTCTTTATCCAGTCAACTGTTAAAGGGTACCTGGGTTGATTCTCTATCTTTGCTATTGTGAATAGTGCTGCGATGAACATAAGTGTATGTGTCTTTTTGGTAGACTGATTTATTTTCTTTTGAATATATACCTAGTAATGGGATTGCTGGGTCAAATGGTAGTTCTGTTTTAAGTTCTTCGAGAAATCTGGAAGGGTAATTTTAGATGGCATTAAGGAAAGTGACAGTAATAATTGCATTATGTTAGTGATACCTTCTTGACCACTGAATCTGGCCCTGTCCCAAGCCAACCAATTCTCTTTTGCTTTTTAAGATGGTTTAAAATAAAGTTTCTGTTACAACCAAGTAGTGTGCTGAATGAAACACAATAGAAAGAGTTTGAATTATTTAGGAGTATACATTTTTTTTAAGTATAACATTGACAGGAGATATTAACATGTAAGTAATGAATGTACTAAAAATCATGGCATAAATAATAATCCTTTATAGCTTCATAACTCTCCATAGTTTACAGAATGCTTTCACATACAGTCTGTTCACAGTTGCTATATAAGATGGGCAGTGATTGTCTCAACTGAAGACACAGCTTCATCCAGAAACTTCTTCAAAGTCAATGAAAGTAATGTGAACAGTCATCATCAAAACCCAGCTCATCTTCCTCCTAACACTTCCATTAGTTCCTAATGACCTTTTGCTAGAGACTCCATGAATCAATGGTTCTAGGTTGCTATGACCATCTAACAAAAAATACAAGTAAATAATATATATTAAGAATAATTCAATTGTATATGTCTATGTTTCAGTGTAAGGTGAACAATACAAAAAAAGTTATCTGATAATCTAGACAACATTCATGTACAGCTGCCATTTTTTAAAAACCTGGCAAAAACTTCCAAAAGAAAATATTATTAGTCCTTTTAAAGAAGTGCTTAACTAGCAGTATTTAGCTTTGATCTCATGATTCAAAGTAAACTCAACAACTTTTCTCAAAGAACCAAGACTTTTAAATTAAATCGTTGGCTTCCAAAATCTTGGCTGAGAAATCTGACATGGTAAACTATCTTCTGCTCTATTTATCTAATGTGAAGAGATGAAGGTCCAGGATGAAACCTGGCAGGATTTGAACCCAAAGTTCTGGGAAGTCTAAATGAGCCTAAGACTCTGTTTGGCGGAGAGTTGTTCCCCCTGGCAGGGAAAACACACAGCTTTAAGCCTGTTGATACTGACAAAGCTTTTTAAGATAAGGGATTAAAATGCTCCCTAAAAGCAGAAACTCTTGGTGTCTGCCTTAATGCAACAGGTAGATAATTCCAAAACACTTCTGAAAAAGGTCTTTGTTTGGGATACTCTCCCTGGAAAGGAACAAGGAGCTTATTTATCTGTGACCGAAAAAGAAAAGAAAAGGGCAAGCAAGCAACTTCTTTCCTTCTTTAATAAGAGTAAGGTCCAGAGAGAGAGACAATCTCACACTACTCTGAGAAACAGTTAAAAGCAGGCAATTTTCTCCTCCCTCAGGCTCTGTGGTTAGGTGGTTAGAGTCTGAACCAAGGAGAAAGACTAGCAGCTTCTGTTCACAGCTTAGATAATCATTTCCTGTTTGTCCTTAGGCAGATTGCCTCATCAGTTTCAGGAGCCTTGATTAAGAGTGTCTCAATTTACCCATCTAAAATAATAGCTGTTTCATCAGGGATATTGTGGGGTTTAATTAAAGCCTGTGAAGGGTACTGAGATCCTCAGATAAGACTCTGTGTAAACACTAAATAATGTATGTCTGCCTATACACAGGTATAAGCTAGGCCTGCAAAATTGAATTTATCTGACAAAATATTTTTTCATCCCATCAACATGCCTCACACTAGTTTTGTTGCCCTAGACTTAGAACAAAAATTCCTTCAGGCCAGTATTCTCCAAGAATTGCCAAATGCTTAGATAAGGTGCCTTGGTAAAGCTTAAGTGTCCCGGCCAACTTTAGGTTACCTGCCTTCTTACGATGTTTTTCAAACCTCAGGTATCTGTTTCACAATTTCATAGATTTTACTATTTCTGCTTACCACCTTTACCATTGTTTAATATTTTCCAAATGGGATACTTCTTTGCCTTAAAATGCCTTATAAAGTTTATTTAGGGCAAAAATTTCATATGACTATTGGTCACAGAAAATGAGTGTTTTCCAGTAGCAAAGACATAGAATCAACCTAAATGTCCATCAATGGTAGACTGTATAAAGAAATTGTGGTACATGTACAACATGGATTACTATGCAACCGTATAAAAAGAACAAGATCATGTCCTTTGCAGGAACATAAATGGAGCTGGAGGTCATTATTATTAGCAAACTAATGCATGAACAGAAAACCAAATACCACATGTTCTCACTTATAAGTGGCAGCTAAATGATTAGAACACATGGACACAAAGAGAGGAACAACAGACATTGGGGCCAACTTGAGGGTAGAGGGTGGGAGGAAGGAGAAGATCAGAAAAAATAACTGTTAAGTACTAGGCTTAGTACCCAGGTGACAAAATGATCTGTAAAACAAACCCCTGTGACAGAAGTTTACCTATTTAACAAACCTACACATGTACCCCTGAATCTAAAATAAAAGTTAACGAAAAGAAAACAAGTGTTTTCTAATATACATTAAGTACATATCTATTCAAAATTTTAAAAGTTTATTCATGTTACTTAAAAATTATCTTGCATATCAATAGTTTATGCATATCATAGTTTGATGAAGTAAAAAGTAAAAATCATTCAAAATTGTGTATAATCTCTGGATGATTTATATTTTATATATATAATACATTTCGATGCTATTCTTTTTGGCAGCTTTATCAATGAGCTATTGTAGTTTAACGAACTACAGAGGCTTAGAATAATAATCATTTATTATTCTTTAAGGGTCTGTGGGTTGGCTGGGCAATTCTGCTGTTCTGAGCCAGGTTTGACTGATCTTGGCTGGCCTTGGTCATGTGTCTGTGATCAGCTGGCAGACTGGCTGAGGCTGGCTGGTTTAGGATGGCCTCAGTCACATACCTGGTGATTGTCTAGCTCTTGTCTTAGGGCAATGCAGTGACTGGATCACATGTCATTCGTCTTTCAATAGACTATGCTAGATGTTCCCAGATAGGGTTTAGGGTTCTAAAAGAAAGCAGAAGTTGCAAGGCCTCTGAAGGACTAGGTTTGGAAAGAGAACCACCTAGCCTCTCCTACATTTTACTGGCTAAACAAAATTACAGTGCCAGTTCAGAGTGGTTATGGTGGGGTCCAAAACTCATTAGGGTTCCATATTCCTCCTAATTTTCCACCAAGCCATCCCTAGGCTGCAGTCCTTATCCTCATGGTCCAAGTAGCTGCTGGAGTTCAAGCCATTACATGCTGAGTTTGACCTGCAGGAGGCTGCGGGAGGCTGGATAATGGTCCCTCAAGACAGCTGTGTCCTAAGTTTTACAACCTGTGGATGTTATCTTATATGGCAAAAAGGATTTTGCAGATATGATTAAATTAAAGATCTTCAAATTGAGAGTTTATCCTCAATTACACAGGCAAGCATAATGCAACTACAAGTGTCCTTGTAAGAGGGAGGGAGAGGGAGAATTGATTGTAGCAGAGACAGTAGGCAACATGATGAGCAAAGTAAGATACGACACTGTTGGCTTTGAAAATGGAGAAAGGAGACAAGTAATGCAGCTCTAGAAACTGAAAAATGTAAGGAAATGAATTCCTCTCTAGAGTCTCCAAAGGGAGAATGTCCTGCTGACACTTTGATTTCAGCCCAGCAAAACTAATTTCGGACTTCTGGACTCTAGAACTGTAAAATAATAAATCTATGTTGTTTTAAACCACCAAGTTTGTGGTGAGTTGTTGTAGCAGCCACAGGAAACTAAAGCAGAGGCTCACTAGATGTTCCGTATAATACTTCCACTTTAACTCATTGGTTAAAATTTGGTTACATGGCTACATATAGCTATATAGCTACAAGGGTGCCTGAGAAAGGCTTTTTTTTTTTTTTTTTTTCTGGGTGCCATTAGTGCCTACTAAAGAAGAAGTGAATGATGTTAGAAAACAACTCATCATGTCTGCCACAGATGGAGAGATAGTACTCAAAGTAAATTCAATATATAGTGAACATTTAACAAATGTCAGGTATGTTCTGGGTTCTGGTTATACACCGGTGAACAATAGAGGCAAAATTCCTGCTCTCATGTAGTTCATATTCTAGAGAGGGAAGACAGAAAATGAACAAAGCTATAAATATATAATGTAAAATGGTGATGTATGCTATTAAAGAAATAAAGCAGGGGCTGAGTATAGAGTTGAGAGATTCATGACTATTTTGGAAAGGATTTTACAAAAGAATATGAGAAGCATCCTGTCATAAGATAATAGGGTGTAGCAGGCCAGGTGGTCAACTGGATAGAAACTGCTGTGCCTAAAGGTATTTGAAATCAAACTTAGAATCTGCTTCCAAAATGACAATGTGAGGAGCTCTGTGACTCTTGGCCCAGTGGAACAACCATAATTGATAAAAATTATTTTTTTAAGAAGCTAAAGTCTCTGAAAATTATTATAATGGCATGCAACAGATGATTAAATAGTTATTTTTAAAAATCAACTAAATCTTATTAAGAACAGTGAGCATCTGTAGCATTTGAGTCATGACACACTCTCTCCCTATCCTCCCTCCCCTGCCCCAAAGTTCAATGTGGCAGAAACTCCATTCCAAACTGATGTGGCCAAGAAGATAGGGTACCCTCCTCTCTAAGCTCCAAGTCAAGGGGTGTAGAATCTTCCCTGGAGGGGCAAGTTTTAGCATTTCTGATTCTCCTGTGCTCTGTCTTATGGAGGCTAAATTCCAGGCAAATGTGAATGAGAGGCTGGGGGATTCCCTTTCTCTACTCAGCCCCCAGTCACAGGGCAGAGGCTCTACTCAGTTACAGCAAGCTGAGAATACTATAGCTCAGATGATACTCACCCCACATCTCTCATAGGTAGAGGTTTTATGCCAGCTGCCAGCAGAGGCTAGTCCAGAAGACCAGAGGCTACTTCCCTCACTCAGTGTCCTGCTCATAAAGCAGGAGTGTCTCTTCAAGAGAAATGAGCCACTGTTCCCAACCCCAGCTCCACAGAATAGGTACAGATGTTTTGCCAAAGGTGATAGGCATAAGAACAGAGTTCTGAAGTCTTCCTCATAGGAACTGATTTTATTTGGAAGAAAGTGTGGGAAAGAAAGTTCAAGCCTAAGGGTGATCTCAAAACCTTGGAGATTTTTAGTGGTAAGGAGGCTGGTTGCAACATGAGAGCAACAAACTAAACCATAAACCAATTAGTTTATTGAAGAGAACCAGGGAAAAAGCTAAGAAGAGACTTACTTGGGTCAGAACAAACCTCAAAGACTGGATTTAAAGCCTACCCTTGCAAAGGGGCCTGAATTTATTTACATCAGACTATGGGGCACTTTATGCTCTAGGACATTGCCAAGAAATAATAGAGCAATAAATCAGCAATTAGTGGAGCCTAACAGCTGGGTGTGATACCAACAGAAGCAGACAGCTTAACAGAAAGTTCAGAAAAAGAGATAGTGAAAGACAGCCCTACTAAAAACACTGTCATCCCAGTTTAACTGTGGGCATGCCCAAGCTTCTTAGTAAAGAGCAACAAAGTTGAGAAGCCTCTGACAAGTCTGATGAAGAAAAAAAAGAGACAGACAGAAAACACTGATGACTAAATTAAAGATCGGAGGAGTGGTTATTACCACTAAATTCACAGAATAAAAATGATTACAGACATATATTATGAACAATGGTATGTCAGCAACTTAGGTAACCCAGATGAGATAGACAAATTCCTAGAAATATACCAAGTACCACAACTACTCAAGAAGAGATAGGAGAGCTGATTAGATCCATAAAACACAAAGAGATTGAGTTCAGGAGTAACAAAGTTCCCACAAAAAAAGTCCAGAACCAGATGAATTCACTGGTGAATTTTACCAAAACTTAAAAAATTGATATCAATTATTCACCAAATTCTCCCAAAATATGGAAGAGAAAGGAACATTTCCCAGATCAGTCTATGAGGGCAGTATTACTCTGATATTAAAATCTGACAAAGACATCACAAGAAAACTACAGACCAATACTTCTTACGAATATAGACACAAAATATTCAACCAAATACTAGCAAACTGAATTCAGTAATATATAAAAGGGGTTATATTCCATAACAATGTGAGATTTATCCCAGGAATGCAAGTTTGGATTGACATCTAAAAATCAATTAATATAATGTACTATATCAGTAGAATCAAGAACAGAAAACATATAAGCAATTTGATAGATTTAGAAAAAGTATTTGACAAAATTCCAAATCCCTTCATGACAAAAGCAATAAGAATAGAAGGATATTTCCTCAACCTGACTAAGGGCATGTACAAAAACTCCACAACAATTTATTTATTTATTTATTTAGACAGAGAATCTTACTCTGTTGCCCATGCTGGAGGGCAATGGTGTGATCTCAGCTCACTGCAACCTCTGCCCCCCCAGGTTCAAGCAATTCTCCTGTGTCAGCCACCGGAGTAGCTGGGATTACAGACATGCACCACTGTGCCTGGCTATTTTTTCTATTTTTAGTGGAGATGGGGTTTCATCATGTTGGCCAGGCTGGTCTCAAACTCCTGACCTCAAGTGATCTGCCCGCCTTGGCCTCCAAAAGTGCTGGGATTATAGGCGTGAGCCACTGTGCCCAGCTGCTAACAATATATTTAAAAGTAAAAGATGGAAAGCTTGCCCTCTAAGATCAGAAACAAGACAAGAATATCCACTTATGCTATCTCAACCTTATACTTGAGGTTCTAGTCAGTGACATTAGGCAAGAAAAAGAAATAGAAGACATTCAAATTAAAAAGAAAAAGTGAAACTACTTGTATCAGCAGATGACATGATCTTGTATATAGAAAACTCTAAAGAAACTATTAAAACTAATAAACAAGTTCAGCAAGCTTGCAAGACACAGATCAATATGCAAAAATCAACTGTATTTGCACACTGTAGCAGTGAATAAACTAAAAATGACATTAACAGATTAAGTCCATTTACAATAGCATCAAAAGAGTAAAATATTAAGAAATAAATTTATGAAAGAAGGACAAAACTTATACTCTGAAAAATTATAAAACACTGTTGAAAGAAATTACAGATAACCTAAATAAATGGAAAGTGATCCCATGTTCATGGATTGAATTCCTTAATATTGTTAAGATGTCATTACTCCCCAAAATGATTCATAGATTCAATGCAATGCTTTTCAAGATCCAAAGTAGATTTTTTTTTGCAGACATTGACAAGGTGATCCTAATGTTTATATAAAAATTCATGGGATCCAGAATAGCTAAAACAAGCTAGTAAAAAATGAGAAAAATGTTAGTGTACTCACATCAATTTTAACACTTGTTACAATGCCAGTAATCAAGACAGTCTGGTGCTGGCATACGGATAAACATATAGATGAATGGAGTTGAAATGAGAGTCTGGCAATAATCCCTGACATTTATAGTCAACCGATTTTCTACAAAGGCATCAGAAGAATTAAACAGTAGTAAGAATAATCTTTTCAACAAATGATGTTGGGAAACTTGATGTCTGCCTGCAAAAGAATTAAGTTAGCCCTTTCCCTCACATCTGACACAAAAAATAACTCAAAATAGGTCACGGATCTAAAAGTAAGAGTTAAAACTATAAAACTCTTAGAATAAAATAATTCTTGTAACTTTGTTAAGCAATGGATTCTTAGGTGTGACACCAAAAGCACAAGCAACAACAACAAAATAACTTGGACTTAATCATGATTAAAAGCTGTTTCACTTAAAGGACACCATTAAGCAAGTGAAAAGACAACCCACAAAATGGGAGAAAATATTTGCAAATCATATCTCTGATAAGTGACTTGTGCCTAGATCATATACAGAACTCTTACAACTCAACAATAAAATGACAACTCAGTTAAACAATGGGTAAAGATGTGAATAGACATTTCTCTAAAAAAGATATACAAATTGTCAATAAGCACATGCAAGGATGCTCAACATTATTAGTTATCAGAAAATGCAAATGAAAATTATAAAGAGCTATCAGTTAACACCCATTATAATGGGTATAAAAAAATTACAAATAATAATGTGTTGATGATGATGTGGAGAAATCAGGATTCGCATACACTACTAAAGAGACTTTAATATTTTGAAGCTGCTTTGAAAAGTGGTCTGGTAGTATCTCAAAAGTTTAAACTTAGAGTCACTATATGATCTAACAATTCTACTCCGAGATGTATACCCAAAAGTAATGCAAACATATTCACACAAAAAGTTGTATACATATAAATGTGTATAGCAGCATCATTCATAATGGCCAAAAAGTGGGGGAGAAATATCCAACAATTGAAGAAAGGGCAAATAAAATGTGGTATATCCATATGATGGAATATTATTAGGCCATTAAAAATGATAACATGTTACAGCATAGATAAACCTTGAAAACATGCTGTTAAATGAAGGAAAACAGTCAAAAATGCCCACACATTGTAAGATTTCATTTATGGAAAATATCCAGATAGGCAAGTATATAGAGACAGAAATTAGATTAGCCATTTCCTAGGCCTGTGGAATTTAGTTAAGGTAGATGGGGAGTGACCAATCACTGGCACAGAGTTTCTTTTGGGGGCGATTAAAAGATTCTAAAATGGACTGTAGTGATGGTTACACAACCTTGTACATATACTAAAAACCATTGAGTTTTATGCTTTGTAAAAGGGTGAATTGTATCTCTTGTGAATTACATGTAAGTTTATATATATAAGCGAATATGCTAGCCAAAATAAAACTAAATGAACTACAATAACAAAAAACACATCTGGGGTTATATTCAGCCCATGCATAACCAAATTGTGGTACCTAAGATAGAGTCTTTATAGGATCCCCTTCAACTTCAGGATGTTCATTTTATGGCAGAAAATCATGACCTAGGAATAAGAGGAATTAATATTTGGTATACAAGATGAAGAAGAGATTATATTTATTCAGCTGACTAGCCTTAAAGGAAAACAAGGAATAAAAGCTATGCATAATTGACCAAGCAGAGGAAAAGAAAGTTGGCTTCTAATCCCAAACTTAACACAACATGGTCTGAAGACTAAAATTTTCTCCATGGTTGAGAACACCTGATCTTATGAACCAAGAGGCAGGAAGGGGTTTCTTGGGAAGAGCAAGCAGTTCTGTGTTGATCAGGTGTTCTCAACGATGGAGAAAATTTTAGTCTTCAGACTATGTTGTGTTAAGTTTGGGATTAGAAGCCAACGCGGTTTAGAAATAGGAGTCCTGGCTAGGTGCAGTGGCTCATGCCTGTAATCCCAGCACTTTGAGAGGCCAAGGTGGGTGGATCACAAGACCAACCTGGCCAACGTAGTGAAACCCTGTTTCTACTAAAAATACAAAAATACAAAAAAGTCAGCCGGGTGTGGTGGTGGGTACTTGTAATCCCAGCTACTCAGGAGGCTGAGGCAGAGAATTGCTTGAACCTGGGAGGCAGAGGTTGCAGTGAGCCGAGATCATGCCACTGCACTCCAGCCTGGGTGACAGAGTGAGACCCCATCTCAAAAAAAAAGAAAAAAAAAGAAAGAAAAGAAAAGAAAAAAGAAATAGGAGCCATTGGTTCAAATTCAGGTACTGCCAACCATTATTATAAACTTGGACTTACCATCCCCAGGCCTCAGTTTCCTTGTCTATAAAAGAAGGCAATCGTTGCTATTCTGAAAACTTGTTGGGAGGATTAAATAAATATGGTTACTAAGTGCCTGACATATTAATTTCCACCTAATTCACTAGCATGGATCCAAATCTACCATCCTGTTCTATATTGTCATTTCTCTCTTTTAAAAAATTCACTATGTACGGTCTTTCTGTATTCTAGGGGAAGCCTAATTCGTTATCAGCATAAGAGTATGTGATTTAGAAAATAGTGTTATTTCATCTAAGGGAGAAAGAAGAATTCTCTATCACCACCACTACTACTACCAAATAGCACCAACCTGCTGCCTCTGTATTTCTTTCTTTTCTTTTTTTTTTTTTTTTTTGAGATGGAGTTTTACTCTGTCACCCAGGCTGGAATGCAGCAATGCAATCTTGGCTCACTGCAACCTCTGCCTCCCAGGTTCAAGAGATTCTCCTACCTCAGCCTCCCGAGTAGCTGGGATTACAGGTGCCCGCCATCATGCCTGGCTAATTTTTGTAGTTTTAGTAGAGACGGGGTTTCAACCTGTTGGCAAGACTGGTCTCAAACTCCTGACCTCAGGTGATCCACCTGTCTCAGTCTCCCGAATTGCTGGGATTACAGGCGTGAGCCACTGAACCTTTAGATTTCAAAATAATTTGGGATAAAGGACAGAAAATGATTTCCCTGAGAAAAATAAAACTCAGCTTTGAACCTGTAAGTTTCCTAAAGAATAATCTGGTATAAAATCCTGTGCATGCAACCAAGTGCTGCAAAGGAGAAGTACAAGGTGTTGCTGGAGAATATAGAGCAGGATGACCTAACTTTGCCCACCAGGGTCTTAAAGGAGCTGCATCACCATTTCTGCTTCTCCACTGCTCCCCACCGAATGGTTGGAAACTGGCCTTTTTGAAGTTGGTCTTTTAAACAATCATTTGCTGTCTTTAAAAAGTTTTAAATGGCTGTCTCAGTAAAAGTGAAATCAATATTCTTTCAGCCCTGGCTTTTAGCAGATAATGTCTCCCCATAAATCATGAGCATAATGACACTGGAATAATTCATCATCTCATTACATTTACAGATGATGCGCCACATTGTTCTGAAGCGAAGGTTATCTTCCCTGCCTGGGACTCCATCCAGAAACAAATAAAAGACCAAGGAACCTGATTATTTCATGGTCCGTTTATAGAAGTTGTTGTGGATCAGTTTTCTGTCTGTCAGCTACCTTTTCTTTATAGTCCTTCTGTGAACTCACTGCAGGGATATATCCTTCTAGCTCAAGACTTTCAATAACCTTTAAAACTTTATTGTTGAAGAGGTACTTGTCTAGGATGAAGATGTTCTGTGGGCTTCTTTTTATATCAGTGCCAGATCTAAGGTCATTAGTAAAACAGTCAAGGATTTATTGAGCAGCTACTATTTGTGAGGTTATGGCACTGGATGCTGACATGTTCTGTTCTCGTTGAATGTACCATCACGGGGGAAGATGATCAAGAACTCTTTACAAATAATCATACTATCATTGCTAGTGGTAAGTACTGGGGAAGAGAGACAAAGGGTGCTATTAATAAAAGAACCTCCTAACTGAACTGGTGGGGCATGAATTATAGAAGACAGCTCTAGAGCGATACTTAAGGTAAGAACTAAACATCAGGTATATCATATCTGTGGACTCAATACTTGATGAAGGACTGGATGAATGAACAAAAGCAACAACAGAGAAGCAAGGGAATGGATAAATAGTTCAGATAATGGCTCTTAATGTCAACGACTGATTCTTTATCCAGTCAAAAAGAGCTGAATTGGTAACTGTCAATGAAGATTCGTGTAGACCTGTGGCATTATCCCTTTAGTACAAAACCTTACTATTTATACAGACTGCTGAAGTCCTGGTTTGGGTAAAGGCTTCAGAAGTAAACAGACTTGAGTGTAAAGTTCAGTTACCATGTTTGCTTAATTCCACTGAAGCTTTTAGTGATAATTTCTGAATCTCAACTTCTTCAACTGTATAATAGGGATAATAAGACCTCTTAAGGCTGCTGTGAAGATTAAAAGAGAATATGTGTACCAATGCAGGAAGATACAGGGATTAAGAAGCTACGCTGGGTTTCCTAGCAAGTTTTGTTTGAATCCCTGCTGGGCTACTACCTAGCCATGTAACCTTGGCAAACAGCTATTGTTTAACATAACATATAAGTTCCATAAACTCACTGCATTATGCTAAATTGGGCAGTACAAATCACAGGGCTTATGAGGAAAATGGGGCTCAGGGCACAGCACAAAACAACTTTTTCAGTGACATGTTTAAAAAAAAGATAGAAACCTAATGTTAAAAGAAAAACTTTAGATAATTAAATTTAATAGAGTTTATTTCAGCAAAGAATGATTCATGAATTGGAAAGCCCCCAAAATTTGACTTAAATAATTTTACTACAGAATGAGTGTTACTTCTTGGTGAACAAGGGATTTGACTTGTTGCACAGGAGAGCTTGAGAGAGCTTCATGCAGCAATGTGGGCAGTCAGTATTTATAGACAGAGTAAGGAAGTGAGGTATAACAATAGCTTGATTGGTTACAGTTCGGTAGTTTGCCTTATTTGACATGGTCTGATCATTTGGCAGCCTGTGATTGACTGAAGCTCAGCTGCTATGATTGGCTGAGACTCAGCCATTTGTTACAAGAATATACTTGTAAGTTAGGTTGCATTTTGATACGTGCAGACTCAAGATATGGAGATAGCTTTAGGCCAAATTTAATTTAACACTAAAGAAACAGTAGACAACTTTACACTTGATAAATAGCTAAAAAACAATATCAAATACAGCAATATATAAATATGGCACTCCACCTGGAAAAAGACCTAGGGTTTGCCTATGGAAGTGGGGTGGAAAGGGTTGCAACTTGCAAGCTACTGTGAAGTGGCAGGAGCTGGTTATCTGGAATCCTAGGGAAAGTTGTAGCACCAGATGAGGATGGTGTGGCTCATAACGCGCATCAACCATGTTGGAGCAAACGTGTGTTGTAGCAGAACCAGATGTGCTTATCGTTGCTCTGCCTCAGTTCTCTCATCTGTAAATAAAAATGATCGTGGCACCTGCCTTGTAGGGTTGTTATAATCATGATTACACTAGATAGTTCCAGGTAAAGTGTTTAGCACTGGGCCTGGCATATAGGTTTGGTGTATTTCCCCTGGGCATTTATGATTTCATATTATGTTAAATTTGACTTAAAGAATTTTCCTAGAGGGCTGAGTGTGATGGTTCATACCTGTAATCCCAGCACTTCGGGAGGCTGAGGCAGGTGGATTACTTGAGGTCAGGAGTTCAAGACCAGCCTGGCCAACATGGTGAAACCTGTCTCTGCTAAAAATACAGAATTTAATCGGGTGTGGTGGCAAGTGCCTGTAGTCGCAGCTACTCAGAAGGCTGAGGCAGGAGAGAATCTCTTGAACCCAGGAGGTGGAGGTGGCAGTGAGCTGAGATCGCGCCACTGTACTCCAGCCTGAGTGACAGGCGAGACTCTGTCTCAAAAAAATTTTTTTTCTTTTTACTAGAGGATAAGTGTTACTTCTTGGTGAGCAAGGAATTCAGCTTGTTGCGCAGAGCCTGACAAAGGCTCACAAACCTACACAGTCATGATACCTATGCAGGGTCTCCTACTCCTTTTTCTCAAACGGGCCTGAGAGGGGAGACTGAAGACCATTTCTTCCTGAGGAGTAGGCAGGGAGGAGAAATGGCAGCCATGGCTCCCTAGACTCAAGGAAGAGACTAGGACCATAGGTAAGTGTTTCCAGTCCACCAAGAGAGTAGTCCTGTATTAGCCATCGCCTCTGTTCTAGCTGTTCCTGTGCATGGTGCTGGAGTTAAGTCATATAACCTCCCATTAGCTGTAATCCACTTCTTGGTGACTCTCCAAACTGAACCTGAATTCCAGAGGTTTCCCTATCAGTTATCACGGTTGGCCCAGCCTGCCCTGAAACCCAGAGAGGTAATTTCATCTTTCATCTGTCCTCCTTCCTGAGTGTCTGCAGACAACTGGCTAAGAACAGATATGAGGGGGCCAGGGCATGACTCACATGGTTTGTTTGGCTGAGCTAGAGAACAAAGGAGACCGGCTTGCGTGAGGAACATGAGAGTTGTTTGCAGGACACTCCTGAGGCATCAGTGCAGGCAGCTGTGTGAGCTTCTCTGGTGTGGTTTGCTTCCAACTAAATCTCCTACAAGCTCCTGAGTCATATACTCCTGAGTCTGCATGTTTCTTCTCCATGGGTGTCTACTCCCACCTGTGTGCTTGGAGGGTATAGTGCTGCCTCCTCCTTAGCCTCCATCCCTGGAATGCCTTCTGTTATAGGAGAGACCCCACTCTCCTTCTAAGAGTGACCTTAACCCCTACACCTCCATTGCCACCTTCTATTGTCACTCCTGGCTCTGAATTCATCCCTTATGCCCTTACCAATATCCCCTTGACACTTCATCCTGTATGTCTCTGGGACCCCAAGTTCTTTGATCATTGTCTTTTATTGTACCCCCACCTCCTGTCACTCAACTAAGAATAGAAGGGTGGTGCGGTTAAGAGCATAGGCTTTGGAGGCAGACAAATCTAGGCAGGAGTTCTTCCTCTTCTGCTTATAAGAGGAAAGATAGTTCACTTCTCTAAGAATTAGCTTTCTTATCTGCAAAATGGGAATAGTAGTGCCTGCCTCCTTGGGGTTTCTGAGAATTAAATGAGTAATGTCTGTGAAATTCACAGAATAGCAGCTGACAGATTAAATACTCTATTAATGTAGCTGTTGTTATTATTAAGATGCTTAACTTCTTATGAACAGTGGCAGTGGCATTGCAGAGCTAAATCCACACAGTAGGAAATTTACAACTCTTTATCCAGTGAATGAATTATCACTCATCATTAATGTTGAGTGTTCAGTTCATATATTTTTATATGAATGATGCATTCATTCCATACATTTTTAACAAACCATACTTACATTTGTCTTTTATTTTTTATTTTTTAATTTCAATAAATTTATGGGGTACAAGTACAATTTTGTTACTTGCACAGATTGCGTAGTGGTGAAATCAACACTTTTATAAAGGGTATCCATCACTCAAATAACTTACATTGTATTCATTAAATAATTTTTCATCATCCACTCCCTCACCCTTCTGAGTCTCCATTGCCTATCATTCCACATTCTACATCTGTGTGTACACATTATATATGTATGTACATACATATGCATACATATACATGCATATATATTGGTGTGAGCAACACCAACAGACACTCTGAATGAGAATGGGTGTAAATTTGTACAGTGAGAATTACATCTAGGTGGAGAAATGACTTGGAATCTTGAGTTACAGTCTGGATTGCTCCACATTTACATTTTCATATATCCCAGAAGTATGAAACCCATTTCCTCAAACTTTAAGCTTTATTAACTCAACCTTGTTCCACAAGTGCCTCCATAGAACTGTGTAGATAGAAAATACTAAAAAGACTTCTTTCAAGGACTTTTCTGTTGATTTGGGAGAATAAGGCATGTTCATATGGCTTTTAAATATCAGTATAGGTTAGCATATAATTAGTTGTTGATATGAACCCTAGAAATAATCAATGTAACGGGAATTCAGAAGTAGGAGAGTTCTGGTCCAGCTAGCAGGCGAAAGGCAGGCCATGTTGAAGGTGAGAGACTATATGAGCTCTATAAGGGATAAAGGGTGTATCTGGGAAGAAAGTGAGACTAGGGCATCCCTTGTGGGGACAACAGCACAAATTCTGTGGGAAAGCATTGGAGAGTGTTGACTTGATATTTCCATCAGACATTGGTTCTCAAAGCGAATATGACTATCAGAAGGCTTTTCAGAAATCTTTGGGAATGATTTAGGTTGTCACAACTGGGGAGACACTACTGTCATTTAATGAGTCGAGTCTGGAAGTTTCAGACATCCTACAATATGTGAAGTAGACATAGAAAATGGTAAATTTTCCCGAGTCCTGGATAACTTTCAGATGTCCTGCTGGACATTCATGTGGTTGAAAATCTGCATATATTTATTTTATGTATAACCGAGGCTACATGATTGATAGAGATAGATATAGATAGATAATGCTTTAGTATTATTACATTTTCCAGGACTGCAACTACAGAGGATAGGTTATAGTTGACTACCTTCAGAGTTCTACCAAGCATTGTTCACCATTTCAGAATATCATATCACCAATCAACAATGACGGCACCACTCATGGAAATTTCACTGTAACAATTGGTTTGAGTTTGTAGCTGTCAGACTCACGGTAATTCTATGCAAGTATATATGATTGTCCTTAGTTCTTATTTCAAACTGTCAAATGGAAGGTGAAAGAATGAACAATATTCTGTGAGTATTCTAACTTTTTAAAAATCCACAATGATTTCATATAAATGGATGCACAGATCAGTATGTCTTCTAGTGTAATCATGCCTGAGCACTTATATTTTAAAATGTTATTTTATTATAAGTTAATTTTCTCTATTTCTCCTCTATCTTGTAGTGAAATCATCATGTTAATATTTTTGAAACTGTTGGTTGTGTTGTCAAATATTCATAATAGAAAGGAGATGTAGGGCTTGATAAGCAATAAAAACTCCTGGATTAAGAAATCAAATCTGAGAATTACAAGGACATATTTGCTTAAATTCACTGTAGTGGGGGCTGGGTTGGGCATGGAGTGGGGTCAACCTTTGTTTAGCTTTACATCTTTCTCCTTAGTGCCAAGATAACTGGTTTGCTCAAATACATCAATTTTTAGTGATTTATTTTAGCAAGAGGTAGATACGCCTTTATACCTTTTCCATATTTAAATTATTTATATCTGATATGGATGTTTATGGAATAATGGATATGGCCAAGGAAATGGCTGTTGTATGGCTTCTTTATCAGCATCTTCAATGCATCAAAATGCTTTCCTTCTGTTTAAATACCATAGCTGCAGAAGGGTCTCCACTGAGAAGGATTATCTGAATAAGCCACTTTTGTGATAAGAACACACCCCAACAGCCTTTCCCCCTGTTCAGCTTATGTAGTTAAGCTCTACAGAGAAGTTTCTCTTTTTTGTTTTTACAAACTAAGCAATGCTTTTCCCCTGACAGATGGCTGAGACTTTCCAGAACTCCATGCTTCTCCAGAAACTATCCCTCAGGCAAGTCTTAGGTCCACTTAAACCAAACTTTGGCAAGAGGGAGAAATCTCATGTTTCCTCAAAGAGAAAATCAAATGGCAAGGCATGGGAATAAAGTCTCCAACAGCTGGAGCTAGAAATTATTCATAATTAAGGTGAGCGATTTGGTGTCAGGATAAATCCTAAGCCTGGTTTCCCAATATTCGAGGATGGCAGGATGTATCACAGGGTCTTGTAAGATTCTACCAGGAGAAAATAAACGTGTTGCTTTCACTTAGAAAACAAGTATATTTTATATGTCACTTTAATAAACAAGAGAATGAAGTCACAAAATCAATAGTGATCGGTTACAGAAACATGAGCTGCGTAGTACTGGTTAGGTGTTTAACAAAAAGATCATGTAGACCCAGGCTCAAAGATCCCCCAGTCATTGTTTAAGATGTGTTTCCATGTTGAGGGCTAAATAACCAGGAAACAGCAAATGTAGTGCTCATTTTATGTTGAGATTGCAGCCAGATGCCATCTTTGCTGTTCTTGGGTCTGACATACCCATTAAGGAGAGGTTGTTTAGACCCCAAATGGTATGCTAAATAAATAAAGCTTATTGGTGGTGAGGATGCAGCTTTGATTGCTCTGAAAATTAGACATTTTCACTGAGAAAATGCTTTTTGTAATGTGATACAGTCAATAATTTTGATCCAAGAATCATTTCAGGATGGTTGCCTGCTGCTGAGTACACCAAATATACTGACATTGGTTTGGGTTTTGGTTTTCCAGGAAGTTGTTTTGGCATCAGGTAGACATTGGCTAAAACTGTCAACTGGGCAATATTCAACAGTATGGTCATGTTTAAGAGCTTGGGCTTTGCAGGCTAATAGATTTGGGTTTAAAACCCCAGACTCTCTACTCATGAGCTAGGGGTCTTCTGGGAAGTTACTATAAAAGCAACAACAGTAACAACATTGTATTATGAACAATTTTCAGCATAAACAAAATTAGAGAAAATAACTCAGTGATCCCCTGTGTACCCATCACTAGCTTCAAAAATTGTCAATATTTGGAGCAAGTTATCTAACCATGTTCTCATCAGTAAAATGGAATTCATAATAATTCTCACATTCAAGAGTTTGTGTAGGGATTATAAAAGCAATAGTATATATATTTGACCTTTAAGCACAGAGGCTGGAAAATAATAAGTGCTCTCAAAAGTTTATTCCATTTTGAACTAGGAATACCTTTGGTTTAAAGACACAGCAACTTATGCTGAATGAAAAGTAGGATCTTTGTGGTTTTACTGGCCTTTAGAATTTCACAAAGAATATAGCCCCTTAGCATAAAATAATCAGATCTTATATTTAAAAAATAACCCCCCACACAGTTCAGGGATCTGATGCTGAGCTAGCCAAGGCTGTGTCTCAGCAAAAATTCCAAATGACCCACGAAAGGCAAAAATTTCCTTAAAGAAGATGATACTGTCCTTGAAAAAAAAAAAAAATCATTGCAATAAAACAAAAAGTTTGTGGCTAGAAAATCTTACCCCAATGAAGGAATATCCTTTCTGCTCAGGTCTGCAGGCCACCAGTGCTATAGATGACCTCAGAGTGAATAGCAGTTCTGCCATCTGCCATTCCCTTTTGGCTGTTCTCAGAGGCCTTTATGGCAGTGAGGGAGAGCATTCTTTTGGTGATAGAAATAGTTGCTGCTCTTGGGTTAGACTGAGAAAGTTTTGCTAAGCTTCAGGATCCAGAGTGAGTAATTTACAGAAAGCACTCAAGGGTCTATTAGATGGGGTTCCCCTGCCTGGAGAGGTGTTGGGGAAGGCTAGTTTTCTAGGACAAAAACTGAGCTGCTTTGCCGAGCACATCAAAAAAGGGGGTGCTGGGGGGAGAAATGTAGTTTTAACCTTGATTTGTAGCAATTATTATGACCTTCAAAGAGTCATTTGTTAGGGCAAATAAGGATATAGAATTTTTAAAATCCAAAAAGTGGGTTACTTATTTTGGAGCCAAAGCAAGTTAATTTTAAAATGGGATCAACACCATAGAATAAATACTTCTAGGTCTTATCCTGCCATTTATACTGGTGTGACCTTAACCTATCCTATCTTCAGTTTCCTTGTCTCAAAAATGGAGATTATAATAGTCTCCCTACTCTGAGGTTTTTGCCAGGGAGAAAGAGATAACATAGGTAAATACATGTGCATTGCTTTTAAATACTAGGTAAAGACTCATATCATCATCATCACAATCATCAACATGGTCATCATTAGTATTACTATTTTGGTGAGTTGATCAATGATGCTACTGGATGGAGAACTTTTTCTGAATGGCATTTCTCTTGCCATCGGCTTGGACATAGGCAGGCAAACTCAATGTGGAAATTTTGATGCAGTAATTATTTGTTTTTCTTATACCAAATTGCAGAGAATCCATACATGTAAGTACTGTGCGCTAACTGATTCCACCACTGAAACTCCATGGAATCCATACAAAGCACACCTCTTCTCTTCTCCTTGGCATCCAACTTGCTGGCTCTACATCTGCTTTCAACAATGAGTCAAGGCTGTATCTGGCAAGATGGAAGTTCAAAATAAACAACAAAATCTATTTATTTTGGTTTTGATCTTAGCCCTGGGTCTTTTATTAAGTATTCAGAACTGATTTAATGAATGAAAAAATGAATGAATGGTATACATTTCCATTGTCTATTCTGCTTCTTTTCCCTAGGGAATTGGGTTAGGCCATGATTTCCTTGTTTTTTTCCTGTTTGTTTTATCTGCACAACCCTAAATTAAACCGACTAGTTCCATTCATGTGTTTCTCTCTTGATTTATGAGCACCTAATTTCTTATTTTTACTTAAACAGAAGTTAAATAGTAAAAACCTTGGAGTATTTAATTTTACTTAATTAAATTTTTTTTTTAAATAAACATTTACCTGAAAGGAGTATTGAATTTTGAAAAGCAACTTCAACAAATCCCTTTTTGAATGAGTACAATAATGGTTGAAGAGGGCACAATTCATGATGAATTAATTTGAAAGTATAATAGATTTAAAAGTTTTTTAAAGGGGCTAATATAGAAAAGCCCAAACAAATTATTCAGAATTTTTGGATATTATTTAGAGAACACGCTTTCTTGCATGATTGTTTCTTATTTTTCTCCTTTGTGGTTGCTTGAGTACCACTATAGTGACTCTGTTATAATGAAATTGTTTAACACAAAGTATGCTAAGCAGTTAATACTTTATAATTATATTTTAAGGTATGTATTGTTATGCTTTTTAAACCATAAATTTAAAAATAAGGCTCAGAGATGTTGAATATCTTATCCAACGTTGCACCAGTGGAAAGTTACAAGCCCAAGGTTTGTGTCCTGATTTGACAGGCTCTGAATTCCAGATTCCAAATTTGCTGTCGAGCAGAAAGTGATTTGCACTAGAAAAGTAAATTGATTTCCTATGTAGGCAGACTTCTCACATAAGTAAAGGACTTGTGAGATCTTTAACTTTACATTGCCTTTACATTACACTGGTCTAGTCAGTAAATAGTCCCATGATTGCCCATTCTCCAAAGTTAAGTGACCAGTTAGAGAAATAAGATCAGGACCTGCAGCCTCATATTCTTGAGATCTCCTTTAGTGACAAATCAGAGATGATATCTTGTTAAGAGAAGGTAAATTTTTGCAACTATTCTGTGTGTTGAAACAAATAAAAATAGATAAATTGTAATATTTAGTAAAAATATTCATAGGCCATAATTCAAATTAGAGTTGCAGGAAGAGTAAGTGGGAGGTTAAAAAAAAAAAAAAGGAGAGTGAACTTCTGATTCATTTGGCAGTGAATAAGGAGGGAAAATAACATGTTTGGGCTATAACTGGGAAGGAAGATATTGAAAATAATACTAAGTGAGGATTGGAGATTAAACACTTTCTTTCCCCAATGTTAGTGGTGGCGTACTCCCAACTTCTCCTCTCCCCCTTCACCAAATTACCTCTCACCATGGTTACCTCCACATTCCTAAATCCAACAGACATTCTTTATCTTCATCTTAGTTGGCATCCGAGCATCACTGGTACTATTGCCTACTGTTTCTTCCCTTTCTCTGATTTCTGGGCACAATTCTCTCTGTTTTTTTTTTTTTTTCCTAGTGGTCCTTGTCCTCCTTTGTAGGTTCTTCTTCTTTTACCCAGCCATTAGTTGTTGGAGGTCCTAGGCCCTCTCTTCTTATTCTAATTTCTCTACCCAGTGATCTCATCCACCCCTGTGGTTTCAAGTTGCATATATACTCAGATGACTCATGGTTTTATCTCCAGTCTTGATCTTGCCCTTAACTCCAGACCCATATATCAACTGTCTACTTACCATCTTTTGAATGCCTTGAAGGTACCTCACATTCAGCATGTCCAAGACTGAGCTCATGATCTTCTCTCCCAGGCCTGGTCCTCTTCCAGGGCCTCTCTTGCTGAACAATGCCACTGTTCTGTTTACTTGTTCACGCAGAAGCCGAACAGCTAATCTCTCCCTTAACCCCCTTATTTATCACCAAGTTCTACTGACTTCACCGACTAAATCTCCCTTGAATCCCATCTACCACTGTCTACCTCCTTGGCCATCACCTTAGGCCACGCCACAATGATGTCTTTTCTGAACACTGCAGCTTACCCTTGGACTGATCTACCTGCATCCACGCTGGCCTCTCTACCATCTTGTCTCTACCCTGCATTTTCAAAATGTAAATTACATCATGTCACTCCCAAGCTTAGAATCCTTTCATTATTTTTCACTCTTCTTAGGACACAGTCAGAAATCTGCCCCATAACTCACCAGGTGCTACCTAGTCTAGGGGAGTGGTTCTCAAAGTTTAGTCTTAGAATACATCAGCATCACCCAGTAGTGTGCTTTGAAATTCAACATCTTACGTCTCACTTTAGATCTGCTGAGTCAGAAACTCTGGGGAAGGGGTCCAACAGATTGTGTTTTCACAAGCCCTCCAAGTGATTCTGATGTATGTACTCAAGTCTGAAAACCCCTGCTCTAGGGCCCACCTACCTTTCTGGCTATATACAGCCTCTTGCTCTCACCATTCCAGCCTCTCATAGCTTGCTTTTATTCCCTCATCAAGTATATGTTTCCTCTTACCACAGGGTCTTTGCACAACTCTTCCGTTTTCCTTGAGCACTTCTCCCTTTTCTCCTTCCCTAGTTAATGTCTACTTCTCCTTTAGGTCTCAGCTCAATACAGCTGCCGAGGACCAATTTCTCCTAATGATATATATTGCTCCTTTATAACACTTAAAACAGCTGTGTATTTGTCATTTTTGTGTGGTTATTGATTAACATCTATCTCCCCTACTATACTATAAATGCCAAAAGAATTGAGACAGTATTTATTTTTGCTTATTATCTGCACTATTTAGTTCTAGGATAGTAATAGTACATACTCAGATATTTGTTGAATGAATGAATGAATGAACTTTCCCATATAGTCTCTGCATACTGTTTGAGAGCACAGGCATATTGGAATCCTCATGGGCAGCTCCCAGTCCCCTCATTTTATAAAATGGAGATACCTACCTCATAGACTGGTTGAGGCAATTATATGAGGTAATACATAAACAGAACCTAGCACAGGACTGGGCTCACAAGTCCTTCATAAATCTTAGCTCTGATCATCATTATTATTATACTCTACTATTGTTATTTCAGTTTCCATACTCTCCCTCAATCGTAATGGTTGAGTGTGGTTGGAACCAAACAGTATAATTCTTGGTAAGTATGTACATTTTAAAATTATGAGATGAAAATAAATGGTTGTGCATTTTCTCCATTTTTTAAAAAATTATGTATCACCCAATGTGTTTGCCCCAGAAAGTTCTTGTTAGCCCTGTCACTGGTTTCTAATGCCATTCATTTATTAATTCAGCAAATAATTAGGGAATACATTGATGTATTGTGCTGGATTCTAGGGATGCAGTTATGACCAAGATAGGCATGGATCCACATGGAGTTCACAGTCAAGTGGAGAATAAGATATTAATAGTGCAGTGAGGAAATACTTCACCACAGTGCCACTGAAAATGATAAAGACAAGTACAAGGTCCTATGTGTTTGTGAAACTGGAGGACCAATAGGCAAAGTGGGGATTTTCCACCTTGAGGCCACCTTTGGCTTTCAGATAGAAGCCACCTGACATAAACCAAACTAACTAATTGGTGTTCATGGCAGCATGTTATGCAAACCAAATAGGTGAAATTGATGCATTTCTCCCAATCTGAATCAAACTGGTCTCAATATGTGTTAATTCAGTGTGTTCCTACGAGCAAGGTTTCCATGAAAACCAGCTAAAAGGGGAACACAACTGGGAGCAGTGGCTCACACCTTTTATTAGTCCATTTTCATGCTACTGATAAAGACATACCTGAGATTGGGTAATTTATAAAGAAAAATAGGTTTAATGGACTCACAATTACACGTGGCTGGGGAGGCCTCAATCACGACAGAAGGTGAAAGGCACGTCTTACATAGTGGCAGGCAAGAGAGAAGTGAGGCGAAAGGGGTTTCCCCTTATAAAACCTTCAGATCTTGTGAGACTTACTACCACGTGAACACTGTGGGGGAAACTGCCCCCATGAATCAAGTATCTCCCACGGGCTCCCTCCCACAACACATGGGAATTATGGGAGCTACAATTCAAGATGAGAGTTGGGTGGGGACACAGCCAAACCATATCATGCCTGTAATCCCAGAACTTTAAGAAGCCAAGGCAAGTGCATTACTTGAGCTCAGGAGTTTAGGCCTGGGAAAGGAGAAACCCTGTCCCTACAAAAAAAATTACAAAAATTAGCTGGGCATGGTGGCACACACCTGCAGTCCCAGCTAGTTGGAAGGCTGAGGTGGGAGGGTTGTTTGAGTCCAAGAGGTTGAGACTACAGTGAGCTATGGTTGTGTTACTGCACTCCAGCCTGGGTGACCAAACGAGACCCTGTCTCAAAAAAAAAAAAAAAAAAGGGAGGTGGGGAGCAATATAAGGGAAAAGCCAGGTGGGAAGCCTGCATTACTAAGATGCCTCCCAGCTGCTTTCTATGCACACTTAGCATTTGAAAACTATTCCTTTCTAGGCCCTCTGCCTGATTTCCCTTTGGCTGGCTCTGATTTCTTTACCACTCTGAACACCTGGGGCCGAGGCTCTTTTTCATAGTAGTTTGAAAGCAATCCTTTCTCTTCCTTTTTACTCAGTTTGATCCAGGCCTTAATCTTTGAACAGCATCAAATATTCTTTGCCATTTGATAAAGATGGGGCTGGAGGAATCCAGAGTTTTCAAAAGCAGGTCTTGCGTTACCGTTGGAGATCCAGTGAGTCTTTCAGCAAGACTAACTCTAAATCATCCAGGCTCAATTAGTTTATTTCAAAGAAATACCCAGGTGTTGTTTGACCTTCAAACATATGGGCTACTGAAGTAAATGAAAGTCTTGCCTGTTCCCATAATGCCGAGGGAACTAGATGGGGCAATTCTTTTTCATATTCTCTGAGTTTTGAGGAGGGATTATTAGGTTTGGGCTAAATGAATTATTTGCTTTAGTAATATGCTCAGCAGTGGGCTGCAGTTGCCTTGCTGAGGGAACAGCCAGATGCGAACTGTCACTAAGCACCACTAAAATAGGGAGAGATATGTAGAAAAACTGGGCCACTGTAGGTGGAGCTTGAGCTCTAAGATGTGGGGATAACAACCTAGGCTACAGGGAGACTCAATGAGGTAGGTGGATGAGTTGAGTGTTGTGTGAGGGGCTCAGTTGCTTGACAGTGGGAAAGTGTTGGTACTGCAGAACCAGGGTGGTTTTTTGTTTTTTGTTCTTTGTTTTCCCTCCTCTCTTGTCTCCTACCTTTCCTCTCCCCAGCACTACGCGTGGGCACCGTCCTTTAAAACTAAGACTCCTGACTTGGTATGTAAAGATTTTTTTGGTTTTTGTTCAGACTGTTCTACCCAGAGTTTTTGGGGTTTTAGTATAGCAGCCTGTGTTTTTGTACCTTACATGTTTTCTAAGAATTGGAGCTGCGTTAAAATAATTGTCCAGTGGCCAAGTGTATGTTTTTGGAGCTAGAAAGACCTGGTTTCAAATCATAATCCCTCCTGCTTATTAGCTGTTTGACAACAGGAAAGTTGCTTAACTTCTCTGAGGCCCAGTTTTCTCAGGTATAAAATAGCGCTGATAATATTTTAGCATTTCACAATGTACATTTCAATGAAATTTTAATTTGCATCCAATCAAAATGGGATTTAATGATCATATACATTTGGAAAACCCTTTAGACTGTTTTCCTCTTAGATTTGATAATGCATATTTTCAGATTAAAGTCCCTGGGAACTTGTGCAGGAAATGAAACTGTTTAACCCCAAATGTGAAAATGTAGTTAGGATCAGGAGGCTTTTTCTTTTGTAGAAATACAAATGATCTCATAGCATGATTGTAAGGGTTACATAAAAATTTAATATAAATGCTTTCCACATTATCTGGGTCATAGTAATCAAAAGTAGTGAGAATTATCAGTGTATAAATATTATTGAGGATTTTTGTCTTCAAAAACAAAACTAAATTTGATACATCTGGGTTGTGACCACAGCCGTTAACCGTATCAGCGTTTGCCAGTTGGAGGTTTACAGAATTCAGCTCTCACTGGTGGCTACTGGAATGGTTGCGATTTATTGAGTGCCCACTATGTGTCAGGGAATCCATTAGGTACCTCAGTAGAGAGTCATCAATATGTTTAATGGTCCCAACTACTCGGCAAGCTGGATATTATTCTTTTGTTCATAGATGTGGAAATTGAGGCTCAAAGAGAATAAGCGCACTGCCCAGGGCAGTGTAGACACTCAACTGTGGAGGCTGGAAATTAGCTTGATTTGTTCGGCCCAAAGCCCTTGACTATTCTCAGCTGGCATTCTACAAACCCTGGAAGATATTCTCAATAAGCCTAATTGAAATCAACCACCTGACCAACGTGAGGCAGCATAGGACTAAATGTGCTGGGAAGGTCACACTTTAGCCATACCAAAAATGTTTCCTTTATGGAATTCAGCTTGTTCACTCATCCCAAAGACTTGCACACATCGTTCCCTTTGCCCAAAGCATTCTCCCTGTGTTGTCTTTCTTGGCTGTCTCTCACTCATCCTTCAGGTCCTGGGACTGATGTACTTCGTCCAGAAAGTCATTCCTAACTCTCCAAGTCACAGGCAATGCCTCTTCCATAGAGGCATTAACACTCTGCACTTGCCTTGTCACGGCTCTTTCTCACTGTCATGCCTTTCACTTGTCCATCTTCCCAACAAACTGTGAGCAGGAACCAGGTCTATGTCAGCATTGTGTCCCCAACACATCACACACAGTACTGCATAGACATTTACTGATGAATGAATGGTGTTCATTCAAAACCTCTATGGGAAAATTATTTATACCTTAGATTAATAAGAAGTGGGACAATAATTTGTTGAATAAGTATCTCCTGTTTGGCATGCAAGAGCTTCAAAAACATGATTTAATGGAATTTTTGGCATTAGAATGTTGAAAATCCCTGCATTAAACCATACCTGCTACTAAACTATAAGGAAACCTTTGTACTACGGTGAGACTGTTGAGAGATGGGGCCTGTTTTGGCTGAGTCTATAGAACAGTGCACAGTTTTCCAGATTCAGAAACTCATTTTCTAACAGGCTTCCGAGTTGGAGGTGGTAGAGGTGTGCAGTGGTGCGATCTCGGCTAACTGCAACCTCTACCCCCCAGGTTCAAGTGATTCTCATGTCTCAACCTCCCAAGTAGCTGGGATTACAGGTGCGTGCCACCACACCTGACTATTTTTTGTATTTTTAATAAAGACAGGGTTTCACCATGTTGGCCAGGCTGGTCTTGAACTCCTGGCCTCAAGTGATCTGCCCACCTTGGCTTCCCAAAGTGCTGGGATTATGGGCATGAGCCACTGTGCCCAGCCTCTCTCTCATTCTTAGAATACATTTTTAAAGTCCTGGTTGTTATTCCCATTACAGCTGAGGAAGCATAGGCTTTGAGAAGTTTTGCAACTTGACAAAGACACACAGCTAGAGAGTGGTGGAGCAAGCATTCAAATCCAGGTCTGTCTGCCTCCAAAGTCCATTTTGCCCCACTTATGCTGCCCTGTCTTCTCAGATACGAGCTTTCTTCTCCATGGGAGTTACACTGACAAAGTAATTAGTACTGGATCTTGGTGAATAAGTTCCCTCTGGAAATTAATCTTTGCAGCAGAAGGGTCCAGTGAGCTTAAAAATCAAGGCAAATATGCTTAAACGTTCTGTATTCTCATCCTATTTAGGCTATTGTGTCATCTTCCTCAATGCCAAAAACATTCTGATGGTGACAAGAAGAAATATTTATTAATGTCAGAACACCTATTTCCTTTGTTAATTCTGAATCTGCACTTAGCCTTTGAAATCTAATTCTCCTTAGGTTCCATTTTTTTTCTTGTTGATTGAGAGTACCCGATGTTAGGTTTACTCTAATTTGACACTAGTTATGGTTTTGTATGCAGGGAATCACCCTGGTTTTAAGGGGCTGCCTATCTCAAAGGTTGATGGATTATTTCCTGCAAAGATTTCCATAGATGAATTCTTAGAAGCATTTGATTTTGATCTTACCTACTTCATGGCATAACTGGAAGGCAATGGGAATGTGGGAGATTGATTCCTTTGAGCACGTTCTCAAAAAGTGGCATATTTTCAATCATATATTATGGTAATATCTTGACATGTTAGTTGTTTCGGTTAAAATGAAAAGATGTTAGGGAAGCAACACGAAAGCAAAGGGCAAGCCTGTTCGATACGTGTTGGAAACATCAATGCTAAATAATGGGAAGTTAGAAAAGCTAACCAAAGCCTGCCATCATTTGTGATGCATGCCCCTCACCACAAAGGTCAAAGGCGTCCTTGCTCCCTGCTTGTGCCCCCTAGCTTCAGAACCCGACCATGCAGCCCATCTGCCCGTGCAGCTGACTGTGACTGACAGGCACTAATGAGTATCAAGTGTTTGGCACAGGGCAGGGCACAGCACTATAGCACTAAGTGAGGATTTTTATTCTGTCCATTTCACTTCTTGAGATCTATTCTTATTTGGTTTCTACGTTCTGAAGGTTTAATTGGGGGTTTGAGTCTCCTTTTGATGATTAACAGGCCAATGCCTAAAGGAGTGGGCCCTTCCCAGGCTTCATTCCCATTTAAATGAAGAGACTCATTTTTCTCATAGTTTCTCAAAGCTTTGTCTGAGGAATCCCTGCCTGAGATTCACCTGGGGTCCCCCCCTTTTTTTTTTTTAATGTCCCCATTTACAATACCTGCATTTTGGAGAGTGAGTTTAGAACTTTAACGAGCTCCTCAAGGGTGACTTCTTAGCAGTTCTTCAGCCTTATGACCACTGGCAGGGATTCAGAGAAGGGAGGAGCTGGGAGAGGCCTGGGAGGTCATATAGTCGGTTAATCCCTGTTATTTGACAGATGAGGTAAATCGAGGCACAGAGCAGAACCAAAGTTGTTGACAGAGCTCAGGCAAGACCCGAGTGTGGGCTCTTCGGATCTCTCCCAGGCTCCAAGGCCAAAATCACCTTTCTACACTGTAGCTGACATTTCCTTTACAGCTCTGGAAGTAGAGTATGAATTTGTTCTATAAGCCTATATTTAAAAGGACGGAATGGTAACTTATTGAAGTGCCCATTGCAGTACCATCCGCTTTTGATCTCAAGCAGTAACATCTCAATTAACCTATTCAAAATTGCTTTGTGATCTCTCATTGTCCTCAGAGTAGGGTTCAAGTGGATAACAGCCCCTCTCTGTGACTGGCACTCCCTTCTCCAAAGCATCTGTCATTCCTCTCCTCTCCTCCACCTACTTCACACTCTACTCTCCAGATAATAACTTTTTCAGTATGAGAGAGCCGTATTCATTCCTCTCAAGGGTTCACACATGTATTCTCTCTGCACTGTTTTTCTAGCAAAGCTATTTTGGATGTCAGGTGATATCTTTTCTCCTCTGGAAAGCTTTCTCTGACCTCCCAAGTGCAGGTTACAGACTTTCCCAGGAACCTACCTTGCACGCTGTGCAGCTCCTTTCAAATGGATTGATACCATGTTGCAATTGTTTTTATGTTTTTCTCCCCAAATATATTTTATGCTCTACAGTACAGGAAGCATGTTTAATTGAAGTGTACCTAGGACACAGTACCTGGCACCTAGAGGCACCTAATAAACTATACAGCAAATAAATGGCGGGATTGGTAAATCGTAGAAGGTGATGTGGGTTAGGGCAAGCTGGGGTCCATCATGAAAGGTTTTGGTTCTGAGTGGAAGATGTTTGTCTGGACCTAGTCCATGACAATGATCCAAGGCTTCTTGATGAGGGTGTGGGGGGAATATTACCCTGGCAGCAGTGAGGAGCTTGGCTGGGAGTGAAAAGAAGCTAGAAACCACATGAGAATTATGATATGGCTGCCACAGTCCAGACTCAAGGCCATGACAGTCAGGAGCAGGCCTGTCGCTGTAGGAATGATAAAAAAAAAGAATTCATCCCAGAAATGCTGCTTGTGAAATAAGAGCACTTGATAGAAGAGAGTCAAAGATCATTCCTAGAGGGATCATCCTTTCTTTCACAGGTTCATTAATTTATTAATTCAGCAAACATTGATGTACAAGGCACTGGTGTATAGCAGAAAATAAAACAGACATGGTCCTTGCCCTCCTGAAAGTAAGATAGATAATAGATAAGTAAACAAACCAAAAGAAAGAGTGCTTAATATAACCAACAAGGAATCAACTTCATGAATGAAATTCAATAATTCATGTAAAGCATTTGGTACAGTGCTTGCTTGGCATGTAGTAAAAACTCAGTAAATATTATCAGGTTCCTCTCCTCCACTGATCATCTCATGAAAATAAAGGGGTCTTCTGTTGTGTCTCATAGCCATTAAATGAATCACACTAATGGCTGCCATATATCAAGTGCCTGTTACATAACAAGTTCTATATCATGGGCTTTGCATGTACTATCTTCTTACAACAACCTTGTAAGATAGCTACAATTATCCTTTTTCACATAAGGAATCAGAAGCTAAAATAAGTTAATTTTCAAAATTTCTAGGGCTAGTAAAGAGAAATCCTTAGGCGTGCTCATCTCACAAATTCTATTCCCTTTCCATTGTCAAATATGGTTGCTGTCAACTAGTGTTTTGACCATCTGCTTTATGATGGATCTGATGGGTTCTTTCGACTTAGCTATCCACTCAGGTAACTGAAAGAACATGCAAGTAATAAGGAGCAAATGGAAGCAATTACATATGGCTCAGCTACCCACATCCAGGCGTGGACAACTGTGTGCTCCTTCCTGACTTCCAATGTACATCTTTGAACTGAGAAGACATTTGAATAAAGTCATTCTGTGACTCTTTGAGGAAAGTGTTTATTTCTGTATGTTTGGAACTCTTAGATCATAGAGCATCTACAGTATTGTTTAACTCAAATTCTGAGTGCCTACAGTGTTAGGACAAAGAGTGTAGGCTCTGTTGATGTCCTGTCTTTAGTAAACTGAAATTGAACAGGTCACTTAATACATTCTAAGCCACATTTAGTTATTTATAAAGTTGGAACAAATAGGATCACAACAGAAACACTATCTCATAGGACGCATTTGGGATTTAATGAGTAAAAATAAAGTATATTCTTAACTCGTGGCAATTTTGCATTTAGCAATGTCTGGAGACATTTTTGGTTGCCACAACTTGTTGCTGCTGGTGTCTAGTGAGTAGAAACTAAAAATGCTACTAAATATCCCACTTTGCAGGAGACAAACCCCTCAACAAAGAATTATCTGTTCTAAAGCATTACTAGTGCTACTAGTGCCAGGGTTGAGACACCCTGATGTATATCCTAGGAACACTTGGAAAATCCCTTGGAAACACTCAGATGCATGACATCCAGATGAAAATGCATCTAGGGTATTGACTAAATATTTCACTTTTCATCTAAATATTTTGAAGTCATGAAAAGAATATTTCCATTAGTCCATTTGGGATGTGGTGTGGGGCGGTAAAGTTCTTTGTCAGTTGTTTAAGAGTTTCACAAAGCTGAATTCACATCAGACTCTAAGCTCTGTTTCTTTCATTTCAGGAGTGGCTCACATATAACATCACTTTGGGAATGGAGGTTTATTTGTTTTTATGTAGTTTTGTGTAACTTAAAAGCATCTTGAATTATTAAACCAGTTATTTTCCAGGCCTGCAAATGTTTTCAGCATGTCGCCCTGTTTCCCTGAGTCAGCACATAGTATTGTGTCTTGGAAGACCTCACTCAAAACCATTTCCTTAAGATGTTGCTATTTTTCTTTTGGATTGTTATACTTGGGGTGCTTATTCTGACCAAAGAGGGCATGTTTCTTCCAGATCTCCTCATTCAAGGACCTGTTGGGAATTCTACTCAGGGTGAAAAGGGCACGGACCATAATTTCAGGCTAAAGAGGATCTTAAGGGGTCATTTAATATTTTCCCCTGATGCACTGGACTCTTGCTTACTTCCAGCCAGCAGCCAAACCATAAGGTAAATCTTCCAGCTCACATTTTATGAGACAATAAGAGTACTTTGAATTACAACTAAAAAATTCTTTTTCTGCTTCAGAGCCAAATGCTTTTACAAGAGTCAGGAAAGAAAAAAAAGAAAAAAAACCCGCTCAAGTCAAATTGATGAAAACCAGTCAAAATATGTCCTTGCTGTGGCTGATACAGTGCTCCTGGCTGGTCCCAAAACACAGAAGGCGTCTTCAGGCACCACCACTCTCCACACTGACTAAACTAGATTTGTGTCAACTGCATGAAAGCTGCAGTCCTGCACCACACATTTCCTGAGATTATTATTGAGAATTATCAGACCTGTTTTGTTCATTACCAGGAAGCTGAAAAATGACTTGCAAAAAGAGGCTGAAAGCTTTCTACAAGCCAGTACAGGCTGACTTTTAAATAAAGCTCTTGAATCTATCATTCAGGGGCTAAAACCTCAGGGAGGTTATCCTTCATAATAACTCCATGGAAATTTCTATTGAAATTCATGGGCGCCCTAGGGATGGTTAGTCCCCCCTCCCATCTAAGTTTGTTCACTTAATATGCACTCATCTCATATGATTTGCTTTTAAGGAGCAAATGTGTTCATTCTTAATTTTTATTTTAAACAATATTAACTCATGCAGAAGCAAGAGAAAGAGATTTTCCCCTCTTAATGTCAAGAAATCTGAATTCTGCTTAAGGAAATCATGCAATTATACCCTGTGAGAACTGAAAAGGACCCAGCTCATCATCCAACTCAGTTTCATAGACCCAGAGAGGCTCCTAAGATACCCAAACTAATTATGCCTGAATGGGGAATAACGGAGCCCAGCCAAAGATCTTTGTGCTGTAATACACATGGCACCCGAGGTCTTACTGATGTTAATTGTTCTCTTTGTTGTTTTCATCTGAGACTAGACGGTCCAGCTCTTATTTCTCCTGATATTCCTAACAGTTCATTAATAATCCCTGTCCCCTTCATCCCCATCTGACTTTGAAGAACCTGAATTCATCTAGGCTTTGATTAGTGGTAATTATTTACCTGTCAGACTCCAGCTGGAGTGCATCACCGAAGCTGAGTCACATAGCTTTGCTTCCAGTGACTGCTTTCAAACAATTAAATCAGAGAACCACCTGTGTAAATATGTAATATTTGGTGATAAGAAAATGATTAGGCAATGCAGCCTGAGCTGAACTTGTGAAAAATACTGAATATTTCTCCCTCGGGCTTTTTACACATGCCTTTAAGCATTTCTGATCTCAAGAACAAGGTCAGGTTATTTTCCCACCCTTCCTACACCTTGTTTGTTTGGAAAATGTAGCTAATCTAATATCTCTAGATTTGGTTTGTTTGAAAGCATTAAAATTTTAAGGGAATCATCTCATGTGTAAGCTGAAAGAGAGGTTGAAATAAGGTGAAACACTAACCAGTAATTTTCTTTTTCAAAGCCAAAAAGTCGACCTCAACAGATAAACTGACAATCAAAACTCATTTTGGACAATGGTATCTGTCCTTATTTGTATTTAGTACTTCTATGGTGGGATTGCAAGGGTAGGATCATGGCAAGAGCAAGAGCTTTGTAGTCATAAACCAGGGATTTGAATTATCACTTTAACACCTAGTAGCTATGTGACCTTTAGCACATTTTGAGCCTAGGTTCCAAATCTGTTAAAAAAAAAAAAAAAAAAAGACATAATTCCTAACCTTATCTACCATGTCATGCCATATGTAAATTACTGAGCTCTCTTCCTGCTAAGCAAACATCCACTCTGCCCCTACTCCAGAATAATAGACCAGAAAATCTATCTTCTTTAGCAAGCCACAGTCTTAAATTGTTGGTGATTTTTAAAAGTTGCTTTTTGGTGGAGAACAATAAGCAATAAGTGATACTGCCAGAAAACAATTCTGAAATTTCCTTCTTTTCTGTCAAACAGTACCCTGCCCTACGTTTGGCATTTGTTCCTTCTTTAACAGAAATTCATGTAGACTAACCATAGAAAAGATCTTTTCAGTTCTATAGTTGGACATTGAAAAATACTGACCCTACCTATCAGTTGCTTAGGTTTTTGCTGTTTCAATCTGAAATTTTTTGGCAGAAGGGCATTCTCTGGGTGGGACTTCATGGACCCACTCCTATTGTATTCCCTTTGCGTTGATGGGGTATCACTTTATGCAAAACTCAAAGCCCTGCTTCATTACTTCCTAAACTCTGTGATCTTGGACAAGTTGTTCTTTGTGCTTTGGTTTCTTCAATTGCAAAATAGAAATGGAAATAACCAATGAGTAGGATTATTCAGAAAATTCAGTGGGTTACATGTAAAGGACTTAGAATAGTTATTTGAACAGAGACAACAGTCAATTTTCTTCTTTTCTTTTCACATTTTGGATGCAGGGGGTACATGTGCTTGTTTGTTACGTGAGTATATTGCATATTGTTGGGGATTGGGCTTCTGGTGTATCCATTACCCAAATAGTGAATATTGTACCGGGTAGGTAATTTTTCGACCCTCACCCCTAACTCTCCTCACTTTTGGAGTCTCCAGTATTTATTATTTCCATCTTTATGTCCATATGTACCCATTGTTTAGCTCCTATTTATAAGTGAGAACATGTGGTATTTGGTTTTCTGTTTCTGAGTTAGTTCAGTTAGGATAATGGCCTCCAGCACCATCTATGATGCTGCAAAGAGCATGATTTCATTCTTTTTTATGGTTGAATAGTATTCTCTCTCTCTCTCCCTCCCCCCCTTTCTCTCTCTCTCTCTCTCAATATATATATGTATATATATAAAATATAAAATAGGATGTGTGTGTGTATATATATACATATATACACACATACATACATATACACCCTATTTTCTTTAGTCAACCATTGATGAGCACATAGGTTGTTTGCTATTATGAATAATGCTGTGATGAACATACCAGTACGGGTGTCATTTTGATATAATTTATTTACCTTTGGGTAGATACCCAGCAGTGGGATTGCTGCATCAAATGGTAGTTCTATTTTTAGTTCTTTGAGAAATCTCCATACTGTTTTCCATAGAGGTTGAAGTAATTTACATTCCCACCAGCAATGTATATGTGTGACTTTTTCTCCATATCCATGTCAGCATTGACAACAACAAATAAATGTTAGTTGTAGTTGTGGTTGCTATTATTATTGAGACAAATGTAGGCAGTTAACAAGAGTTGGTGTCATGGAAAGAGCTAGTGTGCACAGCACAGTATTCAAACTCCTAGTCTTCCCAAGTCAAAAAAGTCACTGCTAAAAATGTTATCCTCTTTCATAAAAGTCATTTTTAGTTTCATTTAGTTTTAATACAATGTTCTATTTGCGATTTCTGAATAGGACAGTGAAAAGTGAGAAAGACTTCTGTGAAATATTACTGTTACTTTTACAGGCAGGTCCAACTGCATTTAGACCAAAATTAATCACTGGCTTCAAGTTGATACACTCTTGAGCGAATAAACAGCAGAAAGTTATAAAAAGTTGGATTTATTTACTATCACTTTTTAAATGAATATTTTGAACAGCAGTATGCAAGGTTTGAGTATATAAACCTGTCTCCTGCTGACTTGAGCATCTAAGTTGCCCACAATTACCTGATCATTTTGTCACTTTGATGGTACCTTCTATTTTTGGTGAGCCCTTTGCTTGTTTTTAGATAGGTTTTACTAGTGTAAAACATAAACATCCTAAACACCCCCAAATTTTCTGAAGCCAAAAGATATACATTAAATTGTGACAGGAGAGCTAATACAGATTTGTAGGAGGCTGTGAAAGGAGTTTTAAATGCAAAATGTTAAGAAGGACCACTCTTCTTGGAGTGCATCCTTTCACCTCCTAATCTTTTAAGCAAACTGATCAGTACTAAATGAAAAGATGTGGTGGGATGAATTGCTCTGGAATAGAAAAAGCACTTTAAATGATTAGGCTTCCTATACACCTTAAAATACATTTACTCTGAAATTCCCATTAGATCCCATTGAATTCACAGGGCAATATGGTCTCCTTGTTTTGTTTAACAGCTATACATTCCCAAGGGTGTTAACGACTCATTGTGCTGGAGTTGAGCTCTAATATTCTTCTTCTCTGAGGCCTTATCACTTACCTAGTCTGTTGATTAACTGTGTATAACAATATACCATTGTCCAATTGAGTAGGCTGTATTATAAGCATCTCAGTAATACCATAAAATCTAAGCAGAGAGAGGGTGCACTGATAAGTGTAAGTGCATGCACTGAATTTCTGAAAAGTATCTTCTCATTCTGCACTTTCAGTGCCACAGTTTAAACACCCAAATGTTCTTTCTGTGCATTTATGAATGTATAATTCTTTACATTCTGGATGCTTTTCATAAACTTTGGTCCATTTTTGTAGGAAATTGAAGAAATCATTCTAATTCCACATTTTGGATACTTTATAATTAACCTGAAATTTTTTCATCTGGTTTAAATATACTGCCAACTCCTCTTGCACCTTACTTCCTGGTCAGTTCCCACATAAATTTCTGCAGCTGCAAAATGTCAGGCTGCTATTGATTCTATGTCTCCTTGCTAAAGGTTACTAACTTCATCAACAGTAATGCTATAAATTACATCTGTTAAGATTCTCTTATTCCTTGCTGCTAGCTCACAACGTACCTTCAGTTTCTGGCTGCTTAGTGTTGCTGACATTCATTTTGCCCATCATTCTACAAAGACTATAGAACTGAATTATTCTTGGATACTATTACCAAGTTGACACACTTGCAGCTTCTGGATCATGAGCTGAAACCAAAAATCTGACGTTTTTGGCAACAAAACCCACAGTGTATTATTATCTTTGGTCCAAAAAGGCTTTCAAATAATGAAAGCATGACTACAGCTGTTGAATCTTATTCCAAGTTTCTTTCTGCCTTCCTTCACCCATGCACCCATAACATTCGGATGCATAGACTTGGAATAACATTCTCAGTTTTTATTCAGAAGAAAAAAACAGAGTTGTTAGAGATCTGTGGAAGCAAAAATTAATGGAGCATCATGGCATTAATGTGAGCTAGAAGATTATAGATTCATAGATCTCAATTCATATGCTACAAACTTTTCACAGGTTTGCCACCTAATTGGGAACAGTCTGTGCAGTTTTTGTTTTGTACCACTGAAGTTATTCACTATCATGACAACTGTAACTAATTATGTTTGTCTGAGCTGGTCATGAAGCATGGTGGTGGTGGTGGGGCTGAAACTAGGAGTAGGAAAGGAAAGCAGCATAACACAAATCTGAAAAGAAAAATTGAAAAGATGCGTGACATGAAAGATGTGTGGGTGGAAGTCTGTAGTATCTTTTCCCTAGGAGAGTATAAATATGCACACATTATTGACTTTATTGAAGTATAATTTACATGGGACAAAATCAATGTACCTATTTTAAGTGTCCAGTTTAAGTTTTGATATGTGCATATATACGTGTAATGATCACAAAAATCAAGACATATAAAATTCCCAATTCACTAAAATAATATCTTCTGTTTCTGCCCAGGCAACCTCCCACCCTAACCCCAACTGCCGTTATACTTTCTATCAATAAAGACTAGAGTTACCTGTTTTAGATCTTCAAGCAAATTGAGTCATGTGATGTGTACTTTTTGGGGATTAGGCACTTCCCAGCAAAATATTTTTGAGATTCATTCATATTGTGTTCAAGTGTTCATACATAAGTAGACAAGCAGTCTGTGTAGTGGACATATGTTTTTATTTTTCTTGGGCTAATACCTAGAAAGGGGGTTGATTAGTTATATGATAAGCATATCTGCAACTTTATAAGAAGCTACCAAATTGTGTTCCAAGATGTTTATACTATTTTACACTCTCCCTACCCATGTATGACATTTCCAGTACTCCTAAATCCTCTCCAAATCTTGGTAATATCTGTCGTTTTCATTTTAGCTATTTTAGTGGGTGTGTAGTGGTATCTCATTGTGGTTTAAAATTGTGTTTCTATGGTGACTATGATGTTGAGTATCTTTCAGTGTTTACTGACCCTTATATTCTTCTGTGAAGTGTATATTCAAATCTTTTGCTCCTCTTAAAAATTTGGTTGTCTTTTTATTGAGTTATAAAAATTATTCTTATAGTCCAGATACAACTCTATGATGTGCATTGTGAATATTTTCTTTCAATCCTTGACTTGACATCTTATTTTTTAATGATGGTTTGTCAGTAGCAAAAGTTTTTGCTTTTGAGGAAGTCTTATCAGTTTGGTCTTTTTTGGTTAGTACTTTTATGGTCTAAGAAATCCATTATGGCCAGATCATAAAATTTTATTATTTTAAGTTTTACATTTAGTTCCACGATCTGTGTCTAGTTTACTTTTTCCTGTGGTAAGGGGTAGGAACAAAGGTTAATCTTTTTCAATACAGTCTGATTGTTACAGCACTAATGGTTGAAAAGACTACACTTTCCTCTCTGTTCTAGTCAAGCTTACTGACCTTGATCTTCTGCAATATCGAACGGTTATTGCAACTATCTCGTGAATTTTTTCACTTCAGATATTATATTTTTCTTCTTTAGAAGTTTCACTAGGTTCTTTTTTACAGTACCCATTTCTCTCATTGCATTTATGTTTTTATACACATACTTGAACTGCTGATAGCTATTTTAAAGTCCTTGTCCACTAATTTCATCATCTCTCTCACTTCTGGGTCTCTTTCTGTTGATGCATTTTTCTCCCGGTTATGGAAAGGAGGTTTTTTCTTAATTTCCTGTGTGTCTAGTAATTTTTTTATTGGATGTTGCTGAACATTGTGTTACAGTATTGTCTGGATTTAGTTTTGCTCCTTTAAAGAGCATTGTGCTTTGTTCTGGTAAGCATTTAAATTTCATGTAGATTAGCTTAATCTTTTTGAGATTTCTAAAAAGTTTTATTAGAACAAGTATGGAGTACAGTAGCCCCCCGCCCCCTTATCTGTGGGGAATACTTTCCAAGACCCCCTATGGATTCCTGAAACTGAGGACAGTACCTCCCCACACCTGATTACTATTGATTGGAATGCCTCTCTGTTCATGTCTTGCACCCACAAATGTAACTCCTTTTCCATTTTAACTAAGCACTTTGCATGAACCGTGGTGGTAACTTTTGCAGTTTGAGGTGGGACAGCAAAACTAGCAAATATCTTTTTCCTTCTTCAAAATTCCACGGGTAGAAGATGTGTTCTTACTGTAGATCTCAGCCACCTCAGCATATGACTTTTTTTTTCCTTAAGTCAAGAACTTTCACATTTTTACTTAAAGGAAGTACTTTGTGGCTTCTCTTTGGCTTGTCCAAATTTCCAGCATCGCTATTCTTGCATGTGGGGGCTGTTATTAAACGAAAAAAGGGTTACTTCTGTATAAGCACTGAAATACTGCCTCAGTCATTCTGATAACCTAAGCGACCAATGGGAGGGTAGCATATACTGGACAGAGGGATGATTCATGTTCTGGCTGGGACAGAGTGGGATGGCTTGAAATATCGTTATGCTACTCGGAACAGTGTACAATTTAAAGTTTATGAATTGCTTATTTCTGAGATTTTCCATTGAAAATTTTTGGACTGAAGTTGACTGTGGGTAACTGAAGCTGCAGGAAGTTAGACTGTCGATAAGGTGGAGCTACTCTAGGTTTTATTGTAGGGACAATTTTGCATTACTACTGAGGCATGAATATTTTGGAGTCTCTACTAAATGATGCATAAATTCAATAGTGTGTCTCGACTTTGGCTGGAACTTGAATACATTTCAGTTCAGGAGGAGTTCTGGTAGTTTTTCAGTTTATAGTTCTTCAATAATTGTCTTTCCAAGTAGCTGTTCTTTCACTTGTGGAGTCTTACCCTATACAGTTTCATAATCAGCCAAAAACTCAAGAACATCCTTGTGCATATTTTGTTTTTATTTTTATTTTTGAGACAGAGTCTGACTTTGTCACTCAGGCTGGAAATGCAGTGGTACGATCTTTGCTCACTGTGACTTCTGCCTCCTGGGTTCAAGCGATTCTTGTGCCTCAGCCTCCGAGTAGCTGGGATTATAGGCACCTGCCACCATGCCTGGCTAATTTATTTATTTATTTGTTTATTTTTGAGATGGAGTTTCACTCTCTCAGGCTGGAGTGTAGTGGCACAGTCTTGGCTCACTGCAACCTCCGCCTCTTGGGTTCGAGCAATTCTCCTGCCTCAGCCTCCTGAGTAGCTAGGATTATAGGCATGCACCACCATGCCCAGCTAATTTTTGTATTGTTAATGGAAAAAGGGTTTCACCATGTTGGTCAGGCTGGTCTCAAGCTCCTGATTTGTGATCTGCCCACTTCGGCCTCCCAAAGTGCTGGGATTATGGGCATGAGCCACCGCATCTGGCCATGCCTGGTTAATTTTTGTATTTTTAGTAGAGACAGGGTTTCATCAGGTTGGCCAGGCTGGTCTTGAACTCCTAGCCTCAAGTAATCTGCCCACCTCGGCCTCTCAAAGTGCTGGGATTACAGATGTGAGCCACTGCACCCGCCCTTTGCGCGTATTTCTTGAGCTCTTTCCATACATAGCTCCTTCCTTCCCCATACTCTGCCCTACGAATTCCAGTCATTTCAGCTTTCCCAATATTGATCCCTGTCTCCTCTACTCGGTGAGGCCATGTGTTTCACCTGGGTTTTCCTTTCCAGAGTAGCAGTTCGGACAGTATCTCTAGGCAAAAAATCAGGGCAATTGTAGGCATCACCTCATTTCCTTCCTTTTTCTCAGGGATCATAGTTTTGTGCTGCCTATTGTCCAAAAACAGTGGCTTCGTATATTCCATCCAGTTTTCTAATTGTTTCTGATAGATGGTCTCTTTAATGGTGGTTAGCCCATTATGCTCAGAAGCAGAAAAAGTATATTTTTTAAAAGTTCATGTAAGGCAATTATTTTACCATAAACAGGAATAAAGGGCCCTCAGCTAAATGGTATGGTCACTTGAATTGTGACTTAGTCCCTTTGAGAGCACTAGTGAAAGTCGGGTTTTAAGATACGTGCCATGAGTACTGATGAAGAGGCTTATTTCTCAAATAGCAATTGTTTGTGTCCTACCATTGTGGTTTGTGCTACGTCTGTGTAGAACTTGCGTTGTAATTTACTTAAAATATTTTCTTTAAGTTGACTTCCTTGTACCTTAAATTTATGTGAAAAGTAAACTATCGTATGACTATAAATGGAATTGAGAAACTAATTCTGTTTTTATAATATACATTAAACTAAGCAAATGACTCTTTACGGGGGGGTGGGGGGGGAGAGTCGCTGGACTACTGAGGTCATCTCATATCAGTTAGTACTTTCCTACACCTGGTTGGTTGTACTCAAACAGACCACATAGGCACTGAAAGAAGATGTGAGATGGGTGATGGAGATCAAAAAGGAATGGACATTTTCATTTATCATTTCTGATAGAAACACACAATTTTTAAAACTAGAATAAGCTTAGAAAACATCTAATCTAACCGACTCATCTCACAAATGAGAAAACAATCTTACAGATGGACTAGCTGCTTTCCAAAGTCTCACCACTGATTGATTAATTCAACAGTCACTTACCAACAGATACTAAGTGCTGGACACTCTTCTAGGAGCTGGGAATACAGTAGTAAACGAAGAGACAAAATCCTTATCTTCTTAGAGTTTACATTCTAGCAATGAGTAGAACCCCTTTTCTTGGGTCTGTGTTCAGTTGTGTATTAATAGGCTACAGACTACAAAGGACAGCACCTGAACACTTTAATAACTGTCCCCATCTTGTCCTTCAACACCTTTAGGAATCAGGTTCTTCTCCGTGTAAAATCAGCCCAATGTTGTAATGATCTCAGTCTAACCTACCTGGAATATACCAGCTCACTTCGTATTTCCTAATGGAGCTACATCCCATGCTTTCAAGCTTTATCCCTATAAGAAAAAAATATCGATCGTTTTTACAAGAAAGTGCCCATGACTAATTACATCACTTAGAATTTTCTTGAGTGTAGTTGGTCTCTGGTTGCAACACAGATCAGCCTATAGACAGGGTCTCTTGGCTTCTTATCTCATGTAGCTTTAGGATTGTGTTCCTGCCCTGTTTTGGTCTCTCTTGTATATGACTTACCCAAGGTGTTTGTGCTGTTTATGTATACAACCTCCTATATCCCAGTCTTGTCTTTGTTTAGATCTGGAAACTCTTCTGGTCTGAGGAAAAGAAGACTCTACTTTGACATTCCAGTCTTGAAAGCCGACTGTATTCCTGACAGCTTCGATGTTTTTCACAGGCATAACCACCCCCAGAGAGGCAGAAAAGGTAGGATGGAAGAAATCATCAGAAATGAGTTTGGGCACGCAGTTGACCCTCCTTTTTGTCTTTAGATCAGTGGAATTAGTGAATACTGCTATGAACTCATGGAATTTTCAGCCTTCAGAATTTCCAGACGTCCTCAAGTTGTCTTTGAAGGATTCTTATTTTACAGTGTGTGTTTTTCCTGAGTAAAAGAGAAAAACAGAGTGTGTCTTGTTGGTGGGATAGCTAAGATTTGAGGATAACTTCCTTTTATTACGGGATTGCTATGTCTCAGGCATGATGCTATGTACTTTATCATTTTCACCTTCACAACAATCCAGTGATACATGAAGTATATGGGACCTCATGCTACAAATAAGGAAGTAGAATCTTGGAGAGGCCACTTAGTTTCACTAACATCAAATAACCAGTATGTGATTGGGTCAAGATCCAGTTCCATTTGTTACCAATGAAAGCCTTCTACAATATAGCTCATTAATATCAGTGTTGGGGTAAAAGTTATAAATACACAAATATGTGTAAAACATTAAATGTAGTTTTTTGCCTCATACAATCATCTATAACTGAACAAACTGAGTCAGAATCTGAAATCTGTCTCAAAATCACTAAGTAAAGTGGTGACCTGAATGAGAATGATAGTCTTTCGAATTTTTTCCAAGCTTCTTTTCAACACAGCATTTTAATTCCAGGAAAAAAACTATTCAAATTGAATTGGCTGGAATTGTTCGGTTAAAACTCAGTGTTTTTACACTTGAAACCTAGAAGATTTTTTTTTAAGTGCCAGTGTTATAACTCTGCTCTTAAATCCTCTAAACTAAACAGATATTTACCCAATTATTGAATGACATTCAAATATTTGAATGTCTCATTGATCATATTATGTTTTTTATTGCTACCTGTATATCCCAAATAAACTGTTCTATTGCCAGACCAAAATAAAAGATAAAATATATTTTTTTCAAATTCAAAGAAGTTGTCTTTGGTCTATCTAGACTATCCATTATCCTGAAAGATTTGTAGATGCTTAATAGGTGAGAATAAAATAGAAAATGCCTTTTTCCTCAAAGTATTCTGTCGGGATGTGCCATTTGAAAGAAAAAAAAATCAGTTTAAGGAGACACATAATCACTAAACAATCTTGTTTCAGTCACTATCACTGCAAATGCAATTAGGGCCAATTCTCCTGAGTCTATGCTAATGGAAGGAGGGTGTAACATGCATGGTTGACAGCCTCAGATAATCTGAATAACTGATTTTCAACATTTCCCCCTAATAAACCTATTTACCAGAGTTGCTAGCAAGTAATGGAAACTGCCGATTCTCGTTTCCTTCCTCTCCTCCCCACACCCGGCGCCCCAACCCAGTCACCCTTTGATGGAAATGTTAGTGAGCAGTGAATTGGCCAAAAAGCTGTGGGAGGAAGAAGAAAGAAGGAAAGTCGATCAATCTTTGAATAAATAAAAGCTATTTTTATGTGATGCTTCTGCAATGGAAGGTCCTGCCACATGTAGAATATTGTCTGGGTTAATATTCTTATACATACTTGTACAATAAACCCACCTCAAATAATAGTCTTATTAAATTCATATAGGTAAGCAAAATAGCAATTCATTTTATTTGTTCAATAATATTAAAAGTTATAGATACGGTTGAAGTTTCTTTTGACATTTACCCTCAATCTCTCAGACCTGCCTCCTTACTCAAAAGGAGCCACATCTCTCTGATATGTACTTATTATTATACAAAACATCCAGCTTTTCATCCAAGTTTTTTCTATGAATTTACATAGAAATTTAGTCAGAGAAAATAAGCATTTTTTTTTGTTTTTACAGTAATAATAGCCTACCTATATAGTTTAGCTATGTGGGGTGACACTGTTATGCATTGCCCAAATGCCCCTTCAATGAAGGACTCATTGCCTCATCAGGGAGCACTTTCAGCAGACTGTCTGCATCTCTCAGCCCCTTCTTGAACCACCTCTGCTGCAATAGCCCCCTCACCCTCAGGCTCACCCTTGCCGAGACAGGCAATGGTCAGTGTCTGATCCAGTTCCATTTGGTACCAAGGTACTAGTTCCCATGCAAGCTCATTGTAAGACTACAAATGTCTTGCCATGTTGGCACAGACTGGGGCAACTCAGAAAGATCTTCCTAGCCTCAGAGCTGCCTGTGGGGTGGTTGAGGCTGCTGTGGAGCCCACATCATAGCTCAACTTCTGTCTTCACCCAATCCTGCTTCCTTAGATGCTGATGCCAAGAAGCTTCCTAATAAACTTCCAGAACAGTAACTTCCATCTCATAGTCTGCTTCCCAGGAAACCACCCGATGACATGTTGCTTGCTTAGTTTTTCACAGAATATGTCCTGGAAGCCCCATTTGCTAGTAAATATAGACCTATCTCATTATTTTAATCTTGTATTTGTGTCAGAACTGAGATGTTGTTGATCAAAGCCCTGGTTCCCTATGTTTCTGAACCTGCATCTAGACTACATCATGATTAACTATGACTAAATTAGTGTGTTCTAGCCAATGGACTGTGGAGAGAAGTGATATATGGCACTCCCAGGCCCAATCTGTTGACACTTCATGAAATTTTCCACATCCTTTCTCATCCTCCATGTGCTAACTAGATGCAAAGGATCTAGCAGAAGTTTCCAAGGCCCTAGGGACAGCAGAGTCACAGAAAGCTGGGTCACTGAATCACCACATTGAAGGCTACCTGTAAACCTCCACCTCAAATTGTTAACCTGTTCAAAAATGTAGGGGCATTTCTTACAGGAATTAGTCTCTCCTCCTTAAAAATAAAGAACTCTTCGGCTGTTTCCAGTCTCTCACTATTACAAAACACATTGCTCTGAGTATTTTGTACATGTCTCCTTGGGTGCAAGTGTTTCTCTGGTCTAAATAGTAAAAACAGAAGCGGACTTGCTAGGTCTTGAAATACACAAGCTTTAAAATTCAATATTTTTTGTACCATTTCCCAAAGTGGTTATACCAATTTGTATTCCTACTAGGAGTGCATGGAAATACCTCTTTCTCATAGCTTTCAAATGTGGGACTATGCCAGGCACTCTACTAAGTATTTTACCTGCCTTAAAATATTTGAGCCTCAAAGTAACTCTGAAGTGTACATTTCTATTCCTTAGCTCTGCTTTTCAGATGAGAAAACTGAGGTCAATAATTTACAGCTGAAAGAGCTAAGATCTAAACTTAAGGTTGTCTGAATCCAGATTTAGAGATCGATTTCTTTTCTCTTACATTATATTGCTTGTATACAATTCTCATTCAAAGTTAGAAGTTGTCAGGTAAATTATTTAATTAAAGGTTATACTTTATTAGGGAGAATTAAGGACGGTAGTGGTCTTCGTGTATGGGGATTAATTGGTCATGAGGAGGTATCATTCATAAAGGTCAAGGGTTTATTTTCATGGGTCAAACAGTATGCAGGAGGGTTAAGCCTTCCCTCTTTGAAAAAAAAAAAAAACATAAATGTATATAGATCTGTCAGTCATTTAAAAGGCTTTTCTAAAAATAAGTAAAACAAAAGCTAATAAAATCTGCATTCCGGGTGGCTGCTTGCAAAGTGGCTGTAATTACTTGGCCAAATCACATCTTGCTCCGTGTTCCTCCCTGAACTTCCTTTGTCCTCGAATTGAACATAATGCAGAGGAGGTCTGTGTGGGTCTGGGACAGGATGGAATTTGGACCGGCTGTTTTCAAAGGTTACATTAGAAACTTAAAGGCTAAAGGCAGTTACTGTGAAAACTGCCTTCTAAAGTGGGAATCTCCCCATCATATCACGTGCCTGTACCAAGAACTATGGCAGGGGTGAAACTGGAAACACACAAATCTTCACAAGATGAACAAAATGTTAGACCCTATAGACAAGGCACAGGGACACATTTGACTTCCCAAATTCCTTCCATTTTTGTGGTTTTTGAGGTTACAATAGAATTTAAGTCTCTCTGGGTTCATGTTCATCTAGTTTTGACAAAATATGACTTCCTGTGTCAGTGAAAGAAGGCTTTGATTTACAAAAAACAAAAAAAAAATGAGGCAATTAGATGAAATAGTTTCACTAATTGTAAATTAATCAAAGTTAGATTTTTCTTAAAATATGCAGGGGTCAAAAATCTGGGCATGAAACAAGCACTGGACCGATTTGGGGTTTCCCTGGGTCTTACCATGTTGAAAATCCCTGAGTTCCTATAAATACCAAATTTGTTAAGGGGGCAAGAGGGCAGAGCAGAAAAAGATAAAGAGGGCTAATTGGGTATATATAGTTGCTGGGCAGAAAGCTTAAATTTGGTCTCTTAGGCAAATGTGTCCCTTTAATGCTGTTACTTCTTTCTATGATGATATACATTCATTCATTTAGCCAACATCTATTGTGCTTACTACATGTCAGGCACAGTTACACACTTGTTCTACAGTGGGGGATGAAATGAACACAGACTTACAGTCTTTGAGTGGAGAGAAGATGAAATATGTAAGTCAATACAACTATTCCTAAGTAAGTGTTTAGGAAAACTGAGACAGTTGCTATGAAAAAAGCAATTGGGGTACATCAATGAAGAATGAAAGCAGAGACCTATGTAGATAAAGTCCTCAAGGAAGACGTGTCCGCAGAGGCACAGTTTGAATGGAGACAGATGCAGAATGAGTCGGGGGTGAAATATCTTAGGCTGGGAGGCTGCTCACATGAAGACTCTAGGACAGGGAAGAGCTTGGGATAACTGGAGGCTAGAACATACTGGGACAGTGGCTCAAGCAGGAGGTGGAGAGGGAAGCAGGGGCTAGGGAGTTCCAGAGAGTGGAATGATCCTGGGGAGTCTTAAGCAGAGAGATGACACAGTCAAATTCACATTTTAAAAATATCACTCCAACTGCAGTGCTCACACTCTATTCAAAGGAAAAGATGGTTGAGAAAGTAAGGTGGAGGTAGGGAACTGACATAATGGGTGACTGCAATAGTTGAAGTACTGCAAGGCAGAGGAGCAAAAGTGAGATGTATTTATGTATCTGTTCCTTTGTCATTGGATGTACTCATTTGGATCTCTATCAAAGCTGCCATGAAAGTGAAATACTGTATGAATCTGACTGTATAGCATGAATCCCATTAAGCTTTCTCAGGAAAGTAGACTCAGGCAAGCTGGAAGGCCATTACTTTGGTTTCAAGCTCTGACGATTGTCAGAAACAGAGTATCCAAAGTGCCCAGATCTCTGATTATAGCAACGTGCAGAACTTGTGAGATTTTGCAAGTGTTCCCATGTGACATGTGGTGCATGAAGTTGCCATGGCAGTGAACTCCTCCAACAAGGATATTAGGAGGTATACTTACCTGAGTCTCTTTTCCATTTCCTTGACATGAGATTGAATGGAGAAGGCAGAGAGTAACAAGTGTAATGAGATTCTGTTTTGTCTATGTTTATGCTCATGGAATATCTGAAAAGAAAGGAAGGTATGACATCTATTTTTTCAAATGGCAGTGAATAGATGGCAGAAGGCTTAGGAGCTGTTCATTTTGAAACTTCGGTGGAGATTTTTGACTGGCTTTTACATATCCCACTGTTTGTGGATATGCTCCATCACAAGCAGACGTTTTAAGTGCTGTAGTGGGCCAAACTTTGTTTTATTTTAGTATTTGTCCACCAAAGATGTCTGTGAAATTTCTAATGTTCATTTGTGAACTGTTCTGGAGAAAGTAGGGAATTGGAAGTCCTGAGCAGTGGAATTGCCAGGCACTGGTTGAACATGTATTTGAGATCTCTAGCCATGAATTTAAAGTGATACCAATCAGCACTTTTGCTTTTAAATAGCTACAATGTCTTCTAAGGCAAATAATATCTCCAATAGGAAATTGATTTATTGTCCATGGTATCTGTGGTTTGAGGTTTTCTTTCATTGAGTGATAAATATTTTTTGAGCATCTATTTTGAGCCAAACACTGTATGGACAAAATAAGGTAAGGGGAGCAGAATGAGGAAATAAAAAGGACAGAAGATAGAACTTAGGGATAAAAATAACTCAGGAAAAGGAACTTTAAAATCCCCTTGGCGTTCACTTCCCAGTCTTTCATTTTCCGTCTACATCACCTTAGATGAGTCACTTAATCTATGCTTTTGTTGATCACTTTAAATTTGAAGGCTTAACTAAACTACAGAGTCCTTAGTGGTCTTTAAGGGAAAGATGTAATCAAAATGCTAGGCATGACACATATATTATATTTTACATATCTCTGAAACAGATATTCTCCAAAGATCTTGGTATCATTTAATAGGTAGACGCAGCAAACAACTTGGATAAAGTTCTCCCTAGAGGTTGACAACTTGGTGAGGTTTTTTGTTTCCAAAAGAAAAAGAAAAAAAAAAGAAATTGCTGTTTGGTGGGCTTATTTGCTCTGAATTTTTGCTGTCTCACCTAGAAAATGAGCATAGAAACTTGGGAACTTGGGAGAGAGAGAGAGTATGTGTGTGTGTGTGTGTGTGTGTGTGTGTGTGTGATGTTGAGTTAAATGTGGGCAATGTTAGCCATTTGTCTTTTTTTACATCAAAATTAAAAAGCACTTAGAACACAGAAATCAAAGCCCCACCTCACTGGCTTTTACTTTCTGAATTCCCATGCTGACATAATCCCAAATGCTAATTTAGTCAAGTATGGCTAATCCTCTAGAAGCCTCAGCAGTCAACCACGTAATTCAGTGCCACTTTACAGAACTTTCAATTTAATTTTTCAGATTTGTCAAGGAGAAGGATAAAAGTGTGTTCACCCTATAAAGTAGAAACCACACTGAAGGAACTGCAATAATGCAGAACTTCCTATCATCCATGATGATGCACCAGCCTTTCCAACTCCATTTGGTTTGGAGCTGTGGTTCTCAATCAGAGGCAACTTTGTCTCTCAGGGGACATACACAATGTCTAGACACATTTTGATTTCCATGATTGGGAGGCAGAGGTAGGTAGAGGCCAGGGATGCTGCTAAACCTCCAAAAATGCACAGGAGGGTTTCTCACAACAAAATTCTCTGAACCAGAATGTCAATAGTGTTAGTGCTGAAGTTAAGAGACTCATGTCTGAATTGCTCCTTAACCCCATAATTAAATATGTCTGATTTTTGGGATTGTAAGCACGCTAAAAGAAAAAGCTGGCTAAGTGCGGTGGCTCATGCCTGTAATCCCAGCACTTTGGGAGGCTGAAGTGGGTGGATCGCTTGATCCCAGGAGTTCAAGACCAGTCTGGGAAACATGGCAAAACCCTGTCTCTATTAAAAATACAAAATATTAGCTAGGCCTGGTGGCATGAACCTGTGGTCCCAGCTACTTGAGAGGCTGAGGCAGGAGGATTTCCTGAGTCTGGGAGGCAGAGGTTGTGGTGAGCCCAGATCACGCCACTACATTCCAGCGTGGGCAATAGAGAGAGACTCTGTCTCAAAAAAAAAACAAACAAACAAACAAACAAAAAAACCTGAAACCTTAATTTAGATTTTAACAGGGTATACCAATAGTTTTCTAAAGCAAAGTGCTTTTTAGTTTGTAAAATCAAATGTAAAATATGGCCCATTTACAATACAAATGATATCTTTTATACATAGAAGGTATTTTATAGTATGCAAAGACAGAGTCACATATCAGTCAGGTCAACCTGTAAATTTGTTGTGGCTCCATCACATTGAAATTTCTACTGCTTTTTTTCTTTTTTAATCTTTTATTTTGAGATGGAGTCTTGCTTTGTCGCCCAGGTTGGAGTGCAATGGTGCGATCTTGGCTCACTGCAACCTCCACCTCTTGAGTTTAAGCAGTTCTCCTGCCTCAGTCTCCTGAGTAGCTGGGATTACAGGCGTGCATCACCATGCCTGACGAATTTTGTGTTTTTAGTAGAGATGGGGTTTCACCATGTTGGCCAGGCTGGTCTCAAATTCCTGACCTCAAGCAATTTGCCCACCTCAGCCTCCCAAAGTGCTGGGATTACAGGTGTGAGCCAGCACCCCTGCTTCTACTTCATTTTCGATTTACATTATCAGTAATAATTGGAAAGGTTTTAGGATATTTTAAGGTAGCCATATATATTTTTGTATACCTTGCAAAATTACATCTATTTTCTCAACAAAAATCTTTCCTTGTGAAGTGACTTCTTTTGCTACTAGCAATTTTTAAACATTGCCGTTGTCGTGGTAATGCCTAATTATTATTACAAGTAAATTCTCCAGATCTAAATTTGGAAACATGCAAGATATTCTCCAAGAAAGAAAAATCAGTGGTAAAAAGTCTTAGCCATTCTTTCTTTTGTTGCATAGTTGCATTCAGGTCATTTAATTCTGCCCATGGCATCAAGAATGCCTATTTTTATGAAAAGCTGGTTTTACAGCAAGAAAATTGGTCCACCTCTCGGTTATGATGCCTAATGATTTGTGGTTGTTAGATAACTTTCAGAACACAACAGATTTGATTCACTGATGGAGTTTGCATTCCACAGCATCTCTTAGGATCTTTACGGAGGTCACGGATTTAGATCTTTTGTTGTGTTTGAACTCCAAGATGTTCAGTCCTACATTCTGCAGTCGTTGAGGGCAGCTGTAGAACTGGCAAATAAGCAACAGTGTGAGTTGAGGCAAGGTGGTGCTACCCATGAAAAGAACCAGGGGCCACAGGGGGTCTCAGCTCTTAGTAATAGAGGCAGAGATTGCCCCTGAGAAGGGAAAGAAGCACATGCCATAGAGAAAGGTGGCTATAATAGGGATAACCAAAATGTAAATAGAATGACTTAAACTTTCTTTTTTTAATTATACTTTAAGTTCTAGGGTACACATGCACAACGTGCAGGTTTGTTACATATGTATACATGTGCCATGTTGGTGTGCTGCACCCGTTAACTCATCATTTATACTAGGTATATCTCCTAATGCTATCCCTCCTCCCTTCCCCCACCCCATGGCAGGTCCCAGTGTGTGATGTTCCCCACCCTGTGTCCAAGTGTTCTCATTGTTCAATTCCCACCTATGAGTGAGAACATGTGGTGTTTGGTTTTCTGTCCTTGCGTAGTGTGCTCAGAATGATGGTTTCCAGCTGCATCCACGTCCCTACAAAGGACATGAATTCATCTTTTTTTACGGCTGCATAGTATTCCATGGTGTATATGTGCCACATTTTCTTAATCCAGTCTATCATTGATGGACATTTGGGTTGGTTCCAAGTCTTTGCTATTGTGAATAGTGCCACAATAAACATACGTGTGCATATATGTTTATAGTAGCAACGATTTATAATCCTTTGGGTATATACCAAGTAATGGGATGGCTAAGTCAAACGGTATTTCTAGTTCTAGATCCCTGAGGAATCACCACACTGTCTTCCACAATGGTTGAACTATTTTACAGTCCCACCAACAGTGTAAAAAGTGTTCCTATTTCTCCACATCCTCTCCAGCACCTGTTGTTTCCTGACTTTTTAATGATTACCAGAATGGCTTAAACTTTCTAAAATCACATAGGCATATTCTCCAAGTCTGTTCTTGGATAGCCAAGGTTTCCTGACCTCAGGGGCATCTCAGTGAGGGCTGCTAGAAAATTCTTTCCTGCACACAACTCACCCGAGTTCCTGATTCTTTCATTTAGATCTGTACCTAAGGGCTAGCTTTTCGTCATTGTAAGGCAGATCACATTTTAACAAACTGATCCTGTGCATCTGCTACATTCCTTATTTCCCGAGTTCTACAGACACCGTTCATCAAACTAAAGTGCAGAGAAAACACTGAACTAGGAATATGTTGTAAGATGGATCCCCAGTTCAGAAACTTAAAAATGTTGGGGAAAAATGTTTATCTTATGATAAGGTACTTGTGGACTACTGGAGACAGTTACATTAAGGATATGGCTTTAAATTCGACTGCCTTGGGTTTACATCCTGGCTCTGCCATGGATGGATGAACTTGAACAAGTTATTTAACCTCCCTATGCTTCAGATTTCTCATCTTTAAATTAGGATGATAGGAACTCCTTCCCAATTTTTTTTTTTTTTTTGAGACTGAGTCTTGCTCTGTCACCCAGGCTGGAGTGCAGTGGCGGGATCTCAGCTCACTGCAAGCTCCGCCTTCTGGGTTCACGCCATTCTCCTGCCTCAGCCTCCCGAGTAGCTGGGATTACAGGCGTCCGCCACCACACCCGGCTAATTTTTTAGTAGAGACGGGGTTTCACCGTGTTAGCCAGGATGGTCTCGATCTCCTGACCTCATGATCCACCCATCTCGGCCTCCCAAAGTACTGGGATTACAGCCTTGAGCCACCATGCCCGGCCCTTCCCAATTTTTTTAAGAGACTCAAAATAATGTTCATCAAGCATCAATATTATCGTCATTGTTCTAGATCTGGGCTAGAGATTCAAAATATGGCAGCTATCAATACACAGTAACTAGGTACAGAAGTAAACATGGTGATTAAGAATTTGGAACTTGATACCTGGGCTTCAATTTCAGCTCTGCTACTTCCTGGCTGTGTGACCTTGGGCTTACTTAACCTCTAAGGGCCTCAGTTTCCTTATTGGTAATGACAATATCACTGACATCCAAGAGTTTTAAAAATCTTTAAATTAATTTAAGCATTAAATTAACGTACATAAATGAGTTTAATATTTGGTATATGATAAATATTCAATAAAATTAAGTTTAAGCATAATTTTAAAAATTTTTTCTTAGAAAATAAAGTTATTGTGGAACAATATACATAAAACTTACTATTTAACCATTTTTAAGTATACAGTTCAGTGGCATAGTACATTTGCATAGTTATACACTATCCCCACTATCTATCTCCAGAATTCTTACATTCATTGTCCCAAACTGAACTCTGTACCCATTAGTAATAACTCTCCCTTTCCCCTTCCTCACATCCCAGCTCCTGGTAACCACTTTCCATCTCTATAAACTTGCCTATTCTAAGTACCACCTTTAAGTGGAATCCTGCAATATTAGTTTTTTTGTGGCTGGCTTATTTCCCTTGGCATAATATTTCCAAGGTTCTTCCATTCTGTAGCATGTGTATAATTTCATTCAAGGCTGAACAATACTCCATTGGATGAATATACCACATTTTGTATATTCGTTCACTTGTTGATGCACATTTGGGTTGTCTCCACCTTTTGGCTATTGTGAATAGGCTGCTATGAACATTGATGTATACTATCTTTAATAAAGTACAGCAACAGAGAGTGTGAGAGAGAGGGAGCCCCAACATTGAATGGGCAGGCGAAGGAAGATGCTCGTTTAGAAAAGTGAGAGTCTTTGAAGGCTTGTAAGAAGAGGTAGGGTTTGATCACATTCACAGGAGGTTTGTAAAAGTTGTGAAGGGTCTGATTGAGGACAGTGACATTGGGCTCAGGGAACAGTGAATATATATGTATACTGAAGAAGTATCACAAAAAGAGATACCAGCAAGAAGGGCCACAAATCAGAACTTCACAGCCCCTTTGAGAAGGATTTCAGATTCCATGCTAAGCCTATTACATCACACCTTGAATCTTCATTGCTGCCCCAAGAAGTATCATCTCTACTTAGCAGGTGAGGGAGCAGCAGCATTCTGTAACTTCAACAATTTCCAATAACTAGCAAGCAGTCAAACTGACATTTTATCCCAAGCCTGCCTCCTCCTAAAGCCAGGGTTCAAAAAGTAATGTGTTCAATGCCAGTCCTGAATGAGACAAGAACTCATTTCCCATTCAGCAAAGACTCTTCTGAAGCCATGTCTCTGGCCTGATTCTCTCAGTGATTTCTGTCCTTATGGCATTTCAAGAATCAAAGGGAGCCCTTTGAGTGTCTAATGAACTTGACACATTTATATTCATATATGTTTAGTTTGCCAAGGGGACCTGAACAACAGCTCAGCATCTGATTTCCCTGATCTTTTCTTACTAAATTTTCAAGTTATGCTCTATGGATCACAGCACAGTAAAAGTCATACAAAGAATAGATCAGAGGCTGGGAATTTTCATGACCATCACCCCCTCAGTACCAGTTTCTATAAAGCAAGGTAATTCAGGAAAGAAAATCACTTCTAATTCATTCTTTGCCCTTCAACAATATCGATGTTTATCAATCAGGCATGTGGCACAATTGTGACACATACCATATAATTTACCACTTGCAAGTCAGTCCCTAAAATTCCATTTTCTCCTGGGAAAGTTCACTCATTCACTCAAGACCAGTGAGAGACACATGTGTAGCCTACACCCTGCCTTTATTCCTTCTAGAATACTTGACACATGACACATTTGTTCTTGACTCCTCAATAATTAAGGTGTTACAACAGTTGAAAAGCCATTTCAAGGAATGCAATACGTAAAAATAATTTTCTTTCTATAAAATGGTTATGGTGCCAGGTATAATTCTTTAATGTGATTGAAGTGATGTTTAAATGTGATATGTGACTGTTTTTGCATACTATAAAATACCTTATATGTATAAAAGATATCATTTGTATTATAAATGGGCCATATTTTACATTTGATTTTACAAACTAAAAAGCACTTTGCTTTAGAAAGCTATTGGTATACCCTGTTAAAATCTAAATTAAATTTTTAGCTCTTTTTTTTTTTTTTTTCTGAGACAGAGTCTCTGTCTATTGCCCACGCTGGAGTGTAGTGGCGTGATCTGGGCTCACCACAACCTCTGCCTCCCAGACTCAGGAAATCCTCCTGCCTCAGCCTCCCAAGTAGCTGGGACCACAGGTGCATGCCACCAGGCCTAGCTAATATTTTGTATTTTTAATAGAGACAGGGTTTTGCCATGTTTCCCAGACTGGTCTTGAACTCCTGGGATCAAGCGATCCACCCACTTCAGCCTCCCAAAGTGCTGGGATTACAGGCATGAGCCACTGCACTCAGCCAGCTTTTTCTTTTAGCATGCTTACAATCCCAAAAAACAGAGATATTTGATCATGGGATTAAAGATCAATTCAGACATGAGTTTCTCAACTTCAGCACTAACACTATTGACATGCTGGTTCAGAGAATTTTGTTGTGAGAAACCCTCCTGTGCATTTTTGGAGGTTTAGCAGCATCCCTGGCCTCTACCTACCTCTGCCTCCCAATCATGGAAATCAAAATGTGTCTAGACATTGTGTATGTCCCCTGAGAGACAAAGTTGCCTCTGATTGAGAACCACAGCTCTAGATAATGGAGTTGAAAGGCTGGTGCATCATCATGGATGATAGGAAGTTCTGCATTATTGCAGTTCCTTCAGTGTGGTTTCTACTTGGAAAGAAGAGGTATGAGCTTTTGTTTACAGAGGGCCTTGAATTACTGTAATCATCAAATATTTATGTTACAAAAACTCCACAAAATGCAAGTTTCTAAATAAATATCAAGAGTTTAGATGGCATTCAGTGAATGATTCAAAGAGGAGCACAGTATTTCTTTAATTAAAAGCAAGCAAGAATGATAACTAATTAAACGTCATGATGCAACAGGGAAATGTGGGAAAGAAAGAGCTCTGTAGGAAGCTGTACCAGAGAACTGGAATCTGAATTTGAGGACAGACGCCTACATGGAAAGTTAAGGGCAACTTCCACTGCTGCAGAGCCAAGTTCAAACAATACCAAAGAGTAAAACACTAGTAAAAATGCGTCCATAGAAGGTGACCTTTAGGGTCCTTTTAAAGGGAAGGAAACCATAGTAAATGTAATTGCCAACATATGTTGCTATTATTAAAAATAATAATAACTAGCAATGCATGAGTGCCTCCTCTGTGCCAGGGAGTTTGCTAAGCACTTTACTGAACACTATCTCACTGAATTAAGCGTGTGTGGAGGGCACTAGCAAAAAACACAAAATCCTTTTTTTTTTTTTCAAGAAATTGGTAGTTTGCATTTCTTTTTCTTTTTTTTTAATCATTTTATTTTATTTTTCATTCTTTTATTGTAAGTTCAGGGGATATAGGTTCTTTTCTTTTTATTTATTTTTTATTATTATTATACTTTAAGTTCTAGGGTACATGTGCATAATGTGCAGGTTTGTTACATATGTATATGTGTGACATGTTGGTGTGCTGCACCCATCAAATCGTCATTTACATCAGGTATAACTCCCAATGTAATCCCTCCCCCCTTCCCCCTCCCCGTGATAGGCCCCAGTGTGTGATGTTCCCCTTCCCGAGTCCAAGTGATC
>NW_012115821.1:7141059-7160015 GCF_000951035.1 Colobus angolensis palliatus
AGGGGTCAGGGACCCACTTGAGCAGGCAGTCTGTCCCTTCTCAGATCTCAACCTCTGTGTTGAGAGATCCACTGCTCTCTTCAAAGCTGTCAGACAGAGTCGTTTGCGTCTGCACAGGTTGCTGCTGCTTTTTGTTGTTGTTGTTTAGCTGTGCCCTGTCCCCAGAGGTGGATTCTACAGAGACTGGCAGGCCTCCTTAATCTGCTGTGAGCTCCACCCAGTTCGATCTTCCCAGGGCTTTGTTTACCTACTTAAGCCTCAGCAATGGTGGGCGCCCCTCCCCCAGCCTTACTGCTGCTTTGCAGTTAGATCGCAGACTGCTGTGCTAGCAATGAGGAAGGCTATGTGGGCGTGGGACCCTCTCGGCCAGGTGTGGGATATAATCTCCTGGTGTGCTCATTTGCTTAAAGCGCAGTATTGGGGTGGGAATTACCCGATTTTCCAGGTGTTGTGTGTCTCAGTTCCCCTGGCTAGGAAAAGGGATTCCCTTCCCCCTTGCGCTTCCCAGGTGAGGCGATGCCTCGCCCTGCTTCAGCTCTCACTGGTTGGGCTGCAGCAGCTGACCAGCACCGATTGTCCGGCACTCCCTAGTGAGATAAACCCAGTACCTCAGTTGAAAATGCAGAAATCACTGGTCTTCTGTGTCACTCTCGCTGGGAGTTGGAGACTGGAGCTGTTCCTATTTGGCCATCTTGCTCTGCCCCCGGTAGTTTGCATTTCTAAAAAAGCATTGAATGAGTCTCAGAGGAAAACTTGGAATGTTGCTGAATCGGTATTATCTTATATTATGTAACGGGAAAGAGTAGGCAGCACCACAATTTTTTCGTTATTCAAAAACTCTGAAGCTTTGGCCCTAGTCACTAGGTCTCCACTGCCATTCCTTTTTCAAATAGTGGCCATGAGATAATTCCATGAGGAGGTACAAATGAAGGCATATAAGTTTAAACGAGATTGGACACAGGTCTCCCTCCTACCCCGAACTTGCTCTGAACCACTTGACTGGAACATCTCCTGTCCATCCTGGGTGCACTGCCCATTGCAAATCTCCCTTGTTGTTTTGATCTGAACTTTGTGTCTGATTTCGTATCATCACTCCCCGGGATATTTCTACCCAAGTTGAAAACACACATCCCACTTTCAGGCATCTGCTTCATGTTTCCTGGATGGCCCAGTAATGTGTTTGTTTAGCTCACTTCTAGTTAGGCTATAGATTTTGCTGGTGGCCTTTTAAACACCACCTCAGAATGTTTGTTTTTTTAAGTTTTTGTCTTATCTCACTTCCTCTGAAAAGGCCTCACTTTTCACAGCTTGGCTGAAGCCTGAATAAGCAGCTCTTCTGTGAACCCTGCCTAGACATCTTGCCAAAATGTGAGGCTAAACTATTTGCAGTTTGAAAATCATAATCATTCTACATTGTAGTATTTCATCAAATGGCCAAGAGAGCAATCCAAGAACGTGGACAAGAGTACAGTAAACTGCCTTAGCAGTGGTCTGTCTCCCCCACATCTCTGTCCTACAAGTGCATAGTTGTGTGGAGTGCACTGATTCTCAAATGCATGGGAAGCACCTGGGGAACTTGTTGAACTGCAAATTCCCAGTCCACATCCTTAGAGATTCAGACTCAAAACAGCTGCGGGGGGCAGCCTGGAACTCTTTTTAACAAACACTTCCCCATATCATTTTGATGAAGTGGTTTGTACATGTGAACATGAAGAAAACCCCAGTAAAGTGGTTAAAATCAGATACTTGAATGTCTTAGATCTGGCTTTGATTCCTAGCTAGGCCACTGCCTAGTTGAGTAAAACTTCTGAACTCCAGTTTCTCTCAAAAGTTGATAAAATGAAAACATTTGTGAGAATTCAATGGGCTTGACACAATGTGAATGATTAATAAAAGGTAGCTTTTATTTTAAAATCATTGTTTTCTAAAGAAACACAAAGGAAAGGACCATAGCTACAAACTTATTAATAGTCTTCTAGGAGGGGAAATTGGTCTTTAATTTGTAAATCTAAAGGCAAAACTTGAACAAAAGCATGAAGGATAGAAAGCAAATGTCTAGCTCTGTTATTCCGATGATACACAGCACATACCCGGAGTGTGGTACCCTCTCCAGCCCCATCTCCACTCAGTATCCTTCTGGAGGTATCCTGATTTCCTTTCCTCAGGAAAGTGGCCCTCCTGACCTCTATGTTAAATACACAGCACCAGTTCCTTCTTCCTGATGCCTTCATTATGTGTTATTTTTAATTACTAGTTGATGGCTATCTTCCTGCTAGTCTGAGCTCCAGCAAAGGATGGGGTCTTGTTGCCTATACATAGCCTTATATCCAAGGTTCATAGTATGAGACTGATACATATATTTTGTGAGAACAAATAATCGTAAGAAATTTAAAAAGAAATTCAATTATGGAATGGAAAGTCTTGGGGGATACTGCCTTACCTGTCACAGCAGATCCATTCAAAGGGACCACTTGGATATCCTGCCAAGGAAATCAGTGAACTTAGTGACTCTTAAGTTTTTTTTTTTCCCAACTGGCCAAATAGTTTTCTGGAGCACCTGAAGGAAATATTGGGTAGTTTCTTGAAGGACAAAGTCCTAATGAAGAGAGCTCTGTTTTGCAATTTGCACGGAGCTAGACAAATTGCACAAGGAAACACCAGATGACAACATCAATTTTAATTAGTTCTCAGTGAAACACCTGAAGGTACTATTTAAATGATGTACTGCTTCAGCCCACAGGACCTCCAAATGGTGAAAGGGAGAATTAATGGGGTAGGGACAGAATGATTTTATTTATCAATCTAGTCCCAGCTCTGCTGTATTCACATGTTTTTTTCCTTATTCACATGGAGAAATTTTAACTTGACATTAATATCCCCACAAAGAAAAGGTGATTCGCCAGCTGAAAGAATTAAGCATTCTACCAGACCTAGTCTCAAAAGTTGGAGAAACTACAAAAATCACACATTATTTCAAGTCTGGAAAAGCTGAGCTAATATTTTTTTTCTCCATTGTCTTTCCTTTTCTGGTTCTGGCCCCAAACAGAGAGCCCCTTTTATAACCTTTTAAATGTGTTTCTTGGGGGAAAAGGATACTTTCCAAGTGGAAGTAGAAACAGAAAATAAATGCAAAATTCTATTTCTTTTGGCATGCAGACTTCATATGCATTCTGCTCAGATGGCTGGAGTTCCCATTCCTGCAAAATAAAGGGCTACCTGGAAGCTTAGAAAAAGTGAGGTTAAGAGGCTACATGATTCTTAGCCCTATGTTCTTAATCAATTTAGTTCTTATTACAACTTAACTGGACTTCAACAGAACAATCCCTCTGATTGCATATTTATATTCCATTTTCAAAGAAAATCAGCAAAGTAACAAGAAATCACAGTTATATGTAAAGCGAGTATACATGTCTAAAATATATCTTCATTTATTTGGCAAAGTCATGGTGATGCCATTTTAAAGAGAGTTCTGCACGTTCCTCTGTTCATTTACTTGAGACTATTTGTTTTCTTTCTTCTGAGAAACGAAAAATACACTGAAAACGAAGATAAACTATTTCCTGGGAAAGTGCTAACTGCTCCAGCAACAGACTGCCTCTGAGCTCCGGGAAGTCATTTTGCAAAGGCTTTGGACTCAGGTGGATGAAAGCCCCTGAGTAGCCCATTAGTAGTTTCAGCTTTATCAGGCCGATGACTTGCCATAAGTAAAAGAAAAAAGCCAGTGTGGGGACAATCGTCATCAGGTGGGAGAGGATCAAAACTGTTCTATATCACACATTCAGTGAAGCATGGGTGCAGCAGTGAGAGATTACTGTAGCAATTTGCAAAGCATATTCCTCAGGTGATATTCTATGTTCGAAAAACTTTGGCCCAATAATTCTATGCTATTTCTACTTCTGGAAAGTCACAATATATTTTTGTCAGTTACGGGCCCTAGGAATTCCTGAAATGACATATACCTTTTAAAAAACTTGGTTTTCCCCAAATTCATCTGACTCCTCTTTATTTTATTTATAGCACACCTATTAATAGTAACTGGCCTTCTATTGAAAAATAGTACCTTGACCTATAAGCCGCTCTCCAACTCCCACCCCCAGCCCTTCTTTTTTTTATTTTATTTTATTTTATTTTTATTTTTTTGTACTCTATTTAATGAGAGGATGACCTATGGTAGTTTTTTGTTTTTTTTGAGACGGAGTTTCTCTCTGTCGCCCAGGCTGAAGTGCAGTGGCGCGATCTCGGCTCACTGTAAGCTCCGCCTCCCGGGTTTACGCCATTCTCCTGCCTCAGCCTCCTGAGTAATTGGGACTACAGGCGCCCGCCACATCGCCTGGCTAGTTTTTTTTTTTTTTTTTGGTATTTTTTTAGTAGAGACGGGGTTTCACCGTGTTCGCCAGGATGGTCTCGATCTCCTGACCTCGTGATCCGCCCATCTCAGCCTCCCAAAGTGCTGGGATTACAAGCTTGAGCCACCGCGCCCGGCCGACCTATGGTAGTTCTAATGCTTCCCAGGTCTTTATATGTCATGACACACATGGAAAAGGATAATAAAAATCATAGTAGTTGCATGCTAATGGCTATTAACATCCTTTTTCCACTTAATGTTTTCTTACTTTCTTTACCTGCTATAGAAGTATTCTGTGAATTCCTCTATTTCACTAATTTATGAAGTGCCTGCCGTCAGAACTGCTGGCCCAGAGGTAAGGCCATTACCTCTAGGGCTGAGGGGATCAGTAGCATAGGGAAAACCAGCGTGCCATGGCTTAGCAGTTGGGAAATTCCACCCTGAGGAGCTAACAGCTATGCAGCGGTTAAACCCACCTGGCTGTTGGGAATGTGTGTGCGCTGACTCTGGAGTCCTCCCCACTCTCCATCGTTTGGGGTCTTTAGGTACCTACTTTTTCCCAGTATGAGATCAGATCTGAGTGCTATGATGGGTGCCTTTTGTTTCACTGCCCACCTTGCCCAAAACACTTTCCAGGGTTCTGATACTGTATCATTCAAATGACTACCCTCATTTCCTGTGTTAGGTACATTTCATTTTTCCTGTCTTGGTTTCTATAAGAGGCAGCAGAACAGATGGAGAAGAACTGGGGGATGATTTACCAGCTCTCCCTGCAACATGTGGAGGATTTTCACTTCCTTTCAATTAGGAGCAGCCTGTTCTCAGAGGATCCCTTCACCTTCCCACACCCCACTGCCCTACTTACTTCCAAAGCAGACAGCCAGAATTTGATTTCACTATCAGAGCTACGCCTGCTGGGAAAGGAGAACCAAGTGGGTGGCCACTCGTAGGGAAAAGTTATATTCAAATGGGCTCATTGCAGCTGGTAGGATTCCAGGTGTTTTCCAAATACACATATTAACGAATACCACATTTCTTATTTCCATTTTGAGATCTCTAGGCTCTCGTTTCATTATTGTTTCCCAATAGAATATATTGTCTCCTTTTATTTCCTTCAAAAGTAATCCATATTCATTGCTCAAAATTAAAACTATACAAATGAGCAAAACAAAACAAAAATTGCTCATAAAGTCACCACCCAAATAGAATCATAGTTAACATTATAATGTGTTTCTCCCAATCGTTTTTCATGTATTAGCATTCAAAGTTTGTTTTAAAACATTGAAATATCTGTGCATAATGTATGATAAACATCATCTCCCACATAAATATATATCTCAATTATCTTTAGAAGCCATGAAATATTCTACAATTTCTAGAGGCTGTGTAAACTCTATTCTGTGTGCAGGGATGTATTTGATTCATTCTTTTACATAATCCAAAGTAGTGATTCAAAGTTTGGAGTTTCCCCCTATAATACACATAGTTATAGTTAATACTTTATAATGAAATATTTGTGTACACATCCTTGATTTTGTACTATTTTTGTTTCATTTATTATAAAATACAACAAACACACAGGAAAAGTACATATACATACATTTTGTAGTTAGTTGAAATAATTATAAAAATAAATACCAATATAATTACCAACCCCAGCTGGCAAAAGATCATGGCCAGCAGTCCATGAGCTTCTGTCCGTCAAAACTCCCTCCTGTTCTTCTGGAGGGACTATCATTGTGATTTCCTTGTTTCCTTTTTAATTTTACCACTTATAAATGAATCCCCCACAATGCTCATTTTTTAACTTTTATGGATATGGATTCATATTTTTGTGTCTGGCTTCTTTGATTCAATATATGTTTGTTAAACATATCTATGTAGCTTGTTCATTTTCGTTATTACATAGCATACCATTGTATGAATATGCCATAGTTTTTCCATTCTATGCAGGATGGGTATCCCAGATTTGCACAATTACAGGCTATAATAATCCTAGGGCATGTGTGTACCCATTTTTTTAAAGTATACCCCCGAGATTGAAATCATTGAGGATAGGTTGTCTTCAGCTTGAGTAGATAACAAAAAAAGTAAAATTTACACCAGCTGTGTGTGAGGGTTCCCAATATTTTGCATTCTCTCAACATTTGGTATTTTCAATTGAAAGTGATTTGTCAACTGATAAGCAAGAGTATTTAATTTTTGTTTTCATATACATATTCCAGATTCATAATGAGGTTGAGCACCTTTTCATGTACAGCATGTATTGGTCATTTGAGTTTCCTCTTTTATAAAGGAAGATACTGGAGTCTGTTGCAGACATTTTTCTATTGTGTTGTCCCCTTGTGACTTAGAAGAGTTCTTCATATCTTCTCAAAAGGAGCCCTTTGTTGGTTTTACAGGTTTCAGATACCTTCTCCCAATCGATGGCTCATCTTTTCAATCTTTTAATAGTATCTTTCTGGTGAGCAGTTTTTAAAAAATGTAGTAAAATCTCTAAACTTTTCCTTAGAGTCAACATTTTTTGTGTTTTAGGACATTCTTTACTACTTTTCACTCATGAAAATGTTTCTCTATATTACTTTCTAAGTTCTATATCCTCTCCTATTATCCTCTTCTATTCTAAACAAGTTGGATTATTTTGTATGTTGTGTGAAACAGGTGTAATTTTTTTCTCATCTTTTGAAAAATAAAATTTGGTGAAAATCTTTTTTTATATTGTGTAAAATAGATGTGTGATTTTTTGTCTTTTAAAAAGTACATGAATACTCAATTTTCCTTGCAATATTTATTAAAGTCTGTCCTTTCCCTACCAAACTGCCATGTAACCACTGCCATACAGCAAATGGCTATAACACAGGTCTGTTTCTGAACTGGCAATGTTCCACTGCCATTTTGGCCTATCTCTGACCGCAGTTAATTCTAACTTAATAGTCACTCTTGATACCTGGTAGGAGATGTCCCCTCATGGTGTTCTTGTCTCTTATTTATCCTTTGAAACTCCATATACGTCTTAGAATCAGCTTATTGGGTGCAAAAAAATTGGGGAATTTCATTGTGATTTCTTCAGAGGACAATTTATATATTTATGATATTGAAGCTCCCAATCTATGATCATTTATCTAGGTATTCTTTAATACCTATGAATAACATTTTATAATTTTACTCAAGTCTTGCAACTCTTTTGTTAGACTTATTCTTACATATTTTTGATACTATTATGAATGCTGTCTTTTTAATTGTTTATTTTCTGGTTTCTAGTATATAGTACTACTAATTTTTGTGTATTGATTTTCTATCCAGATTTTATATCTTAATCAAAATAATGTATCTGAGGTTTCTTTGGGATTTCATACATATAAAATAATATTTTAATATGACAATTCTGGTTTTTCCTTTCTAATCTTTATGCTTTTTATTTTCTTTGCCTCACTGCACTGACTGGAAACTGCAGTATAATTCTGATAAAAAAAAGTGGTAATAGTGGGCATTTTTGTCTTTATCTCAAAATGGGGATTTGCTATCAAGTATAATGGGTGTTGTGAATTTTTTGTAGATTCCTTTTATCAGATTAAGGAAATTAACTCTCTGATCCCAAATTTTGCTTCAGAATTTTTTAAAATCATGAATAAATGTAGATTTTTTTCCAAATGGGTTATCTGTTCTCTGTAAGCTTAAAGATAACCTATTACATTTTTTTTTTAATATGTTATCATTGTCCATTATTTTACAACAAACTATGCAAGTAGCGAGTGGATTGAAATAACTACCATTTTTATTATCTTTCACAAATCTGTGGGTTAGAGGGGTCAGCAAGATGGTTTTTTTGCTTTTGTTTGGGTGCTCTCTTGCCATTGCAGTGAGACAATGTCTGGGGCTACAAACATCTGGAAGTTTAATTTGGATGTGGGACTGTCCAAGATGGCCCATTACATGTCTTGTGCCTAGGTAGGGATGGCTAGAAGTCTCAGTATAGCTGGCATAATGAAATGAGTGAGGCTGTCCTTTCCTTGTAGTCTCAGGCCTCATTCTCTCTATGTGGACTCTACAAGGTCTTCCCAGTTGGATAGGTGAACTTCTTACATGGTGGCTAAGGGATCCCAAAGTGCAAAAGTAAGACTACCAAGCCTTCTTGAGGCATGTTTCTGGAATAGGCACAGCTTCTCTTCTGCCATGTTCAATTGGTTACAGAAGTCACAGGTCAGCCCATATTCAGTGAGGGAGGAACTTCTAGGGATGTGATGCCAAAGGTCACCTTTAGAGACTATTACAATATATTAATGTGGTGAATTGTAACAATTAGATTTTCTAATGTCTATTAACCTTACATACTTGGGACAAACCCAACTTGGTCATCACAAAGAATTATCTTTAAGTCTAATATATTACTTGCTTAGCTTGGCTCATTTTGCTTTTTTTCTCATAATACATTTCAAGAAAAATAGTGGATCATCTTTGCCCTAAAAAGAATCCAGTATAATACTTGACATGCTCTGGCTCTGTGTCCCCACCCAACTCTCATCTTGAATTGCGATCTGAATTGCAATCCCCATGTGTCGGGGGAGGGACTTTGTGGGAGTTGATTAGATCTTGGGGGTGGTTCCCACCTGCTGTTCTCATGATAGTGAATTCTCAGGAGATTTGATAATTTTACAAAGGATTTTCCCCCACTTCACTCTGCACTACTATCTCCTGCTGCCATGTGAAGAGGGACATGTTTGCTTCCCCTTCTGCCATGATTGTAAATTTCATGAGGCCTCCCCAGCCATGCAGAACTGTTAGTCAATTAAGCCTCATTCCACCATAAATTGCCCAGTTTCAGGCAGTTCTTCACAGCAGCGTGAAAAGGGACTAATACAATACTCTTATATGATGAAAGTAGTTGAAACAGCAAGTTCTCTCCTCTCCAAATACATGGCCTGAGACTAAACTTCCTTGATTTCTCCGTGGAAGGGATAGGACACTGGGCCAATCTCATTGCTCCCAGCCTAGCAGGCATCAGAACCTTAGAAGCTATGATTTCACTCAGTGACTCACTGTCACATTGGCACATCCTGTTTCCTGTTGGCGCCACCTTTTACACAAAAGCACTCAGCACATCCTGCATTGGCAATGAGATGGGTCTCCCTGCCTGCCCCTTCTTCTATGTGACCTCACGATGATTGCATTGGAAGGATTATGACAGCAACTTCCTACAGTCCCATGGTGCCCAACAAATTGAGAGTGACGGCCGGGCGCGGTGGCTCAAGCCTGTAATCCCAGCACTTTGGGAGGCCGAGACGGGCGGATCACGAGGTCAGGAGATCGAGACCATCCTGGCTAACACAGTGAAACCCCGTCTCTACTAAAAAATACAAAAAATTAGCCGGGCGAGGTGGCAGTCGCCTGTAGACCCAGCTACTCGGGAGGCTGAGGCAGGAGAATGGCGTGAACCCGGGAGGCGGAGATTGCAGTGAGCTGAGATCCGGCCACAGCACTGCAGTGTGGGCGGCAGAGAGAGACTCCGTCTCAAAAAAAAAAAAAAAAAAAATTGAGAGTGACTCAGTGCCTCAGACAAGGAGGTAAATGTTTCTTTTCAATGATTATAATGGTCACTCTTTCCTGTCCCCTCCTCCCCACAGTTGCTGATACTATATTCCATTATGTTTATAAAAATATTAAGGGACACTAGTATAAGGTGATTAGGATAATATTTACTATTGTAATAGATTCTGTCTGAAATACTGTAACTTAAGATGTGCCAGACATTGCACCGTAGGCTTTATACATTGTGGCGGACAAAACATGGCCAGAAATTTATCAACATTTGTATTGAGAGATGAGTCTCTGACCTTTCCCCTTGCAGCCAGTTGAGCACTGTAACAGCAGTGAGCAGGAGGATATGGAGGAAGTGATGCTGTGACTGTTTCCAGGGCTTAATAGACTAGCAGCTTCTACTTCCTGTCTCTTGGAACACTCATTCAGAGAAAAGCCAGCTGCCATGTGGGAAGTCAGCAACCTTGAACCCACCATGCTTTGAGGAAGCCCAAGGTAGCCACAAGAGAATAGAGAAAACTAACTAGACACCATCAACTATTCTAGCCATCCCAGCCCAGGCACCAGACATATGAGTAAAGAAGCCATCAGATGATCCAGTCTTAAATGCCAACTGTCTGCAACCATGTAAAGAGACTCTAAGAGAGAACTATCTAGCTGAGCCTATCAACTGCTAGAACCATACAAGATAGTATCAATTGTTTTAAGCAACTAAATGTTGGGGTAATTTTTATGCCTCAGTAGAGAACAGGAATATTTGTTATTTCATTTTCATTAAATCTCTGTGAGATAGGGGCTAAGTGATTCCCTCCAGTCCAATTAAATTATAATAGAGCTGAGATTTGAACTCCAGCCTAAGCGATTCCAGCCTAAGCGATTCCAAGGCCTGCAGGTGCTTAGCAGACATGGCGCAGTAATTTTGATCCTTCTTTTAACAGATATAAAAGCAGTATTGGTTTGTGCTCATAGGATATTTGCAGCCTGCTAAGATAAAAATGACAATAATGACAGCAAAGGAGGGAATATTTGGTGAATTTGATTGATTTTACAAAGATAAACTATGTTCCTATTCTAAGACTGAACGTAGTGAGGGAGACTTTTGTGAAAATTTAGAAAGTGTGAGGAAGGCGATAAGGGAGAGCTCATATACCATGCTAGTTTGTCTCCTAAGCCCCATGTGCCTTTTCTTATAAATCAAAGTGCTCTCATCAGTCAATGGGGATTTTAATACTTAAGGTAATATCAACAATCTGGATCTTTCTTTAGACCAAGAATTTTAGGGCTACCTTTAGTTACTAGCATTGTTTGGTAGCTCTAGATTTAGAGTGTCACTGAATTCAATTAAGAAAGAAGATGCAAAAGGCCCAGGAAAAGATTACTTCAGGTTTAATAACAACTAATAAGTGGGTCTCAATTGGGATGCACATGATAATCAAGTGGGGAGCTCTGAAAAGTCATGATGCCTTGACCACACCCCAACAAATTGCACGGGAATATCTGGGAGTGGGACCCAGGCATCAATATTTATTTCAAGGTCCCTAGATGATTCGAATGTGCTGCTGAGGTTGAGGGCCAATGCCAAGTGGACTAGATTTGGGAGCACTGAAAATGCAGTCCTGTAAGACACATGCTCACCAGCCCTCCTCCTTCCTATCTTAGTCTCCTCTCTCTTGGGTCCAGAAGTTGATTCATTTGTTCATGTGACAGTTATGTAGTGAACATCCACTACTTGCTAATTTGGAGTCCTATTGATACCAACATAGAAGATTATAGGAGGTGAAACCAGCCATTTTATGGATAAAGATAAGTTGAGTTTTGGTCTTGTGTTTGAGGTGCTGTGGGACCTCTTGGTAGAGAGATTCAGAGAGTGAAGATGTCTAAAGCTTAGAGTGAATGAAGTGGACTGCAGTTTAGGGTGAATGAAAATCCTAAGCATGAATATGGTTGGTTTTGGATGCCAGTGGATATATCCCACTCCTGTGAGGAGTAGCTTGATATGGTTAGCGGTCCCACCGCTAGGGCAGTGTGAAAAAAAATCACGTCTATGGGGAAGATGGGTGATGTGGTGCCATACAACTTGAAAAAACTCTTCTTCCAGGCAATTCTCTTATGTGTCCCCAAGAACAGTACCAACTCTGCTCCTCCCCCTCCAAAAACTCAAGTGAAATGTAACTGAAAACCATTGCATTACAATATAGGTCATGATTCATGTGACTGGTATGGTCTTTCAGTAGATATTTTCCCACTGTTAAAGTTATTTGAGACTATCACTTCCGCTATCTTTTTTATGGTCTGTAAAGAATTATGCAGTCTGATTCTCAGCTACCACAGGATGTCATTTCCTTCTGTGCTTTACTCCTCACTCATTTGCTTTGCTCCAGCCACCCTGACCTTTCTATCTATCCTTTGACTATACAAGGCTCATTCCTATTTGGGGACATTTGCACTTATTACTCTTACTGTTTAAGACTTTGCTCCCCCAGATCTTCCTGTAGCTCCTCCTGTCTTAGAATTTGGGTGTCAACTCCAAACCCAGATATCACCTTCTTAGAGAGGCTATGTCTGCATACTATACTGACACCCTGTTGTGCCTTCCTTATAGCTAAATTTTTTTTTTTTTTTTTTTTTGGAGATGGAGTCTTGCTCTGTCGCCCAGGCTAGAGTGCAGTGGCGTGATCTCGGCTCACTGCAAGCTCCACCTCCCGGGTTCATGCCATTCTCCTGTCTCAGTCTCCCAAGTAGCTGGGACTGCAGGCGCCCGCCACCATGCCTGGTTAATTTTTTTTTTTTTTAGTAGAGACAGGGTTTCACCACATTAACCAGGATGGTCTCGATCTCCTGACCTTGTGATCCGCACACCTCAGCCTCCCAAAGTGCTAGGATTACAGGTGTGAGCCACCGCACCCAGCCTATAGCTATACTTTTTTATACCTAAAACCTTTTTAAAAATTATAATTTTGTTTGTAGTACTGTTAGTTCCACAAGGACAAGACTTCTGAATTTCTAATTCCTAGTCCCAAATTGGGATGTAGCAGATGACTATTAAGTAACTGTTGAGTGAATGAATGTGTGAGGGAGTGAATGAATAAATGGTCCCCTGATGCAGGAGAGAGGGGACCAAGACAGGAAGGAGGAGGACTGGTGAGCATGTGTCTTACAGGACTCAATTTCCAGTGCTTCCAAATCTAGTCTACTGGGCAATGGCTCTCAATCTCATTTACACATTGGAATCATCTAGAGACCTTGAAATAAAGTGCTGATACCTGGATCCTACTCCCAAGATTCCAGTGGGTCTCTTGCATGGGTCTCTTGCACTTTCTCACTTAGGTTAATTCCGAGCCTTTAAATCTAGATGCACCAAGCAATACTAATCACTGAAGATATCCCCAAAACACTTGGTCTAAAAAGAAAGATGCAGACTGCTGCTTTTTACCTTAAATATCAAAGTTCCAATGACTGCTGGGAACTTTTTGGTTTATAAGAAAAGATATATGGAACTTTTGTTAGGGGACAAACTAGGAATGGTAAATGAGGCAAATTCAGAATTTTCCACATTAGCGTTTGCCTTGGTAATTGAACATTAAAATAGAATAGGGAGAGTAACTTAACAGTCCTCCTGGGAACAGGAGTGGGTTTTGACATTTTGAAGGTCACATCTCTGTCCCCAAGGGAAGCACAGAGGAAAAGGGAATCAGGTTCATTCCCTAAGCCCATCTCTTGGCTTATATGGGAAAGGTACCAATGGCATTGATGGAGCCTGTGGAGCACCATTGCTGATTGAGAAAAATGTTAAAGCAGCAAAACTCTCTTTTCAAAGGGAATCAAACTGTAATCCCAATTTCTAAAACTGATCAAAGTGGAGCAGTTCTGTTTGAAGTAGAGTTTGTAGCCTGGAGGCCAGCTCAGTCCAGGCTGCCTCACACAATCCCTGTCCCCAGGTGGCCCTGCAAGACTGAAGCCTAAGGCTCTGCCAAATGTAATTTGAAAAACACTGTTCCAGACCATGCTTTCAAGAGGAGCAGTTGCACATTTCTCCTGGTTCAAAAAGCCTCCCATCAGAAAAGCTCAACTAATGACTAAAAGATAACGGGTAGTATGATTTCTTTGGTATCAGTGTTGATCATGGTATTGAAATTGACCAGGTTGGGACCTTTCTAAGGACATTTCAGTGCACATGAGCATCATTCCCATAGAGTGTCCTCAGCAGCCCTGGGCACATACACTACCAGCTTAGCATCCATACAGAAAGAAAGTAAATTGCAGATTCTGATTCGGTGGATCTGGGACAGGGACCCCAGCTCTGCATTTCTGATAAGGTCCCTTGTGCTGTCATTGCTTTGAATACTAGGGTTTCAAACCAGAATTGGTGCATCGGAATCTCTTGCAAGACTTACTAAAAATGCCGATTTTTGGCCCCATCCCAGAGTTTCTGGATCCAGCTCTCTGGTTATGGGTCTGGAGGTTTTTGTTTTTAACAGGCTCCCAGGTTTTTCTGATATTCACTATGTTTGACAACTATACTCTAGTATGTATTGACCTACATAACTTACTCTCGAAGAACCCAGGAAGAGAATCTGAGACTCAACAAATTGCATTGCTGGAGGGGGGTTTGGAGGTCATCTAGCTTACCCTGGCTGATTAGAAAATGAAGGTCCCAAAGGGCAAACAATTCTGCCAACTGTCTGTCACCAACTGGCTTTACAGCAAGCAGATACCAGAATGAAAGCATCTGACTTTCTAATTCTCGGTTTCCCCTATAATACAATTGGCCTGTGTTTGTCATTGCTTCTCTATCTGTGCTGCTTATGAGGTCAGACACCTTGTTTTCTGCTGTATTCCCAAAGCCCAGCACAGTGCCAGGCACAGGGAAGGCACTAAGTAAATATTATGTTATATACTCCTGCTATGCTTGGGCCTAATCAGTTACTTCCAAAATTTCTTATTAAAAGTTACCTTACTAGAAGTTATAAAAATAAAAATTCTACAGCTCAGGAAAAGCAGGGACATTTTTTTTTCATGTGAAAAATGTATGTTCCAAAGTAAAAATAGCACATTTCTTTTAGGAGTCGGAACATATAGTAGGAAACATTAAGAACGTGGTCTATGAGAGGAAAAGGGGATGACTCTAGAATATAGCTCTGGCTCCAACATTTGTTAGTGTGTAAATTTTGCTCAGCTACTCTGAGTCTTGGTTTCCTCAGGTGTAAATTGGAGACATCAGTAGATTCTATGTCATGGGGTTTTATGAATATTTAACTGGTAAATGTAAAATGTTTAACATGGTGCCTGGTACACAGTAAGTGCTTAATCCAGCAATTGTCCTGTTGATTACAAAAGCAAGATAATGGCCAGGCATTGTGGCTCACGCCTATAATCTCAGCACTTTGGGAGGCTGAGGCGGGTTGATCGCCTGAGGTCAGAAGTTCAAGACCAACCCGGCCAACATGGTGAAACCCTGTCTCTACTAAAAACACAAAAATTAGCCAGGTGTAGTGGTGGGCACCTGTAATACCAGCTTCTTGGGAGGCTCAGGCTGGAGAGTCACTTGAACCCAGGAGGCAAAGGTTGCAGTGAGCCGAGATCATACCACTTTACTCCAGCCTGGGCAACTGAGCAAGACTCCATCTCCAAAATAATAATAATAATAATAATAATAATAATGATTCCATCAGTTATACCAGAAGCTAAAGTATTATGCTCCCCTTGCCAACTGCCTACCCATAAGAACTGAAGATAGATCATCTCTGAAGTGGTCATGTACAATATATAGACCATAGGATGGCAGTGAACAAATGTGGCTTTGTGCTGCTGCTTACGAGTACGTTTCTAAGGCATAGCAAGGCACAGCGTGTCACCTCTACAGGGTCAAGTGATTATTGAGATTCTGAGGAACCAAGTTACTGAGCTGAGTGACTCCTAAATAGCCAAGATGGCAGGAGGGCTGAATTGTACACCTGGTACTCTTTGCAGGGTCCAAACATTGGCTAGCTAGCTTAGAGGTGGGGCAAGGGCTTCTTGAGCAATGTGTTTCACTCTGTAGCCAGAGAGTATCAGCAAGATATTTTTAGCCCCATTACTAAATGGAGAAATGTGAGTTTGAAATGCATGCCTCAGGAGTTCACTTGGGTAATGAGACTGTGATTATGACTCTCAGGACATGTGTTTCCTTCACGTGTCCCGGATTTTCAGAATAGTTCTGATTTTCAAACATTCTGTTCCATCATTCTGTTAGTAAAATTCTGTTCGAGCAGATATCCTGATTCTACAGGGAAATGGTTGGGAAAATATGGTCACTGTAGACCAAGACAGAGATCCCATTAACGACTCAGTTGAGGAAAAACTGTCACATCCTATAAATAGGTATGTCTTCCCCTTTACCTCAGTGATGAGTCAGATTATGTTTCACTTGCAAGTGACAGAAACTAACTTCAACTGAGTTTGGCAAAAAGGGAATTGACCAGCCTTGTGACTGAAAAGTCTAGGGGATGTATGACTGGCTGGATGCAGACTTCTGAACATTGATCCAATCAACCTGCCTCTTTTCACCTCTTCACTCCTTCCTCTGCATTGGTTTCATTCCCAAGAAGATTCCTTTTGGGATGTCCCCAGCAGCCCTGGGGTCATATCCTGCCAGCTTAGCTTCCACAGAGAACGAAAGTGACTTTCTAAATTATTTCAGCAAAAGCTCCAAAAATTCCCTCTGGCTGGACCTGGGTCGTTTGTCCCTCCCACCCCCACCAGTCGAGGGAACGGTTTCTGCAACACCTTAAACACATAACCTAGAAGATTCCCCAAAGGACACCAAAGTTCCGCTATCAAAACAGGGACAGCATGAACACTGGGTAGGCAAATGTAATAAATGTTCTTACATCCTTTTCCCCTGAGTTGGGATTCTGTTTCCCACTATTTCTTTATGCTTAGTTGCTCTAGAATAAAGTTCCTCCACACACCATTGTCATCTACCTGCAAGAGATCTACCTCTTGCCCACAAATGATGTTCATTTTACCTCCCTTAAATTTTCCTGTCTGTGGCACCGGAGCCTCAGTGAGGGCTTGGTTCTGCCTGTTGACTGTCTCCCCTCGTGTAAGATGTTCTTTTGCACCGGCTTCCTTTCGCCTCCCCAGTCTCCATAAAAGTTTGTTACTAAACCCCTACAATCCTCTTCTAACTGTGGAAGGAAGGAAGATGCCCGTAGCTGCAGCCATCTGGGAAGAGATGCTTTTAGGATTTCATAGGGGAAGAAAGAGATACAATTTTGCTACCGTATGCAGTATCTCTGGCAAACTCCAGAATGGGCCTACTGTTCCTCTTAGCTCACCAGAGCAAGTGCTTCCCAAATGATTTGCCCGGATCCAACTTGCAAATTGTATTGAGAGAGCTAATTAGATCTGAGCTGGCAAATGAGAACTCTGCTACCTTTGCATGGAACAATTTGCTTTATTACATGAGAGGTGATGTGTATATGTTATATACTTAGCACGTTAAGATTCACAGTTACACAGATGGCGGAAAAACTCCAAGACTGCCCCAGTGCTTAACATGTAGCTGAATGTGAAAAGGTTTCAACAGGGTTTCAGAGAGCAAAACAGGGACATTTTTATAAAATATACTTTTCTACCCAGCATAGCACATCAGAGCTTCCTGTGGGATGGATTAAAAAGAGCCAACCTTTATGGACTGCTTGTTGTGTCAGATATTAGGCAGAACCCACTCACTTCTCTAAAGCCCCTATAGGGAAGGTACTATTATTATTCTTGTTTTTCGATTAAGGAAACTGAGGTGCTGTGAGGTTAACTGAAAGTTGGACTGTGAGGAAGATTTAGGCCATCAGACTCTGGACCCCAAGCTCTAACATACTATGTAGGTCTGATAAAATGATCATCTCTATTTAGAGATGATCCATGGTTACCTACTGTTTTTTTAATTTGATTTTTATTAAATACTTATTGTATGCCTTCTCTAAGATAGATATTAGATGTGTTCAATGCTCTGAAAATTTTTGAGAGGTAAGTCCCAGGTAGCACTTGAGATGAAAAACAATAACTAAGATCTATTGAATACTTACTAAGTATCATGCTTGCGGTAAGCACTTTACAGGTTTTCATTCTCTCATGTATTTAATCCTCCTACAACCTTTCTTAGATACTCTCCCCATTTTAGAATAAGGAAACCAAGGCTTAGAGAGGAGAGAAAACTTGCTGAAGGCACCCAGTGAGTAAATGACAGAGCAGGGAGTTGAAGCCAAGTATTTTGGCACCATAGCCTTTGCTTCTGACTGCTGTTCCACTCCATACCACACCACACTGATTTGTTTTTCTAAGACCACCAGAGCGTGCACAAAAGAACCAGCGAGTAGGCAAGTGTAGGAGCAAAACTGCACATTTATTTTGGTCACCTAGCTTCAAGGAAGAAGGTGGCCTCCAGCAAAGGAGGCCGACAGAGTCCCCCCGGTGGGGCTCTCGGATGGAGTTCCTGCAGTCCTGACATCCCGACAGGAGTGGGGCTGGGAAGTCCACGTGGGACCCTGGCCAAGAGCGGCTTTTCTAGGAGTGGGAGGGCAATAGGCGGGGCACGGGCGTGTCGGGGGGCGTTCCGCAGGTGCGACCAGGTAAATCTTGGTCTCTTCGGATTGACGTCACCTGGCGCATGCCCAGTTGATCTGCACCTTCCCAGGCGCCGGCTGCATTTTCGCACGTGGGAAGAGTTGGTGGTGAAGAAGAACCCGGAAGTGCACCATCTTGCCTCTGTTCTTCCAAACAGTCCAACCTTTTATTGATAATAGTGATAAGGGATGCCGTGGTCTGTCTGGCTACCTCCTGCTGTTAAGGGGCGTTGTTAAGGTCGGGGCCTATGGTTGGTATTTGGACACACAGATGAAAAATAAAATAAGGCACAGTATTAGTATAGGAATGAGGAATGGAAGCATTTGTTGGAATATGGGCAAAACCCAGGATGGTCCTGGCAAGGTTGGGGAGTATGCGATAGTTAAGAAAATTTAGTAAGTTTGAGGCGAGTGGGGGAAAGCCAAACTGATTTCCACTGATTGCTTTCGGTAGGGGCCCTTTTTAGCTGGGA
>NW_012115821.1:7161775-7196876 GCF_000951035.1 Colobus angolensis palliatus
AAATGGAAGTGGATCTCTGCCTGGCTTCAAAGCGTCCTTTGGAACCAGCAGAGACAGACTGGAGGCTCATGAAGCCAAAGTGGAGATTACCTTCAGGTGGACGTCTCTGTCCTGAACAGGTCTTCCGAGCCACTTGGTGGCTCAAAAGTGGGCCTCGGACCTGCGCAGGATTTTTGGCCGAGGGAGGTAAAGAGGAGACAAGGGCACTTAAGGAGGCCAACAGAGTCCCCCCAGTGGGGCTCTCGGACGGAGTTCCTGCAGTCCCGACATCCCGACAGGGTGGGGCTGGGAAGTCCGCGTGGGACCCTGGCCAAGAGCGGCTTTTCTAGGAGTGGGAGGGCAATAGGCGGGGCACAGGCGTGTCGGGGGGCGTTCCGCAGGTGCGACCAGGTAAATCTTGGTCTCTTCGGATTGACGTCACCTGGCGCATGCCCAGTTGATCTGCACCTTCCCGGGCGCTGGCTGCATTTTCGCACACGTGGGAAGAGTTGGTGGTGAAGAAGAACCCGGAAGTGCACCATCTTGCCTCCGTTCATCCAAACACACACCAACCACATCCTACTGGCCATTGGCATAGACCAATGATGCCTTGTAGAAACCAATCAGTTTTCTGCTCACTATTCCTCAATCATCACACAAGAGTATTTTTCCTTTTTTTCTCTTTTATTTTTTTTTGGTAAGCCGTCACCTAGCAAAACTTTAAGTGGTAGGTGGTAGGTATTTCATTTTTAAATTCAGTTGCAAGAGGAAAATTTTTCAAAGAATGAGACTTTTGTCACTGAGGAAAGTGACAGAATGCTACACTATCAGTTCATTTAACAAATTTTCCAAGAGGTTGCCAGTGCCAGGCTCTGTGCCAGGGGTTGGGATGCATGTTAAGACACAGGCAGTACTACAAGAATAAATACAGTTTGGTGTTGAGTTTTAAAGCAGAGAGAGGGCCAAGATGCCTTAGAGGCCTGTTCTGAGCTACCCACGACAGCCAGACAACTGGGTCACCTGTAGCAGGTAATGGAAGGCATGTTATCTTGTCAAAGGGATCACATTTTTCAAAGTTGTGTGCTTAAACTATGAATAATTGTGGTTGCAAAATTTTACAAATATAGCCTATCAGAGATTTAAACAAGTAATGAGTTAACTAGGCAGTCGACAGCATTGGTTCAGTTGCTCCACAATATCACCAGGTCCCTTCCATCCTGTCTACTCTAAATTCAGTTGTTGGTTTTTCATAGTGATGTGTTTTACTTCATTATCTCAAGATGGGCGCTGTAGCTCCAAACAATATCAAGGCAGGAAGTGGGCAACAGAGTGGTATTGAAAAAGATCTTTTCCTGTAGAGGCATTCTCCTTTTTATTAACAAAGACAAAAGCTTTTTCCATCCCAGAAGAGTTCCTTCCCATCTCATTGGCCAGAACTGAGTCACGCAGTGATGCTTACCGGCAAAGGAGGATGGGAAAGAAGCAGGTGTCCAGCTTTTTTCCAGTCTCTTTTGTGCAGAGTGGACAAGGAAGATACATATGGCTGAGTTATTTAACCAGTAGTTTCTGCCACAATGTGAAAGAATGTGATATATCGGAAGCATCTTTAACCATGTAGTTACAAGTTCTGTGATCACAAAAACATTTAATTGGTCAGTTTATTGGACCTAATAAGGTAGAAGTAGGTCACATGTTGGAGGCTGGGAAATTCTTGCATTGTTGCTCAGGAGTTTTGAAGACTCTCACCAGGGACATAATAGGCTGAATATTGGGGACTTAGCTCTTCCTGCTAGAGTTGTAAAAGGGCAAAACATTTTTTCATAACTTATGGCTGAACAACATCTTCCAAAATTAGCTTCTAGGACTCTCCTTCAGACTGGGCAGCAATTTCAGCTAAACTCTATGCATTTTAAAGCTTTGTATTAATTATAGCTTAGGTACTATGGATACCACTAACTGTAATTTGTGAAGCCCAGTGAAAAATAAAAACATGAGATCTCTTGTTTAAAAATTATTAAGTATTTAAAGATAGCAAAAACAAAGTACTAAACCAAATATGGGACCCTGTGCAACTATAGAGATTGCACATCCATGGAGCTGGGCTGGCGGAGGGCGGCTAGTTCATAGGTGAAGTCTTGACTTGCAGGAGTGACAAATTCCAGTACTTGGTTACAAGTGTGGGGTCTGCTTCTCAAATGTATGGCATGGTGGTTAATAGTTGATGCTTTCAAACAGGCCCACTCTGTATTCTAATTCTAATGCTCTACTTAATTGTGCAATGATTTCAGAGACTTCTTTAGTCTTTCAACAATTTTATTTCCTGACTGGGTACAATGGCTCATACCTGTAATTCCAGCACTGTGGAGGCCAAGGCAGGGGGGATCACTTGAGGCCAGGAGTTTCAGACCAGCCTAGGCAACATAGTGAGATCGCAGGTCTACAAAAAAAAAAAACTAAAAATTAGCTGGGTGTGGTGGCACACACCTGTAGTTCTTAGCTACTCAGGAGGCTGAGGTGGGAGGATCACTTGAACCCAGGAGTCTGAGGCTGCAGTGAGCTATGATTATGCCACTTCTCTCCAGCCTGGGTGACAGACCAAGACCCTGTCTCTTAAAAAAGATTCCATTTCCTCTCTTTTAAAATGATGACACTAATATCTCCATTGTATATTATTAAGAAGAGTAAATTAAATGGTAGACACTTTGTTTTTTATCATAGCACACCCCTAGTAGATACTATACTGCACCCTCAAGGAGGGGTTGCTGTGACCTTGAATTTTGCTGATTCAAAAACTCATTTTACCGTGTTAGACAGGGACAGATTCTCATACACTAAATTCACAAGAGGGTAATTTATGAATTGAAATGTTCATTTATTCGTATGTAAGGAGTTGTCTTGACTTTGGAAATATTGTTTAGATTAGTAGGTTGCTGTCTGAATACAGAATCATTATTTTCCTCAGATGCACGTGACCTGAGGTTTCCAAGGCCAAATAAGATGAAAGCCTTTGGATTTAGTCGAGGTGCTTTTTCTTTTTGCAGGACTTGTCAGAGCCTTAGGCATGTTTATGGTTATTTGAATTCCCAAGAGGATTTCCAAACTTACCTAAGACTGTTATAGGATCAATGTGGTGATTAAATTTAATTAGCATTTAACATAAACAGGATAGCGTTTTGCATATGGACACATGCATGTGTAAAGTACCATTAGCCTACCCAGTAGGAAAATGTAGAAAGCATTTGCAGCATCCTTAGCAAGAATCTAACTGCAAAGGTAATTACTCAGACATTTTGAATGTCACCATTATAATCGAGACCATAGATTTTGTTAATTTGCCCAAGGAAAATTAGAAATGCTTTTTTATTGTTAAAATGGATGATGGCTAATTATGTTGTAGGCTAGAATAATTGCAAAGCACCCCCTGCCCCCCATTTTTACAAACAAAATGTGTAAATCAGAAAAGTCTAATCTCTTTATTCAAAGTCCTGCACTCCCACTTCATGGAAGGCTTTATCACTTGACATGGTCCAGCCACCAGAGTCATGGTCTCTGTCTTAGGCAAAGTGAACATTTTCTGCAGGGGTTTATGCAAGATCCCAAAGACAATGTGGGACTTCCCTGAGCTTACAAGAACGTATATGCATTACTGTTTTATTGTGCTTAATGGCTGTTAAATATATGTGTATGTGCTAGAATTTTGATCCGAGACATGCTTGCATTATGACTTCTTATGTGGCAGGAGGATTGAGATGTGGAGGGTACATCTGAAGGCTGAAAATGTTTATGAAAACAACCCAACCGTTTTACACAAGCAAATGGGCTTATGGAGTTCACCATGGAATGCTTTCTTTGTGTTACAACCCATGGAGCTAGTGTTCTCAGGAACACACTTTGGGAAAGTGTGGCGGTAACACACAAGCAGGGAGTTAATGTCTTAGGAGGTATTTTCTTCAGTGTAGAGTAGACTGGAACAGTTGATCTAGTTCTTTGCTGTTTGGGTTTTCTTTTTCTTTCTAATCTGTGATGTAATGTATAAGGAAAGTCTTAGGCATCAAAGTGAAATCTCATTTGATTTTTGCACATAAGGAGCTACTTTTATTGAAAAGAGTAAACTTTAGGAAGTTTGGAGAAATCAAAGACGCAGTCACTCTACCTGTGCACTGATAATATATCTGTATGAAAAATGAAGCACTTAAGCACTTAGACATCAGCTGGGTGTTGCTATGTGTTTAAATGCTTCTTATAGAGTGACGTTTAGATAACTGCCTAAAAATTTCACTTTCAAAGTTTTGATGCTGTAAGACTCATCCTAAGATAGAAAGTCCTTTGTGGTTAAAAAAAAAAAAAATCACTGCTTTTCTGTGGCTAGCACACATTGAGTAATCAAATGGAGAACTGCATGGAACAAATACAGTAGTTGACTTCTGCTAAAAACATTTTGAAAAGAGGAAGTGGGGACCTTTCTGCTCTTTGACATACAAAGCACATTGCTTTCTAATGGATTCCACAGCAAAAGCAAAATCCAAACAAAGCAGCATCTTTTTTCTCTAACCTACATACAATGTCAGTGAGATTCCAAGTATGCAAATGGTGGGAGGAAAGAAATGCATTTTCACTACCCCAATTATTGCATATGGTTGAGAATATGAATAGTAATTGCCCCTGAATTGGAGGATTAACGTGCACTACTTTTTTCTTCTTTTTAAATATTCGAGTCTCAGTCTGATTTTTATTTACTATTGCTTTGATTCTTTTTCTGTAAAAAGTTATGTGGCCTTTGGAGTAAAATATAAGCTCCCTCTATCCAGGCCGGTTGTCTCTTTCTATATGTCAGTAAGACTATCTCATGTCTGTCATAAGCTCAGTTTTTAAAGTAAGCTATGATTTCATTTATTCTTTTAGTCCAAGTGTGAGTAAAATTGGTGCCATTTTACAGCAATTTGTGCAAAGTGGGCACTCCAGACCCCCAGTTTTGAATTCTGAGGCTACAGACCTGGACACCCAGCCCTCCCCCCAACACCATCCTTTTGACTGAGCCCTTACGATGAGTTAGTGTGTAAGTCTAACTCCCCCACTTCACCATTAGACAGATACCTTGTCTTACTTGCCTTTGTGTCCCCCTCCACTCCTCCCCAGGACCTGAGCCAGTGTTCCATCCCAAGTAGACACTAGGTGTTTGTTGACTACTTCAGTACTTCCGGAGGGGCTCTTTAGGGCACTGTTGGAAGAGTAGGGAAAATCACTTTGGAGCCACATGTGAGAAAGGCTTGATTCTACAGGCTGGAATGAAGTAAAGTGGGAGGATAAAGGATGTTTGAAGAACAGAGGGGAGAGGACACTAGGGGAAAAAATGCAGAGGAGAATTCTGTGATCAGTCTTTGGAGTTCAATTTATCAAGACTGTCTGTCAACCTTAAGGCATCAACAGTGATACCATCTCAAAAATCTTAGATTGCACTGTCTACTACAGTTGTCAGTAGCCACAATGTGGCAATTTAAATGAATTAAAATTAAACAAAATAAAAAATTCATTTTCTGAGTCATACTAGCTGCATCCCAAGTGCTCAGTAGCCCTGTGTCTAGTGACTGCTGTATAGGATAGCACAGATGTAGAACATTTCCATCATCTCAGCTCTGCTGAACAACACTGCTCTTAGGGATGATAACATCTCCATTTTGTTTCACCTCTTGTTTATTTATTCTACAAATAGTAACTGAGTACCTACTTTGTTCCTGTTACTGTACTGAGAAGAGGCTGAAATGCTTAAAAACATAGACCCTAGAGCAACCTGGGTTAACAGCTCACTCACTGTGTGACATTGGGATGCGTCACCCATCCTCCCAGTGCTCTAGTTTAATCAGCTGTTAAATGAAGATAGTAAAATTATCTACCTCATAGGGCTGTTGTGAAGATTAAATTAGTGTGGTTTTTTGCATGCATGTGCACATGTGTGTATATGTATATAAATGTATATACATGTGTATATGTGTATATATTTGTGTAAATATGTGTATGCATATACATATATATTCATATGTATTTTAGAACATTTCTGGCACATACTTACTGCTTGGTAAGTGGGAGCTCTTATTATTTGTGTTTATTTCAGGGTTCTTAACAAAACAACTATGAGGTTCTTGCTGTCCTGGAGTTTGCCATCCAGTAGGAACAGCAGAGAATAAATCTTTAAACAAATTAATAATTACAAACTATGTCAAGAATTGTAAAGGAAATGAATGGGCTGAAACAACAGAGAATAACAGAGGAGCAGCCACCTAGAAAGCATCTTAGAGCAGGTGACATTTAAGCTAAAACAAGAAGAGAAGAGGAGGAATACCAGCCATGCAAAGGGAGGAGGAGAGTGTTCCAGGCACAGGAAAGCAGGCTAGCAAAGAGGACCATGTGACTATAATACAGAGGTCAAGGGAGGGGCTTCAGATGAGATTGAAAGGAGAGGTAAAGAGCAGCCATTTCCTACAGGGCTAAAGTCAGGGTTAAAGCATACGTGCAGGGGAAATACACATACAGTGATCACTCGGGGAGTTGTGTGAGGCACAGATTGGAGGGGCAGTGAGAGTGAAAGCAGAGAGCCCATTAGAAGTCATTTTAATAGATCAAGTGAAGGGGAATGATTCAGAGTCAGTAGTCATGGGACTGGAGAGAAATGAGCAGTTTCTAGACCTATTTGAGAGACCCAATGACACTTTCTGATGGATTACATGTGGTTGACAAGAGGGAGGCATTGAGGCTGATGCTCAGGTTTCTGAGTTGATTAACTGGGTAGATGGTGGTTTCAGTTACTGAGATAAAGAGGGCCTGAAGAGAACATTTGTGAGGAAGAAAAACCAAAACTACTTGATGACAAGTACTCTTCTAGATATGGAAGTCTGGTGTCCAGGTGAAAGGCTAGGCTAGAGATAGGCACAGGGGCATCATGAGCTCATAGATGACATTTAAAAGATAGGACAGAAGACCAACTTCTGGCATGATGGAAGGGGGAGACCTGCAGACTTTCTCCCCAGTTAAATAACCATTTAATTAAAGAAAATTATAGTTTTAAAAAATCATTTAAAGCTTCTAGAAATTGTCCTAAGCTCATACAGTAATTGGAGAAATAGTCACTCAAGTGTATTTACTAAATCTCAGTAAGAACAGTGATTGTCTGTGACATTTGAGACATGACACTTCTCTGCCAGGTCCATCTTATGGAATCATCTGGGAAGCAGTGGACTGCTAACGTTTTCCATCCTCCCCCACAAGTTCCACGTTGCAGAAGCTCTATTCAGAGAGGACTGGTGCTTCTTCCACCTAGCCCCCACTTGAAGGACAGAAGTTATAGACCAGACATTGCAGGCCAAGAATTTTGCACTCCAATCATTCTTGATCAGCTTGCTGGTAGGACAAGAGTCCCATATTAGGAGGGTCAAGCTAGAAAAACCACAGACCACTACCATTTCCGAATGTCTGCTCATAGAGTAGGTATGTCACTCTAGCAGTAGGCTTCTCTTCCCACCCTGAGCTCTTGAGCAGTGGCATAGAGTTTTAGCCTGGGGGAAAAGCAGGTTGCTGTAGCTCTGCCTGAGGGGACTGACTTCATTTGGAGCACAGCATGGAGAATTTCATGTCTAGAGTGTTGTCAAAAACAGGGAAATCTTGGTAGAGAGCTATTAAGAGGATGCTCATAGCTCCATAATACAAGCACAACAACAGAGCAATTAGAAGTTTAATAGACTAATTCACGGGAAGAAACAACTAAGAAGAGTCCTCCTGGGAGCAGTCAGCCTTGGGGGTTGGAAAGGCTGTACATAAGTGATTGGTTGTACCTACTTGGCAGCGTCAGAATAGTAAATGAGGCAAATCTGAAAATTTTCCCATGCTGCACACAGATCCATCACAAAAAAAAAAACAAAAAAAACAAAACAAAAACACAAGCCAGCACTGACACTATGGCTTAAAGATAACCTCCAACTCAACACTGGCTGAATAGTAACCTACTCTAACCCAGAAGCAACTCCTAAGAGCTATGTTTAAAAATAAAACCATATGTATCCCTAACAATCTGGAAGATTGTGTGTATGCCCAAAGTTGCACCCTCCTAGGAGTGAATGGAGGGGGGAAAAACAAAGCAACTAGTTCCTGGGTAGACAGGAAGCAAAAGTGTAAACTTCTTCACCTGTCAGAGCAGCCTCCAAGTTACTTATACATCCAGGGGTAAAGGGCAAAAATTTAATTGCCAAGGGGGTAACTTTTGATCAATAAGTGGCTTACATGCCAATTCATGAATGATCCTAAATCACTCAGCAAAAAATTTTTTAAAAAGTAAATAATATGAAGAAGGACATTAGAGGCTGCACACTAGAGGGAAAAATACTTCATAGGATTAGTTAACTAAGTCATTAAACAAATAAATCAATGACATGGAAAATAGCAGCAACATAAACCCCTTAGGTGCAGAGGGGTGGGGGATGGACAGGAGCTGGAATCAATATCCAGAGTTGCTACAGTGTATTATCTAATATGTCCAGTTTTCAACAAAAAATGTATAAGACATTTAATGAAGGAGAAAAGTGTGATTCATGTTAAAAGAAAAAAAGCAGTCAAAAGTAACTGTTTTAAAGAAACTTAGATGTTGGAATTAGCAGACAAAAACTTCAAAGCAGCCACTATAAATATGTTCACAGAACTATAGGAGAACATGTTTAAAGAATTAAAGGAAGGTATGAGGACAATGTCTTACCCAATAAAGAATATCAATAAAGAGACAGAACTTATTTTTTTAAAAAAGAGCAAAATAAAATTCTGGAGTTAAGTATAACAAAATTTAATAAAACACTACTTGGGCTCAGAAGTAGATTTTAGCTGGCAGAAGAAAGAATCAGCAAATTGAACATAATACAGATTACCCAACATAAAAAAAAAAACAGAAAAAATAATAAAATGAGCATGATATCAGAGAAATGTGGGACACAATTAAACACATCAACATACAAGTAATAGAAGTACCAGAAGAAAAACAGAGAGGATAGAAAACCCCCCCCAAAAAAATGACTGAAAACTTCCCACATTTGATGAAAAAAAAAAATTACTTATCCAAGAAACTCAACAAATTCCAATTTTAATAAGTACAAATAGACCACACTCAGATATAGAATACTAAAATACGTGAAACTCAAAGAGAAAGAGAATGTCTCGAAAGTAATAAAACGCAAATCACTCATCACAAACAAAAAAACGCCAATGGGATAGATGGCTGACTTATAGGCCAGACATTGCAGACCAAGAATTTTGCACTCCAGTCATTCTTGATCAGCTTGCTGGTAGGACAAGAGTCCCGTATTAGGAGGGTCAAGCTAGAAAAACCACAGACCACTACCATTTCCGAATGTCTGCTCATAGAGTAGGTTTGTCACTCTAGCAGTAGGCTTCTCTTCCCACCCTGAGCACTTAGGCAGTGGCATAGAGTTTTAGCCCGGGGAAAAAGCAGGTTACTGTAGCTCTGCCTGAGGGGACTGACTTCATTTGGAGCACAGCATGGAGAATTTCATGTCTAGAGTGTTGTCAAAAACAGGGAAATCTTGGTAGAGAGCAAGTAAGAGGCCAGAAGGCAATGAAATGATATATTTAAAATGCTGAAGGGAAAAAAACCTGTCAATCAAGAATCAGCCAAATTATATTTTAAAATGAAAGGCAAAATACACACTTTCCTACATAAACAAAATCTGAGGGAATTTGTTGTTAGAAGACCTGCCTTACAAGAAATGCTACAAGAATTTTCGTAGGCTGAAAACCAAGTGACATCAGTCAATAATTTGAATCCACACAAAAAACCAAGGAACAGCAGTAAAGGTGTAAAACACAATGTAGAGGGATGTCATTGTGTAGGTGGCAAAGTAGGAAGCTCCAAAAATCAGTCCCTCCACTGGGAAAAAAAAAAAACCACACACACAATACACCTATTGAGAAAGAGTTAATTATCAGAATTAACTATTTTTAAAATCTAGAGCCAGGTCAAACACTTGCACTGTCCAGGGGAGTGCTTGAAGAAGTAATATATTTTGGTGAAGTTTAGCATTTGATGGAGCAGCTACCATCTCTTGTTCCCTGGGGCAACTGGTATCCGTGTGGATGACAGTTCGTGTTCCTGGTGCGGCTTGCTATTTCCAGGTTGGAGATAAGAACTATGTGCTTCAAAGATCAGGGTTGCAATTTTTTTTAAGGGTCATATGTTTTGATCTGCCTGGTGGATCACTGAGGGACTAATGCAGGATTTAGCCATTGTTTCAGCCCCCTTGGACTGAAATGGCCTTCCAGGCAACATCTGTCAGGGGGAATTCAAAAGAACAAAACACCTTATTTACTCTTTCTTTATTGAGTTAAAATATCCAAGAAAGTCTCTGCCAGGCCATTGGTTGACTGCTGAGATAACAGAATAGAGACATCAATGCCATACCTGATAAGGGATATAGTCTTTGCAACACAGTTTAGGAAAGTCACTAAACAAACAGATGACTACACTTCTCAACAAACAGCATCAGCAATTTCTGGAAAAGGAAGATAATCTGACTCCAAGAGTTACCCCATCACAATGTGCAAAATGTCCAGTTTTCAACGAAAAAGAACAAAGCATACAAGGAATCAGAAATGCATGGCTCACAGAGAAGAAAAAATGAGAGGAAACATCCATGAGGAAACCCAAACATTGAACATACCAGAAAAAGACTGTAAATTAGCTGCATTAATATTTTCAAAGAGCTGAAAGAATCCAGGGATAAAGAACTAACAGGTATCAGGAGAACAAAATCTGAGCAAGTAGTGGTGTACATACTTAATACAGAAAAATCACTTGTGTTTCTATATGCTGGAAATGAACAATTTAAAAAGGAAACAAAATCCTTTTGCCAATAGTATGCAAAACTATAAAATAATTAGGAATACATTTATCCAAGGAGGTGAAAGACTTACATACATAAAACTGCAAAACATTGCTGAAAAAAAATTAAAGAAGATTTGATTAAATGGAAAGATGTTCCATGTTAATGGATTGGAAGATACAATGTTGTTAAGATATCAATATTCTCCAAAGTCACCTGCAGATTCAATGCATCCCTATCAGAATTCCAATGGTCTTCTTGGAGGAATGGAAATGCCAATCCTCAATTTCATATGGAAATGTGAGGAGCCCCAAGTAGACAAAACAGTATTTTAAAAGTTGAAGAACTCACATGTACTGATTTCAAAACTTACTACAGAGCTACAGTAATCAAAACACTATGGTATCAGCAGGACAACAAACGTAGGGGCCAATGGAAAAAAACTAAGTGTTCAGAAATAAACCCAAACATCTATGGTCAATTGATTTTCAACAAAGGTACCAAGACCATCCAATGGGGGTAAGAAAAGTCTTTTCAACAAATGGTGCTAGGACAACTGAATACATGTAAAAGAATGAAACTGGGCCTCATCTCACTATATATGAAAATTAACTAACAATGGATCAACAAACTAATTATAAGAACTAAGAATATAAAGCTACTAGAGTTGTAAAGCTTAGGGACACATCTTCATGAACTCATTTGGCAGGAGCAGATTCTTAGATTTAACATCAAAAGCATGATAGACAAAAGAAAATATAGAAAAATGTGACTTCAGAAAAATTAGAAACTTTGGGGCATCAAAGGACATTACCAAAAAAGTGAAAAGACAATCTACAAAGTGGAAGAATATATTTGCAAATCATACACCTGATAAGGGTCTATTTAGTAATTAGAATACATAAAGAACTCTTACAACTCAAAAAGACAATCCAATTCAAAAATGAGCAAAGGGCTGGGTGCAGTGGCTCACACTGTAGTCTTAGCAATTTGGGAGGCCGAGGCAGGAGGATCACTTGAGTCTGGGAGTTAGAGACCAGTCTGGACAACATAATGAGACCCCATCTCTACAAAATAAAAAGTAGAAACATTAGCCAAGCATGGTGGCTTGTGCTTGTAGTCCCAGCAACTCTGGAGGCTGAGGTGGGAGGTTTGCTTAAGCCCAGAATATTGAGCCTGCACTGCAGTAAGCCATGGTCATGTCACAGAACTCCAGCCTGGGTGACACAGTGAGACCCGATCTCAGAAGAAAAAATAATAGGCAAAGGACTTGAATAAATATTTCTCTAAAGAAGATACACCAATAACCAAACACACATGAGAAGATATTAAACCTCATTGGTCATTAAACAAATGTAAATAAAAACCACAATGAGAATACCCCTTTACATCCACTAGGTTGGCTATAAAAGAGAAACAGAAAATAATGTTGGTAGGATGTGGAGAATTAGGAACCCTTGTATATTGCTGGTCAAAATGTAAAATGGTCCAGCTACCAGGGAAAAGAGTTGGGTGGTTTCTTAAAAAGCCAAACAGAGAATTGCCATATGACCCACAAATCTATTGCTAGGTATACATCCAAAAAATGAAAATACTGATCTGCACAGAAACTTGTACACAAATGTTTATAACAGCAGTATTCATTATGGTCAAAAGGTATTATAGAAATGTAAACAATGCAAATGTCCAGTAGGTAAATGCATAAACAAATTATGGTACATGCATACAATGAGTATACATTCAGCCATAAAAAGGAAAGAAGTACTGCCATGTGCTAAAGCACAAATGAACCATGCCAACATTATGCTAATGAAATAAACCAGACAAAGGTCATATATTATAATGCCTTTTATATGAAAAATCCAGAAAAGATAAATCTATAGAGACAGAAATTTAGTGATCACTAGGGGATGGGAGAAGATGAGTATGGGAAGTGATTACTTAATGAGTACAAACCATGATGATGAAAATTTTTTTAAATATATTTTCATTTTTTTGTACAGATGGGGTCTCACTAAGTTTCTCAGGCTGCTCTCAAACTCCTGAGCTCAGGCAATCCTCCCACCTTGGCTTCCCAAAGTGCTGGAATTACAGGGGTATGCCACTGCACCCAGCCAAAATAGTTTTTGTGTTTTTTGTTTGTTTGTTTTTGAGACAGAGTCTCGCTTTGTCACCCAGGCTGGAGTGCAGTGGCACTATCTTGGCTCACTGTAACCTCCGTCTCCCGGGTTCAAGCGGTTTTCCTGCCTCAGCCTCCCAAGTAGCTGGGATTACAGACACCTGTCACGACGTCCAGCTGATATTTCTATTTCGTGATTTTGTAGAGATGGGCTTTCCCCATGTGGGCCCAAAAAAGTTTTAAAACTAAAGAAGTCGGTGAGATGCATAATATTGTGAATGCACTAAATGATACTGAATTCTACACTTTGATATGTTTAACTTTATGTTATATGAACTTCACCTCACATATACAAAAAAAAAAAAATTGAAAAGTCAATGTAGGCTGGGCGTGGTGTCTCACACTTGTAATCCTAGCACTTTGGGAGGCCTAAGCAGGCAGATCACTTGAGGTTAGGAGTTCAAGAGCAGCCTGGCCCACACGGTGAAACCCCATCTCTACTAAAAATGAAAAAATAAAAAATTAGCCGAGTATGGTGGCTGACGACTGTAATCCCAGTTACTCAGGAGGCTGAAGAAGGAGAATCACTTAAACCTGGCAGGCTGAGGTTGCAATGAGCTGAGATCATGCCACTGCACTCTAGCCTGGGTGACAGAGACCCTGTCTCAAAAAAAAAAAAAAAAAAAAAAGCATAGTGAAGAACTGCACATTCCTTCTCCCTTTTTCTCTTAACTGATTTCAGAAGAAATGTGTTTATAGAAAACAATGTGCATATAACTGTACTGTTGAACTTACAGTGTATAAAAATGCAATACATCTGAAAACAGCAACACAAAGGAGGTAGGTGTGAGCAAAGCAGCTTTGGGAAATAATACCAGATGATGACTTGAGTCCATTGGAAGAAATGAAGTGAATTACAAATGGTTAAGATCTACATAATAAACTCTATAAATATGTACTTGATCTCCTTCTTCTATGTTCTGTAAAATGCATAAGATTATATAAAGTAATAATTATTATAATGCACCATTGGGTTTATAGCATATAGATTGAATATATTGAACAATAATATTATAAAATGGAGAGAAAATAGAGCTATATAATAGGAGTAAAGTTTCTGTGTTTCACTGGAATTAAGTCAGTATAAATATGAAGTAGATTTTGATAAGTTAAGATGTATATTATAAGCCCAAGAGCAAACACTAAGAAAATAATTCTTTATGAAAAATTATTAAATAAATTAAAATGTTATACTAGAAAATATTGATTAATCATAAAGGAAAGCATTAAAGGAGAAACAGAAACAAAGAAGAATTGAGGCATAGAATGCCAAAAGCAAAGTGGCAGGCTAGATTGGTAAATCTAGCCTTACCAATAATGCCATTAAACATAAATAATTACAAAATCCATTTGAAAGTTGCAGATAATTGGATCGAATTAAAAAACAAAACAAGGTCCAACTCTATGCTGTCTACGGAAAACACACTTGAGATTCAAAGATACAAATAGGATGCAAGGAAAAGGATGGAAAAAGATATGCAAACAGCAACCATAAGCAAGATGGAGTAGCTATATTAATATCAGACAAGAGATGTTAAAACAAGAACCAAGAAAGGGTGAGATCACCCACAGAGTAAGCAGTGCTAGAGAAGAGCAGAAGGTTTGGGGTGGAACTCTGGGAATTCTCAAATTTAAAGGTAGGATGGAGAGGTAGGATCTTGAAAAGGAGACCCCCAAACTACATTTTCCTAGGCTATGATGTAAGCACATAGATTAGAATCCTTCAGTGTTAGCCCTAAGAATGTAGCAGTTGAACCACTCTGCTCACACATTTACCCACGTTTTTTTTTTTTGGAGACGGAGTTTTCGCTCCGTCGCCCAGGCTGGAGTGCAGAGGCGCAATCTCGGCTCACTGCTAGCTCTGCCTCTGCGGTTCACGCCATTCTCCTGCCTCAGTCTCCTGAGTAGCTGGGACTACAGGCCCCCCCACCAAGCCTGGCTAAGTTTTTGTATTTTTAGTAGAGACGAGGTTTCACTGTGTTAGCCAGGATGATGCCGATCTCCTGACCTCGTGATCCTCCCACCTCAACCTCCCAAAGTGCTGGGATTACAGGCATGAGCCACCGCGCATGGATTACCCACTCTTATTTGACTAAAGAGTCAATGAAAGACATGAACAGTGACTTCTCAAAGCCAGAGAAATGTAGTAACAGAGCTGAAACTAGAAACTACGATTTCTTCTGCTACATCACACACGCTCATACATGGCAATGATACAGATGCACTGTCTTACCTTTCCTTTTCTCATCGTCACCAAATCTGCATCCCTGTTTTGGGAGACCCCCAAAGGTTAGACATGTAGAGGTACAGCCTGCCTAGGACCCTGGTAGAAAGGTTCAAATCAACTGAATTAGCTTGGGTTGACCACACATTAGGTGTGTCATTGTGGATGACTGGTTAAATTTCCTGAATCTTAGTTTCCTTTTCTGTGACGTGGAAAGACCCACACTTGTGAGGGAGGTATGATTATGAAGAATGAATGAAGAGCACAGGATCCCTTCGAGTTCAGCCTACATTTCAGGAGCCAAAAAGATTTGAAAACCAGTCACTCTCTCCAACCCTTTAAGGATAGCATGAAGCTTTCAAGAGGTAATGCCTCCGCAGTGAGAACTTATTTCCATAAATAGAAAGAAATAATTTGGAAGATTCCAGTGAAAATACTGTGCTGTGTTTCAGATGCCAAAGACGAGCTGCCACGAAATTCCTGCTGTTTCTGACAGCTAACCATAATGCGGGATTTATTAACACCTACTATAGAATGAATGCACAACCAATCTTGTCATGAAAATGCCAGAAAAAGTGATTTTTGGCATTTAAGTGTGTTATAACCTAAATGGCTAAAGACATCTAATAAATGCCCTTGTGTGTTTTATGTTTGGGTAAGCCATCTATACAGTCAGGGTGTCTCATCCTCAGAAGCAATGAGAGTTCCAATAGAGATAAGCCCAGCTTTTTTCCTTCATAACCCATTTGCCCCTTGCTGTTCGCTATGATAAGAATTCTACCCCAGTGCAATTGTAGATTCTACTGCAGCAGAATCAGATTGGTTTGTTAACAACAACAAGACCCAAAACAATAATTGTTTTTAGAATAACAGATCAATATCATCATAAACACAAATTAAGCCAGCTCTCCTGAGAACATGAGCAATGATATGGGATGAGATTAGACAGTTTGGGAAATCACAGGACCCCCATAGAGTATACCATAGAGTCTGATGCAACTTGGAAATGCAGAATGACTGCAACTCGGGCCAATTTTCAGTTTAAGGAGTTTTCATTGGTAACATCCTATTGCCAGATACCGTGGAAGATTGAGCTAAACATTGTGCTACTTGCAACCTACCATATGTTGTGCCGTTGGCCTGGCCTCCAGAGTTAAACCATATATTTTAGTCTGTTCCAATTCTAGGCAAATTGGGAGCAATCACAATCAGAAGGATTCTGATGCTCACTGGAAGACAGATTTGGGTGATGCCAAGTACTTTTTAAATGGTATCGCTGCCAGTAGAAGGAAGAAAATTGCAGATAGAGTAGAAGTTTCTGCTTTCCTGCTGAAAAAACAGAACATTAAGATACGAACAAGTCTAGAATAGTTGGATGCTAAATAGAGTGATCTTGACTCATTATTTGATAGTACTGTCTATAGGACTTTACAAGTGAAGTAAATTGGAGTTCTTAATGCACTTTCTTGGAAGAAATTGTCTCCTCTTGGTTTTAGATGCCTGATGGGGGAGTAAGGAGCATCATTTATTTAGAAGAAACTGGGAGGGAGGAGAAAGAATAGAAAGCAAAGGTAATCATAATACATTTCACTGCTATTATTCATAAAATTGCTATTTTAGGTGGTGGGTTTTGTTTTTGTTTTTGTTTATTTATTTATTTTTTGAGATGGAGTCTCACTCTGTCACCTAGGCTGGAGTGCAATGGTACGATCTTGGCTCACTGCAACCTCCGCCCCCCGGGGTTCAAGCAATTCTCTGCCTCAGCCTCCTGAGGAGCTGGGATCACAGGCACCCACCATCGTGCCTGACTAATTTTTGTATTTTTAGTAGAGACAGGGTTTCACCATCTTGGCCAGGCTGGTCTTGAACTCCTGACCTCGTGATCCACCAGCCTTGGCCTCCCAAAGTACTGGGATTACAGGCGTGAGCCACCATGCCTGGTCTTTAGGTAGGTTTTTTAATGGTGTTAATCAACGCTTCAATTAAACAACAGGTACTATTTAAAAAGGGAAAATAAATTTGACATAGGAAAATTTTTTTCTCTTCCTAGCAAGAATAGATGCTCTATTCTTGCCTGTATATGAGTTTTTTCTTTCTTGTAAGTTGATATTTGCAATTTATGGATATTATATTAAAATATGTTAAAAATATAATGTCCTTTCTTTTTTCTGAACGGTAGGAATCAGCTTAGCACAATGCATTTCTTTTTGGTGTAAATAAAGGGAAACAGTTGAATTTATGAAAATCAATCTAAAAACACAATTTATTTTGATTACAGCTGAATCTTTTCATGAGTTTTCCTTACTACAATGTAAGTCCTTTATCCTTTAAATCTCTATTTGTTAATGCATGAAGCCAAAAATCATTAAGAGTACTGCCTCATTATAAATTACTGGGACTAGCTTTCTATGCTGGAGTTTTATACTGACAATAGCTTCTAGGGTTATAACATTTTCTTTAACTGTTCATGTTAACTGGCCAGCATTACATCATTGTTGACAAGTCTCCAAATCAGAGTGACTGCTGAGTGTGTCCATTCAAAAAAAATATCATTGCATATTGTTTTGAAGAATAGCCTTAAGAGCAGAAGTGTATCTCTCATCTTTCCAAATGCTTTCCCCATCATTAAGTAGTTATTCTTTCTAATAACCTCATAACAGAGCCCACTGTTAAGATGCCCACTTAAAGAAAGGAAGAAGAAAGAGGAAACATTCTACAGAAAGAGCTGTGTCAGAGGTTACATGTTGCCAGTGTCATGTTCTGATGAGAACAGCTGCCTTTCAATGCTTTGCTTCATCAATTACATTCCAGAATGGCTGATCAGATCAATAATAGTTCTTAAATTGCTGAGGAATCTGAGGCTGAGTTGACAGTTAAGAACAACATCCTCTCCTCCTCATTTCAGTCAAATCAATCAGCCACAGGCCTCCTACAGGGTAACAAAATTGGCAGGGCTGTGGGGTCTGATATTCCAATTGTCCTTCCAGGGAGGAAAATCATCCCTGGAGTCTCAGAGTCACAGAATCTTATAGTTTAAAAGAAATACCCAGTGGTTCTTAACTGTATCTTGGATCATGGACTGCTGTGAATCCAACACAAGCCATGTATGGCATCTCTTTCCCCAAAAATACACATAACATCTTCCTGTAATTAAAGCTTATTCATGAAACTCACCTTTGCTTTTTCAGGTGATGAAATACTGACTCAAAAAGGTGAAGTTACATGCCCAAGTTCACATAACTTCCAACCAGGGCCCCTGTCAAATTCTCTATTGATACCTCTTGAGAGGTCTGAGGTAATCAGATCATCTTCCTCTGTCCTAGGAAACAGTACTGTGGTTCTATATAGTTCAGCTTCATTCATGCATTTAGCAATATGTGTTGAGTCCTAGAGTCAGGCACTATGCTAGTTCATTCTTATCTTCCATAGCGCTGGTCCCACAAACCAAAGAAGCAGCAAAATGGCAGTCTTACATGTCGATTTTACCTGTTGGAAAAGTTACAGAGAATGCTGTTTTGCTGATTCTTTTTGTCAGATGAGGAAAATAGACCTCTAAAACAGATCTAACTTGCCTTAGAATCCTTAATGTTCCTCTGGTACTTTTAGAATCAAACCCAATTATTTGCCTGGTGTCGAAGACCCATTCATACATGTAAAAGTTTATGTTCTGTCTCATCTTTCCAGATTCCTGTACTGAAAACCACTTTGCTTAAGACACACATTCTACTCTGTACCAAATCATTAAAAAAAAAAAATCAGTACTATTCTTCATTCAAGTGATTCCCACCCAGAAATTACTATAACTCTATCCCTCCTTCAAGGCCTGAGTCCGATCACCATTTCTCTCTGAATCCTATCTTGATCAGCTGACTTACAGTCTCCACCTCCCCTTTTCCTCATCATTCCTATAGCTCATATGACTATGTCCACTTGGAGGCTAATGGTTGAGAGTCCTGTTTTATTTCTTCATGCATATATGACTTAGCACCACTAAGAATGTCTATTGTTCATTATATACCCAACTTCCCTTGATAGACGGGTTCAAATGAAGTCTAGTAAAAAATGGCCTCCCTTCAAAGGAGTCCCAAATTATTTCTATTTTTAGTAATTGATGAGTAACAGAAAGCCCAGTCTATCCACATGTTGAAATCCTGGAGTCTGCCTTGAATGTGGATCCCTTGGCCAAGAATACGCTTCTCATTTTTATTTTCTTTCAGAGCCCAGAAAACCTTGGAAAGCTGCCTTAAGGGGTGATGGAATGAAAAACCAGACCAAACCAAGCAGACATGGGTTCTCCTCTAAATGAACATTCCATGAGCCCAACACAGAGCATCTTCCATTTCACTGCTCAGCCCCCAAATGTCTCCTAGTTATATTTAAGTACTTCAAAGTTTTCCAAACACCCTTTTAGAAATCACGGTCCCAAATACAAAATAATGTTCAATCAGATGTAAATCATTTCACAGCAGGGCAGGAGAGGAATGGAAAGTGGTCATCTGCACTTGGACTAATCAGCAAGTCTAGTCCCTTGATGAGGATTTTCATTTTCTCATTTGTCATTCTAGCCACTGAATTCTCAAGTGGCCAATTTGTTCCCTATTGGTAATCAGCTAGTTATTTTTCTTCTCATTTCTCTCTCTGGGACTGTCGGTCTGTTTGGAGCAATTCATCACCCATTTGGGACTAATCCTTCTGTGGAGGGAAGTAGGGGAGGGAAGCTATTATCCTGGAGAAGATAAAGTAGAAGACTATTTCCCCATTTATATTTGGTTGTTAAACAATGATTTCCCCAATGAGGTAAGTAAAATAATGACATAACTGCCTAAGAGTGAAACAATGAAAGCTTTAGGGGTAGATGCCTTATGCAATGGAAATTATCCCCGGCTGTGAAGTTTGTTACTCCAAAATGACTTGTTCTTAGATTGTCTTTACAACCCCCAAGGGAGCATCTTCTTACATTCATTACTTAAGTTTGGAGGAAGCTGCATCTATGAAAATTATAAATGCAGAAAGGAGAGTTTTAAATATGTATAATGCATTGGTGGAAGCAATTTTGCCCCATCAAATAGGAAAAAGGTAGCCTTTGAAGGTTGTTTTGTCTGCAACAAGGAAGTTTGAACGTTCTTCATTTGTTCTTGCCAAGTCTTCTCGATTACAGCATCTCACTTTGGTGTGCTTTTTTGTTCTGTCTTTCTCACTCCAGCAGTTGCTGTCTCTCTCTGTCTCCGATAAAATCATTTCCAAACGTGTTTTCAGCGATTCCATTTTTCTAAGTTCACGTCAGGTGCCATGGAAAGGTTGACCCCACCACTCATTGCAAACGAGTCTCTGGTGTCGGCGCATTTTCTAATTAGTGGGTGTCTAAGTTGATCTCTCAGATTTCCTTCGGTCCTTCTGAAGAACCTAATTTCAAACCCTCAAGGCTGACTGTGTTCACCGGAGCCAAAGGTTCACATTTCCGAAGTCCACGTTCAGCCTTAAGAAAGATGTTAGTGTGACACACATTGGCATTTTCTTGGCATGTTTTTTTTTGCTCACAGCAAACTCTTTATTCCTTGGAAGGAAGCTGAGAGTTGAAAACCCCTTCTAGCTATTTCCTTAGAGACACACTGAATTCGGGCAGCAACATGATCTGAATCTTGAAATGTTTATCTTCCTCCACCGTTTTTCATTTCTTGAATCCTTTCTTGTGTCCTTTATTCTTCATATAAACATCCACATATGTAACTTCACTTTTAGGTGTGTCTAGCTATGAGGAAAATCAAAGGAGACAGAGAAAGCACGTTTACACGCCCCATATCGAGTGTTCTTGCTTTTCATCTGCCAATTCCCTCCACGCATGACTGTTTTCACAATGGGTGATATCACCCAACAGCTGTCTTGGACTGGAAACTAAAATGCTTGTAGAATTTCAGTTTTTTGTCTTACCTACTTACATTTGTCCCTTTTCCAAAAATACTAAAAAAAAAAAAAAAAAGAATAGTTGCCTTCAGTGGGAAATTATTCCTATAACTTAAAATAAATTGTTTCATAACTTACTCTCCTAAGGTTTTGTTGTAATTGCCCCTAATTCTAAATTTGCTTTCCAGAATAATTAACTGTGATTATATGGACATGAGCTTTTATATTTGGGATTTGATAAAACAAGAAAATTGATTTTGTAAAAATCTGTTTTCCATCTGCAATTTGTGAGCAGGAAATGGGTGGAAAGAAGTAATGCGTTACCTGCCTGGTGTTCTCAGCCTGACCTAAACCAGAACTTCAATATCTCATGTACTGCCTATTGGTTGTTTAGCCTATGGATTTGCTGAACACAATGAGCAGAGATCTCTGTCCCTCGTTCTAGGTAATTAATCTGGTTATTTACTGATGTCCCTCAACCACACTCCTCTGAAAACAGGAAGTTCCTTCATTATCACTAAAAATTGCTTCCTCACTAAAGTCTTGATTTATGAGACTCTTATTAGTTTGGTGCAAAAGTAACCGTGGTTTTTGCCATTACTTTTAATACTTTTCTACCTGTTCTTCCATTCTCTTATCTTGGCTCATTACAGTATCTGTCCCCTGACCCTCTCCCCTACTTTGAACACTATGTTATTCCCAAACAAGTGTACTCATGAGAGAGTATGAAGACCTCCAATGAGTACTGCTCCTGAAATCCACAGACTACCACTGTTTCACGATGGGTACCTGCAGACATTGCTTACCACTCCACAGATTTTTGCAAGCTAAACAAATCTATTTAATCAGCACCTAGATCAAGGAGAATTTCTGAATTTTTATAGCCACTGGACAGAATAATGCCTGTTGAAACTAATAAAAAAAAATGGGGTTTATATTTTGTCTCTTTATTCCATTTGTAATCATTCAATTTTCTTGAATTAAAAAAAATGTATTGGCCTGTGAATGGTTACAAATAAATAACCAAACAAAATGAAACAAAACTGGTCCTTCGCCTCTGATCATTTGAGAAGAACTGATTTAAATGACCTGAGAACCCCTATCAGATTTTGTGTCTGGTTATTTTCAACTGCTAATTTGAGCTTTCCTCTGAGAACCAACCCTTCACATAAGGACCAGCTCTCTAAACAGTCAGGATAACACCCCTGCTCATCGGAGGCTGCTTCACTCACCCAAGAGTCCATGTCTGTGGGCTTAAATAGAGTTAACACAATGGGTCTGTTCAGGGCCTTGAGTTGATTTCCTTGGGGTCCCTGCCTTGCAAATATCAGTGGGGCTTGGATGCAACTAGGAAAAGAGTCCCTGGCTGAAGGCCCACCTTGAGCGTAATGATTACATCATAGTATACACTATAGAAATTATCTTCCTGGTTCTTATATAGAAACTGACAGGCAGTACTGGACTTTTCCTCCTTGCATGCCAAGATTATCTGCGGATGTCAAACTTTCCTGTTGTGAATGGGTACAAGTTGTGATATTGCCATTCAAGGACTTCCAGTAGCAGTAAGAGGAAAATTACAAATCAGCTCCCCTCAGAGAGGAAGTGCCTTTGCAAACAGGTCGTCAGTCATGAGTGTAGTGGCTGCCTCCTTCCTACCAGGAACAGCTCTGCCTCCTAAATTGCTGACTCTCCCCTCACAGTCTGTTTGTATTGGCATGACCATAGGATGTGTGACAGAAGCAGCGTTTGGCGTATTCCCACTTATCCCACAAGCACTTTGGGAAAGAATTAACTATGTGTATTTTCCTGGAAAGACATAATTTCCGTTGCTCATTGATTGTGCCTTTATAACAAAATGCTTTGAAAATGGGACACATGTGACCTGATAAGCCTTCCACAAGCCTCATTCTCTAGGTTTTTTAATTCCTTTAGGAATGAATTACTGGAATGGAAGAGGTGAGACACAGAGCCATAAATTTGGAAGAGCCCTTCCTGATCAGCTAACAAAATTCTCTCCCATTTTTTGGATGGTAAAACTAAAGCCCAGAGAAGGCATGTGACTTGACAAAGATGAGTTTCCAAAATACAAAGCGGATTTCAGGGCTTTTTTTTTTTTGTAAGCCTGTGATGGAAGTAGAATATACCTACAAAAAAGTTACGAGTAGCAACTGTAAAACTCAACACAACTCATAAATACTTCCAGGCAACCAGCACCCAGATCAGGAAGCAGAACAATCTTGGTCCTGACAAAACCTTCATAATGCACCCAAGCTACTGCTTCTTCCTAAGGGTAACAACTATTCCACCTTCTAGTATCATGTGTTATTTTTGCCTTTTTTTGAACTCTCAATAAATGAAATTAGAGTGCATTATGTTTGAGTCAGTCTTCCTTCATTCACCACTGTCAATGAGATTCATCTATTGTTACATTTCATTTTAATGCATTGCTTTTCATTGCTATATGTCATTCTTTTGTGTGAATATAGTAGACAATTCATCTTTTCAACCACTGATGGACATTTAGGTAGTTTTCAGTTTAGGCCTCTTAATAGTGCCGCTAAGATTATTCCTGTACGTATCTTTTGTGAATATATGTATAATTGGATTGGGTTTTACTCCTACTTTGTGTCTAATGTTGCTCCCCAAAAATGTTAATAGGAGCAACTATCAAAATTGTGTGCAGGTGTTTGAGGTGTGTGAGATTGTTCCTGCATGCATTCCTGTGTGTGCCAACTGTCCAAAGGGGACCATTTGAGGAACTACAGTAGCCTCATGACAGCCACCAATGCAACATTTGTGGCTGGGACTATTTGCAAGTACTCTCAAAATCCAAAATAATCAGCTGACATTTTGTTTCTCTCAAATTGTGAGTGATTTCATTATTAGCTTTTATTTTTATTTATTTTTAATTACAAGTAATATATAAATTCCTTCTTGTTCCATACACATGCTTAACGGTAATACTAATGCTAGAATATTGGTGTCATGATTCCAAGGATTTTGGTGTGTTCATCACAGGGTAGCATCAGTGCCTGGCAGAGAAGGTGCTAAATAATATTTGTTGAAAGATGGGTGGTTCTCTTGACTATTGCTCTCCATCCCTAGAACTTCCCCAGAAGTAGTCTCCTCTTTGAGTCTTTGTGTACCTCTGCACTCTTTTTTCTATACACTGGTGCATGTGTGTGTGTGTGTGTGTGCGCGCGCGCGTAATTGGATGAGGCCATGCTGTATGGGTTTTCTAAATTAACAGTATGTCTTATGCATTTTATTTGTTGTCAGTCATAGAAATTTACCTTTTCATGAGCTGTGTAATACTCCATGGTATGGACAGATTACATTTCTACGATTTCCAGCTTTTGGCCCCATAAATTATGCTGCAATGAACACTTTTGTGAATATAAGTGTTTCCTGGTGGTAGATAGCAAGAACTAGAATTGCTGGCTCACAGGTGGTGTATATTTTTAATTGTTTCAAATCACCTTCCAAAATAGCCATTCCAATTCATCCTTTCATTGGCAATCTATGGAAGTACCTGCTTCTCCTCACATTCGCTATGATCGATATTATCAAAACTCAGAAGTTTTTCCCAAAATGATATGTAGAACACATCATTTAATTTTAATTCCCTTCCATACTACTGATGTTGGGCATCTTTTTGTATATTTGTGAATGAAGTGCATGTTTGACTTAAGCTTGCTGCAAAGATCAAATGCATAGGAGTAGGTGAAGCCTGCCATTCCCTATCAGGGTACCTCTTTATGGCCACGTTCTTTATCCTGATTGTCACGGCTGTTAAGAATCCTAGATAATCCCTAGATTTTTTGCCACCCAACTGCTATGAGTATACAAAAGTAATCTAAACATTTCTTTAGACTTCCAGGGGATAGACAGGAGGGCATTTTGACCTATCCAATTTAGCCTTGGTACAATGCAAAACATTTGGAGAATGAATTTTCCAGTTAATTATTCTAGTGCTTTCTCTTTGTACCAGGAAATAGAAGAAGAAAAAATGTACTATGAGGTTTAACTATCTGCCACCATAAGGAGTCTCAAACTGCAACAAAACCTGCAATGAGCACTTTGATTATATTCCTGAATGTTGGATTCATTACCTAACCAACATTAAGGACACAGGTTCCAGAGGCTAACTGCCCAGACTTTAATCCTGGTCTTTGCTGGTTTGCAAGCTCGGGCATGTTGAATGAAGTTTGGGAGCTTCTGTTTCTTCCATTTTCTATCAGATAGAGCAAATAATAAAACCCACTTGATGAAATCGTTGAGAAGACTAATTGGTCAATATAAATCAAAGGTGCTTAGCACAAAGCCTGGTACATATTCAGTAGTCAATACAGGTTGTTATTGGTAAGGTTCGTTTTGATTGGATCTTTGATCAAGGTTTGAATTGGAACTTAGAAAATGTTCAGTTCTTTTCTGCTCTTACACTGGGGAAGAGGATCACTCTGGTGTGCCCTCCACAGTTCATCTATCAGTTTATCCTTACTTGGATAGAACAGGCCACGCTGGCTTTTGTTGTTGATTTTATACACAGCTCCTTGCAGGTTTTAGTTTAGGACATGGAAATTAGTATATAACAAATGAACCCGCCAGGATGCTGAATCTCATAGGAATTTTTATCCAGAGCATAAATTGACACAAGTTTCTCAGGCCTTGACTTCATAAGCCCTTGGCTGATATTTTCGGTGGCAATCTAACACCTTGCCAGAAAGTGTCTTCAGTTTGAACAAAATGAAAAAAGATGGGCTTAATTTCAATAACAGACCCAGCAAGGCCAGAAGTTGGTTCCAATTTTTATTGTCTCATAAGAACCTTCTAGGCCCTGACTCAGAACTTCTCCATATCTGCCTTGCATTCAGGATAGAATAACCAGAGACTCCCAGGGAGGGAATCCTGAGAGTATGAAGTCAGGCCCCAGCTGCCTTTCTTCTCAGCTTCCCCAAAGTTCCTGTTCCTTGAGGTCCAACCACTGTTGATTTTGGTGATGGGGCTGAGTTAATACCCAAGGGGCTGCACGGTGCCACTTGAGAAACACTGAGAAAATACTCTCATCCCATCTCATCACCACTCATTCCAGAGCAGGCTGTTCATGTGGAATCCCTGCCCTGTGAAAATCCTAAAGAGGTTAAGATGCATCTTCAATGAGAATCTTGGAAAATATGAGTGTTTCTGAGAAGAGTGACATGTGAAATTATTGTTACTCCATCAATACTTCATGTATTCATTCATGCGGTTGTTCCCCCTCTCTTTGGAGGGCTTACCCAGTGACTGACATGATGCGATAGACCAAGGGGACAGCAGTTAACAAGGCACACATAGTTCTTTCCCTATGTAGCTCCATCTAATGGGGAAACAGACATTGGACAAACAAATATATCAAAGTGTGATGAATGTAAAGGAGGAACCAGGAAAGGCCCCAAAGGTCTAGGGGTTTGGCCTTGACTCTAAGCAACCTGGATCATCTCTCCCACTGTGTGAGTCTACACCATCATGGATGCTATCATACATGCTGCCCCAAGTGAGGATTTTATCTGCTGTAGGGCACTGGAGCATGCAGCCAGCTCTGGACTCCAGAGCAATTTATTAAGGTCTCATTACAAGGCCACTCTTGGGGTCCCTGTCACAGGATCACCTTGTAGGTGAAATAATTATATAATGAGGCTTTTCTGCACATTCATCTTGGAGTAAACTTAAATCCAAGGTGAGACAGAGAAAAAGAAGGTGAGAGAGAGGAGAGAGAACAATAGAGACATAGGCACGAGAGAGAGACAGAGGTAGGGTAGGGTGTGATCATCCTGTACCTATCAATGAATCTGGTATCAAGCACCCTTTCCTTGTCAGGGAGAAAACATGAGAGCTTGACTCTGGACACTTGGACATGAATCATACTCGCATCATTCACTGGCTTTGACCTTGGACAAGTTACTGAGCTGCTGTGGTCTCTGATTCCTCGTTTGAAAAATAGGGATTTAAATCACCACATCCCATTAACTAGGTTGTTTTGATGCTTGACTGAGATTAAATAAATTAATGGCCATGAACAGTGCCTGCAAAACATGAACATATTTTAATAAATACAAGCTGTCCTCATACTATATAAGTATTTAATATATGTATGTACAGTGGGTGCAAGGAACAGAATCTATGCCTTTGGGGTTGCCTTGGGGTCATAGGGTGGACTGAGGCTGTGAAACTCCAGGCTACCCAGAGAGGATTGTACCATCCTTCTCCCAGCTGCTGCTGCTTCATTATTTCCAAAGTATATTTCTGTGGTGCTCCTAACTTTCAAAGCACTCATGTCATTTCACATTCATGCCTAAATGTCTTGGTAGAATTTTTTATTGAATGACCAAATTCACTCAAGCAACCCACTTCTTTTCCTTGCAGACTTCTAAGTGGATGTCATTTACTTATAATATTTATATTATACCTATATTTTCATGAGTTTACCACTCATGAAGCTGGAGACAGAATACAAGTGTGGGCTGCGTAGAATTGCCTTCAGCAAGTCCCCTTAGATGACGTGCTCCTCATGTCCACAAGAAGGAGGAATTGCAGCATGAGGGAATGAGGTCAGATTTGGGGAAGACCATTGATGAGAGCCACATTTGCCAAGTCAAGAATGAGACTCCAACAAGTTTAAGAACAGTTCCTTCAAAAGCATGCTAGGAAGATGCTTAGCCTCTAGCACCCGGGGTTCCACCATTCCTTGGTGAAAGAGCAATGCTCTTAGGGAGACGAGGGCAATGAACTTCCAGAAACCTTGCATTTTTCTGACATTTGCAAATGGTATAGCTCTTAGGAACTGCGTCTCCACATCTGTCTGCTATCACCACTAAAGAAAGAAATGTCAAAACCATGTAAAAGAAAATTGAGGATGTGTAAGACAGAAGGCAACACAGGGAGAACTGAGCAGGTCAACCAGGCCGCCTACAGGTGTGAGCACCCACACTCAGCATCCTTGTCTCGGGGAGCAGTGCAGGGCGACTTCTTCAAGTCAGGGCTGGCTGGCTTTGTGCAAAGGTGAAAGGAATATAATCTATACCTTTGAGGTTGGCTTGGGGGCTGTGCATCTTCACTCAGCAGCCCTCAGCCTCCCCATACTGTTTGTCAGTCCAAGAAAGAATGGAAGCATTGTGGTAGTCAAAAGAGCAGGGGCTCTTTGACATGCTATAGACGAAGGGGACAGAGGAATGGAGTTTAAATCCCGGTCCCATCACTTACTAACTGATCTTGAACAATCTCAGTTTTTTAAAAAATTATTTTTATAGACACACAGTCTCCCTCTGTCACCCAGCCTCGGGTGCAGTAGCAGAGTCATAGCTCACCATAACCTCAAACTGCTGGGCTCATGCAATTGCCCTGCCTCGGCCTCCAGGGTAGCTGGGACTATAGGTGTGTGCCATCATGCTTGGCTAATATTTTAATTTTTTGTAGAGATGGGGGTCTTGCTATGTTACCCAGGCTAGTCTCAAAACTCCTGGCTTCAAATTATACCCCTGCCTTAACCTTCCAAAGTGCCTGGATTACAGGCATGAGCCACTGTGCCCAACTTGGATAATCTTATTTATTCTTGCTGAGTCTCGATTTCCTTATCTGAAAAAATGAAGATTACATTATTCTTATAGGGTTCAATTAGAAATTATGGATAAAGTGCTTAGCACAGCCCCTGAGACATAGTAGGTGCTTAATCAATAGTAGTTTTATTCACTCACTCATCCATCCAATCATTTTAAGGAGGCAGCCCAAACGTGGCATAATATAGCATAAAGACCTCTTACAAGTCTTCCCTTCTTTCTGCAAATGTGACTTGATCATCAAGGCCTGTTCAGACCACTTTGTTTAAACTGGAAACTTGCATCACAGATGCCATGTGCATAGTCTCCCACCCACTCCCCATCCTTTTTGCACTGCCCATTTTTTTCCCCATAGCACTATCTCTTTTTTTTTTTTTTTTTTTTTTTTTTTTTTTTTTATGAGATGAAGTTTTGCTCTTGTTGCCCAGGCTGGAGTGCAATGGTGCCATCTCGGCTCACTGCAACCTCCACCTCTTGGGGTCAAGTGATTCCCCTGCCTCAGCCTCCCAAGTAGCTGGGATTACAAGCATGCGCCATCACACCCAGCTAATTTTGTATTTTTGGTACAGACGGGGTTTCTCCATGATGGTCAGGCTGGTCTCGAACTCCCGACCTCAGGTGATCTGCCCGCCTTGGCCTCCGAAAGTGCTGGGATTACAGGTGTGAGCCACCATGCCTGGCCTAGCACTATCGCTTTCTAACAGATCACAGAACTTAGATTTGGCCTGTCTCCTCCTGACAGAATCTAAGTACCACAAGAACATGTGTCTTTGTCTGTAATATATTCCTTGCAATAAGAAAACAACAACAACAACAACAAAAAAAAATGGTACATACAAGGTGAACAATAAATATTGGTTGAATGTGCTAAGGCAGGCTCTGAAATCATTGATTAAACCTGGTTCCAATGCTGGTCTTGCCTCATACAGATGTTTGTAACATTTGGTGTATTACTCTTAGCTTTACTTTTCTCCCCTGATGATACTGATGATGATGATTTCAATCCCTTGGAGTCCAAAGAACTAAATGAGATAATGTCTGTAAAGCACTAGAAACAGCATCTGGGGTCTAATAACTGCTAACTAAATGAAAGCTATTAAAATGAAAACTTTCATATTTCTTGATTTTCATGCTAGTGTAGACACACACTCATCCAGTCATTCCCAAAAACATTCATACCTAGTCTTATTCTGAACTGCTTTCCCCAATGTGTGTTAAGCAACCAATAATGTGAATTCCACCTCCCTTCTGTGCCCCTCCAGTCACCCATTTCCTGAGAATTACAGACAGCATGATGGCCAATGAGGAAATCCAGAGATTATCACAGATATTTGGCCCCATCATGCTTGACTAGTGCTGGGATCCAGACCGTGTTACTGCTCACAAGTTTATCATCAGCAAATCATATGACTCCCGTGGATCTATCTTGCAGTGGATAGATCTTGCAAAACCATGGTGACTGCTTTCAAGGAGTTTATCAACCAAAATTTTCTCAAGAGTAGAACAAGGCCAACAGAGCCATCTTAGTCTGCAAATGTATGTGTGTGTGTGTGTGTGTGCGGATTACATCCGTGGAGACTGAGGGCGTGTAAGAGACAGACAGGTCTCTAGCTCATTCTAGCTGACAGAGACAGCCTGCCATTTCTTCCTAGATCCTGCCCCCCAATATAAAACTTGAAGGCAGAAAAATACAACGAATTACAAACAAGTCCTGTAGACTAAGTTCAAATCTCGGCTCTGTTATGCGTCTTTGGGTAAAACACCTGGCCTCTCTGAAGATGAATTAATAAATTAGAGACAGGGTCTCACTCTGTTTTCCAGGTTAGAGTGCACCGGCATAATCATAGTTCACTGCATCCTCAAACTCCTGGGCTTAAGCGATCCTCCCACCTCAGTCTCCCAAGTAGTTGGGGCTACAGGCATGCACCACCAAAGCCTGGCTAATTTTATTTTTATTATTTTTTATTTTCTAGAGATGGAGCCTTACTCTGTTGGCAAGGCTGTTATTGAACTTCTGGCCTCAAGTGATCCTCCCATCTTAGCCTCCAGAGTGGCTGGGATTACAGGCATCAGCCACAGCACCTGGCCTGAAAATAATTATAACAGGCAACATGTGTTGCACACTTACTATATGCCAGATGCTTTACATATATTGGTCATTTGTTCAGCCATTTGTTTAACCAATGTTTATTGAGTGCCACTTTCACACCAGGTGCTGTGGATACTGCAGTGAACAGGACAGCCCAACTTTCTATCTTATTGAACTTTGGTAGTGGAGACAGAAAGCAAGTAATCCATTGCACATCTCTTTAATCATAATTAGATATTTATTCATTAAAGAACGTGAATTAAGCCTCAAACTACTTGATCAATGAATTGTGATCATTGTCACAAAGCAGGAGTGCATGAAGTGTTCTCTGAAAATGTATCATGGGAGGATGGGTGGCTGGACTGGTCTGAAAGCTCAGTCAAGCCTTTTTAGGAGAAATGACATTTTAATTATAAAATTGAAGGATGAAGAGGGTTAGCTGTGTAGTCCCATTTTGCAGATGAAGAAACTGAAGGTTAGAGAAGTTACATTACTTGTTCAAAAAACCACAGTTAGCATTTGATGGATTTCAAATTTGGAGACTGGTTTTTCTGATTCAAATCTGTGGTTCTTTCTATCAGGCTAGTGTTCTTAGACTGAAGTACATGTCAAAATTAACATGAAGGACTTCTGCAAAATCTGCGTGCTAGGGTTCCTTCAAGAGATTCTGATTCAGGTTGAGGGTAATGGCTCTTGCCTATAATCCCTGTACTTTGAGAGACTGAAGTGGGAGGATCACTTGAGGCTAGGAGTTTGAGATCAGCCTGGGCAACATAGCAAGACCCTATTACTACAATTTTTTTTTTTTTTTATAGCAGGGCATGGTGGCACACACCTGTAATCCCAGCTACTCAGGAAGTGGGGACAGGAAGATTACTTGAGCTCAGGAGTTGGAGGCTGCAGTGAACTATGTGCATGCCACTGCACTCCAGCCTGGGCAACACAGTGAGATCTTGTCTCAATTTAAAAAGAGAGAGATTCAGACTCAGTAGGTCCAGGGAAACAAGGAAAGTGAAGGCAGATTTAAAAGAGCTTCCCAAGTGATTGGGATGCAAAACTCTAATAACACTACTGTCTAGATCTTTCTGCCTCTCTACCCCAGGACTTAGTGACAGCATAACATTTTGCAAGAAAACACCACTGGCAATGAAGGCTCCACCCTATCACTACTGGTCTGTGTAATCTAAAGGAAGTTTCACATTCTCTGGTCCTCAGTCTCTCCACGAGAATATGAGTCCATTCAGTACTTCCCAGTCCTGACTATACATTAGAATCAACTGGAAAGCTTAAAAAAAAAAAAAAACATTCCTGTGCCCCACTTCCAAACAACTGCTCCAGAATCTCTGGGGAAAGGACCCAGGCAGAGATATTTACTAGAAGTTTCCATTTGATTTAGCACTAAATGATCTCAGAGGTCCCCTCTGACTTGGAAATCCTCTGCGTCTACAAAATCCTTCATCCCCTCCTGCCTGGAGAATCGAGAATGAGGGAGACATGACGGAAGCTCAGCTTAGGGGGCGGGGAATGGGGGAGCAATGCATTGCCAAGACCTGCTGCTCCGCGCTGGCAGTGTCTTTGTGAAAGTAGTAACCTTTTTTTTCTGACTGATTTATGTGACAGTTGGAAAGCAGTCCCCAGAACAGCCTGTTCCTCCCCTCAGCGCTATTAACATAAATATGTGCACGGGGCCTTCAGCTCCTGCTTCTCTCTGTGTACAGGAGGCTTAAGGGGCCTTGAAAGCCGGAGGCTGAAGAGAAATCAGAGGAGAGGAAGTGTTGTTAGAGGCACAAGAATGAAAAGGGGAAAAGGACAGGACGTTGCTAAGAGACAATGTCAAGCTGGGCCATGGGATTAACAGTCAGTATCAAAGCAAGTACTTAATGGTATGTTCTTCTAGTAGGGCCTTTTCTAAGCTCGAGCAAAGGGTGAGATTATCAAAGTAATTCCATTCCAAATCGGGCGTAAAAGTCCCCTTTCCTTCTTGAGTAGGACCAAAATGTTAAGTGAAAATTAAGAGATTTGTTTAAAACATTATATCTTCCAGCTTGAGGTAAACTGGATTCTTCACTGTGGAATTTCTCTGGGTCTTTAATATGCTAATAAGCATTGAGAGTCGCTGAGAGTAAGTCGGAATTTGCACACATGCTGAAATAATTTGCAACCTTTTTATTTAGAGGGCTCAAGTATTTTCCAAGACATATTTGGACAGCCCAGGTATAAAAAACAACTAATATAATATTTAATAATACTGTGCTAATTGTCTGACATGAATTATTTCATTTAATCTAAATGACAACCCTATGAGTGAGGTTCTTTTGTTTCCTTCTTTGCACAGATGCAGAAATTAAGGCATTGAAAGGTTAAGTAACTTGCCCCAGATGACACAGCAAGTGGACAATCGAGGAAATGTGGGCCCTGGAGTTGAATCAGGATCTAGATTCAAATCTTGGTCCTGTCATTTGCAGGAGGGACATGTTTAGGCAAGTTAACTAACCGCTCTGAGCCTCGGTTTTCTAACTGCAAAGTGGAGAGAATAAAATGTACCTTGGAGAGATGCTGCAATTAGCAATAGTGTATATAAAGCATATAGTAAATATCCCATACATAGTTACAGGTATCATTGTCATCTTTTATTTAATGTTCATAAAGGGGAGTTTATAGTGGTAAACAGAAAAGAATATATGTTTTGGTTAAATAATGAAAAAAACATCAGCAGTAGAATTAGACATGTATCACTCTTGCTATTTTGGGGGGCAAACCTGCTTCTCAATCACCAGCTGGCATTGAAGCATCCTCTTTGGGGCATATAAAGGGAGATGTGGCAGGCTTGGGGGTCTTGTGGGGTGGAGTTGTGATTGGCACCAGGGGTTTGGGAAGGAATTGTTGGCTCCTATCTGGCTGACCATCAGAGTCCTTGAGGAACTTGTTAAAACATATTCCTAAGCCCTGGCCCTGGTGCTTCTGAGTCCACGGGTCTGTGACAGCTCCTGGGAATATGTAGCTTGTGAGAACCTCCAGCTGATTCTGAATATTGGCCTGCTTTTAAAACCAAACCTTCCTGCTCAGTTACCCAGAGAGGACTCAGAGGAGTCTGCTATGGTTATTTTCAGAGTCCAGTGAGTCTGTGGCCTTTCTTTGAGCAAGAATCCAATATCATGGCAATTGAGGAACAAATTTTCTCTATGCTTTGTGGTCAGTACAGTGGCCTGGGTAGGTGAGACAAAGGACTGTGTGAGTGGTGGTTCATTAATGATAATAGCATAGTCTTGGGCACCAGACAGGCCTGGGTTCAAATCCCAGCTCTGAGTAAGGGAGGGAGATATGCCACTATTCAGTTGCAATAGTGGCAAGAGCATAAGGAACATGGTGGGTGTGTGCCCACCCTGGAAAGCCATGATCTTATGAATCATTACTGTCTGTGCTGTCACCTTCATGATACAAGTGAGAAGCCCAACAATATCTTGAATTGCATTTTAGTAATTGTTTTCAAGACAACAGGAAATAAAAACATTTCTGTATTCTTATATATTGACGTATTTTCTTTTCTTGAATAAAATGCAAGTGAGTAGTATATTAGTGGCTGGCTGTAAATTTTTTTTTTCCTTTTATACCAGAGAGTTATTTTCTTTTTTTTTTTTATTATTGTTATACTTTAAGTTCTAGGGTACATGTGCACAACGTGCAGGTTTGTTACATATATATATATGTGCCATGTTGGTGTGCTGCACCCATTAACTCATTTACATTAGGTATATCTCCTAATGCTATCCCTCTCCGCTACCCACTTCCCACAATAGGACCTGGTGTGTGATGTTCCCCTGCCTGTGTCTAAGTGATCTCATTGTTCAATTCCCACCTATGAGTGAGAACATGCAGTATTTGGTTTTCTGTTCTTGCTATAGTTTGCTGAGAATGATGGTTTCCAGCCGCATCCATGTCCCTACAAAGGACACGAACTCATCCTTTTTTATGGCTGCATAGTATTCCATGTTGTATATGTGCCACATTTAGTCTGTCACTGATGGACATTTGAGTTGACTCCAAGTCTTTGCTATTGTGAATAGTATTGCAATAAACATACATGTGCATGTGTCTTTATAGCAGCATGACTACATCCCCAGTAATGGGATGGCTGGGTCAAATGGTATTTCTAGTTCTAGATCCTTGAGGAATCGCCACACTGTTTTCCACAATGGCTGAACTAGTTTACAGTACCACCAACAGTGTAAAAGTGTTCCTATTTCTCCACATCCTCTCCAGCACCTG
>NW_012115821.1:7198361-7198788 GCF_000951035.1 Colobus angolensis palliatus
TCTTATTATTTTGAGATACGTTCCATCAATACCGAATTTATTGAGAGTTTTTTAGCATGAAGCGCTGTTGAATTTTGTCAAAGGCCTTTTCTGCATCTATTGAGATAATCATGTGGTTTTTGTCTTTCATTCTGTTTATATGCTGGATTACGTTTATTGATTTGTGTATGTTAAACAAGCCTTGCATCCCAGGGATGAAGCCCACTTGATCATGTTGGATAAGCTTTTTGATGTGCTGCTGGATTCAATTTACCAGTATTTTGTTGAGGATTTTTGCATCAATGTTCATCAGGGGTATTGGTCTAAAATTCTCTTTTGGTTGTATCTCTGTCAGGCTTTAGTATCAGGATGATGTTGGCCTCTTGAAATGAGTTCAGGAGGATTTCCTCTTTTTCTATTGATTGGAATAGTTTCAGAAGGAATGGTA
>NW_012115821.1:7199704-7255502 GCF_000951035.1 Colobus angolensis palliatus
TATGTGGTCAATTTTGGAATAAGTGCGATGTGGTGCTGAGAAGGATGTATATTCTGTTGATTTGGGGTGGTTTAAATTAATCTTGATTTCACTATGGAACAGACCGAAAATTCACTAAGATACTTCATTTTTTTCTTAAAGTGATGATTTCAAGCCTCCTAAATATTTATACCAGCCTTTTCTTCTTGGGGAGAAACAGAGATGGCTAACCTTGGCCACTGTTGTCAGCTTATAGTTTTAACGTACTCCTTAAAATATTTCATACTTGGAAATTAAATTCTTCTTTAAAATATCGCTATAATAAAGTATGTTCTGAAAAAAAATCAGTCTCGGCACTTCCTCTTGCTAGCTGTGCTGTTAGAGGCAATATTCTTAAACTCTCTGAACCTTAGTTTCTTCATCTGCAGTTCAAGAATAGCTCTGTTCCCAATTTTGATAGTTTTCTAGAAGGATTAAGAGAACTCAAATCAAGTACTGGTAAAAGCCCTGGCACATAATAAAGGCTTAGTAAACCATTGCAGTCATTATCATTTTGTCCAAATTCAGTTTACTTATAATCTGTTGGTCTGTGGACAAATCACTGTGCCCTCATGTGTGTCAGTTTCCTCATTTGGGACATAGGAATAATGATACCTAACCACAGTGTTGTTGTAAACATTAAACAAGAGATTACTACATGTAAAACACCTAGCACCACACTTGATGTGCCAAAAGTATTTAACAAATGCTTGCTGATGTTATTTTTAAGACTGACAGGTGTTCTTTTCACTTGGGTCTCTGAAGTTATTCATTCATTTGAAAACACATGTCAGGAACCTCCAATATGAAAGAAAGCACTTGATATAAATTCTTCTTCATGCATTCGGCCACCCTAAAAACACAGTGCTTTAAACGTATGATGTTACCGCTTTCTGCTTGTAGGAGAGCATCACAGGAGAAAGCAGAGTCCAGGAAGCAGATGTTGGGAAGCAAATTCTGAACTCATCAAGTCCCATAGTCCCTTTATCTATGGACCTTCTGCCAACATCTTCTGTAAGGTACGTTCTTTTACCCATGGTTGAGTACCACTGTGCACCATCCTAGGTACTAAGGACAGAGTGATAAACTAATAGGCATGATCTCTGCCCTCATGGAGGTTCTAGGCAAGAGAAAGGACTCCCCTTTTCTTGGAGTGCAGAGGCTGGAAGTTAAGGGGTATATTCAACAGAGGTCTGACAGGCAAGTGAAAATGACATGTTTAAAGAACTGAAAGAAAGTAAGTATGGTGAAACTTGACAGGAGAGAGGGGATGTGGAGAGAAGAGACTGGAGAGGTAAATGTAGGTCCCGTATGCAGGGTCTTCAAAGCAAAGGACATTGAGAACCCACTGCAAGGTTTTGAGCAGAAGGTGGCATAATCAGATTTGGGTTTTAGAAAGACTACTCTGGCTGCCTTGTGGGGAAGAAAAAAAAGTATGTATGGAGTGGGATAGAGGAGGCATACTTAAGTTTTCTTATGTCTGATGGCACAATAATTGCTCCATCATCTGGGGTTGAACCCAAGGGAAGTTGGGAAGGTTCCTACCTGAGCAGGAGAGTGTAATGTCAAATATGGCCATCACTTACTGGCATGAGAAATATGAGGTATGGTACTCAGTAGATATTACATGTGTTTTTTATGGTGGGCCAACAGTCCCCACCTCCTGCTAGTCACACTCATATAATCCACTCTTCTTGAGGGTGGACTGGATCTAGTGACTTCCTTCCAGTGAGCAGAATACAGCAAACGTAATGAGATGTTGCCTCCACACTTACATTAAAAAAAACTGTGGCTTCCACTTTGTGGCATTCTCTCTGTTGCTGTCACTTACTTGGTCTGATGAAGCTCTCTGTGGAGAGGCCCACATAGCAAGGAATTGAGGGCATGCTCCAGTGATCAGCCAGTGACTACTGAAGGTTTCAGTCCAACAACCTATGAGGAACTGAATCCTACCAGCAATCAATGACTGGGTCAGGAAATGGATCTAGCCCCAATTGAGAGGATTATGGCTCTAGCTGGCACCTTCCCTGTAGCCTGGGCAAGACCCTGAAACAGGATCCAGGTAAGCTGTGCCTGGCTTCCTGACTCACAGAAACTGAGAGATACGAAATATGTGTTGTTTTAGGATGCTAAGTTTTAGGGTAATTTGTTGCACAGCAACATAGAACTAAGACACATTATATTCTGATGTCACAGAAAGCAAAAGAGGTACAGTATTGAGAAAAGGAAGTGACTAGCATTGTCAAATGTGGCAGGGAGATCAAAGATTACCCAGGATCATAAGGAACGAGAAAGCATTGAGTCTGACAAGTAGGCAGGTAGCACGATTTGCAAGGAAGCAGTGAGAGTATGCTGGGTGGGCTGGGGTAGAAAAGGTAGGAGGCAAGTCATCCATGGGTTTATGTTTGGATCTTATGTGATGCAACCCAATTTAAAGCACCATTACTGCTGCAGGTGGAAGTATGATCTTGTGAGGATGAATAATGTGATCTGTTTTGCTTTCTATTTCTTGTTCAAATTCTTGCTTCAATCTTACGATCCTGAGCTTCTAAAAACTCTCCAAAAGGCATCTATTAATGAATTTAGCATCTGGCTTTGCAGTGCTGATCCAACTTCTTCATTCTGTTTCTCTGGATTCTGTTCCCAGTGATACACTTCCTGTGCCCCTGAAGTGCATCTTTTCTACACATGATCTGTTGTCTTTGGAGCCAACTTGGGAACAATGTGGAAAATCTATCCATGGTGACCTGGGAGTGTGAAGTCTTGATAGAGAATCAAGTTCAAGTTGCTTGAATTTTTACCTAGGAAAAACTTAATGGACTGTCACATGACACCCCAGGTATCTCCCCTCTCTCTAGCCTTAACTGTTCCCATTTAGCTCAGAACAGGGGATTTGGAGACAACACTTATTTGGTGTGTGGCTTTGAGGAAATGACTTTACCTTTCTGAGCATCAGTTTCCTCTACTGCAAAATGTTGGTAGTAATATATCTTTTTCTTGGGGTTGTTTTGAGGAGAATGAAAGGAGCTGACATGTATAAGTAGCTGAGCAAGAGCTTAGCCCAAACTCTTTTCTGAACCTCTTGCTGCCGTGATACAGCAGCTAACCTCGAGTTTGCTTACCTGTATGGCCAACTCAGAAGCATTCTAGAGGCTGCCAGGCCAGCTGCCTGAAACATGTCATAAACAGCCAGGGGAGGCAATTTGCTTTCAAAGAGAAACAGAAGGAGTCAAAACAAGACTGTGAGCAGTGGGTCCACCCCCGAGCCAGGACAAATCTGGCACTTGGCAGTAGCAACAGCAAGATGTGCACCGCCCAGAGAGTATGCCTCTGCAGGACCTCACAAGTTCAGGACCGTCCTGAAACCTGTATTCTTCACATGCTTGTGGAAAAGATCTGTCAGGGTTACCCATGGTACCTGGACTGACCTATTTTTAAAACTAGAGTAGCTTGGAATTACCTTGCTATAATTTGTTTTTTTTTTTTTTTTTTTTTTTTTTTTTTTTTTTTTAATGCCATAAAGGCTTACACCTCCTTCTGTCAACGGAGTTTGTTTTCTCTCTTTCATTCTCTCTTGAGAGGTGTGGAACAGATGCAAGGGCTGCCTGAAAAAAGTATGCAGGACACTAAACAGCTGTCGCCAGCACTTCACGGCACTAAAACTTAAAAAATGACTTGATGCTGGCTGCTGGCATATGAGTTGCCATGCAGCAGTCTTCCCTAGGATACTTATTTTTGTGTTTTCTTTCTTAGAGATAGTTGTTGAGTTCCTGGAACATAGATCCTGGCCTCCTACCCTGGATTATAATGTGGCTGGCTCCATTTCATTGTTGAGTTTGAGGGTACCTAACTGATTGCCTCTTCAGAGAGGTCCTCCCTGTTAGCCCTATCTAAGCTCTTATTCCAGTCCCCTTCATGGTTACTCGCTCTCTCAATAACCTGTTATATTGTTGTCGTAGTACTATCTGGCATCATTTGTTTATACTTATAGCAGTAAGTTGTCCATTGCTCCCCCTAGAATATAGCTCAGTGTAGGCAGCAATTTCATCCAGCCCACTCATCTGTATATCCTCACCTACCCTATGGTGAAGGAATGATTATTATTATCTCCATTTTACAGATGAGGAAATTCAGGCTCAAATAAATCAGATAGGTTTCCCAAGTTCATAGAACTAGTGAGTTGTAGAACTGGGATTAAGATCAGGAAATATGGCTGCACTGTACAGTATGGTAGCCACTAGCCACATATGACTATTGAGCACTTGAACTGTAGCTAGTCCAAATTGAGATGTGATATATACTGGATTCAGTATGGAATACATACTGGATTTTGAAGACTCAGTATAAGAAATTTTTAAAAATATCTCATTAATTTTTATATTAAATGATGAAATGATAATTTTTTATATACTGGGTTAAGCAGAATATTAAGATTAATCTCAGTTATTTCTTTTTACTTACTAAAATGTGGTTACTAGAATTCTTAAAATAACATATGTGGCTCAAGTTGTATTTCCACTGGACAGCATTGGTCTGTACCTTCAATCACTTCACAGAGTATGACCTGAAATGTCAGTAGACCTGAAATAATAGTGTCTCTATTAGTGCTAATGGTAACAGTAAAATTCAGACAGTCATCCAATTTCGAATTCCCTTTTCTGCCTTCTAAAGTTCACCTGTTAAAAAATAAAAGCAGTTGTTCTTTAACCCACATACATTAGGTATCTACTCTAGGCAGACCACTGTGCAAGGTGCTTCTTAATGCAGTTAGAACCTGAATTAATCAGGAAGGGACAGAAACCTAACCTGAACTACCTTTAGTAAAAGAATAAAATGGGATGCTTAGTTGAAAGAGTCTTGGGGTAGCTCATATATTTCAAGGATGAGCTGAATGAACAATACAAGAGATGGGACTCATAATCCGCTCTCTCCCTCCCTCAGTTCTACCTCTTTCTGAGTGTTGGCTCTGTTTCCTTATGTCACCTTTTTCCCATGGCCAGAGTCAGGATTGATGGCAGCTTCCAGGCTCACCTCTTCCCAGTTTCATCACCAGAGTCAAAGGGGGTACCTCTGGTGTCAACTTCAGCCAGTACTCACATTGGCCTATGTTGATCACGTGTGGGTCTCTTAGGCCAGTCCTCCATGGGGCATGATGACTGGCCCAGTTGGGTCACATCCTCACCCATGTAAACAAGGGGTGTGTTAAACTGATAGGCAACTCCCATTAAAACCAAAGGATTGAAGTCAAGGAAAGAATAATTTCCCAACTCAAAGGGGATTCTTTCTTGATGAGAGGAGATAGGCTGAATATACAGAATGATGGATTCTCAAAGTCTTTCTTGATGTCATTGTCTTCTTTGAGGGAATGAATTTGAGAAATTATGAAAGTCTTGGTTAAAAGTAAAAATAAAGACATCAGTGCCAAGGCTCCTAAGATATTAGAGAAATTCGTTAGAAAAATACAAAGAGCATAGAAGTCCTTTTGTTGAGGGCATACAGAAATAAATAAGCATCTCAAGCATGAGGATCCCTGTAAAGGTGCCTGCCTTGGCTGGCAGCGGTAGGTCAAACCTGTAATCCCAGCGCTTTGAGAGGCCAAGGCAGAAGGATTGCTTGAGGCCAGGAGTTAAAGACCAGCCTGGGCAACATAGTGAGACTTCCTCTCTACAAAAACAATAAAAACATTAGCCAGGCATGGTGGCAGGCACCTGTAGTTCCAGCTAATCGGGCTGAGGTGGAAAGGTGGCTCGAACTCAGAAGGTTGAGGCTGAAGTCAGCCACGATCACCTCATTTCACTATGGGAAGGAAAGGGAAGAAAACACACACTAGCCTAAGTGACAGAGCGAGACCCTGTCTCTAAAAAACAAAGCGCCTGGATGCCTTTGTCCGTTATGACTATGTTCAAGAAGGCAACTACTGAATGCAAATACCGGAACAATGAATGTACTCGACTTCTTATCATTGTTGGAATATTGCTGCTAACAATTTATTGAGTATTAACAGTGCAGAACATAGTATTAAGAACAGTTCCGGTCTAGCAGATGAACAATCTTACATAGGTAATATTTCCTGTTGAACAACGTGCCCCTGAAAAATCCCTTTAGAGGAACTAAAAACTCCCACTCACAGTCAAAATGTCTCCCTTTTTCTCAGAAAGGAGACTTGTTGGTTTTTGTAGAAGAAAAAGTGGTTCTTCCTCATTCAGGATTCAAATCCCCCATTTTCAGCCTCGTGATGTAAAGCTGTCAGCCTTATTGTCATCTAATCACCAACTCCAACGTCCAGGAGCTTATCTTTCCTTTTTTACTTAGTCGTGGGAGTGACGTTTGGACACATTTCATTAAAACTGAGAAAAAGAGGGCTTCAGAACTTGAAACATAATTCAGGTTGAATATGCAGCCACTAAAGAGATCTTGGAATAATTTATAAGCCAATCCATCCATGCCTGGGGAACCCAATGGGTATCTTGAAATACATTTATATCTACATCTATGTGAGCTTCATAGAGATATTTTTTAAAAGTGTGTGCTCATATTCATTATCTTTTTCTTTATTTCTAGAAGATATAGTATGAGTTTACCCTCTTATTTTCTTTCTGGTTGGCTACTCAGTCGCATAAAGACCAAGATGTGAAACTCTAACTTTTCAGTCCAGATGATAAGGTCTTGCCTAAACTGGAGGGGCAGAAAGAGCTGTTTTGCTATGCATGCCTGAAGCATTATAAAAATAAGAGTCAGGTTTCTTGTCTGGAAAGATCTCACTGGGGGGGGAAAGGGCAGGGAAGGGAGTTGTCTTAGGAGGTAACTTGGGGCTGCTGTACATTGTACCTAATCATCACCTTTGCAGGAGTCTCCGAGTCCATATTTCCACTACCTCACCTTCTCTGGGCTTCCTGGAAGCCAAGGACAGGTGGGCACAAGAGACAGCTTTTATAGGAATAGAGTGAAATGAGTTTCCTTTAGAAGTGTGCTGTGGTCAGAGAAAACTTGGGAGTTTTGTTTGTATCAGCACTCATTACAGTTTTTCTGGGTGATTTGTGGCAAATGAATGCTTTATACAAATCATTAAACATTAGTTATCTAATGTATGTAACATCTTTGGAATGAAGATCAATAGATACATTTTTTAAAGTGGGGGATACTGGTTAGGAGATGTCTTTTCCTCCCTGCAAACTTTCATGTTTAATTGAATCTGTAAATTAAACATTTTTACCCTTCTCATTTTAAATCCTGGCTAACTGGTACCTGGGCTTTCTGGCACAAGATGCGAATCTACATGTCTAGCTTTGCAGGTAGTGGTGACTCATTGTTATAACTGAATGGGAGGGAAGAGAAAACACACAAAAAAGTTCTCCATCTGACTGAAGAACATAGAATGTCATTTTTGGAACAGTCAGCAATTTCTAGTTAAACACTGCCAGGTTTATCTTAAAGGGACCATTACATAATCTTGTTTGTGTTCCTTTATAATTTTTGTATCTGAGGTTATTTCAGATCATAAGAAAGGAATGGAATTGATTGTTCATACAAATAGCTGACTGTCCCTTGTAATTATTTGTTTGCCTGCGTAAGATGACATTTATGATGCCGATGGTCATAAGAGAGGAATACCCACTTCACAATATTCCTTGAACCATTCACTTTAATTTTGGACACTGAAAGAAACCAGAGCTGTTAGCAATAAAATTATCTGTTAAACTTTTTCTGTTCTATTTCAGATGTTTTCCCTATGCTATCAGATTTAAGAGAAGGTTTCTTCTAAGATGTGCCCCATAACTATGCCTTGATGTTCTGGGAATCTGGAAAAAGAATAATGTACTTGTCTTTATCCAGAACTGAAAGAAGAAATAATTTGGTATTAAATTACTAAAACTTTTCTTCTAATAATAAGCACTGAGCCATGTGGATCTCAGTTATCAGTAACTCCCAAATTATAGGGCAAGTAGTTCAGGATTTGGAGTTCCCCCTCATATACCCACTTCATGGCCTCTGTGCATGCTGTTCCCTCTTACCTACAACTCCCTCCCCACTCTCATTTCTTCGAACATCTCCTACTCATCACTTCTCAATTTAATATCACTTCCCTGACATTGACTAGTTCTCACAGCATACTATAATTTTTCTTATGAAAATCTATAATTCATTAATAAGGTAAGTATTTATAGAAGAAAACTGCTTTCTCTTCATTCTGGATTCACATCCCCTATTTTCAGCCTCATGATATAAAGTTGTCAACCTTTTTGTCATCTTATCACCACCTCCAATATCCAAGAGCTTATCTTTCCTTTGTCACTTCATTGGGAGTTACTATTGGGACACTTGAATATTGGGACAGTTACTATTAAGCAGAGGTAGCTACAGTGCCAAGTACTGTGCCTCACACATAGTAGGTACTCTATAAAAATTTTATTGATGGAATGAATCAATTCACTGATGTTCCATTTAGTTCTGGGGCAAAGGATCTCAAGCTTAGAAATAACTTGGGAGTAGATCCAAGCTAGATCCCAGACACCCCTTAGAGGTCAAATTGTCCATCCTTTTCCTCCAGACAAAGTTGTAGCTGGTCTTGTGATCATTCAAAACTTCCAACTCACAATCCAGGCTTTGATAGCTTCTACCAAAAGTACCATCTCTGCTCAACACTGCTTCCAATGCAAGCTCTGAAAACTGTCAGCATATATTGGTGCCTAAGGGAACCAGCCTTCAAGATGGCCTCCAGTAACCCTCACCTCCTCTCAGTTACTCCTTTGTACATTTCCCTCCCAATGATTTAAGGCTGGTCTATGCTGACTTCTGAAGCTATTACATGACTTCAGGGCTAGGTAATAAAAGAAGGAATTACAGCTCCTGCCTCAGTCTCTTAGATAAGCAGCTTTGTCAACATCTAGTCACTATGCTGAAAGACACATAAGCAGCCCTGTGGAAAGTCCCATGTGGAAAGAAACTGAGGCTTCCACCAGCACCATCTTGCAGCCATGTGAGCAAGCCACCTAGGAAGTGGATCCTCCAGCCCCAGAGTTACCTAAGAACACTAAGCTCATAGTTTCATTGACCCAGGTAGAAATAGAAATACAATGGAGATGGTTTCAGATGCTTTGTATCTTGTCAATATCCTCTTCAGAAGATAGAAAGGCAAGAAAGTTATTTTTGCTCATCATATGTTGGTTGAGAAATCATACAATGAATATTCATTACAACTAGAGTGATGCAATAAATTCCCTATTCCCTCTCTATTCATTTAAAACCAGCTTCTTGGGTTAATTATAGGTTCAAAAGCTTTAATCCATTCAGCAAGCTTTTCTTTATATGTTTCACAATTATTTTCTAATGTTCAGAACACTTCAGTCAAAAGTGGCCCTATAAATTCTTCTTCACTTGGCAAATAGACTCTATATTTTCTTTCAAGAGAAATTTATGTTTTCTCAAACTTCAGTCACGTAAAGTACAGGCCAGACACAGCCACGGACAGAGGAATAAACGTGATCTTTGTGAATGCCAACACAAAGTACCTTATTCCATTAAAAATGGTGGAAGGTGGGTCTCATCTACTTTTGGCATGAAAAATATTGGGTGTTATGTGGATGCCTCATGCCCTGTGCATTTGGTCCCATTTTGTATTACTAAACACTTCTGCATTCTTCTTATTTTCATTTTTCATTCTTCCTAGCAAGAAGTCTTATTTTCCTTTCTGTCCTCTAGGCTTGCCTTGGCAGGGAACACCTGTTTATTTGTCAAGGATGTCCTGGCCAGCCTGTCCTCCTAGAGACCCCACATTATGTCCCATGCTTCAGGGTCAGTAGTCATTTGATTTGTTCCTTTTATAGTTGTATCTTTATTTTCTTATTATAATAATACCTGCTTATTATAAAGATAAATACCAAACAATACAGAAAGATATAAGACAGAAAAAAATCACTTCTGTTCCTTATGGTTAATAGTTTGAGTTTAGGCTTTTATGGTGTTAGAAATAAATTTTTGGTGCTGCAAAAGAAATAGCACTGGAACATAAATTTAATTTCTCAGCAAGCAATTTTACTTCTATAAAAGGGTGGGTCTCGCAGACTGAGCAATGGTGAGAGCACACCTGAACAAGGGAGGGGAAGGGGTTCTTATCCTAATGCAGCTAATCTCTACTGCTGTGTCTTTCACCTGTTGGCTAGGGTTGGACCACACAGTCTAAGCTAATTCCGATTGGCTGTTTTAAAGACAGCATGGGTATGAGCCAGTTTGGCAGGAAGGACAGTTACAGAACAGGTGACTAAAGGTGACTCAGGTCAGAGTAGGTGACTAGGGGTGACTCAGGACGGAGTAGGTGACCAGGGGGGACTCAGAATGGAGGTAGGTGATAGAGGCTAGGAGGGGGTTTACTGAAACTAGGGGCAAGGAGATATAAAGAATGAGGAAGTTAAACTTCAAAATGAAGAACAAAGAACAGGGGAGCTGAACATACTGATACATTGGTTCTTTGGAGAGGATCTCAGAACTCATCGTACTCTACAATCTATGGGCTAAAACCTTTGAAGAGGAATTTATTATATCCTACAATGTTGTTTTTTTCTTTTGTGAGTATGTATTTATGTATAAAGAAACTGTTTCCATAAATGGAATCATTTAATCATATTCTGTAACTTACACGTTTTAGCAATATATTGGGGACATATTCACGTAATAGCAACGTCATACTTTATTGCCTTATTTAGGTGCTAGAAAAGTTCTCAAAAGAGCACCATGAGACAGCTACTATTAACGGTCCCATTTTATAAATGAAGCAATTGAGTCTTAGAGAGCTTAAGTGACTTGCCTGATGCCACAAAACTCACAGGAGGGAGCTGGAATTCAGCCTCCAGATGTAAGGGTCTAAAATCTTAGCTGCTACACATGTCAGTGTTTAGAAATGCAGCTCCTGCTCTTGAGAGTGGTACATACCACTAATGCCCTTCACATGTGCCATGTACCTTCACTGGCCTTCTGCTCTAGACCCTTGACTTGTTTCCCTTTCCTCTCCTGTGTACCCCTCCAATTTACTGTTCCTTTTGTCTACTTTCCCAAGCTTGTTACATTTTTGCTTTATTTGTTCACTCTGAATAGCATTTCCCTTCTCTCGGGGTGTGTTTTGATCCTAATAAACTGGTATTAGGCTGGTTTTGACAATGACGGGGAGAAGCCGAGGACTTTATACAATTTGGGAGTCCTATTCAAGACTCCTACAAACCCTATTGTCTTAGGAATCAGTAGATTTAATGAATAATGTTTCCTTTTTTCCCTCCTACTCTAATTTTGATTCTGCTCATTCCTAACCCAGGTCACTGTCTCCTCCTGAACTTTTACTAACAATGCCTTGGGTGTGTCCATGAAGCTCTTAAATTCTCTTCCCAAGAAAGAGAAGGAAAAAAAGCATCATTATGTGTGGGCTAGAGTGTGCCGAGGGGGATGGTAGGGGAACCGGGGGCACAAAGAGGTGAACCCACTGGGCTTAGTTTAAGGACTAGGAAGCCAGGGTAATGGCCCTCCTAAATCTGTACTGTGTCATGATCCAAGGGCACTCCCAGCCTCAACCCAGTCGTTTGGCCTATGAGAACACTGTCTGAGAATGAAATCTAAACCCTCAAAGAAAAGGCAGGACTTAAGGCCTCATTGCTGGCACACAGCAGCGTGCAGTTTTCCTCCTGTGGGAAGCAACAGACCATCACAGCAACCACAAGATGTTGGAAATGGTGGCTTCGCAACTGGCTTGGTGGCAGAGAGTTTCAGGCTCTTCACAGTGCACCCTCTTTTTTTATAAGTGGTAGTTAGGCTGCAGCAGGCTGCAGCCTCTGAACCATCACATCTCAGATGAATTCCATTTCTGGGAGTTACCAAATGGTCCTTATAGAGTAGCATTAATCACACAGCAGTCAGAGTTGACTATTTTTTCACTGTAGCTGTAAAGATAAAGGTATTGAGCAGGAGGAGATGATCATAAGTAGCTACTAGGTATGGCATTGAATGTTAGCTGCAGTTGACCAATAGTGGCTGCCCAAAGTAATGTGTATATATAAGGATTCTGCAGTCACTTCCAGACTCAAAGGGAAACAGCTCCATAATCAACTAGTAATGTCTGCAATAGCCATGGGTAAAGAGCATGGTAGCATGTGTGCATCATGCATTTGTCATAAGAATAGGTTATGGAATGGTCAAGATCTTCCCAAGGTGTCTGGAACATGAAAACTTTACAGTAAAGGGGAATTATGCAGACATATCACTGAGGGTTATAGCACCATAAAATATTACCGGGGCCAAGGGGAAAACAAGTATGTTGATAATCCTATTGCTAAATGTAATAGTGATTTTGAAGATGCCTTTTCCTTTTCTTGATACTGACTGGTTTTACTATTCTAGGTGACTGTGCCTTAAGTTTTAGGATGTGTCCTGCCATTAACAGAAGTTGAGGCTAGGCTCCAAACTCCTACCTTGACAAATATGTTCTTTGTTATAAAACCTGGTATGCAATAACAGGCTCACATACTCACTACAGGTGAAGATGTGAAGATCCACTTTATTTTAGTTGTACACCCTTTGGGCAAATTGTGTAAGGGCCCTGAGGCTCAGTTTTCTCATTAATTAAATGAGTATATTTAATTTACAGGATTGTCATGAGATGACATTTAGATAATCTAATCTTCGTGAAGAAGCTGCAGAGATACTATTCTACGGTATCAACATTTTCATAATTGTTATTCTATTTATGCATATAACTTCTGAATTTACTTGGGCTAGAGGAACAACTGAAAACAAATGTCCAGACCTCAAAATAACAATAGTGGTAGGAGTTACCACTTACTCATTTACTAAGGCCCACTCAAGACTGGGGACTAGATTAGTTCCTACCTTATCATTTAAGGGCAGGGTTGCCAGGAAAAATATAGGATGTCCAGTTAGTTTTAATTTTAATTTCAGATAAATAATCATTGGGACATATTTATATTTTTAAAACTATTTGTCATTTATTTGAAAATCAAACTCAACTAGGCATCATTTTAAAAATATAAACAACAACTAACCAGTAGCTATAATCTAGTATAATAGGGCTTATGAGAGTAATTTTTTTTTTTTTTTTTTTTTGAGATGGAGTCTTGTTCTGTCACCCAGGCTGGAGTGCAGTGGCACGATCTCGGCTCACTGCAAGCTCCAGTTCCTGGGTTCACACCATTCTCCTGCCTCAGCCTGCCAAGTAGCTGGGACTACAGGTGCAGGTTCACTGCAAGCTCCGGTTCCCAGCTTCACATCATTTTCCTGCCTCAGCCTCCCAAGTAGTTGGAACTACAGGTGCCTGCCACCACCCCTGGCTAATTTGTTGTTGTTGTTGTTGTTTGTTTTTTGTTTTCAGTAGAGACGGGGTTTCACCATGTAATCCAGGATGGTCTCAAAATCCTGACCTCATGATCCACCCTCCTCGGCCTCCCAAAGTGCTGAGATTACAGGCGTGAGCCACCATGCCTGGCCGCCTTGTGAGAGTATTAAGAGTTTGTGAACGTAAATCACTTAGAAGAGTGACACTCGCATAGTAAGCATGTTATAAAGGTTAGCAATTAGAGAGATGACCCCATATCAAGGTTACAAGGAGAGGTACTGGAGCCAGACAGCCTGCACCAAATCCCAGCTGGGCCACTTATTAGCCGAGTGACCTAGGGCAGATACTTTACCCCTCCATGCTTGAGTTTCCTCATCTAGAAGATGGGGAGAATGACAGTCTCTTCCTCATAGGGCTGTTGTGAGTGCCACTGAGTTAATATGTGTGAAGGTTTCAGAAAAGCACCCAAGACAGTGAAAGGCTCCACAAATGATACCTCTTACGATATTACTGTCATTGCTGTTCTTATCTGTTTAACTGGTCCTAAGATTTGAGTATTTGTGCTTACTGTAATAAAAGAATCCATACCTGCTGTCTACCAGAAAGGTTTGGGACAACTAGGAAAGTGTTACCTCATCCCCAATTCACACAGGACATAAACAAGACCATAGAGGCTACTAACTTGCCTAAGGTCATATGGCCAAAGCTGGGGTTCAGATCCCTGACTGTCTGACTCTAAAACTGAATTTCTTTCCACTCCTCTGTGGAGCTGAGATCTATGATCTATGAGCTGGCAATAACACTATTAGATGTGTGAGCATTTCGTAAATTCTGGAGAATGCTATCTAAATATTAGAATAATATTACAGTTCATTATGTTTATTTATAAAAAAAAAATCGAAATGCTCTAAAGCATTTTATCACCGTTGTTCTTCTTGTTGCCTGAGGTGAACAGAGCAGGGATTATTGTCACCCCTAGGTGGCAGGTGGGGAGTCAGAATCCAGGGAGGTGAAGTGACTTGTTCCGAGTCACCCAGCAGAAGAAGGAGGAGCGGGAATGACCAACATCCTTGGTTTCAAAGTCCATGTTTGCTTTCCGACCTGTGTCATTTCCTTCATTTTAAACACATTCCTCCATTAGAGCTTCCAGCATGGTCTACTTTGGTTGTTATTAAGTATGGCATCCACATCCAAAGACAACTCAAGTGTTCTGTCTTAGAAAAGTTCCCCCATGTTGGATTTTTTTCCCAGTTTATCTTCAAAGTAATAAAAACAAAGAATTCACAAATCCAGGGGAAGGATTAGCAAAATAAATTTTGCTGTTATTTTTGAGCTATAAGGAGAGCAAGTAAGCACCATAATTATTAGCAAATGTTCCAAAGCCTGCATTATCTCATCATGCTAATTATAAAGCAAAAACCACTTCACCTCCGATTTTCTTTAGAAATTACAGGTATAGGCCGGGCACGGTGGCTCACGCCTGTAATCCCAGTACTTTGGGAGGTAGAGGTGGGCGGATCACCTGAGGTCAGGAGTTTGAGACCAGCCTGACCAAATGGAGAAACCCCATCTCTACTAAAAATACAAAACTAGCCAGTCACGGTGGTGCATGCCTGTAATCCCAGCTACTTGGGAGGCTGAAGCAGGAGAATCACTTGAACCTGGGAGACAGAAGCTGTGGTGAGCCAAGATCGCACCATTGCACTACAGCCTGGGCAACAAGAGGGAAACTCCGTCTCAAAAAATAAAGAAAAGAAATGAAATCACAGGTATAATTCCTACCATGTTCTTACAGCATCTTAAATGTTCAATCATACTCCAAATGGTCATTTTGCAGCTGAACATATTCTGTGAATCTGTTTTTGGATTCCTGAAACTACTGCCCATGCAGTGTGTCTCTAGATCACTGTTAGTATATTATATGCCCATCCTTAAATTTCTTTTCACTTAAGAAAAAGGTAGTAAGATGTTTATGGAAAAAGCTGATTTTAGAGACTTTAAGAGGAAAGGGCTGTGAAAGACCAGGCAGGAGTCCAAGCTGACCTAAGACCAAAGTCTTTCAAAGCTGAGTGTCTCCAGCCCGGCAGCATGGCGCTGAGCAGGAAAGGAGCTGACAATTGGTAAATGTCACGGGATAGTTTCTTGCCCTGTGAAATTCTTCCTGCGGGGCAGAGGATGGTGGAGGGGGGCGGTGGGAGGCAGCAGAAATTCTCTATCCTCTCTCAGAAACACTTGGAAGGTAATCATAGGCAGTAAATTTTATAACACAATCAGGAAGGAAAAAAGTGTTAAAATTTGTAGATCAAGGCCCCTTTTTATTGTTAAAAATAAAAAAAAAAAAACAACTACGTATGCAAGAAAATAAGAGGAAAGAAAGACTGAAAGGATGTATACACAAATGGAAGGGGCGTTCCTTCTGGAAGGCTGGCCAAAATTGCTTTACTTGCAAGTAATAGAATGTCAACTGGAACTAGCTTGAGCAGAAATAAAGTAAGAGAAAGTACATTCACTTATATAATTTTTTGGCTCCTATACAGAGGCTACTAATTTCACATATGACTAGATCCAGGTCTTCTGTCTTTGGGGATCTCTCACTCCTCACCCTTCTTTGTCTCTATCCAGAAAGCTGTTCTCTATTCTTCACCATCGGAAGCTTCAAACTTGTTAATCATATGTCTTCCTGGTTCCAAAAGAAAAGATCATCTTTCAGTAGCTCCAACAAAAGTCCCAGAGGAGAGTTTGGTCCATTGGTCCATACCTGCATCTGGGTCATCTTCACGAAAACCATGTGGATCAAGCAGGATTGCTACGTAATCAGAATTGGTTCCCAAAAGGGAGGAATGCAGGCACATAAAAATCATACATCCTCTACTCTGTGATTTTCATCTGCTTTTTGCTAGACTATTTTAATATAATTTTAATGAACCTATATTATTTTATAATAAGGTTTAAACATTTTAAAATTGATTTTGAAAGATACTGTGATGTAGAATAAAGGATCTAGGAGATTCTAAGCGCCCAGGAGATACTATACTTCTAATGCCTACAAATGCCTTTCAAGAAAATGGACACCAGTTTACCTACAGCATAAACCATCAGAGTTTGCCCAAGACAGCCTGCTACCCTAGCTGCAGTTAGTGGGAGGGGAGATAATCACCCTAATCTAATGAAAATAGCACTGTCCTGTCTACTTGTGTTAACTCATTTAAATTTCTCATAAAATCCATCACTGGTAGGTACCACTGATACACACCTTTTATAGATTAGGAAACTGAGGCCCACAGAGATGAAGCAATCTGCCCAAGGTAAGTATAAGTAAGAGATGATGCTCACACTCAAATAGAGCTTCTGTCTAGGGGGTTGTTGAAAACAAGATACCAAGGAAAGGACCCAGAAGTAAAGGGAACAGGCAAAGGTAGTAAAGACGGGAGAACAAAGCTTCTTTGGAGGGGATGTCAAAACACTCAGCCCTCAGAACTGTTATTGTAGCCTGAGGGACAAGGGCCCATTGTTTTAGCACCTCATGAGCTGTTTTCCTGTCCTGTTCACTTCCCTGTTCCTCTTCATAATGCTCCATCGTCTGACATAGTGTGGTCTCTTCCTCACAGCCTGAAAAAGCCCAACTCATGAGTGTGACAAGGGACACATGTAGTCCTACATGCCTCTAGTTGGCCTAACTAACTGCCATCAAGTGAGAGAAAGCCAGTGAGCCTTTTCATTTCTCTTCCCTTGCTCTCCTGAAGTTTCTTGTTTGAACATCTCTTCTGACACAGATTTCATTCCGCCTGGTATTACCAGGTGGTCAGATGTTTCCTTCTGCAAGACATCATCTTTAGGATAGGACCTGTGCTTAACTCATTCCTGTATGAGTTCAGTTCTCAACACATACTAGGGGCCTAATAACCTCTTGTGACATAAAACTGAGGTTTGTCTAGGTCCCCAATGGTGATGCCATGGATGACAGATCTCTGCAAGAATGTCTCTCCAGAGACCAAGAGTTGCCCTCTTCTTCTTTCTCTTCTCCTGGCCTTGACCTTGCCAGATAGTAAAGAATCAGCCTTCTTTTCCATATAGAACTAATTGCACTCCCAACACAGATCCTTTAATATTGTCCTCAGGGGCCAGGCCCAGGTGAAGCTTTGTGGCTGCACCACTGGGAATCCTGCTTCCAGAACCACTGACTAGTGGTCCACAAGAGAACTGCCTGGAGGATGCCTTCAGGGCTAGATAGAGGCCACCCACTGGCAAGATCAGATTTTGTACACTCCTTCCAATAAGAAGTAGCCCCCAGCAAGACTGTTCCCTGTTTCTTTAAACTACTGCCTTTTGGCACTGGGACACAGGGCCTTTGAAGCGCAGGTTGACATTCAGCTTTTAGAGACTGGTTGTAATTTGTGAGGCCACTGGAGATGTTGGTGGAAGATGCCAAAGAACAAGATGAGACCATTGGCATGGCCCCATGGAGAAAGACCTAGATGAATTTCCTTCTGAGGCTTCCTCCGACATCTAGGAATGCAGGAGCATCACTGGGTGTTCACCAAATGTTCTTAGATACTTTTTAAAGCTGTTTATTAAGATCAAGGAAATGGAAGACAAAATACGTCAAATTTCCACCCAATAATTTCTCGCTGCAGCCTTCCTTGCTAATCTTTTCTAACCTTACCCTGCCCTTCACTTATAATACTGCAAGTTCTTCTTTTCATTCCTCAAATATTCTAGTCTTGTTCCCATCACAGGGCCTTTGCACTTGCTGTTTCCTGCTCCTGAGATGCCTTTCGTTCTGACCCATTGCATCAAGTAAGTGCCAGCTCATATTTCACCTTCTCAGAGATGCCATTCTGGATCACTCAACCTAAAGTAATTCTCTCCCAGCTGCATTCTCCCACATTATCCTGTTCATAATCCCACCAGCTACAATGATTTTCTCTGTTGGTTTGTTGACATTATCTGACTTCACCAACATGTAAGTTCCTTAAGAGCAGGATCCTAGTAGCTCGATGTCAATGTCACCATCCATAAGGCTCAGTTACTATGCCATTCTCTCTGCCTCTGGCTGTGGGAAAGATGACTTTCCTCTTTCACAGACAGATCAAGTTAGAGCCTGGATCTTAGTTTGGAGCCTTAGAAGCCTTTTTGATGTAGCATCCCACAAGCTATGATTTTTCCAGGGTTATTTCTACTGAGCCTTGAGATTTATTTGTTTGTCATTTGGTGGCATTTACAGGAATTTCTTTTGGAGTTTGACCAGCTATAGCGTAATGTTGGCTCTGTGTGTCTAACTAAATGATAGCTTCTTGAAATTCATGGAACTGCTCAGATGTCTTGGGCATTCTGTTTTGCAAATTGTGTTCCTCAAGTACTAGTTCCTCAGGTATTACTGGGTGTCCCCCATGAAAAACAAAAAGGCAGAGGGGGACATCTGTGCAACAGACATTGTCCCATTAGTCTCTCCTCGGCACTCACAGTTCCTGTGCATGATGACTCAAGTGCTCTGTTGGAAGCAACTGCTAGTCTCAGCTTAAAGTTGTTCTTGGGGTGCCAGGCAGGGCAGACTGAAAGTGACAGTGAGTTAGCACCCCTGGAAGCAGCCCTCGGTTTATGACTGATGAAGGCTGTTAGATACTTGGCATCCTCACTCCTCCTGTAAACACCTCTGAGGCGTGTTCTTCCTAGCCATCCCTAACAAGATTGAGTACCAGCTGTCCACAGAGGTAAAACTTCTTCTTAATATACCCTAGGTCAGTGTCCTGCCCTTTCCAATTTCACTTTCTCTCTCCCCTTATAGTACTTCCTACAAATTGACCTCCCAAATAAAACTCCTTCCACTTAAATCTTTATTTCAGGATCTGCTTCTGGCACATTCTAGTGTAAGACAGCATTCTACAGCCAAACATGGCCAAATAAACTTAGAAAGAATCAAGCAAAGTCACATTATTTTCTTTCCTTTTTTTTTTTTTTTTTTTTTTCCTTTTTTCCCCCTGCAGGACCTCTCTGCTTCTCTAATGTGCTAATATGCATTGTGAAATTCCATTTCCTTTATTTGGCCGTGGAGTTCCAGGGGATGGTGTCCTTTTTCACAAGGAAGTGTGCCGAATCAGTGAGCCTTAGAGAAACACACTTTAGGAAGCATTTATTCTGCTCCTCCACCAAAATACATACTTGGGGACAGTTCTGTGGACTTGAAGCTTCATGTTGTCAAAGAAGTAGTTTGAATGCAATAGCACTACCTCCAGAGCCCTCCACAGCTTCTCTTGGCAAAAATGGCATGTGCAGATCCGAGCTTCTGTTCTGAAAGGAACACAGAATGGACGAGGCTTTCAAAGACCCTTCCTAAAGTTACAGTTTAATTGAGAAATTTCACTCATCTCTTCTTCTTCCCCGTTGGTCATGCTGAAGGCCACAGAATTAGAACTGAGCTGATGGGAACAGACCATATTAATGATTAAATAATTGAGAAGGATATTTACTAATAAGTCAGTCATCCACACTGTGGAGGGGGGATATGGATGTGAGGGAATCATGTTGTCTCCCTCCAGCAAGGAGAGGTGGGTGTTGAACTCATAGTTACAAAATGAATTAATCCCCATCTAAAAAGTGCTCTAAATGAAAGTGCAGGTTGCCAAGAGAATATATGTCAAGAGCACTAAGAAGGTTTCCTGAAGCAAGTGGCATTTAGAAGAAGGAGTGAGTATTGTGAGGCAGCACTAAGGCTGGGGATGCTAAGGACTCAGACGTTCAGGGAAGTGACCAATGGGACCTGACTTCCAAAGGCTAGCTGAAAAGTGTGGAACCTCAGTCTGGTGATGTGGGCATGGCTAGATCAAGTGCACGTACTTACTTTGTGAGCTGAAGTATTAAACATTCCTTAGTCTCTGTTCATACCCTCATCTGCAAAGTAGGACTAACAATGGCACCAGCCTCATAGGGTTATAAGGATTAAGTGAAATTAATATATGTAAGGCCCTTAGCAAATTGCTTGCTATGTAGCAGATGCTCAATGAATGTTATTGTATTATTAATTTATATATTGTTCATGCTTATTCAGTGGGAGAACGAGGATTTAAACTCAGGTCTTTCTAACTTGAGTCTCCACTATTAACTACCATGATGTGTATCCTGGATTGATTTTATGTAATTTCACAAAGAAGGTTTTGTGGATTATTATGTGACCCTTGAACAGCCTAAGTTTTTAAAAATATGTAGGAATTAAGTATATACAAAAATGGTCATAAGAGTTTTAGTAACAAAATGCACTCTGCAAAAGTTTATACACTATGAATCATAATTTTATTTTTTTAAAAATTAAGACTAGATTAAAAAAATTATTGTTAGATCATGGAATTGTGGGTGATTTTCAAAAAATAATCTTTAATAAAGCTCTTATGATCACCCAAAAGGTGAAAAGCCTGCTGAAGTTCCAGGTTTCCTTCTTGGCCCATTACTTAGGAATTACTCATTTCCCCATTTTTGGAAAAAAAAAAAATGCATGTATATAGGACCCACTTCCTACCAGGAATTGATGTAAAAAAAATATGAATCAAGCTTGAAAAAGAATTAAGGCTAGTTAACTGTGCTTCCGGGCCTATTTTAAAAGGAAAGGGATGCTTTTTCACTTTTAAGGGAATTCAGTGAAAAAGTACAGGAGTGGTCCATTTCCAGTCCTGGCAAGCAGATCAATGCTCAGAGCATCTGTGGATCAACTGGCTGGCACAAAAACAGAGCGGCTAGATGAGCTTCATCACCTTACTCAGTGGCTTACCTCAAATGCTTAAGGCATTTTTCAGAGCACAGTGGACCCCGGACTGGGCTTGGATAACACCTTAGAATTATTAAAGAAATCATATATGCACCTTGGTTTTTGTCCCAGAGAGAAGATATGAGCACCAAGGCCCTGTGTCCCCTTTGCAAGGTGTTAGCCACAAACATGCCACCAGCAGACTGTGGGTTAGACCAAACATAAAGCATTCCTCAGGCTTTTCAAGGAACACAATAGCACATGATCCCCTTGGGATTTGAAGCCCATCTTCAAGCATCCATCCATTCTTCTTCTACCCACATACAACATCAGATCAAAATGTGCCCCAGACCGAGAGTTGAAAAATGTTTGGTAAGGAAACTGCAGAGGTACTGAGTCAGAATGTCGAGGCAGCATATGCAGCTTTAATTTGGATTAGGATGACCCAGATAAAAAAAAAAAAAAAAAGTGTAGTCTTGCCAGATCCGCCCTCCTCCCTATCCACAAAAAGGTGTAGCTGCAATTTCCCAACTCTTGCTCCCCAGCAGGTAACTTTTTTTAGCATCCTAAAGAGCATCCCAACAGTCTTTTATTAAATGTCTACTATGTGTCATTTATTGCAAAGGTGTGCCACAAAGGGGGAGAAACTGGTAATTTTTCTAGCAAGCAGACTCTTGGCAAATGTTTCTGAGGTAAATCAGGATTTATTTGAAGCTTAAGACAGAGGATGTGGGCTCCAGATGGTACTTGTATGAGTGCAAACTTTCAAGTAAAACAGGGCTGACCTCAGAGTGTAAGGAGCACGTTTGTGCAGATTATTAGACCATCCGTCACTTGAGGACATTTGAATAATGTCTTTCATAGGAAATTTGGGGATATTATGTGCCTCTTTTTGAAGGTTTCAGTTCTGAAAGAATATGCTCATGAGGCATTCATTGATTTCAGAAGGTGGACCCTCAGGGTATGTAAAAGGTGTGCTGAAATCCTTAAAAATGCATGATCCCCCTTAACAACCATGATCAATCACTGCATTAAAATAATAAATAAATGAAATACTATTTCCATGTGTTGGTGTAGAAAGCATATGTACAATAGCAGGCTCCAGAGATTCAGGGCAGATCTACTGAAGTTCTACTTGGAAGATTCCAAAGCATTTTGAGAGACAGATAAAAGGTATATCTTGGGTCTTTGAAATCAACAGTCACATCCCTGGAATGCCTGGATTTAGACTCAAAAGCATAATGTTTTTAGTGGTTTAAACATCCTTCTTTCCCTTCCCTCCTGGATGAATCTTTTTCACTCTTTAAGATTCTCTTGGATGAAGCCTCATTCACCCAAGATGTCACCTGCTTTTCTCCATGACAACCCCACTGTCATTATATGGCTGCCTCCCCACATGCCTGTGAGTACCCTGATGTCAGGGAATAAATCTTATTCCTCTCTGTACCACATAGCACTTCTCACAGAGTCCACAAGAATGCAGCCTAAGGTGGTTCTGGCCAAAATAAACTAGAAAGGGAGAGAGACTTCTCCAGGACATTAATCATAAATTCAATTCTCTTTTTTTTTTTTTTTTTTTTTTTGTGGACCCAAAGACACACAATGAGAGACACTTGATGATTACCTGGGAAAGTTTTGGAATAAAGCTCAGGGATCAGTCACCTGGCAAAGTTCTCCAAAGCTAGTATTAGGCAGTAGTGCAGTCATATGGATGTATGGCATTTGGTAGTCAAACAGGTTTAAACTAAAAGTACTTACATTTGATCCAACAAAACTTTTACTAGGTGCCCATTGTGTTACATGGTAGACTGTGTACAGGGTGCTGGATTGAGGAAGATGAATGGGCCTGCCACTGGAGTCTCACAATCTCACAGCCAAAACTAAAAGGGAGGTAAATAACTAAAATATGTCACATGTGCTGTTAATAGAGTCATAAACAAGGTACTATAGCAGAGATGTCAATTAGATGTTGGCTGTTAACTATAGTCAATTTGTTGAGACTGACTGCTTTGGAATACTGTGTTGAAGATTCTCCTGTCCCTGAGTTTCATTGAGAAGGGGAGCTGTGATCAATTAGTAATGTCTGCCAGAAATGGAAAGTGAGGGGATTTGTGACTCAATTGCCATGTGTTAGTCATCAGAACTTTACCTGCAGAAGAAAGGATAACAGAGAAGACATCCAAGAGGAGTAGCCATTTGCATTCTATAGCATACCATATTATTAAAGTGAGCTAAAGAGTATTAAGAGGGTAAACTCAGGCACCATATAATTTTTAAAGAGTTTATGTGAATAAATAGTGATTCATCAATCCAGGAACTCCAAACCAAAAGTAGTTCAGAAACTCCACCAAGAGATCACAAGAGGAAGGAAGCTTTTATAGGATGAACATGGAAGTAGCACAGAGAAAATATTTCACTGGTTACAGTTATACAGTTGCCTTATTTGATCAATCCCCTGGAAAGTCTGTAGTTACATAATCATAAGTTTGTTTGCTGCTTCTTACTGGTTGAGCTTAAGTTCTATTTTTCTCTAATACAGGCATTTTTAAGAAATAGTTCAAATAAGTTTCACTTACGTTTGCAAATCGAGCAAGGTTGAGGTCTAACTGGCTTTGTCCACTCAGGGATTCTTCAGACCTGGTCCCCATTTTAAATTTGCTTTAACAAGGGTCATATCAAAAAAGCAGACAGTCTTAAGTTTAAATCCAGACTTTCTGCAAGTTACTAAGCATTTCTAAACCTCATTGGCCACCAAAGTGAAGTGGAGGCAATAATACATCCTTATTGTGTGGATTAAATGGGAAAGCACCTAGCAAAAAGCCCAGCCCTCAGAAGATGCTTAAAAAATGATAGTAATTATTGCTATAATGATTATGGACTTCCTAAACTTCCTTGGTATGTTGACATCTCAGTTTTGCTTTCTGCTCACTCAAATGAAAGATTCATTTGCATTTGAAAGTGCAAGAAAATGTTTAAATTTTTATCTCATTAAAACCACAAGCTCAATGGACAAGACAGGAAGAGATAAGAGAACGAACGAACTGCTTTCTTTCTGGCACAGTTTAGCAACACAAAAATAATCTCATTCCCAAAGACTACCTTTTAAAGTACATCTTGTCTTTTTAGCAGGTAAACTCTGTGAAAGCAGGAATTATGTCTTACATGGGTTTTGTAGATCCTCAGCCACACATTGTGGGTGCTTAGTAAGTGATAAAGATCAAAATAGCCCAAGAAAATAGGATGAGTATTAAAATTATTTCATTTAGGGAATAGGAGTTGTGAAAACACAAAAGTTCAAATATTTAATGTTGGCATATTACCCAACAATTTTTTCCTCTATATAATTATTCTTCTTAAATATCATAGATAATAGGACAAACTCATATATTTGGCACTAATATCAACCACTGAGAAATAATTCATTTTATATGCCATGCGAATAAACCCTATATTACATAGTGGTTGGATACTGGGAGATATAGATATTGAAGGCTTACCATGTGTTTGATTTCACCGAAAACTAGAACTGCATTAGGTCATGCAATACTTGGTCATGAGCCTTTGTCATAGGTACTGTTATCTTCTAAAGGTTACAGATAACAAAACTGAGGTTTAAATTAACTTCAAGGATTTGACGCTAGGTGCTTCTGATTCCAAAGCCCATGCCCCTTACCCCCTATACTTGGGGTTCACAGTCCTCCAAATATGTGTGTATAATTTTAATGTTTGCATTTAATGTTCCATTAAATGGAAAATATCTTAAGCTTTATTATTTTAATAATTCAACAGTGTATCTTCGTGTAAGTCTCACTATATCCATTCTCTTAATTCAAACTTTTACTTATAAGGTTTGGATAAAATACACCTAGGATGACTACCAAATTATGAATATGAGAGCATCTAGTTAAATGATGACACATCTACACTTAATAAATGACTTTCAGAATGAATAGTCAATTGAATAAAAACATTTTGTTCAGTACATATTACTATGCAAATATCTACATTATCATTTCCAATAACTCTGATGTTTTCTGATGTTGTTAACCACCAAATTATTTCACAACTGTTTCTGGAATTTAGCTTATCTTTATCAGCACATTGTCAGCTCTGTGAATTTGAGCACACACTGTGTCTAAAGTCATCACTGGCCCTCTAATGATATTTTTAGAGGTGTGGGTCACTTCCTTTTTGATTAAATGGACACTACTTTGGGAAATTAGTTGATCCATATAAATGGACATACTTTTTGGCAATATACCATTAATTACTTAATTTCAAAATCTACTGTCTACCAGAGAAAGTAAACTTGAGGCTGTTCTTGTGAATATCAGTGATTCCACAAAAATACAACCCAGAGCTGCTTTATCAAGTTGGACGCTTAGAACATTACAGTCTGAAAACATGGAGGCAATATACATTGCCCAATTCAATACTTATGTGACTGAGTCTATAATGTGAGTTAATAGATGTTTACACTTTTCATGAAGAAAAAATTCAGTCGTTATTCCCAATTCATTCCTGATTCGAGGACAGGCATTGAAATCCCTTTGTGTATGTTCTCAATGTGAAAAGTAGCTCTGTTCCATTGTATCTAAGTAAGTGAATGTGACTATAATGGATATTTGGCATGCTCAGGAAATATGGTACTCTAGTTAATCCAATCTAAAGTTTCTGTACATACTATTTGTGGATGATCACGTGCCATAGAGGTTGAATGCAATACGACACCCTGAAAAACTGTTTCCTGAGGACTCTGATTCTAGTTAAGATGGAATAAACATATTTCACGCAGTTTCTCCCATTGATTGCAACCAAAAACTCTGGACAAAATGCATAGAACTTTGGAGAACTCTGAAAAGTAAGTAATAGCAAACAGATTGCAGAAGGAAACCAGAATTCTCACAATTGAGATCATAAATCTCCTGGGTATTTTCCTCCCATGTCTCCCAGCCTGTGCTCAAAGGCAACGTGAATCCTGAAATAGAGTTCTGGGAAGTGCTAACAGGTGATCCCTGGCTAAGTAATGTCTGCTCATTAGCATAACACGGAGCCTCCTGAGATAACATCTCCTACTGTCCCTGGAGCTGTCAGGGCCTAACTTCCTCAGGTATTCTCACTAGGAAACAATGTCCTTTGGCTTTATGGAGGAAACGCTGTTTTGTTTTGGGGAGATTGCCCCCCTCACCCCCTCAGTTATGCTGTGTTGGATGTTAGAAACAATAACTCTGGTCCATATTCAATTTATTAAGGGCTTATGATGTTCTTGCGACTGTAGTGGGAGCTTTACCTAATTTAATGCCCCTGGCAAACCTCTTCTATAAGTGTTATTAGCCAGAAAAAGAGAAGCTCAGAGAAGTAAAGAAACATTCGCAATCAACAGCTAGTAAATAGTAGAAGAAAATTGAAATCTGGCGCTGTGTGCCTCCTAACAAGTCTGTGGTTGTAGTTCTCTACATTATCATGGCTGGAAGGAATTCACCTATGGGATAGTTTCTCAGCTGCTTCAGTCCTGAATGTCCATTCTAAGCTTAAACAGCCAAACGGAATCAAGATCAATTCCCTGTCCAGCCGGCTGGAATGAAGCACCTGCATAGAATCGCTACCTGATTCTCTGTGCACTTCACACTGGAGAGTGAACTTTGAGTGCAAACACATTTATTTCATAAAGTGGATTAAGGACAGCTGTGTTATTCGTGTCCTTAGGCAGATGGAGTCCTGTTCTATTACTAAAGATGCTTCTTCGTCACAGGGCAGAGGTCTGACGGTGCCACGCCCCTGTCCGGGAGCCCTTAGAGGCTTCATGCTGAAGGCCATGTGCTCCACTCCCACACTCTGAGATTCTGCACAGCCTCCAAGGCTTTGTTAGTCTGGAAAGGTCCCATCCTCCTCCTAAGCCTTGGTCAGTGCATGGCACATAGCAACCACTCAGCTAATGCAGGTTAGTTTGAGGAGATGTTAGTTTTCCTCCCTGCCTGCCCCTACCTCCCCCAGGACAAATATAAAACTATCCCACCTTCTCAAAGCAAGTATTTTTCATGTAAAGTAATGAAGTAGTGGGGGAAGGATACACCAACAGTGAATGCATTTGGGGAGGCAAGAGAAGAGTTATGAATACATGGTGAGGCACAGCCTGAATTCATAAGAGCCAGGGAAATGGAAGTGTGGTAACAACCTCCAGCCAGTAAGGGTGTTCCAGGAAGGCTTCCTGGAAGGACTTGCATGTGAACTCCCTAACCTGGTGTTCTTCAGACTGTGGGTTGTGACCCTAGGGTGAGGAAATCATTTTGGTGAGTCATAACCAGAGTTTTCTTCTGAATGAAACTGAATAAATAGAATGGAGGCTGAGTATATTACTAGCTCACAGCATAAAATGTATTTCTTTCTGAGGGTTGTGGTCCACAAAAGTAGGAAACATATTGTCCTATCTTTTGTCTTCTGAGAAGTTGCTCTATTCCTAATAGGATTTTAAATTCACCAGCCCCCGCTGATCATGATCTTTCATTCTGCTCAAAAGTGGAGATATGGTACCACTTTCTCGTCTTCAAAAAATCACCACTCTTCATGTTTCTGTTGTGTCCAATCCTACTGCAGGATGTTTTTTTAATGAAAATAAGGGATAACACATATGTAGACCAGTACTAGGCAATTTATACACATGACCCACGTGTAATCCTCACACCATCTTTTTCTAACCCCGTAATAAGCTTGCAAAGCATGGTTCATCCTTTCCATTGCACTCATGAGGACACTGAGGGACAGGATGAAGGTTATTGCTAATCACTTGCTAGGGGGTGAGTGAGCTGAGATTTGAACTCCATTCTGTCTGATTCTGATGCTAGTGTAAAGCTCCAATAATTATTAAGCTGAATTTATGATGCAGCAGTATGGGTTTATAAAATCCATTAGTATTGCCCAGTAAGACTGAATAACCTTCTGTTTTCTGTCTTTGGAGGCCTGTAAATTCCAAGTTATTTCTGAGAAGAATGAAACTATGCATTTTCTAAAATGTTGGTACTCATCTCAGTTCAATATCTCAGATCCAACATCCACTTCTCTTTACCTTCAGTGTCCGTCACCCCAGTCCATGCCACTACCAATCTCCTGATAGCCTAACAGCCTCCCAATTGGTCTCTTCAGTCTAGTCTCTTCTGAACTTTTTGAGGTACAAACTCTGTCAATCTACTGCTTATGGTATTTCAATGGCTTCTCTTTGCTCTTGCCATAAAGACCATATTTGCCAGGTGGCTGTGTGTCTTCTTGGTCTGACCTCCCTTTCCTTACCAGCCTCCTTTTGTATCAGGCTCTTTGCTTTTATAATCAAGCAGGACTTCTTTCAGTTGCTCTGTCATGCTTGTTCCTTTCTGCCACAGGACCTTCACATACGCTGTTCCTTCTGTTGACATCATTCTCCAAACCAGTCCCTTGCTCCCTTCATCTGCATAACTCCTGCCCATTCACCAGATCCCATTATTTTACCATGTCCTGGTAGAAGAGTTCCCTGTCTTCCCTGTAGACAAATAACGTATGACATGATCTCAAGGCACTCTTGAGTCTTTGCTTCATTGCACTGTTCATTGTAATTTTATATTCATTCATGTGATTCTTTAGTTGATGTCTATCTCCCCTACTGAACTGTGAGCTCCATAAGGGCAAAAATTGTGCGTGTCTGCCTTTTACTCCCAGGGCCTAGAATTGTTCAGCTCATAGAGCAAAGAGTAAGGCATTCAACTTTGAACTTATCTGACCTCTGTAGAAGCTCCAGGTGCTCAGATCTGGCCATAAGCAAATCAGAGCAAGGAGAGCAACGGCAAATCTCCGAGGGATTAAACAGCCAGATTTGGTAGTAGGAAGAGCCTTCTGTGTATAAATGTTGATGTCTTGGAGCCCTCTTATTTATGGTTTCTCCTCTATTTGGTTTGGACACAAGATATTCCTCTATCTCCTTCGAGTACTCTCATTTCCTTATTTAGGAGTTTAATGAAGTCTACACCTAAAATGCTACAAATAGCTGGGGGTAGAAGGATATCTGGTTTATGGCACTGAGAGAAATGTTCACTGTGTACAGATTGATGTGGCCACAAAATTTTCTGTGTGTATGACTCCAAAGTGAATTTGCACGGGGCTCCGTTAGCCTAGTCTCAAATTTTAAGCTGCTCCCTTAGTTATGTATCTCCTAAGGGAATCTAAGGAGAGGAAGCAGAAAAATACAGAGATAAGCCCTGTCTCCCCTCCATGAGCAAAGAAAGACATCTTTTCCAGGCAAGCCTCTTATCCCAGCCACCAGTAGACCCTGTTGAGAAAATACTATTAATAATAATTAGTAGTCTTCATAATCATTATTATAACAATAGCCTTAATTGGATTTTTTTTTAATGTGCTAAGTGTTTTGCTTGAATTTTCTTATGTAATATTCGCAACCATCTTAGGAGGGGCTGGGGCTGCATTTACTCAGGAGTAGACTAAATCTTAGAGAAACCAAGCTCTTTCCTCAAGACCACACAGGAAGCAACAGGTGGTAAGGGATTTGAAATTAGGCGAATCATCTTTCTGTCCCCTTGCTCTTGACCACTGTTTTTACTGCCCTCTTTCAGTCTTTAATGATTCCTTTAATAAATCTTTTCTTTGTTGGCATTTATTGTGTGACAGGCACTGGGGATTTGAAGGAAAGTAATTTATAGACGGCCCCTTCCCTGGGGAGGTTTACCACCTCTTGGAGACAGATCACCAAAATCCTCTTCCTTGCTGACACCCATTGAGCACTTCCTGTGAACCAGGCTCTGTGCTAAGCCCTGTACCCAGGATATCTTATTTAAGCCTCAGAACTCTTATCTCCAGGTAGGTGCTAATATCACACCCTTTTTCAAGATAAGAAAATGGAGGCCTCAGGTAAAATAACTTACCCAAGGGCCCAGAACGAGGAAGCAGTTGGCTAGGATGGAGCCCCAAGTTTATCTGGCTTTGTCAGATGCCTATACTTTCTACTACCACACTAACTTGCAGAAATGTGGAGAATATACAAACAGAGCAACCTCCAATGCACTTTGAAAGTACAGGGCAGGACAAGCTCAACTCTGTCTGAAAGAGCCAGAAAAGCCTTCCTCTGTAGATGTTTGGGGTAAGTTTGGCCTCTACCTTCCTGTTTAAATACACGTCATAGCTGGCAAGAGGTGGAAGTGGAAGAAAATAAAAGCCAATGTGCAGACATTCCTAGAGGACATATTTGTGTTCAACATTAGAACTTTCTGCTAATTATTGTAGAGTAAAAATAGAAGAGGCTGTTTGGGAAGTAGTGAGTTCTCCACCATTAGAGGTATGAAGAGGGAAACTGAGCTGTCATGCTGAGGATACTTGAGAGATTGAGGTACAGCGTTGGCAGTTGGATTAGATCAGAGGTAACCAGTTTAGCTGTGCATATGAATGGGTGGGTGATTTGGTTAAATACCAGTTTCTAGGTGTTCCCACTAGACATTCTGGGTCAGTAGGTCAGGATAGGATCCCAGGAATCTGCATTTGTAACAAGCTCTCCAGGTGATTCTTAAGGACACTGTATTAGTCCTTTTTCATACTGCTGATAAAGACATACCTGAGACTGGGTAATTTATAAAGAAAAAGAGGTATATGGACTCACAGTTCCACGTGGCTGGGGAAGGCCTAACAATCATAGCAGAAGGCTAAAGGCACATCTTACATGGTGGCAGACAAGAGAGAATGAGAACCAAATGAAAAGGTTTTGTATAAAACCATCAGATCTTGTGAGATTTGTTTACTACCATGAGAACAGTATGGGGGAAACTGCCCCATGATTCAATTATCTCCCACTTGGTTCTCTCCACAACACATGGGGATTATGGGAGCTATAATTAAAGATGAGATTTGGGTGGGGACAAAACCAAATCATATCATACATGATCATTGTGAAGTCACACAGCCACAGAGGGCTAGATGACCTTTAAAATCTTTTACAATATTGAGGTTCTCTAAACACATGTTTCCTAGTATGTATTCCATGGAATACTCTGCCTCTAACAAGAGAGAAAAATTTTTTTGTTTTTTTTTTTTTGAGATGGAGTCTTGTTCTGTCACCCAGGCTGGAGTGCAATGGTGTGATCCCGGCTCACTGCAACCTCTGCCTTCTGGATGCAAGTGATTCTCCTGCCTCAGCCTCCCGAGTAGCTGCGACTACTCATGCCTGGCTAATTTTTGTATTTTTAGTAAAGACGGGGTTTCACCATGTTGGCCAGTCTCCTGACCTCAGGTGATCCGCCCGCCTCGGCCTCCCGAAGTGCTGGGATTACAGGTATAAACCGCCGCGCCTGGCCAAATTTCTTCTTTTAAAAGCCAAATAGTGAAGACTTTAGGCTTTGTGGGGTTTCTGTAAAAACCACTCAACTTACCATTGTATTAACAGCATGAAAACAACCATAGACAATACGTAAATGAGTGGACGTGGTTGTGTTCCAGTAAACTTTTGTTTATAAAAACAGACAGTAGACCAGATTTGGGCCATAGACCGTAGTTTGCTGGCCCTTGGCCTGTGAAAATAAGTTTGTAAAAAGCTAAAAATCATATTCCTTCATGAATATTCACAGTATATGTGAGCATCTTCAAGGTTCTGAGAAGACCTAAGAAGCAGAGAGATTTGTTTAATTTTAATTAACCCAGAATTTCTCAAATGTATTTAATCACAAAACTCTCTTAGTACATGACACTCATATCCTAACACACTTTGGGAACGACTCATTTATGTCTTATAAGTGGGCAGTATACAAACCATTTGCATAGACTGTTTTCTGAGAGGTTAGGAAGGAAATGTCTCTAAAATACATGCCTCACCCAGGTCACTGGTGCCTAAACTTAACTCAGATGGTGTTTGTGGCTTAAGGTGATGTGCCCACATTAAAATGAAAACACTCACAATGTAAATGCACTTGGCAGGTTTCTTCTGCAGAGGTGGTTTTGAATGCAACTGATGAAACAGAGGACGTAAGAGTCATTTGAAAATGGATGACACCATGTAGGAAAGGAAGAGCAAAAAGGAAAGTGAAAAATAAAAAGACTTACTAAGCATTTGATGCATGCCTACCACTGGACTAAGGCCTTTATCTAGATCCATCGTTTTGAACTGGGGGCAATTTTGCTTCCCAGGAGACACTTGGCAACATTTCTGATTGTCATAATTGAGAGTGTAGTGTGCACACAGTGCTAGGATGTAGCAAGTAGAATCCAGGGATGGCATTCAACATCCTACCATGCACAAGTTGCCAACCTCCACCAATAAATTACCCAGTCCCCAATATCAATAGTGCCACTGTTGGAAACCTTTGATCTAGGTATTCTGATTATCTAGAAATGCTGAGAATAGGGCAAAGAGAAATTTAATCTTTTCTCCAGCCTTCCCATAGTTAGTGATGGTTTGAGCCACACTCTTAAAAATTCACATTCAATTAAGCTTGACAAAGACAAATTTCACTTCCTTAGTCATCGATAGCCCATGGCTCTAAGCGGTCCTATCCACAGCTCCTTCACATCACCATCTCCTCTTGCCACTCTATCCCTTACCTTCTGAGGCTCCTGATACATTAGGTACCTACCATCCAATCTTATCCATGTCTTCAAAATTTATCTCCAATGACCACTAAAATACTCCTTACTTAAGCCTTGAATTCCATCTACTGCCAGCCTGACCAGTTATGTTCAATTACGTTTGTGACACCAGGCAAATGACTTTAACCTAAGGGTCGTGATTTCACCATCTGTAAATGGAAATGATGACAACATGTGCCCTTTCTACCTCAATTCAATTCCACCCAAACGTAAACCATAGGCTCAGTACTAAGCTTGGGGAGTTGGGGGATGCAAAGAATGTGAAACCTCCCAGGGAGAGTATGCTGAGGGGAGGGGATGGGATCTTTAAGGAGGCGGCAAATTCCTAGTTTTTATAAGCCAGCCCAGCTCCAGTTTTCCAGCAGCCTCCAAGAATGCTGCAGAGTGTGAGAATGGACTGAAGAGGGTCTGGACAACATCACCGAAGGGCAGTCATTAGCCCTGGTATTTGGCCTGGGGTTAGACGGAGCTAAGAAGTCCATGTGTGGCAGCACATTACGAAGTTAAAAATTTCTACTAGAACTGGCTCTCCAAGGGGCAATCAGTAATAAACGTGATTTGGGCTTGTTAGGAGATATCATCAGGACCTGACTTGTCCCCCAGAACTCCAAGCTATTCTCCTTTCTGGTAATTATGGAACATGAAGCACTTGTACTTTATTTTTATCATGGCTAAATTGAGCAATCAATTTCAGACAGTCCATGAATAAGGAGGTTGCTTCTGGGAAGATGATCCCCATAGATTAGCATTAAGCACTGAAACTGATGCTTAGAAAATAAAGCAACACAATGGCAGGAATGTTTAAAATGATCCCTCATGGAAGATTCATCTTTCCCCTCCCCTGCTATTCTTCTGCCTGCTTTTGAGCCTGTCAGCTCTGTTTTCTGTCTTTCCATCCATACTGACTCTGGCTGTTCAACTATTTCACAGTGAGAGGAGAAATTCCTGGAACTGGAAATGACAAAAGAGAACCCACGATGATGATGGGACTTTCTTTTCAGAACCTCAGATCCTCATGGAAATAAATGAGTGATTGCTGAGCATTGCACTCTTGGTGCTCACAAATACTAGGAATTAAATCATTGAAAATGCATGGCCCACTAATGGCTGTTTCCCCTCTTCCCAACCATTAACAAGATAATAAATATAAATATGGTGCTAGTGTGGGTAGAGGGCGTCTGACTGGGGAACACATAGAGGACACTGAGGCGCATGCCCAAGGAGACTCATGGAGACGGATTGGCACGTGTGAATTCGGACATGAGTTTGGTCAGTTATCTCATAGCAAAAGATGTGTCATATGTTATGGATCTGTGTGATAAGTTGTGTTTCCCTTGACTGCTGTGCTCAGTCCCACTGCTTCTTGCTTTTCCTAAGTCTTTTCTATAGTTTCTAGAAACACAATAAGGGGAATGGAAAGACATATAGTTTGAAACAGATAAAACTTGAGGTTCATATCTTGGCTGGGCCACTTATTAACTAGGTCTTAGTTTTCTTAACTGTTCAGCAAGGAAGCATTAGTTCATTGGATTCTTGTGAGAAATAAATTATGTATGTTAAGTGCCTAGATTATACTAGGCACTCAAAAATGGTCATTGTTATTTTTTAGTCAATAAACGTGAAATGATATTGATGCTCTAGAGAAATCTCTCTATTAAAGATACCTAACCATATACCTCATAAAGGAGAGCTGGTCCTTATTATACCTGGTAACAAGTAACAAACAGAATTGATTATAATTTCAACTTGTCACTTTTTCTAGGTGGAGCCTCTGACCGTTCAAACTTGTCAACATGCAGTACAAAAAAGAAGGCAGGAATACCTTAGTACATGGACTTACAGGAATTCAGATTTAATTGTAGATAAATAATTTTTAAAAGAATTCTTGTAAACACAGGGTTAACAGTCCTCAGGAGTGCAGTTGATGATCTGTTCCACGTTATCATTTCTTGGTTTCTTAAAACAGTGACTCAAACTGGGCTGCCCTTTTAGCCTGGGAAATCCCTAAAGCGGAAACGGAGGGGGAAAAAGGCCCTTTGTGATTTTTCAAAATGAATCACCAGTGATTAGGGCTAATTTCAATGCTGGATTCATTCAAGTATGTTACCTTGAGAAGTGGAAGCACCCTTGCCTTTCCCTTTTCCTTTCTTTGTTTGCCTCCCAGGCAGGACTCACTCACTTCCACCCACCCCTCACCTCTCACACAAAGACGTTCGGAGTTGGGAAGTTTCAGCAGCCTCCCTAGGGAAGAGCCCAGCGGAACCTGCTCACTCCAGCCCCACCCTCTAGTCTTTTCTGGCAGGTGTTAGTTGGCTAAGTTTTCCCTCTGTGCAATTTTGATGTTTTGCTTTTCCTGTCTTTCCGTAACTCCCACCCCTCCACCATTAGCTAGGTAATCATCATTGTTCTGTGACATTAGCAAATGCTTGAGTGGGTGAAACCTGCCTTTGTGGTGAAGAGGCTCTGAGAATCCTTGGCTAATTGTGTTAAAGTCAAAGAAAGCTCTTTATACATCCCATAAGTAGGCTTTAGAGCTGGATAGAAAAACAAGGAAGAAGTCATAATCAAACAATGGCATCCAGTGGGATTCAATTAGGATAGGCTTCTGTAGTGGTCTGTCTGGACCACTTGGAGATGTGTTGAGAAGCAGAGCTGTGATTTTCCTTCCCATCTTCCTGCTTTCCCTCTGTTTCCAGGGAATAGCCACAATAGTGCTTTGAGGAGGGAAAGCTAATGTTGAGACCGAATTTTTAAATTCAATACAGCATGACTCAATTCAGTCAACTATCCCTGAGCACCAGTTGTAGGAATTACAGGGCTGGTTCAGACCCTGTCCCTGCCATCCTAGGGCTGCCTCCTAAGAAGGGAGAAGGACATGAAGACATTTATATTAACAACACATCTGCCTGTTAATGGCCAGCCTGGTGCTCAGAAAATACGAACATTCACCACACCTGCACAAATTCTGCTATAAAACCATAGCAAGCGAACTATTATTTACTTCCTATTTTTCTTTATTATCTCAATTTTAAATGTAGATTCATCCTAATCAATATTCTCTGGGAAATAATGCGCAGGATATATGGTTACAATGTTACAAATGCACATTAAAATAAATGAATAATCTAGTAAACCTGTTCTTCTGTGCATCCCATACTCAATGTACCTTATGTATTCTTAGCAATGTCACAGGGAATCATTGTCATGTGATGTGCTACACACAGGTACCTGACAGAGGTCTTCCAGAGGCTCATGGGATGGAACCAGGGAGCAGGGAGGAGGCAGAGAGAGGAAGAAAGTAGAAGATGGAGGAATTCCCTGAGAGCTCTGAGCTTTCATCCCCAGGACACCCATGGGAGTTTCCTATGGATTTCTGGTAGAGAAAGGTGCTCCAGACAAAAGCAATAGAGAGCACTAAGTTTAAAGTGCTACGGGAAGAAGTAAGGAAAGGAGTAGAAGATTCATCGATTCAATCCATAATATCTTATGGGAACCTACTTTATAACCACATGTCTGCCCGTCTGTTAGTTCTCTACATGATACTGGGGGGATATACCAGGAAGTATGATAAATGGTCTTGCTCTCAAGTTGCTTGTAGTCAAGTTAGACAGGTGGTAACATTCTCTCTCTCTCTCTCTCTCTCTCTCTCTCTCTCTCTCATCTAGAGATAAGCATTCAAAGAGAATGTATGCTTAAGGATCAAAATAGCAACACTGAGAGTTACTGTGACTTCAGAGGAAAAACTTCTGTAGATAGCACAGGCTGAGAAAGGCCTCCCTAAAGCAGGGGTCTTTAAAGAATGGAGCAGAATTTGGAGAGTGGAAGTAGTTCAGGCTGGAGAAACACATCAGAAGCAACAGCTGCGTATGTAACCTGTATCCCTTTCACTGCAACCTTGGCTTCTGGATTGGACCAATCACAGCTTCTAATTCCAATTTTCAACCCAGTGTCCTGAATGGATACTAAGGGGTCTGTGAATTCAGAGAGGCAAACGTTTTGTGATTTTACTTATGTGTTTTTTCTGGGGAGAGCATTTCTAGTTTTCATCAGATCCTCCATAGAGCAACTCAAAATCACTTAAGAGTTTTTGCGAGTCTATTCCAATTTATGTCTTTATTATCACAAGCATCCATTTTGTTGTTTCTTTACATCATACATTTTTTCCATTACAAGGTGAATCCAGTTTTCACAAACCTGAAGGGAAACAAAATTTCTCACAATGATTAGATATAGTGCCCAAGGCCACTTACTGAAACCAGGCCTCCCTGGTGAGGTCAAGCTCTAACGCTCACCCATGCTCATAACCACGGATTCTCTGCTTAGTCAAGTTTCCCACGGAGAGAATCAACATACGTCCTGACTCAGTCTCATCTCCCCTGTTAGGGCTTCTTATATTCTCAGCTCGGTGAAACTCCACTCCAAGTATTTTGTCTTGTCACTGACCATGACTTGAATGTTAATTTTTTCCCTTTGACAACTGCCTTTGCTAAACATCACGCTCTACTCAGCATAGTCCATCCTTTGGAACCTGAAGAAAGTAAGCATGCTTTAAATACTTTCAGCCCAGCCCATGTTTTTAGCATGATATTTCATTACAGTGGCAACACACAAACCCTACATTCAAAAATGACATCTCTATTTTAAAATCAGTATTTATATGAACCTGCTTGCAAATCCACTGCTTGTACATGATTTTTAAACGGACTACTCTTCTTTTTCCATTTATTATTCAAAAGTGGGGAGAAGATGATAACCAGGCCTCATGTTTTCATTTCCTAATTTCATTCAACTCATGGCCAATCTTGTTTCCTATTAGCACCTCCCACATACTGTCCAAATCCAGATAATTTTAAAGCAGATGTTACATATCACATAATTTGCCCTTAACTCTTTCAGCATTATACAAGATTTTAAGTAGACTTTGTTATTAATAGTATGGGCCACTTGCCAGGTCATGGAAAAGTCTTGTGACAGTGGCATGTGAAAGAGTTTGTATAAACAGGGCCCTACTTATTTCCCTAAAACATTTCAGTTTGGTAATTTCTATGGGTTAAAACTCTCTTTGCTAATAATGTCTGCCATACTTTTAAGAATCACTGGTGCTATAAATTACAGTTTTAGTCGAGTCCATTCAGTGCAATTAAGTTTGTAAAGTCAGTTCTGCTATAAGGCTTGTTTTGAAATCATGAATTTGTTCCAGTGGCATTAATATATGAGGGAACAATTTGAACATAACTGGATTTCACGTTTGCTTATACACAATTTCATCCCCCAGAAACACTAGATGAATGCAGAAAACTGTACCCAGCTGAACTGCACCTAATAGGGATACACAAAATGCATACACCTCCACCATCTGTCATCTATCTCAGTCCGCCATGTTGCCATGAGCCACACCATGCACATCCAGTGCTGCAACTTTCTCTCTGATTCTAGATAACCCCCTCCCACCACTTCACAATAGCTCAAAAGCAGCAACCCTTCCCACCTTCACTTTCATAGGCAGACGCCAGGTCTTTGACAAGGAAAAGTGCAATATTTATTGTATCTATGCATTTCTTAGCCATTTAACATGGGTTAAATGGTGTTACTATTTGTTGTTGTTGTTGTTAATTCCTGTTTGGTTTGTTTTTTAATGTGTCATTGACAGGTGTTTGAGTTTTGTGCCCTCAAACCTAGGGTTTCTCAACCTCAGCAATGCTGATACTTTGGGCTGCATAATTCTTTGCTGCGGGAGTGGGGTGGGGCTGTCCTGTGCATTGTAGGATATTTAGCAACCACCCTGGCCGGCATCTACCTACTAGATGCCAGTAGCCCTGATTCCCCTACTCCCCAGTGTAGTGAACCAAAATGATTATAGGCATTGCCAAATATAGCCTGGGGAGAGGGAGAAGATCATGGAGGATTGTGAGTGGTTGAGAACCACTGCCGTACCCCATCTCCCATGATACATGTGGTGTTTATTGCACTGCTTTGCCTAGCATGATGATTTTTACAAATGCATATATCTTGTTATAGCAGAGCTAATTATGCCTATGACATGAGTGCCTCTGCATGAGTCTTCATATTAATATTATTTACAGTGTGCTGTCAGATTCCATGCAGTTTGCCTTGAGCTCAAAATGTAAATCCCCGAATTAAGGGACTCATTGACCTCCAACAACATCTTTACTTTCAAAGTACATAGACCTTAAACCATATAAGAACTTATAACAAAAATAATATTAGTAACAATAGCTATTATTTATTGGGTTCTCCCTAAGAGCCAAGCACTATGCTGCAAGCATCTATATTCAGTGTTGCACTTCACTTTTACAAGAGTCCGTTCTGGAAGCCACTATCTGTCACCCCCACCCCTTAACAGGAGAGAATTCCCAAAAGGAAAACTGTGTCTCTGAAGAATGGAGTGACTTGCCTGAGGTCAGCCATCTAGCATGAGAACAAGAAGCATCGGGGCAGAGTGTCTCTACTTGTGAAGTCTACATTCTCATGCCTCTGGAGCCTCCTTACTTAAGGATATCAACAACTATTTACTGAACGCCTACTTCTTTTATCAAAGTAGTGACTATAACACTAATAATACAGCTCGTAGCCAAAAAGCCAAAATGCTCAACCAAAGGGGCTGAGCTCAGTAAAAATTATCTCACATTACTACACTGAAATCGTATGCTAACATTAAAAATATTGTTGTAGAAAAAAAGAACTAATTATATGGAAATATGTTCATGCTTTATTTATCCAACAGCCTGTGTATCTATTTTTACAAAGAAAAATGCTAGAAGGTTTTATCTCAAATCAGGAAGCACTATTATCTCACCATGCTAGGATTACTGATGATTTTCTACCTCTTCATTTTGCTTAACCATATTTTTGAAATTTTTAGCCATGAATATGTATTACTTATATATACATATTTGAAAGAAACATGTTTTTAAAGAGAGAATTAAAGCTCAAGATAGCACAAGAGATAATAAAAGAGGAACTAGACATTTAATGAGTTCAAGTTGGATTGGATTCTAGAATACAGAAAGAACTTGCAGATGTGATTACAAAACCACTGTCAGCAATCTTAGAGAAATCAGAGACTGGGAGCAAGGCCAGGGAATTGGAGACAGGAATATGTTATTCCAGTTTTCAAAAATGAGAAAAATGTGGATTCTAAAAACTATAAGGCAATGTATCTAGCATTCAGAATCTTATTATTATATACATTTCATGAACATTTAGGAAAATGAGTTCAGCCAGAGACAGCTGGGAGCGTGCAGAGGTTCAAGTCATCCTGGGGTAACTTTATTTCCTCTTTTAATGGTTTATTTTTGATAGATCAATAAAATATTCCAGACAGCATGCACTTTAATTTCAGCAAAGGCATTTGATAAACAGATGTGTGCTTTTCGTGTTGGAAAGCATGGGCTAGATGATAATTTGATGAGTTAGATTCACAGCTAACTGAATTATTAATAATTACTATCAATGACTGCAAACTGCCTGAGTCAGGTAGTGCACTGAGCCTTTTGCATACAATACACCACCTTGCCAGATGGGTGCCCTTGTTATTCCTACCTTTGTAGATGGATAAATGGAGGCTTGAAGAGGCTGAGTCATGTTCTTGAAGACCCAAAGCTTGTAAATAAAAGTTAGGATTCTTGCGTTTAACTACACTACCCTCTTTGCCTTTCTAATAAATAAATAGGGATTGAACTGAGAGCTCTAATTGCAGGCCACAGGTCTTCATCCCGTGCAATATATTGATCAATGCCTTGGAAGATAATGTAGAACTGATATTTGTCAGATTGGCAGATGACATACAGCTAGGAGTTGGGCTGTCCCTCTCTTGAATTCCACTCCATTTCCTTTGATTGAAGGAATAGACTTCCCAACTGGAGGAGCTGGGTCAGAGTGCTGGAAAGAGTCCTGGTCGGGGCAGGGGTAGAAAACAAACTCCTATCTTTTTCTTCCAAAAATATAATCTCTAATGTCACCGCGAGGTTTGGCCTTTTCAGTACTTTCCATGGACATTTTGCCTGAATAAGAAAGAGGCCTTTGGTCCATTTATTTCACTAGTTCTTTCAGCTGCAAACAAATCTTTGGCCAAAGGAAAAAAAAAATCTTTCTGGCTCTAAAAATAAAGGATTTCTCTCTTTTTAGAACTTTCTCCCAAAATTATTTGTTATGGAAGGTGGAAGGAATAAGAGAGGAAAGAAGAGGAGGGGGTAAAAAAAGAAAAAAAAGAAAAAAAAAAGCAAGGGAGTCAGGGAGAGAATGAGGAAAAGAAAAAATAGTCAAAGGGAAGAAAGAAAGAAGGAGAGAGAAGGAATGAGAAAAAGAAACTTCTTCCTTATGTGGTATAATCAAATTCCTCTTTAAGGCAGCAGAGCAAAATTAAAGGGGTTACAGTTTCCCCAGCTGTTTGGTCTGGGATGCAGTGTAAACAAGTCCGCCCCTCATCTGGCCCCCAGGAGGCTGGATCCTCAGCAGAGCCTGAACCCCAGGCTGCCAAACCACCATGAATTCTCTGGGGGAGTCTCCTGCTTGCTGAATCAGCAGGAACAACGAGAGCAACTTGACTGTTTCCCATTTTAATTCTTCTGAGGGCCAATAGCATAATATGTAGGTGAAGGGTGATATCTTAGAACAATCAAGGTCAGCTCCGATCTGGAAATTGGAACACAGCTCTCAGATCCTTCCTGACTCTGCAGAGCTTGAGTTTGCAGCAAGATTATTCTTAGCTGGTGTTATGAAATATGCACAATGAGGATTTGGCCAAGCTCATAACCCAGGACATGTGCTCTATTGGACTTAACTTTATTTTCTTCTTTGTCAATAATGTATCCTGGCATATTTGCATCAATGGAATGCTCTACAGTTATTTTTAAACAATGATAGAGACTACAGAGCACTATTACTGGGGATGAAAAGATGCCTGCAATATATTGGTTTCAGGAGCACATGTGTAATATGACACAGTTAACATCAGTCATCTCTGGTTGGGAAAATTATAGGTGGTTTTTAAATTTTATGTTTTTCTGTATTGTTTGTACTATTTTTTAAAAAACTAATCATAGCTAACGTGTATAGAGGGCTTTCTGTGTGCTGGGTGTCATGCCAAGTATTTCATGTGAATCATGCCATTGGATCCTTGCAAGAGACATATCAAGTAGGTATTACTATCATCCTCTTTTTACTGAAGAGGCAACATACTTAAGTCCCTTGCTCAAAGTTATGCAGCCTGAAAATGCCAGAAGGTAAGACTCAAACCCAAAACCCACACCAAAGCCACCACATGAGGATTTTTCCCCAAAAAACAATAAATGGTTTAAAGGTAAGTGTATCCTGATAATTGTTTAAACCAGTTTTCAAACAAAATGCAGCTATTTAAAATGAACTTGTTGACTCACAGTTAATGATATGCAAAGTATTCCTGATACTTGATTATGTAGAAAAGTAGGCTACGGGGATCGTTCTGTTGTATGTGCCTGTGTGCCTGTGTATGCCTCTAAGCATAAAAGTATGAATTCTAATATGTTAAGAACTACTCTTTCAATGTTGGAATAAAGATAATTTTAGACTCTTCTTCTGATTTATAGTGTTTGCGAAATTTCTATAATAGTGAGTGCTACATTTAGAGTAAGGAAGCAAAAAGGACAGAAGGTAGTCCACCTGCCTTTCTGACACCCCAGTGTAGCTACTAAGACCCCCCTTTCAAGAGAGCTTCTTGAATAATAGCTTGCCCTTTCCTTTTCTCTCCCTTGGGACCTGCCACTCCATGGGCTTTAGCCTTCTTTGGCGAGAACTTGAGCAGGTGCCTTAGAGACAAGGAACAGAATCGATGACATGCAGGGAGTTGGCAGAGCCCTAAAAGATAAGCCTGCCTCCAAAGTTTCACATCTCCCTTTTGTTTGTCTGCACTTTGTGGTGGTTCGCAGAGGCCAAGGCCTGGCTTCTCGAATAGGGCTTATTAGAGATAAAGACTCTTGAATCCCAGGGCTTCGGATGGGGGGTGTGGCCACTGGATTCTTTCCAGTCCCAACTGGAAATTAGAAAATCATGTCATAATTTCTGCAAAGGCCTCCATGAATAGCAGCTGAATAATTTCTCTAACATCTGAAGAAGAGGCCATGTACCAGGGAAGGGGACTTAATGTGAACCAAGTGACCTGTACTTACATAGGCTGTGCCCTTTGGTGGAAATGCACTCATTCATTTGAGAAATATTTACTGAATGCCTACTATATGTAGAATACTGTTCCAGGTGCTTGGGAGGCAGCAGACAACAAAACTAACTCACTGGGATACTTACATTATAGCTCTTCTACCATCCTGTCTCCTTAAAGGACACCTACTCATGCTTTGAGACCCAGAATTTTAGATCTAACCTGGAGACTTCCATGATCACCTGAAGGAAAAGCGTTAGGCACACTTTTCTTAGATTCCATGGTTTTGTTTGGAGATATATATATATATATATATATTTGACTTTTGTTCATAGTAATATAACCATTTGCTTATGTGTCTTTTTCCCCAAGACCATGGGCTTGACACGTGGTTTGAAATCCAGTTTTCAACACTCAACTAGCTCTGTAACACTGGGTCAGTTGGGTCAGTTATTTAACTTCCATGGGACCCAATATTTTCACCTGTATTATAGAGATATTAATATCTACCTCACAAGAATGTTGAGATTTACAAGACAAATGAATACCTGCTCATACCAAAACAGCAATGTGAATATTTAAAGCACCTTATTCCTAAGAATACCAAATCAAAGCCAAATGTCTTTCATCTAATGAATGAACTATCAAACTGTGCTATATCCATTCTACAGATACTACTCAACAATAAAAAAAAATTGACACATTCAACAACATGGATGAACATCAATATATTATGTTAAGTGAAAAAGCTAGAAGAATCAAAAGTCTGCATATAGTGGGATTCCATTTTTGTGACATTCCTACACAGGTAAAACATAGGGACAGAAGAGAGACCAATGGTCATTTATGTGGCTGACTAATAATGAGCAAAAAGGAATTTTTTGAGATGATGGAACTTTTCCTTATCTTAATTATGATGGTGGTTGCACAATTGTATGCATTTTTCCTTACTCATAGATTGTACATTAAAGAACTGTGTTGGATATGTTGGGTGGATGAATAGAAGGAAGAAAGCAAGGAAGAAAAGATGTGCAACTTGAAACTTCAGGGGATTTAATGTCTCTGAACCTTTTACCAATAGGAAATGAAAACCAATGAATAGATTCTCCAACCATATACATGGCCTCTCAGAAGACGTGGTCCACAAGAACAACTGATCTCACTTGATACCAAGAGTTGGTTAACTCAGTAACGCACCCTCCTGTTTGATCTAGTTCCTTCCGTGCACATTGAATTTTTTACTCACTTCTGCTTCTTGGCGTGGTATTCCCTAATAGCACAAAAGCATTTGCCCCATGCTTTGCTTTGCAAGGAACTTAGAAAAAGGCCCTCTGCATGGCTCTGTAACTGGGTTCTTGCCAGTAGAAATGGGAGCAGAAATTATATGTGTGGCTTTGAATTCTGGGCCTTCAACCTGTGGGCATGCTCTCCTTTATACTTCCTCTCTCCCTTCATGTGAGCTGTAACTGAATCTATGACCCAGACTTAAACATGCAGACAGACCGAGCCACTTAAGAGATGGTGGGATAACAGTATGGAGGGAACTTTGGCTCCTGGAGGATCCTGTGGAAAAGAAACCCTGCCAACTTGGATGACAGTTCATCTCAGGACTCTACATAAGAAATAAATACCCATATTATTTAAACCACTGTTTTTAGGGGTCTCTTTATTCTGGCAACATAACTTTACCTAAACTGAAACATTGTGATCTTATACTTTATCGTTGATATTGCAACAATTTTAGGGATGAAAGGGGTTCTATTAATAATAATGCTGGTAAAGAAAAGGTAAATATGGTAGACATCCTAATTACCCTAATGCAATCTTTACACATTACATGAATATACAAAACATCACATGTATCCCCCAAATATATGCACCTATTAGGTATAAAAAAATGCAAATGCTAAAAAGAAATAATGCTGAAACAATAGGAGTAAATTAGTCTCCCTACCTAAAAGCAATCTCAAACTTCTTCTAAGAAGATATTTTACCTGGTTTTGTACTCTTATTACCAGAATTGGGAGGAAGGATGGAGAGTAACACTAACATTAATAGCAGCTAATGAAGTGGGGTTATTGGCCAGAAAGTTACTAGTGTTTGTATACAGAGTGTTTATAGGAATTTCCATTCCCAGGAGATATGCGTGTGGCAATTGGTAGCCCTGAAGATCCATGTACACTGGAATCCTAGATAAGCCTAAGAGGATTTCTAACATGTCTGGGAAAATGTAAGAGTAAGAGGAGCCAAGGATACCTTCATTTGGATTTGGGTGGATAGGAACCTGTAAAGTAGATCTTGAGACAACATTCACAGGTAGACAGATATGAGGCAGCCATGGTCCAGTATCACACCTTGGAGTTGAAGTCTAGAGCCCATTTCAGACCATCTCTGAGATATGGTGACCCCAGAGTGTTGTGTTAGGGCCCAGTTGACAAAGTGCTACATTGAACTTGAAAGATAGGTATATTCCTACGGCTAGAAATTGACTAAATGAAAATGGCAGAACATCTAGAAAACCCTAGTGTCCCATTGGTAACTGCAGAGATGGCAGTTTGGTGAACCTCAGAGTTCAGTTCTACATCAGTTTCTCCTCTTTCCTTCCTTTCTCCCTAGATGATCACACACATGCCCATCATAAATGTACATCACTAAGTTAATGAAACAAGTTTTCTCTTTAAAGATGCTAAACATGCCACCAGAAAATCAAGCCGTTAGATAAACATTGAAAAATAGTAATAATTAAGAATATATTTTTTTAAAATTTTCACAGCTCTGTGCTTGCGAAATTATTTCCATTAGTTAAAAATAGTGGAATGGCTTTTCAGTCTTCTTTATGAGGACTAAACCCTTATCCACATAAGTTTCCTTCCATTGCAAACCCTGCTGGTGAGAAAATTAGGACTATCATCAAACCCACATGCTCAATTTGACCTCAAATCTATTAATAGTATTTTTGTTCTGTTTTCTACTATCTTCCCAACTTCTAACCCATCTCATCACTACATGATGCAATGTAGTCTGAGATAGGCCCATATCAAGCAAGTTAAATTTTAGATAGACTAGTAGCTACAGAAAAGTCTATCTATAGGGCCACATGATTAAAGTTACTAAGCAGTTAGTTGGAGAAAGGAAATGTTAGCATTCAGATGCAAGAAATTTTAAAATCATACTTTGCCAAATAAAACTGTTTCCTTGGAGCTAAATAAATATTCTCCCAAGGACAGACCTGAGGACTCAGACAGCTGCATCTATTTATGGTTTCCCCTGTGTTTCCCTCTCTCCTCCAAATCCAATCAGCTGTACAGAAAGCAATGAGGGTTCCTTTATTAAGCCTCCCTATTCCCAGCAAGGGACAGAAGTAGTGAAACAGAGAGCCAGCTGCCATTGAAATGTTCCAGCCATCTGCTTCTTCCTTATTTTTCCCCTTCTCTGTACACATTTAAATGTTCTTCCTTGTTTATCTATTTGTAGGGAGCAGATGGAATCATCATCATTATCACCATATTACATTTACTGAACACCTACCATGTCCTAAGTACCATATTAGTAACTTCCTATAAATTATCTCATGTAATCCTCACAAAATTAATAATGTGTTATTGCCCCATTTTACTGATGGTAAAACTGAGGCTTAGGAATGTTAAGAGACTTGACAAAGGCTATACAACTGTAAGTGGGATCTTCTAACCTTAAGCCTCTCTCTTTTGAAAGAAATTACGGCTACAGTGATAAATCTTCACAAAAATTATAAAGTAGGTAAAAGTATTTTTAGCAGTCTTTCAACACCCTCTTTTCAAGCCATGTTATCACTCTACTGCCCTCTACCACCTTTCCCCAAACTGCCAAGGATCCAACAGTTCCAAAAGTGTGCTTTCTTAGTGCTGTTTGCATTTGAATATGAGTTTCTTTTTTTTTTTTTTTTTGAGATGGAGTCTCGCTCTGTCGCCCAGGGCTGGAGTGTGCAGTGGCCGGATCTCAGCTCACTGCAAGCTCCGCCTCCCGGGTTTAGGCCATTCTCCTGCCTCAGCCTCCCGAGTAGCTGGGACTACAGGCGCCCACCACCTCGCCCGGCTAGCTTTTTGTATTTTTTTTTTAGTAGAGACGGGGTTTCACCGTGTTAGCCAGGATGGTCTCGAACTCCTGACCTCGTGATCCGCCCGTCTTGGCCTCCCAAAGTGCTGGGATTACAGGCTTGAGCCACCGCGCCCGGCCTTGAATATGAGTTTCTTAAAAAACAAAGTTGAAAGATCCAAATAATCTCTAAAGACTGAATTTCAGCCCATGCCAACAAGTGACAGGGAGGGTCTTTGTAGGTTGTTGGACCTCCCCAAGGCTTCTTTGACGACTCCGGGTAGATAGCTGCTATTCTCAAAATTTTAACAACCCTGCACCCTTAGCAATGTCAAGTTTACATACAAGATTTCTGAAAATAGGCTACACATCAAACTTTCCAGTTCATCAAAACCAGAACAACAATGCACATTCTTTAAGACCGCTGCCATGATTCCATAGTATTTTGAGGGGAGTGGCAAGGGCAGTTTTTGTTGTTGTTTTGTTGTTGTTTTTTCAGTAGAGTAGAAAGTTTCAGATCCCTGACTTTGTTATGATTAAATGAACAAGGTGGTGGTTTTCTAGCAAATAAAAATGTATTCTTTGGACACTCTTCTTCCTCGGGTCCCTAGGACATGCCCTCAATCTGCTGTTGAAAATCTAAAGCATTCCAATTGGCAGAACAATAGACTTTTCTCTTGGTGGACTACTGTGAGTTGAGTTTGGACAACGATTGTTCTGTTTCCAGAAAATCACTGGGGAGTGGGGAAGGGGGGACTTGGAAACTCAGCCAGGTGTTAGACACCTCCTCAGGGGGTCCTTTTCTGCCAGGACCCGAAATCCCAGTCCTGAAACAGACCCTGCTGACTTTTCCCAAAGTTTTGACTTTATTAAAGAGCCAGAGGCAAGGGATTTTTTCCCATGCACTGTCCTTCAGCTCTGGAATTCTGGATCTGACCTCCAGGTTTGAGAGAACTTGAATACGTCAACCTCTAAGACACGGTGTAGAAATAAAGTGCTCAATTGTTTTTCTTTCCATAGCCTTTTCTCATTTCCAGAGAGACAGGTTGAATAAGAGGGGTATTTGGGATGTTATTGGGCTCACAAGCAGGTTTGTGGAAAACAATGTCACCCTAGGGGTTTTTCTATGATAGGTAAATTTTTCTACTTCACTCAATGAATAATTAATGTTGTTTTAATATGGAACTGGCCCTTAATGCAGACAATTTATATGCATGAGTGCCCCCTTTTTCTCTCAAACTAGCTGGGTTTTAAATTTTTTTTTTGAAACCCACTAGGAGGATGGTATAAAATATGTAAACATTTGGGTGGTCTGTTGATATTCACAGAGCACATTTGAAATTAACTAATTTGCCTTCTATGAGAAACAGACTTTAATGCTATTCATAAAGCTGGAACTTTGAAATTAAGTAGCTCAAGTTGCCTTTGCCTATCCTCCGACTTGCTTAGGTTGTTGTTTTAATGGCAGCATTTACTAACGAAGGGAAGAACGTTGCCAGAACTCAGAACCATGACGGGCCTCCTATATAAAGAGAATTTCAACCACCAGGAGTGAATAGGCAATTAACCATATATTTGACTCCAGGTTTTAAAAACATAGTTATTCTCTCTCTCCCTTCCCCTAGAGTAATGGTTCACCTATCTCTTGTCCTAGGAGGCTGACACCTGTAGACTGCATCCTAGGCTCTCCTTGGCCAGCTAGCTTCAGGTTGAGTTCAGCTAGAAAACGACCCTGACAAGGAAGTGAGAGAGTGAGAGAGACAAGTCGGAGGATTTCTGCCTTCCTCCCTCAAATTCTGAAACAATACTTCCTCCTCTATCTTCAGCCAAGGGATGGTCATGACTGCTTGGGTTTGTCGGTCTCTGGGTGCCTGGCTACCTCCTGTGTGTTTCCTAAGCCACACCCTTACCTCCATTCATTAACAAATTACCACTTCAACCAACTTAGGGGGTAGTGATGCATCCTGTTGACTGCTGGGATCCAATAAAAGACTCAACTGGCTTTTCTCCAGGAAGCCTAAGCAATACTAGGAATTGGCCTCTTTATGATGACCCCAGAGTTGGATCAGTAATAATAGCACTGGGAATTGACAGTTACTGAGTGCCTTCCATGTTCCCACGCAGTATGCTAAGCAATGTATGGGAAGAATCTCAGGAAGTAGAGGCTGAACAAGTTTCTTAAAATAATGGGCTATAGGGAGCAGAAACCATTTAAAGGGCACTGACAGCCAAAGCCTGTTTATGCCCAAAGGAAGGACTCTTTAGTAATATGGTAATACTCTTTTGAGTAATGTAGTATAGAGACTAATAAAATAAAAGTAATACTAAAGGATCCCTTAAGGACACTGGGTAAATGTGAACAAGAGGACTATTTTAGCAAAGATTATTTCACTTAATACTTGCTACGAATTTACCATTAGCTCTCATTCCATCTAGTGGTAATGCCAGCACTATTCAGCCCCACCACTTCACTTGGTGAAGACGTTAGTGTTAGAGCAATGGTATTTTTATTTTATTGAGACGAAATATAATTTACATGCCATAAAATTTACCCTTTTAAATACAAGTTCAGTGGTTTTTATAATATTCACCAAATTGTGCAACTGTCACCACTACTGAATTCCAGAACGTTTTCATCATCTCAGAAAGCAACTCCGTACCCATTAACCATTACTCTTTTTTCCCTCTCCTCCCAGCCCCTCGCAATCACTATTTCCTGTTTCTATGGATTAGCCTCGTCTAACATTTCATATACATAGACAAAGAATATGTAGCCTTTTGTGACTGGCTTCTTTCACATAGCATAATGTTTTCTTTTTTTTTTTTTTTTTTTTTGAGGCGGAGTCTTGCTCTGTCGCCCGGACTGGAGTGCAGTGGCCGGATCTCAGCTCACTGCAAGCTCCGCCTCCTGGGTTTACGCCATTCTCCTGCCTCAGCCTCCCGAGTAGCTGGGACTACAGGTGCCCGCCACCTCGCCCGGCTAGTTTTTTTTGTATTTTTAGTAGAGACGGGGTTTCACCGTGTTAGCCAGGATGGTCTCGATCTCCTGACCTCGTGATCCGCCCGTCTCGGCCTCCCAAAGTGCTGGGATTACAGGCTTGAGCCACCGCGCCCGGCCAGCATAATGTTTTCAAGGTTCACCCATGTTATAGATTTAGTACTTCATTCCTCTTAGTGGTTGAACAATATTCCATTGTATAAATATGCCGTAATTTGTTTATTCATCAATTCATGGACATTTGCATTGTTTTACCTTTCGGCTATTGTGACTAATGCTGTTAGGTACATTAATACATAATAGTTTTTTCCATTCTCTTGGGAACCAAAACTGCCCAGCATCTTTTAGGGGCACAATTCCTCCTTCCTACTGTGGAAATCATGGTCAGTCCGTTTGGTTCAGACGTGCTTGATTTCAACTATTGGCCCCAGGGGTGGTCATGTGACCCAGACTAGCCAATGAAAGTATTTGATTCCCATGATTGTGGTGACTGGCTCATTGTTAGGGATGTGTTTCAAGGTGAGTCAATCAGTGTCCTTTGCTGGACGGATGTGGCTGCATAGACGTAGGTAGAGGGTGAGCTCTTTCTGTGTGGTAGCTAACTATGTCCAGTGCAAGCATTCCCTGCCAGGAAGAGGGCCTGTGCAAAAGATGGAGAGCACTTATGTCATCGTGTGAATGCCAGAGTCCAGAGAGAACAAGGTAGAGCACTTATGACATGTGAATGCCAGAGTCCAGCTGGGACTCGTCAGACCTGTTGAGCTTGGATTTCTTTCTGAGTAATGGGAGTCAGTGACAAGTATATGGGACTAAAAGATATACTCTTTGCCTGTTTCTCCTCCTCTGACTTCTTGAGAAATCTACAGGCGCACATAATGGTGCCTCCACACTACCATCGGCAAAGCAGCAGAACCTTGGTTACGTGTCCTTTGGGAGCTGGGCCTGAGAGAGGGATTCTCCTAGAGTCTCTCAGGCCTACTTTGGGTTCTTTGGAGAGGCATTTGCTTATGAACCTCCCTTCTCTGGGATCTTCTATATACTAACAGGCAAATTGCTTTAAATTATGTATTCTAGAAGGCAGAGGAAACAAATCCTCTGCCCCCATCCTAGCCTCTTTCACTTTCTCTTGAAATCCTTTTTCTTTCTTCTTTGCCTTTACCAGCAATAATTTTTCAAAATGGCAAATTCTGGTGAGTTTTGGGTAGTGTTTGGTCATTGTTTGGGTGGTCGTGGTACTGTTACTGGTATGTATATGTTTCTGTGTATCTTATTTGATGTTCTTGATTCTTCACAGTCAACTAAAATAAGTTTCATTTCAGAAAAACTGAACCCATAACCTAACATCTATCACAGATGCCATACTTTCCTGTCTAGGGTATGTGTACTTCTGATGATACCCTGAGCTTACCAAGAAGAGGCAAAGTCAATATAAACATGGCACATCTTTACTGGATGTATTTGGGAGGAAATTATGTACAAATTAAAATGAAATAAAGCATGGAGGAGAATGCATAATTCTTATGAATTTTCAAGATCAGATGGGAGACATTAGATGTTGCCTTTTTGATAAATTATTTTATGGAATTCTAGGTTCCCTGAAGTGATGACAAGAAGAACTAGTATTGAGCCAGTCCATACTATGTGCCAGATATTATCTAATTTCATCATCACAACTGCTGTATAATCTAGTTGATATGATTTTTATTTTATAGATGAGGAAACTGAGGTTCAAAGAAATCAGACAACTTACCCAAGATTCCACAGCTAGTAAGTGGTAGAGTGTTGACTTTAATCGTGTTATGTGTGGTGTCAAAATCTTCTTAGTCACAATACTAAGTTGCCTCCCTGTATATGCAACTTTTATTTTTACTTCATGTATTTCTGTGGGCGCATTACTTTAAAAAATGAAGCTATATAGTATTATACAAAATAAAGGTGCTTGGTGTGCTGGCTCACGCCTATAATCCCAGCACTTTGGGAGGCCGAGGCGGGCAGATCACCTGAGGTCAGGAGTTCGAGACTAGCCTGACCAACATGGAGAAACTCCGTCTCTACTAAAAATACAAAATTAGCTGGGCGTGGTGGTGCATGCCTGTAATCCCAGCGACTTGGGAGGCTGAGGCAGGAGAATCGCTTGAACCCGGGAGGCAGAGGTTGCAGTGAGCTGAGATCACACCTTTGCACTCCAGCCTGGGCAATAAGAGTGAAACTCTGTCTCAAAAAAAAAAAAAAAAAAAAAAGACAAGAAAAGAAAAAAGTTTCTACCCTCTCCTCTTTCTCTTTTAGTTTGTTTCTACTACTTTCTTGTGTATCATCTTGACAGTAGCCTCTGTGGACCTTGACCCAGCTCTTCAAAGTCTGGACTCAGTCTCTGTGCCATACTGCTGAGTTGTTGGAAAAGCCAAGAAGCACTTACATAAATTTTGTCAAGAGAACAATCTGCCCAATATTGAATTTAGAACCTGTTTAAATCAAATTCCTACAGGGTGCATCTGTTCAATCCCTTTGTCAGAGTATAATTTTTTAAAAGTTAGAAACATGATACTCTCACATATATGGTGAGCACATGTCAAGGATTTCTTTAACTCAGTAGCAAGGAACAGAGGACACAGCAGGATGACAAAGCTGGTTTAAAGGAGGATATAAGACACTGATATATATTTAGTCAGTTAAAAATGCCAGAACAAGATTGCAAATTTAGATACAAAACTGGTTAATTTCCTTTAAGGCAAAAAAAGAAAAAGAGTAACCTGTAGGGCTATCTTTCCTTCTGGATAAAAGTGATTTGCAATTACCAGTCTTCTACCAGTTAAAGTCTAACTTTACAGAGTCTGAGCTGCAATAATAGTCAATTTTAAGGGAACCTTCCCTTCCCTTAGAGCAGCTGTCCAACAGAACTTTCTGCAATGATGGAAATGTTCTCTAGCTGTGCTTCCTGATATGATAGCCACTAGCTTCATGCAGCCATTGAGTCCTTGATGTGTGGCTAGAGTGACTTCAGAACTCAATTAATTTTATTTAATCTTAATTACTTCGTGTTTAAAGAGCCACAAATGACTAGTGGCTACTATAATGAACAGTGCAGCCTGAGAGCATCATATGACCCTTACATGGCTTGTTAGAATAGTTAGTGTGACTTTGAAAGGCTCACAGTAATCTTTCTGCCTGATTTCCTAGTTTAGGGGCCTTTTCCTGACACCTTTTGCTCTCCTACAGTTTCTTCCATCAACTCGTATTTTTCTTTGCCGTGAGGACAAGGAAGGAACCAGTCTATTTACAAACTGTTGCCCACTGGTGGCTCCTTGCCAGCTCTTAGATAACACTGATGGTCCCTCTGAGGGCTGAGGATGCATTCCCTGGGTACTGCAATCAGAGCAGACGCATGTGCAGCTGTGGATGGAGGGCGCTGACGTGTTCTCTCCGGGAGCAGAGGAGCAAATGTCACGAGAAAAGCCCTTGAAAATGGTTCTCATCCCCTTTCTCCATCGCAGACAACCCAGAATAAACTGTTCTGAAATGTTGACGTTTAATAATATTAATATTAGTAATGGCTGGGAAGGGCTTCTTGTAAGGAGATTCCAGGATAAATAGGTCACTAGGTTTTCACTGCTTATCAATGAAGTTCCCAAAAAGAACTTTTTAAAGGAAATAGGCTCATGTAGACTTTTTTTTTCTTTTTTTTAAAGGAAGGAAATACATTGTCTTTATAATAAGGCAATGCAAGAGGGATTTTTGTTGATTTTTTTTTGAAGAACTATTTATAAAATGATGAAGATTTAAAAACAAAAAAGGCTGGGCATGGTGGTTTACGAATGTAATCCCAGTACTTTGAGAGGCCAAGGCAGGAGAATCGCTTGAGGCCAGAAGTTCAAGATCAGACTAGGCAGTATAGTGAGACCCTGTCTCTAGGAAAAATAAAAAAAATTAGCCAGGCATGGTGGCACATGCCTGTGGTCCCACCTACTTGGGAGACTGAGGTGGGAGAATCGCTTGAACCCAGGAAGTTGGGGCTACAGTGAGCCTATGATTGCACAACTACACTCCAGCCTGGGTGACAGAGCAAGACCCTGTCTCAAAAAAATAAAACTAATTTAAAAAGAAAACAAAATTGAGAATCCTCTGCTGGTCCCTGTTATGTCTTATTCAGAAAGTGACATAAGTGAATTTTATCTTAGGAAAATGTACTGCTATTGCGTTTCCAGCTGTATCAGTGTATTCTTACCTTCCCTAAATTAAAAGCCCATCACTGCTAGCTCCTAAGGACTCCTTTCAATGCCCCCTTTTCAATGCCACTTGAGCATCACAATTCTACCAGTTAAGTTTGGCTTGCTTTGCACTGAAACTTGCCTGCAAATAGCTTGGTGGTCTGCCCTGGATTTGCCAGTAGCCTGTCTCTTGAAAGGGGCTTAAGGTACAAGGTTGCTGAGTTTGGAATCACTTTGCCAACCCTGGCAGCCTCTGTGACTCTATGATTTCTTTAATGTTCCCGTCTTTCTCTTTCCCCTAAATAAACTGAAGCCTTTACTGGAAGGTCGAGTAAATGTTACTGTGAATCACTACTAGTAGAGGCTCCAGAAAAGGGAATCCTGGTTGCTCTCAAATAATCTTGAAATTTCACTCTTTTAATTATTTTTAAGTCCCTGTACTTAAAAAAAAAAAAACTATAGAAATATATGTAATATATAAACCAGAATGTCCGCTGATTTTCAGGCTAACTGAAGACTAACTAGAAACAAGTTTATTACCCCAGTGCTGTTGTTCAGAAGCTTTCTCATATGTTCATTCACTTTCCTGCCTTATTAATCAGAGTAAACGTGATGAACTGTATGTTTCTATGTAACATCATATACCATACTAATTTTCACTTGAGTTCTCAATGTAATTTATCTTTTTGGGAATTGGACATTGAACTACATTAAGTAGCTTCAGTATCTCCCCTTGAATGTGTTGAGGGAATCTTTTGAAATCAACATTGTACTGCCATTTCATTTTCTTTTCCTATACAGCTAAGATTTGTTGAGTGCTTACTGTGAGCCAGACAATGTGTTAAGTGTTTTAAATGAATGATCTATTTTAATGCTTTTCAAAAATCAACATTGACTTAGTAACAGTGTTTTCCCTTTATTAAAGATGAAGAAACTGAGGAAACTGAGTTCAGAAAAGTGAAGTGACTTACCACGCTTACTCAACCAGTAAGTGTTGAAATCATAACTAAACTCTAGCTGTGTTTGACCACACAGCGTTGCTCACAACTCACAAAAGACTTGAGTTCCATTCCCAGCTTTGAACTTTATAGACCAAGTAATTCTTGACCTCCCCAGGCGTCTATATCCTTGTTTACAAAGTGAGGGTAATAGTACCTGCCTTCCAAAGTTGGGGCACTGAGACTTGTGAGAAATTATTTCCAAACTCTAAAGTGCTAAATACATGTAATGTGTTATTGCTTTTACATCTTTATTAGCTAGCAATGTCTTTAGTTAATTGCATTCTAATTAATATGTTATGCTTAGATTATAGGTGGGAAGCCTTATTATTAGCTAGCGATGTCTTTAGTTAATTGTATTCTAACTAATTGATACATTACGCTTAGATTATAGGTGGGAAGCCTCACTGTCTACCATAGGACAGAAATTGGTACAAGACCTCCTGGCTTTGGACTTGATCCAGTGTGGCCTAGTTATTGAATTACCACAAGGAACTCAATTAAAGGTGGTCTGGCTAATGAAACAGGCAACTCACAGCTTCTAGTACTGGTCCCAGTTTTGACTGTTCCTCTATTAATATTTACAAAGTATGTGAATATTCAGTCATCCAAATAATTTTTTCATTAGCCTTTGAGATTTTTCTCTCTTACTTGTATTACAAAGTATGCAGATATTCAGT
>NW_012115821.1:7255552-7358136 GCF_000951035.1 Colobus angolensis palliatus
ATATTCAGTCATCCAAATAATTTTTTCATTAGCCTTTGAGATTTTTCTCTCTTACTTGTATTACAAAGTATGCAGATATTCAGTAATCCAAATAATTTTTTCATTAGCCTTTCAGATTGTCTACGACAGTGTTTGTTTTGTATCTGTAGGTGGGCTAATTAGAATAGTTAGTAGTATCACTTTGAAGGGGCTCACAGTCATCTTTTTGCTTTATATCCAAGTTTGGGATAATTTTTCTTAATATCTTTGCCCCTCCTACATTGTTATTTTTATCCGAATTATTGGAATGGTATTCCTAATTTTGAATGGGATTCTTTATGACCTACGATTCTCTTTTCCAACAAAGAGCAAAGAAGAGCAAAATGGACTTAATGCAAATCAATCCTGCATGGGCCCTGCATTCTTTGGAAACTCCAATGCAATGTTCCTGAAAGCAGAGAGATGCCACTAAGAAATAATCTTGTTTTCTAAAGGTGGCCTCGGTAGGGTGAAAATTTTTTAAGAACGTTACAATTCAACGTGTCAAGGGATTGTTTCACACAGTATTGATACTTAACTTTTAATTTTTTTTATATTTAGAAAAACAAATGCCTTCCTAGTTCAAACAGTGGTTTCTTTAAGGAAAACTGCAGAGAAAGTGATTAAGTCACTTGGAGCTGACCTTCCAGGCAGCATTGCTGAATATTCATGATGTTTAATTTTTAAATCTCTCTCAAATGTAATTCCACAGAGACATCAGACTTTAACATCATCATCATAAATCAGTCAAACATATCCACAGACATTATCAGAGAATACAATTCATACTGTGTGCATTCCCTAGTCAGCCACTTTTGAAGATATGGTGATAGAGTCTGCACCATCAAATAACTTAAAATGAGCAAGAGGATACTGATAGTTGCTACCTATATTAAAATTTGTAGAAACAGAAATGAGAGATGCCTGTGACTGTTTGAGTTGAGGGGAACCATTACAAGCCAAGTCATATTCTCTACTTTCTCAACAGACTTGGCTCCTTTTGCTTTCTTTGTATAAAGTACTTTCAAGTAGGTGAAACAAGAGGTTTAACAAAGCCTCAACACTGGCTGTGCTCTAAGGGCAAGAATAAAAACTCTATTTGGTTCTTATATTCAATCACCTGACCTCCATGTCTGAGACATACTAGCAGTAAACTAACGGAAAACAATGGTTAAACAAAAAACAAAAACCAGCAACATTTAGCTTGGACTGTACATCAGAGAGAGGTTAAACAAAATATATGGTCAAAGAAGTATTTATCCAGTAAATCCTACTTGCCACCATTACAAACTTGATATTAAAAATCCCACCCACAACTGTAAACTAGTTCACCCACTGTGGAGGACAGTGTGGTGATTCCTCAAGGATCTAGAAGTAGAAATCCCATTTGACCTAGCAATCCCATTACTGGGTGTATACCCAAAGGATTATAGATCATGCTGCTATAAAGACACATGCAAGCGTATGTTTATTGAGGCATTACTCACAATAGCAAAGACTTGGAACCAACCCAAATGTCCATTAATGACATACTGGATTAAGAAAATGTGGCACATATACACTGTGGAATGCTATGCAGCCATAAAAAAGGATGAGTTCCTATCCTTTGCAGGGACATGGATGAATGTGGAAACCATCATTCTGAGCAAACTATCGCAAGGACAGAAAACCAAACACCACATGTTCTCACTGATAGGTGGGAACTGAACAGTGAGAACACTTGGACACAGAGTGGGGAACATCACACACTGGGGCCTGTTGTGGGGTGGGGAAGGGGGGAGGGATAGCATACCTAATGTAAATGACGAGTTAACGGGGTGCAGCAAACCAACATGGCACATGAATACATATGTAACAAACCTGCACATTGTGCACATGTACCCTAGAAGTTAAAGTATAATAAAAAATAAGAGTAAGAGAAATGGTGGTATGTACATGTGTGCATTTTTTAAATAAATATTTTTAATTCTTTTAATAAATTATTGAAAGGTTAAAAAAAAAATCCCACCCACATGTTTAGGAAACAATGATAGTGCCAAGTGAAGATAAACAAAACTGCCCATCTGTTTTTATTTAAAAAGATATTCAACTTTCCTTATTAAATACTGTAGGTCTCTTTAGAATGTAACTAACACATGCCTCTTTGGAAAAAGAAATCCAGAAGAGAAAATGTAAGCCCTTTAAAATGACAACATACTGTGTAAAGAAGATAAACCATTAGAAATTTGATTATGCTGACTTTTTGTTGTTGTTGTTTTCTGAAAGGGGAAGAATGTCTTGATTGTTTTTGCTGACTATAGAAGCAAGACCTACTTCTAATCATGCTTCTTATTGATGAAGTCTCAGAGGACAGTGGAGGAGATAGATCTTATCATGATATAACTTCCTTTTTGATTTGATTGATACAGAAAGGCTACAGCCTGTTGGAGGCTTAAAACAGCCTTCAGAATATACATCAAACATCTCTTTGGCCCATATGGTGCCTCTGAGTTGCAGGCTTTGAGGATTTCTTTAAACGCTTCTCCTCCTTTTCTGTGTCCACATCAGAATACTCTGAATCCCCATCAGAACGTTGTGTACCATGGAGAAACAATATAAATAAATCATGTAATAAAATAACCTTTCCCAAATCACGTTTTGGCGAGAAGATGCTTTTCACAGCTGTCTCTTTGCTCTCACTGCAGATGCCAACAACAGTGGGACTTTTACAAGTCCTACTAGAAGTTTGACATCCAGTTGAATTCAATTCTGGGGGAAACTAAATTCAGCATGCTTCCTTTTCACATTTTTGGCAGATTGAAAATATATACTGCCAATGAACCAGAATGTGTACAAACAACATCTTCAGCCTTAGAGTTTGCTTGTGAAGAGAAGACAGTCCTGGGAGAAAGACCTTGAGGAGAGAATATAGAGAGAGATTCTTTATTTACTGGACTTGTTTATTGGCTTGGTTAAGATAGCTGATTATGTTGTCCTGGGAATTGTTGACCACAGTGACATGTAAATAAGGAAACGACTTGAAAAGTGATGTGTAAGGCCTCTGATACATATGAGAAATGATGGAAAGTGATATGAGACAGTCCTATGTATGCCAGGAACTGAGACGCAGTCACTGAGGGGTTTATTTTCTACAGGTGGTGGTGTTTTGTGGAATATCTGACAGACTACGCTATTTGTCAACACAGCCTAATTCACATGTCAAACAACATTTCCAATATGTTTTCAGAACACGGCCTATTCATGTTGATTACCAGAAGGGTCAAAATTCACAGAAACCCAGTAATACCCAAAGGGTAGGCTGTAAAGGATGAGGAAGGGATTCCAGAGAATGCCTGTCGCTTTTTGTTTTGTTTTGTTTTTAACTCTCAATTTGCTAATTCAGGTTGTCTGGGCCACTGTATGACACTGGAAGAAGAACAAGAAAAAGAAGTTAAAGCTATAAACTCTCAAGGCAGTTCTAGAATATTCCTGCTCCTTTGCTGTCCTAGTCACTATAAGTTCTTTTGGAAGGAGGTGAAGAATAAAGTCATGATTAAATAGACAATATTTACTTCCTTTCTCTTTTGTTATAGTGGCCAATCTAGTGATCATGGATTAGAAACCATGAGTGCTCTCTTCCTTCTCATCCTCCTCCTCCTCTTCCATTTGTTTTCCCTCTACAATTCTCTTTACTTGTTTCCCTCTTTCTCCCCCAGTTCTTCTTCTGTTTCCAATTCCTCTTCTTCTCAAAGTTCTCTGAATGTTCTCACTTCTTTCTAATTCTCCTCCATTTCCTTCTAATTCTCCTAATTCTTCTCCTTCTCCTCCTCCTTCCCTCTCCCTCCCTTTAACCCTCAGCCTCTATGTCTAGTTTACTCATGTGCTAGGTTAAAAATGGAATCTGCTGTAGATTTCCACAGGATCTCAGAGTAGACCTAGCAAAACTAGACTGAAACAAGAGTCCATGCACCATCACTCTTTCTACTCCTGCCTCCATGACTTTCTCCATGATCACTAAGCTAGAGTTTCTTATTTTGGAGACCATTTCCACTAGAAATTGTTACAAACTCTACAAGGAAAAAGTGGAAAGAGAAAGCAGAGTCTTAAAACTGCAAGTGGGCTGACTGTATTTATGAATGAACAACCTTTCTTTCAAACAGAAAAATAATAACTTTCTGTTTTTCAGACTAATTCATTATAAATAGACACCTATTCTTGTGTTGTCCCTTTCAAATTCAGTTATACCTAGAATTTAGAAGATGGTAAAGAATAAGCAGTGGCAACTATTTAATAAATGCCCTAAAATAGATAAAAATGTGATTTATATGCAGTTCACATAAAGATGACAATTATAGGTTAACAGCTAAACTTTTACTAGTCTGCTATTTGAATTGCAAGAGGAGAATGAAAGCCCTAACCCAAAGACATACAATTCTAACAGCTATATGTGAAGATGGAGATGGTATTTTATGGGATTATATATTGTTGAAGCTAGAGTCAACCTTAAGTACCATTTTATACAAATCCTTCATTTTAAAAATGAGAAAATGCAAAACTAGATACACCATGAGTGTTAGGACCAGGCTGATGGTGCAAGTTTCATTGCTACTTCACTTTCATTAACTCTATTCCACACACCCTGTGCCTATTTTCTAGTCCTTTTTTCTTCCTCACCTCAAATTGCAGATTCTACCTCTATTCAGAAGGAGTGGGAGGAAGGAGGAATAGGAGAAAACGGAGCCATTTTCCCTGGCTCTGTAATAAACACTTTTCATTCCAGGACAGCAAACTAAACACAAGCTACAACCTCTTCCACCAATCTCAAATTTTCCAGAAATGCCAGCAAACATATTTTAAATGAGTTTGTACACAGGTGTGCTACAAAACTAGAAAGGAACTCTCCGTGGGTCATAAACTGTGAGGAATCCCTAAAAGGTAGAAATTAGGTAACATCAGACTGAGAAGTAAAACTACAGCCCGACTGTCTGGGACAATCCATTTATAAGTACCAAATTCCATCTCTCCCTCTTCATCCAGAGCTAAATCTGACTCCCAGTCCTTCCCTCCTCAAAGCCTTCCTTGCCTTAGAACTCTCTTTACTGGCTTGTTCTGTACCAGTTTTTATCCACCTTCTTTTCATCATCACACCCTAAGAGTAGGACTTTTTGCCCCCATGAGCCAATTGTTGCCCCCTTAGGGATGGTATTTCTTCTCTTGAGAATGTCTTATACCCCAAGGATCATCACAGAGCTTCTTTTAGAAGATGCTCTGAAATGAGAGGTTCTCTGACACTTCTCAAATTATACCATGGAAGTGACCAATATTTCTGCCCCTCTGGATGGCCAACTCTGGTTGAATGGTTGTCATATATGTGAATAAAGTCTTTTTCCTTAAATGGCTTAGGGGGAAAATTCACAGGGGAAAAAATCCAAGCACCAAAACATGGTTTAGAAACATTTACTCTTTGTTTTAATTTTCCTCTGGTGTCCCTAGGACATGCTTTGCAGAGATGACTACTTCTGGATAATCTATAGCATGTAGCTATCGGCATATAAAAAAACTCATTGGTGGTAGGCAGCCTCTAAGATATCCTCAGTGATTTTTTTCCTCTCGGCTCAGACCTTGTTTAATCTTTTCCTTCTCCTTGCGCGTGGGCCAGACTTACTGCCTGGCTTCTAACACACAATTTTGCAGAACTGATGGTGGTATGTTTGGGCTCTGTGTCCCCACCCAAATCTCATATACAGTGCTGGAGTTGGGGCCTGGTGGGAGATAACTGGATCATGGGGGTGGTTTCTCATGGTTAGCACCATCCCCCTTGGTGCTGCCATGGTGACAGTGAATTCTTACAAGATCTGGTTTTTATGAGTGTGTAAGTATCTCTGACCTCTCTTTCTTCCTCCTGCTCTGGCTGTGTGAAGATGCCTGCTCCCATGTTGCCTTCTGCCCTGAGTAAAATCTCCTTGAGCCATGCTTCCTGTACAACTGTGCTTCCTGCAGAACCATGAGCCAATTAAGCCTCTAAATCTCCTTGAGCCATGTTTCCTGTATAACTGCACTTCCTGCAGAACCAAAAGAGTTTTTCTTTAAAACTTACCCAGTCTCAGGCATTTCTTTATAGCAGTGTTAGAACGGACTTATACAGATGGGATGTGACTTCCCAAATTAGGTTATAAAAAGACTGTGGCATCCATCTTGGATTCTGCTTGTCCCTCTCCCTCTCCCTCTGTTTCTTAAATCACACAGTCTTGGGGAAGCCAGCTGCTGTGTTATGAATAGTGCCCTGGATGCCCACATGGTGTCTGACTGAAGCCTCAGACCAACAGTCCTGTGAATGAGCTTCGAAGCAGCTTCTTCTGCCTGTGTCATGCCTTGTATGACTGTTCTCTGGCTGATACCTTGACTGCAGCCTCATGAGGAGACCCTGAGCCAGAAACACCAAACTAAGTCCTTTCAGATCCCTGACCCACATAAAGTGTGAGATAGTTTGTGTGTGTTCTTTTAAGCCCCTAAGATTTGAAAAAGTTTGTTATCAGCAGTGGATATCTAACACATTCAAATTAATTTCAAGGTTTTTTTTTCTTTCATCCAAGATTATTTATTATTCATTAGCAAGTGATACGGTTTGGCTGTGTCCCCACCCAAATCTCATCTTGAATTCCAGTTCCCATAATCCCCATGTATTGTGGGAGGGACCAGTTGGAGATCATTGAATCATGGGGGCCGTTTCCCCCATCCTGTTCTCATGATAGTGAGTTTTCTTTACATCTGATGGTTTCATAAGGGGCTTCCCCCTTCGCTGGGCACTCATTCTTCCCTTTCCTGCCACTGTGTGAAAAAGGACATGTTTGCTTCCCTTTCTGCCTTGACTGTTAAGTTTCCTGAGGCCTCCCCAGCCATGCCGAACTGAGTCAATTAAACCTCTTTCCTTTATAAATTACCTAGTCTCAGGCATGTCTTTATTAGCAGTGTGAGAACAGACTAATAAAGCTAGTCTGCCTGTTTTGTGTTAGTTAGATGTCTATTTCTTTTAGACAGACATTGGAGATAGGACTAAATGCTTTACCAAGGCAAAAATAAATACCAGCACATCAAATTAGAATTTAGTTTCCCATGTTATTAGTAAGAGAAAAGTGATAAATCTGGTGGAATAAAATGTGACTAGTTCAAGTAGAAGTAACCATACTTGGTCGTCCTTTATAAAGTTATATTTTATTATTATTTCAATAGTTTTTGGGGAACAGGTGGTGTTTGGTTACATGGCTAAGTTCTTTAGTGATGATTTCTGAGATTTTGGTGTACCTATCACCCAAACAGTGACTACGCACCCGGTGTATAGTCTTTTATCCCCCACAACACTCCCACCCTTCCCCCTAAGTCCCCAGAGTCCATTATGTCATTCTTACATGTACGCATCCTCACAGCTTAGCTCTCACTTACAAAAATGAACGTATGATGTTTGGGATTCCATTCCTGAGTTACTTCACTTAGAATAATGGTCTCCAAATTTCTTGAACCCATAAGGTGAAGATTGCAGTGAGGAGAGATTGCACCACTGCACTCCAACCTGGGTGACAGAATGAGACCCATCTCAAAAAAAAAAAAAAAAAAGAATAATGGTCTCCAGTTCCATCCAGGTTGCTGCAAATGCCATTATTTCATTCCTCTTTGTGGCTGAGTAGTATTCCATAGTATATATGTACATATGACATGTATGTCTATATATGTCCACATATGTCCACATTTTCTTTATCCACTCATTGGTTGATGGGCATTTAGACTAGTTTCATATTTTTGCAGTTGTGAATTGTGCTGCTGTATACATTTGACTTTATAAGAGGACTTTATGAATTCCACTCCCAACAATTCAACATTTCTTATTATTTGGTAAAGTCTGGGGAGTTCATTACCTTTGCATCTTAAAGAGTTAGGTAAGAAAAGTACAGCTTAAAAAGACTGCAAGGAGAATGTCCATCAGCTTATAGGAACAGCTTTTTCCCCAAAAACTATAGTAGCCCCTTGACCTGTAAGTAAATTAAAAACTTTATTCAAAAAGCCCTCATCTGTTCATCAAACTAGGCCCAATGAGTTATCCACATGGTTCTATTTTTGCTCAGTTGATATCATTTTATATTTTCCACACTCCAGTTTAATTGATTCATTCATCAAGTATCAAAAAGATAATGACTTTCTTTTTTTAACTCATATTTTAATTAAAATATTTTATTAATTCAGAATTCTTTCTCCCTTCAGTCACTCTAAATTAGTGAATTCTTTCTTTGAGACCATTTTGAATATTTTTCTTTTCTTGTGGCTGGCGGTGTTGGACTGGTTTGATTGATTTGCATAAAACCTATTTCCTTTTTTAAAATGGCTACTCAGAATTTTTCTCTGATAAACAAGTAACCTAGAAAATATTTATCCAGAGATACTGGCTGACTCGTCATACTAAAAATATATATTTTGTGTAGCAAGGCTGTGAAGAATGACTCATTCATAATCTGGCTTAATGAATCAACAAGGCCAAAGTACACAGATAACATTTACTATGTCCCTTGCTCAAATGCAGCAAGCAGAGACACTGGTGTGGAGGAGAGCTAGGTGTGGATTTACCTGTCAGAAGGAATATCTTCTTTACCACTGATCTGTAGCTTACCTGCATCTGGGCAGGTGATCAAAAGCTTTGACATTTTGCAGACCTGAGTCTGAAACTTGGCTGTACCCCTTTAGCAGGTTATCCAAACTTTCAGCCTGTTTTCGCATCTTCAAAATGAAAGGAAATAATTCCCCTTCATACTGTCACGAAGTTTAGATGAGATGAATGACATAATACTTAATTCTTTACCTGGGGCCTGATACATTGTAAATGCATGGTGAATGACCAGGTTATTATGTAAATGGTGAACTTGAACTCTGTTTCTAATAGACAGGTGACTTCTCAGGTATCAATCATTGAAACATAAATTGAAGAAATAAACTATTTTACTTCTCTGCTCAATGCATTAGTTTTAAATCTTATGGAATTTTCTTTATAATAGGTAAAAAAAAAAAGGTCAAAGATTAGTTCACATAGTCCAATCTACTGATAATTTTATACTCAGAAAGTTACATTCAACTCAATCCTACAAACCATGGAAAATATCAAGGATAAGAATAAGTTGATTATGGTTTCCCTTGTAAGCCCAACAAGCCACTATATTTGTTTTTTTTTTTTTAGAGCAAGGATAGGTACCGACTTTAAAACTACTAATTTACTTATCTTTCTAGCTTACTAACATGGTAGTCTGAATGTATTAAAGGCCAAATGCCTATTTAGACAGTTGAGATAGAAATGTCCAATAGTTTACTGACAAATTAATGTGTTTTAATTATTTTCATTATAATTGATCTAAGTTTTTGATCCTATTTTTATAGAGATATTTAAAATCCCCCCTTATTAATTGCTTGACTCATCATTGCATACATTCTCAAGGCCACTCTGACAAAACCTGGGCAATGAAGCAGAATGATGATTTTCTGTATTAAGTTAGAATCTTGTTTGTTTCTAACGAGTTTCTAAGTGCCCAGGGTTTGTTGTCTTAAAAAGTCAAAGTTGTCATGGTCTCTAGAGTCTGAGCTATCTAAACATGGAAAACCAAGTTCGTGGATACAGTAATAGAAGAGCAAGCAGAAATCTTGATTTCCAGGCTTCCAGTTGATGCATCAGCTAATCTAGACATTGGTTAAGGGCAGAGTAAGGACATTTGAGTCCAAAAATTACTTTAATCCACTTTTATTATCTACTAAATTCTTAACCTGCAGTATTTAACCCTCACAAAATTTCATGAAAATATATTCTATTTTTTTAAGCTTCCTTTACCAATGGAAAAAGTTAAAATATTTAAAGCACCTTCCTGGAGTTCCCACTTAGCTCATAACCCCTAGGCTGAGTCTAGAATACTGGTTCTCAGCCAGGGATGATTTTGCTCCCTCTTTCTAGGGGACATTTGGCACTGTCTGGAGACATATTTGGTTGCCACAGGTGGAGGAAGTTTGCTGCTGGTGACCATGAGTAGTGGCTGCTAAATGCCCTACAAGGAATGCACAGGATAAGTCCCTGTAGCAAACAGTCAGCCAGACCAAAATGTCCAGTGCCAGAGCTGAGAAACTAGAGTTCTAGTAGATGGAGCACTGTCTACCAGAACTTTCTGTGATTAACTACTAGACACTTGAAATGTGGCTAGTGTGACTGAAGAACTATAATTTTATTTAATTTTAAATAAGTTAAATTTAAATAGCCCCATGTATCCAGTGGGTATTCTGGTGGACAATAAAAGTCTTACTTGATATATTATTACTTCCTCAGCTATACGATGTTATAATCATAACAATTTTATTAAGTTATTCTAAGAACTGAGATTACTAGGTATGCAATAAGTTATTAGCTGTTATTGTGAAATGTAAATAAGTCCATGTATGCATACTAATTGTGCTGTTACATATTTATATTCTGTGTACATACACACATGAATGAAACAATTTCCAAAGAATGGTCTCAAATAATAACTGCATGCTTTGATATTCCACAGAGTATTAAAATGCACCAACCCAAGGTCTCCAGTCCTGCTGAGTCCCCCTGTGTCACCTCCTGCAACTGCCATAGTTGTCAGGAGCTCAAATACTAGAGACCTTCTTCACTAGGTCAATGACTAAACTTCAACAAATAAATTAAGGAGTAATTATTAGCTTGCCCCCCATCCCACCAAGGCCAGGTTTCCTTAAATGTCAATACCTTGGTAAATATAAATATGGTTTCATTTTAAAAAGTGACATTTGTGTGAGCTTTTGGGAAGCCCATTCTTTTTTTGTTTGTTTGTTTTGAGATGGAGTCTCGCTCTGTTGCCAGGCTGGAGTACAGTGGCGCGATCTCATCTTGCTGTAACCTCTGCCCCCAAGGTTCAAGCAACTCCCCTGCCTCAGCCTCCCGAGTAACTGTGACTACAGGTGTGTGCCACCACTCCTGGATAATTTTTTGTATTTTAGTAGAGACGGGGTTTCACTATGATGGCCAGGATGGTCTTGAACTCCTGACCTCGTGATCTGCCTGCCTCAGTCTCCCAAAGTGCTGGGATTACAGGCGTGAGCCACCGCGCCAGGCTTGTAAGCCCACCTTTCGATGGCTTCTAGCCTGAAGGTCTAGCCCACTTCTGCAGTTTGAAGGTGTCTCTGGAAGACAGACAGAATGGCCCACCAACATTGTTTGCACGAGGGCGAAAGGATCTTGGTGAGCATACCAACGACTGAGCACTTTGAGGCTGGCAGTTCGGGCTGGACTCAGATCTCTGCTGCTGGGGAATAAGGTCAATCCTTGCATCTCAAGACTTACATTTGTCAGGGAAGGGGCTCAGCCTATAATGAGTCTGGGCATAAACTTGATATGGGAATAAGGACCAGTTAGATTCTTCTGGCATCAATGTTCTAATGCTCTTTGAGCATAATTTCCTTTGGAACACAGGGTTTGAACTCAAAAAAAGGTTGGGGCCAAATAAGAAATCAGAATAAAAATAAATAGGATCATGGTCTTTCTTTTCTTCTCTTCGAGTTTCAGCTTAGCTATCAGCCCTCTAGAGACTTCCAACCTCACCCTCTGCCCTTTTGTTATTTTATCTCATTATTAGTTTCCTTCATAGCACTTTTGAGAATTAGTCATTATATATTTGTAGAGTTACGTACTTGGTTTCTATCTGTCTCTCTTACTGGAGTATAAGCTCCGTGAGGGAGGAGACTATGTCTGTTTTATTCACCATGGTGTCTTCATAATTCAGCACAGTGCCTGGAACACACTAAGATGAGTGGATAAATAAATGTTAGATGAGTGGATAAGTGAAAACAAAATTAATTTGGGTATAAATGCCACTGATGACTCTTCTGATTGGAATAAGCCATAAAAAGCTGTCCAAATATTAATATATCTTTCCATGTTCCTGGAAAATAATGCTCCCAACTTGTGTTCGTTTTTCCTGAATCTCAGAGAACTTTGATTCAGAAGTATTTACCAAATTGTAGTTGTCCCTAATTCCAGGATCCTGGCACAAGGTCTCTGGGGATGAGGCCACCATAGAAAGAATTATTTGAGCAATTATATGAGACATGTAAAGATCAAGCCCAAAGTCCACACAGCCCTTGGTTCCTAAGGATTTCATGTCTGCCAAGAGCAAAAGAGAATGTGGGCATTGCCAATCATTATATTGCCTCCCACCAAAGTCCCTATTTGGGTTCCCTTAGATATATAGTTGTTGAGACTTTCTTTCTTTACATGAACACTCACAATGAGCCTAATATGCACATTGTGTCAGGAGTCGGGGCTGAGTTACAAAGAATACCCAGTAATACAGGTTAAGCTTAAGCTTTTAAATCCTACAGATCTGGGTTGAATTCCAAAGCTGGGCACTTACTGGGGACCTTGGATAAGTTACACATACCCCCATCCCTGTGATCCCTTGTCTGTAAACTGGGGTGATCATAGCACATATTTCCTACTGTTGCGATGAGCTTTCAGTGAGTATGTTTGGTTAAGCATCTAGCACAGTGTCCAGCACATAGGAAGCACTCCATACATGCTAATCATATGTGATAATTTTAAAACTTGGCTCCAGACTCTTTGGTGTTCTTCCCATTGAAAAGTGGAGCTATGTCTACTCCTTTTGAATCTGGAAGTTCTTGTAAGTGCTTTAACAACAGCCTGTGGTGGAGATGACACTGTGTCTTCCAAAGCTAGGTCATAAAGACATCAACCTCCACCCTGCGCTAGAAGCACTGATCTACCTTGGAAGAAGTTCCACTTCCCCAGTGCCACCATGCTGAGGAGGGCACATGGAGGACCTCTGGTCAAGAGCCCATCTTAGTCCAGTCTTCCAATCATTGCCACCAGGATGCTAGGCCATGCTGCTTGTAAGTGGGCACTCCAATGCCAATTATTCATTGCCCCATCTAGTCAAGTTAATACCAGCTGAGGCCCCAGACACTGAGAAGCAGGCTCAATCCATCCAACCTTTGTAGTCAGAATTTCTTATCCATAAATTCCAAGAGTATAATAAAAAATTGTTTTATGCCACTAGGTTTTGGAATAATTTATTACCCAGCAATAGGCTGTGGAACACTACAATCACTATTCACTCAATATTACAAATAGTTGTGATAATTATTAAGACTAGTCCCGGCCGGGCGCGGTGGCTCAAGCCTGTAATCCCAGCACTTTGGGAGGCCGAGACGGGCGGATCACGAGGTCAGGAGTTCGAGACCATGCTGGCTAACACGGTGAAACCCCGTCTCTACTAAAAAATACAAAAAGCTAGCCGGGCGAGGTGGCTGGCGCCTGTAGTCCCAGCTACTCCGGGAGGCTGAGGCAGGAGAATGGCGTAAACCCGGGAGGCGGAGCTTGCAGTGAGCTGAGATCCAGCCACTGCACTCCAGCCTGGGTGACACAGCAAGACTCCGTCTCAAAAAAAAAAAAAAAAAAAAGACTAGTCCCAATTATACCATAATCACTAATAATTGTTGTCAATAATTGAGTAGATTGTTATTCTTACCACCTTGTATCCATTCACCCTTCTCCTGAGAGAAGTCTAGAGATGCCTGGAACTATTTTATCTTTGCTCCTCCTGCAATGCCCTTTCCACCCACTAATCTTTTTCTGACTCACCCTTACTCATCCTTTAAGATCTCAGATCTGGCATCACCACCTCCAGAGAGCCCATCCCCCATCCTGGGTCAGTCCTCCTCTGTGATCCTGCAGTGACCTGCGAGTTTCTCTTTGCACATTGCACACTGCACTGGCTCCATTATATTAAGAATTTCTGTGAGCTTCCTGAGGCAAGAAAGCTTGCCTTGTTAATAATATTATTTTCCGAGGGCCTTCCATTTGCACAGGAAAGACAGGATGAGGTAGAGGCAGAGGTTGAGAGCACAGGCTGTGGATCCAGACTGCCTGGGTTCGAAGCTTGGCTCTGCTACCTACCAGCTGTGTGATCTTCCATCTGCTTTAAACTGTGTGTGTGTCCCATGTGAAGGAAACTTCACTCATAAAGTTTCTTATACTTCAAAGATTAAAAGCTTGAAGGAATAGAAGCATTTGGATCAGTACTGGATACATAAGAAGTCTTCAATTAATTACCCTTTATTGATTACAAAATTGTACCTATTGGTTTGGCTCTAGACAAAGGGGCAGGCCTTCCATCTCATTTTTCTTGTTCTGTCTGCAGTTTTCTCCTCTAAGTATTTGATCTGCTGTATTTTTGTTTGTTTAGCCTGGGATCTACCAGTAATTCCCAAATCTAGCTGTATACTCTAACCTCATCTGGGGAATTGGTTGGAAAAGCTCAGGCACTGCTTCCAGTGTTTCTGCACAAAGTGATACCAGGGAACCCATAGCGTTAACAAGTTCACTCAGCAGTACTGGGGATGTGGCCCAGGGATAGGGCCAGCATTTGGGAACATTGACCTAGAATTTCTATCCCATTTAAATGTTACTGCTTTATCTTGCTCACACTTTCAAGTGGGCATCCCATACACACAATTTCCCCTTCATATGGCAAACGGAAGTCTGTTTAAAACAGACATCCAAATGCCATTTCAATCTATTTTCACAAGAAATCCCTTTTCTTATCTCATTTTGTCCCCTTCACTGGTAGTTAGTAGCTGACCCTGTTCTTGTTCACTAAAAGAGCTGACCATTTGTGGTCGGTGGACAAACAGCTGGTGGCCTCTTTTTTTTTCTGGCGGGGGTGGGGGGTTTGGTGGGAGGGAAGTAAAATTGCAAATAAGGGTGTTAAGACTGTTTTCTAAAAGAGCCACTCTCTTGACACATTTTGTGCTTCTCTCTACCAGAGGAGGAGAAAACTGGGGCTTATTCATAAGGGAATGAATAAGTGGTCAGACTCACTGCAGAGTCAGATGCTAATCCTCTTTTCAAGTGGGAAATGCTTTTTTCTATTTCCTATTCGTTTATGAATTTCACAGCATATATTCCTAAAACACCCATTCCTTGAGGGAGATGACCTGTAATTTTGTCAGAATTATATTACCCGATCACCTTAAGTCAGTATACATTTTAGATAGAAGAGAGATAGCAGAAAATCAATCCTTAGAGCACACCTGTGAGACCCTTTGAATAGCACTTTGTGAATGAATAGGCCTTTATCTCTCTCCCCAATGATGCTATCACAGCTTAACTGGCATGAACACAGCTGTTCACAGCTGCACACAAGATGTTAGCAAGAGCACAATGTCAACCATTTGTCCTCGTGTGGGGCAGCTTAATTTATTTCCTTTGAGGATGATGTCTGATATTGTGTTCTAGCAAGAATCCAATCAGCAAATCTAAAAGACATTCAGAGGTCAGATTTAAGGGATGAGATGAGGTTCTGTGTCTGATTCTTCTCGTGGCTATCTCCCCCTGCCCCTCAAAACCTACCGAGTTGAGAACTAATCTTGACGATGAGTTTGTTTTTAATAGACCCTGAGCAGGAAGTGAACTGAGCTGGAAAAAATGTTATTATTTGACGGAGAACCATAGCCACTCTTCACCTCTCAGCTGGGTCAGCTGATGCCAGAATGCTCTTCACGTACCAATTCAGTGCAATGTGAGATAGATAGATAGATAGATAGATAGATAGATAGATAGATAGATAGATAGATAGATAGCACCTACTGCATGGCAAGCAAATGTGCAGGACCAAAAAAGGCGATAAAAAGATTTGATTTTCATTGGAATTTAAGTTTCATGTCTTGCTCCTGAGTGACTTTAACATGCCTGGCACAGTTTAGATGTTCAATAAATGTTGAATAAATGAATAAATAATGCACTCCATAAATCAATCTTGTAAGCCAACCCAGATAGATTGGTAGCAGCTGCCCGGAGGGCTGTATCAAGAAAAATCCTGAGGCTATATTTAAGCTCAGTGGGAAATGTGACCTGATTGATTAGCAGTGTCTGTCAAGGGCAGAAGAGGGGTGAAATCAAGTGTGTGGTATATTTGCCTTTTGGGGGCTAAACATAAGTAATATAGCTACTTTTACCCTCCCTCTCACCATCTTTAAAACAAAAAAAAAATTCTTTTCCTTCAATTTCTGAAACAAGCTAGGTGGCTGTCAGGGTCCAACCAGAAATAAAAATCTTCTGCATTTATGGCCCCTATCTATTCTGAATCCATCATTCTTTCTCCACTCAGGAGGGAAGAGCAAATACATCAGGGTTTAAGTCATTCAAAGAGACTGCTGAGGGAAATTCTATTTCACTACTATCACAGTGTTCACTGCATCTTGTTAAACAGAAAAACATTAAAACGTAAAAATTTAAATCTCACCCTCAATTAACTCAGCTTCCCTATTGCAATTCAGTTCATGAAAGCCAGAGGAGCAAGTTTTGGCACTACTTACTGGGAGAAGATGTTGCAAAACAACATATATTTTAGATGTTGTCTCGAAATTCATAAAATTGTCTATCCAACTGACCCAGAGCTCTAGGGGAGTGCCACTGTGCCAGTAATTTGGCAAAAAAGGTTCACTAACAGCTAACCTCTAGTTACAGAAGCCATGCCAATTTGCCTGATCTTTAGGCAATTAGATCCAAAGATGTGGCAACAAAACACAGCCAACATTTTTCTTTATACACTTTGGTTTGAATTTGTGATAACAAGTATGTGTTACTTTATAAATGATTAAAAAAGGATTTGTATGGATATAAATAAAATACATATGGATATATTTTAAAAGGCAGTGTTTCTAAAAGATATCTTTCTCTGAGGTTAGAACAAAACGAACCAAAATATTCAAAAGTGGATGTTTTTAAATGGAATTGCAAGTACTTCTATTCTTCTTTAAAATTAAGCAAGGAAAATGATAGAAAAGGTGTATTAGAATATGAAAGCAAGAGGAAGTAAAGAATGAGGTTGATATCTATTGTATAACAAGTTATGACTATAAATTAATGTGACATAATATTTGATTTGATAAGATTCTACCTTTTCCTGTTTTTGTTTCTAAAAGTATTTGCTAAGAAAGTAAATAAGGGTGAAGAAAGATCAGCTTCATATATATCTAAATCCAGAAGCTGATATATTCTAGAGTCAAAAAGGTAGAGATTCATATCATGGGACAGATACAACACTGGAGACTATAAACAGGAGTAAATCAAATTTGGTATTCTGAATATTTCCTTTTGAAGATTTGACAACCAAATGAATGTACAACAAATATACAATTGGCTATCAAGCACATTAAGAAAAATGCTACATAATTCATTAGATACAGTAGTAGATATTGGAAATGTGTCAGCATTTATTCTGAAGTGCCAACATTTTCACTTACATAAAAGAAATCACTGTGTAAGAATTGTTGCCCATAGCCCAGACCAATAGAAATATAAAATCCCTTAGCTACAAACTAGAGATGATGAAAAAAGGAACCTACACAATATGGCAGACTAGAAAAAGACTGAACTTTGCACAAAGCATCAATCTCAAGACCTAATTAGTGCCCCTTGGAAACTAGTTTTCCAATTAGAGATTTGAATCAATGCCAGAGACATGAGAATGAATTTGCAAAATGTGCTTCCACCCACCTTTTTTAGCTTGAAGATTTCAGTTACAAGAAATTGTACCAAGAAAATAAAAATCTGTGACAGAAGAGAGAATCCTTGACAGACCGATGAAGATAAGAAGGAAATCTTTTGTGTTCCAAAACCTATGAAGGAAGTCTTAAAGACTTAAGTAGACAATGGTTAAAGGAGAAAATAAACTTATCTATGTGTAAACTCCAAGCTATTCAGAGCGGGCCTCTTCAGACCTTCTAGGTATTGATTTGGCCGCAGGATTATCATAGGGGATGATTAAATATCATTGTTGATGGGGCAGGATGGTACTTTGGAAACTTGCTTTGGGTCCTCCTTGAGTTTTCCTACTGTTAAAGAAGGTAGGCAGGCCTCTGTGTTCTCTTCCTTCATGGGGTTTGACTTGTACGGCAGAAAACAGAATTTGCCTCAAGAGAACCCTTGCTGCCTGTTTTCCTTTTTTTTTTTTCTTTTTTTCAAAAGTCTGCTTATTGATTAGGCCACTATTATTTTGGGTCTCTATTACTTGTAATTGAACCTAATTCCATTAATAAAAGAGATTAAAATTACTATCAACCTGAATAGATGGTAGTTCAAAGTAAATTTAGTTTGGTTTTAGATAAGTGGTGTTAAATTATTTTTGCACAGCAGAGCTTGGGATATTAATACCTGTTCTTGTTGTAATAAATTTGGAAGAAGATACACTTATCCTGGAGATGGTCCCAGTATAACCACAACTTTAGTATGCATAAGAATCACCTGAAAAGCTTGTTAAACTACAGATTGCTGGGACCTAGCTCAGAATTTCTAATGCAGAAGATCTTAGTAGGGATGAGAATTGCATTTCTAACCAGTTCCCAGGTGATTCTGATACTGCTGGCCCAGGACATAGTTTCGAGAACCGTTTTTCTAGATCAATTATCAAACTCTCTGAAATAAAGGACAAGTTTTATTTTGTTTTTCAGTATGACCTGAACTGATGCTTTCGTAAAATACAAGAAAAATAAATGACTAGAAAAGTGAAATGATGTGTAAAGGTAATACAAATACAAGCCCCAGTTTTAAAATTATCATTTGGATCTAACAGACATAAAATCACTCTGCAAATTACTATGAAGGTTTCCAAAAGCTGACTCTCAATGTCTATGCTGACCTGATCTTGGACTGGTTTCAGAAAGTAGTCAGATGGGCCCCAGACCCCTGGCCCACTATAGCACACCCAGCCTGATTGAGAAGTACTGGTTTAGAGGCTCTTCTGATTCTTCCTGTCTTGGAATTTCTGGAGTAGAATCCAAAGACCTCAAGCCTGGGCCAAAATCTTCTACTCTGACAAGTAATCATTAGCAGTCTTTTTTTCTTGATGACACTGATATAAAGGAGGAGATGGTGATTTCTTTGAGGGCTGGTTCAATAATACAGAGAGCTTCCTTTTCTCTTAGAGCATTCTAGGGCACCCTCCACTGACAAACCTTCAAAGGAAGTTCTCAGCAAACAAGCAATTGTCATCCGATCTCCGTCCCTACCACGGGATCTTCACTTTTAAAGCACTACTGACCAATAATTGGCAACATATTTTGAGCAATCGCTATGTGCCAGGAACAATAATAAATTGCTTATAATTAATGTGTGTGCTTTACAGGCATTTTCTCTTATAAGTTCTCAACACCTTCACAAGGCAAATGTAATCATCATATTCATTCGCAGAGGGGAAAAAAAGGAGACCCCAGAAAGTGAAATAACTGGCATGAGATCATACAGTGGGAAGTGGGCACTTACACCGAAGTCCCATGTGTCTTCAGAGATCATGTTTTTAACCTGCAGGCTTTACTTCTCATTTCACCCAAGATTCTTTCCTGCAGAAATCCAGGACAGAGCAAACTGTGTACTTTGTACAAAGCATCCTGGATAGGAAGCAGGAGACCCAAGCTTATATCAGGACTCTGCCCACAACTAGCTAAAAGCCTAGAATTCATTCTTCTCTTTGGGCATCATTGAGTCCTCATCCATAATTTTCTTCAAGAACTAATGTTCCTTGAAGGGTTACAAGACATTCTAGAACAAATGCGCTCTGTGGTCAAATAAATTTAGGAAAGACTGAATAGAGTATCACTCTCTGTGAGATTCATATTGTCTGCATGTTAAAGGATCTTGACAGGGCTCAGAGCACAATATCTTAAAAGATGGTACCTTGGTATACAAGAAGTTTAAGCTGAAGGAAATGGGAAAAAAAAAAACCGCAGAAGCAGAAAGGTCTCTCTGACCTTCTCTCCAAGTTCCTCCCCTCCCTTCCAAGCAGGTCATAAACTTGAATTCCTGATGCTCTTATTTCCTGAAGCAGGCCATAAAACTAAGGAAGGTTACTCTCTGGCCCTCTTTCTCCCTTCTCCCCTAAAGGCTCTGTGACAGTGTCCTGTCATATACCCAGGGGAAAGGGAAGTCACATGGATGCCAAAAAGAAATCTGAACAAACAGGCCTTGCCGAGATCCTTCTACCCCATTTATTACCATCACACCACACCTTTTTGTCCTCCAATCATACTTTGTGGCATGACTGTCCGTAAATATACATGGTTTTCCCCTGTTTCTTTGCATCTTCATTTCTGAAGGCTCCTGTGTCACATAAAATTTATATTGAATAAATCTGTATTTATAGTAATACAAATATGAATGTGTTTATATTAAATACATGACATTAAATACATTTGCTTTTCTTTTGTTAATCTGTCTTTTATCATATGGGTCTTGGCCAAGAGCCTAGTGATGTACAAGGAAAAAATAATTCTTTTCCTGAACCCTTGCCCTCTAAAAGACCCTATGGTAAAAACGGTTTTGATTTTATTAAACCTACCATTTCCCAAAAGTTATTGATCAGAGAAACACTTTTTCATACAACAAATATCTTAAATAACAGCAGATGTTCATGGGTCACATTTCTGGAAGCAATACCCAAAAGTTCTGAAATTCTGTGAGTCTATTCCTGGTATTCCTGCTCACATAGAATGTGGTGTGGCAGGAGCGGGGGAGCCAAAAATAATAACAAAAACTATAATAACAGCTAGACCTAATGGTACGTGCTATCATTAACTATGTGCTGGACTAGAAACCCAGACACTATTCTAAATGCTTTACATTTACTAACTTAATCCTTATAACCACCCTATTATAATAATTATAGACATTATTATCCCCATTTTGCAACTAAGGAAATTAAAGAGAGGCCCCAAAAAGAGCAATTATATGTTCCTTAAACTGAATCCTTTCATTGAGACTTAGGTTTTCCCACATGCCGTTAGAGTGTCAAGAACTGAAATAGAAGCAAGCCGTTTATATGTTATTTTGTTGCCCAGTGTGCTTTATTTGCATACCAAAAGCATGCTGATGTGACTGTAATCTGCACTGTTAAATGTTTCTGACTTCCTTTTACTCTCCTCCGTTTAGCATGGTTCACAGTCATTACTCTCGTGATCAAGTTACAGACAAAAGCAGACTCCAAATTAGGCCTATTAAGATTTGTTTTTAATGAGATAATTTTTCTAACAACACAGGCCAGATTCGTGTGGGTATGATTACAAAATCAGGCCATATTGCAGAAAGGAAAAGCAGATTTTTGCCTGGTCTTCAAATAATTTCAGCCAGGCTTGATTAACTTGATGACACTTAAAAGCACAAAGCAAATATAGAATCTGGGACTTCGGAGTGATGAAGCAATCACATGGCCTCTGCTCTGCTATGACAGTGGGAAAGTTTCTGTATCCGGGATTAGAACTTCTTAGAAGGCAAATGCTCAGATTTAAAATATTAGAAATCACAGAGGAAAAGATAAATGCATTCTTTCTACCAGTGTGAGCTTTAGAAAGAAAGCTGTCTCACTTCCCTTAAATTCATTTGCCAGTCCTTTTTGTCTTTCAGGAAGAAATGCCCTGCCCTGTGTGACTGAGGAAAAGGATTTGATAATTAACCCCAAGCTTTTGGGGTCTCTCTGCATGTGTTTTATTTTCATTTTAGTTGTAATAATAATGTAAAAATAATCTGCTGCATATTCACTTTCTAAAATATTCTTTGCCCAAATCATTTCTACATATATTTATAGCCCCTGCATACTCATTTTGTAAGTATTGGCTTAAAAGGTCTTTATTTGGTTGAGTGCAATGGCTCATACACCTGTAATCCCAGCATTTTGGGAGGCCAAGGTGGGAGAATCACATGAGCCCAGCAGTTTGAGACCAGCCTGGGCAATGTAGTGAAACTCTGTCTCTACAAAAACTACAAAAAAATTAGCTGGGTGCGGTGGTGTGCACCTGTAGTCCCAGCTACTCAGGAGGCTGAGGTGGAAGGATCACCTAAGCCTAGGGAGGTTGAAACTGCAATGAGCTGTGATTGTGCCACTGCACTCCAGCCTCAGTGACAGAGTGAGACCCTGTCTCAAAAAATACAAAATAAAAAATCTTTATCTCTACCATAATAAATATATCAATTTTCTCTTTATATTTAAAATCTACCTAAAGTATCCATTCATCTGACACTCTTTTACAATAATATATACAAGGAGAAATGATTTGGGCCATCATGCCCCAATTTTGGTCCAAAGCCTCTTTCATCTCTCATTGTAGCACCACAATGAAGAGAGTGACAAGCCTCATTAAATATTTAAAGTTGTTGTGCAATTTCAACTTGTTAAAGTTGTTTGTGCAAAACCGAATTTAGCCTGAATGTCAAGGAATAGCTCTTAACCACAGGCGGGAAATGGAAAAGAAACCTTTAGCAAGAACAATGGTTAGAACACAATACATGACTCTACATGTAGAGCCGGACACAGCCAAATGGCTTATTTGTTTTGTATTAACATGGCAGAACCCATCATGTAGCATTTGGGGGCTGAGTGAATGAATCACAGGAAAAAAAAAAAAAAAAGGCCCAAAACAGAAAGCCAAGTCTAACTGGTCCTTGAACAGCATCTCACCCCCTACACTCCATCCTGGCACACTCACAACCACACACTCTCACACTCACAGATGACTCAGCATGGTCACTTGTACAAGGCAAATGTTCAATAAATGTAGTCTCATTTCACTTCCGTAAATATCCCCATTTCTTTCCGGATGCAGTCCTTTCACACAGTATTTTGGATTTCTAGAACTCTCTTTACCCAAACATTATATGGCTCACTTTTTCTCTGTCTTTATTTTTCAGCTCAAATCAATCAGAGCAGCTTTTCCTGAGCATGCTTCCTAAAAAGCATCTACCCAAACCCTGTTATTCTCCATCTTCTCTCCTTGTTTATCTTCAAACATAACACTTACTTGATTTATTCTTTTATTATTTTTGAACCTGTACCCCTTATTCCAGTGTATGATCTTTGAGGGTAGAGAAAATATCCATCTTACCCACTGCTGTATCTCCTACCCATAATGTGATAAAAGAGACACTTTGTTTTCTTTACTTGGAAGAATGTATTTTCTTGCTCGTCTCTCATTGGCCATTTTGATTTTCATTTCCTATTATAAATTGGTGTCACTGGAGACAAAAGTTGAGTTTTATCTGGATCCCAACCATCCTTTAATAAATGCCTGTAACCTCCTTCCCCATATATTTTGAGTGTGATTTTACCCACTCTCAATGAGTGTAGTAGGTAAAGATGTTGGAGAACTCTGTCCTTAGAGACGTCACTTAATATTTCTCCCAGATGAACTTACTGCCTCACAAAAGGACTCTTTGTCTTTTGAATTTAACCAGCTCTTTGTCTAGGCTGGCATCCAGCACCACAGGAGTAAAATGTCAATGCTCTCTATTTAATCAATGTTTTATTCTTGGCTTGTATTTCAATAGGGAGGGATGAAACAGCAATTCAAATGTCATTGCAGATATATTTTTTGTTCCTTTTTCATTCTGGGTCTATGTTATGTGAATCTCAATAATTTAGAATTTATTTTCAATCTGTACAAATCCCTTGGAGAAATGTGCTATTCATTTGCTAAAAGACACAACAGCTGTGTTGACCTGACACCAAAACCAGGACTGTCTTTCCCCCAACCAAAGAGGTCATTTTATTACATTCAGCTCCTTTTATTTTTTCAGTCAAAATTGCCAGACTGTATTGCTTGCAGACCAATGGTCCCCTAGGTTCATTTTCATTTTGTGGAAGACTAATCTATAATGATATTTTGGTAAAAATTGTTTCAATGAGCCAAAGAGTTTGAGAAACCGAGAATTTACATATTAAAATTCTGAGAAGACCTGATAGAAAATCACCTAGCTTAATTTTGTTTAACTTTTAGGAGTTTCTTCATTTATTTGACTAGCAATGGTTCATAAACTGTTGTCTCCATACCACCTGGGAACTTGTTAGCATTGCAAACGATTGGGTACCACTCCAGACTTACAGAATCCAAAACCCTACAAGGAAAGGGAGACTCTGAGATCTGTTTTCAGAACTCTTTCAAGTGATTTTGATATATGCTTAAGTTTGAGAATTACTGGAATGTGTGCTCCTTGTATTGGGACCAGCTTTTCAGATATCAGAACCATTGTATTCAAATCATCTTGGGAACTATTCAGTGGGTCTGGGGTATGGTCTGAGATTCTGCACTTCTCCCAAGTTCCTGGGTGATGTTGATGCTGCAGGATGGTGGAGCACACTGTGAGTAACATGGCCTGAAGACATTCCAAGCTAGCACAGACATGGCTGACATGCATGGGGATGACTACTTAGACAGGTTCTTACCATAGAAACTATGGGCCAACTGTCTCCTATGGCCCATCGGACCAGCCCTTCTTCACCTCTCTGTGTATGTTTGAATAAAGATGAGTGGAAATGGCAACTGGGTGCTCCTCACCTGGCCACACCAGGTGTTCAAACATAGACACATGGGAAAAGAAGTGGTAAGGTCAGACATTCTTGAATATGGGAATTTTTCTTGCACTTACAAGTAAAAATTAGTAGCTATGTGGTCTTGGGCAGCTTACATAACTCTTGAGAAACTCCAGCTCCTCATCTGTCAATTGCAACTATTAATGGCACCTGTGTTGGTAGTTGTATTGAAAGTTACCTATGTCATTCTTGTAAAATGCCTATACTGTGGTACATAGTAAATACTTAAATGATAATGATGATGATTCCATTAAATTGAAATATCTTAAAGTCAGCCTCATAATTCAATGGAAAAAAGGATGTTGGCCAGGCGCAGTGGCTCATGCCTGTAATTCCAGCACTTCGTGAGGCCAAAGCAGGAGGATCGCTTGAACCCAGGAGTTTGAGACCAGCCTGGCCAACATGGCAAGACCTTGTCTCTACAAAAGTTAAAAAATTAGCCAGGTGTGATGGTGTGTGCTTGTAGTCCCAGCTACTCTGGAGGCTGAGTGGAGAGGTTTGCTTGAGCTCAAGAGGTTAAGGCTGCAGAGAGCCATGTATATGTACTCCAGCCTGGGCAACACAGCGAGTCCCTCTCTGAAAAAAAAAAAGGAATTTGGAAGCAAAGGTCAAATTATCTTATTTTTCCTTCATTCCTGGGGAATGCAAACTACCTACTTTCACCTTGATTCCCTTCTTACAGCTCCATGTGCTGAAACCACCTACCTAGGTATCTACTAAATTGTTAATCATGTGGTTTGTTAGTAGAATTGCCGCTGATTCTTATTTTCTTCTTTATAGTATGACTGTGATAAAAAATAGTCTTATATAAAGGTTGACAACTTGCCTCATCTCAGAACATTCCAAGGGAGATTCCAGGCCTTTTCTTGTGTGGATCTAGGTAATGGGTAAGTCAGCCACATAGAAGAGGTTACAAGGATCTAGCTGGAAAGGCCAGAAGAAATGAGTTGACAGGTACTAAAGCATAGACATGGAGAGGAGACGGGACAGCTAGGAGGGGTCGGAATGTGGGGTCAAGTTTGAGGGAGAAGAGAGATTGTGAAAGAGTAACTGTTGTCTACTGTGATGAAAGCAATTAATAGATAGCGAAGAGGGAATTTAGGGCGTTTCAGTGGTCATGAACAACATTTCCTGTCTCCCTATCTCTTAGGCAGATTTTGGTGGAAAGTTAAATTTATTTTCATTGATTTTTGGATGTCAGACTTGTGCTTTTGTTGAGTGTGACAACATGTGGAGACTGACCTTTCAGTCATTTTCAATAATACCAAATTGCAAAGTAATACCTTGGCATTTTTATATTATTTCAGTAATATGTTTCCATATTTTAAAAATATAAGTATTTATTACATTTATAATCAGAAAAAATAACCCCCACTTTTAATAAAAGATTTATCCCCTTACATTTTAAACATCTAAACTTGTCTAAATGAGTGAATCTCAACTCAGACTATTTCACCTTACCAAGGGACATCTGGCAAGGTCTAGAGACAGTTTTGGTTGTTTCAACTAAGGGTGTGTTAGTGGCTTCTGGCAGATAGACACTAGGAATGCTGTTTAATATCCTATAATCACAGGACAGCCCCCATAACAAAGAATTGTCTGGTCCCAAAGGTCAATAATGCTGTTTGAGAACCCTGGTCTAAATTATTAGAAATGTTCTCTCCTTGATTCCAGCTCCAGTGTGTGATCTGAATAATTCCTCTGGATATAATTTACGCACTTTCAATAATCATAATTAAAAGGGGAAAATATTCTATATATCGGATAAGAAACATTAAATATTCTTAGGCAACTTTTTCTTCCACTTTTTCTGCTACAGTAAGTACTGTGAATAAACTACCAATTTTGTCTGGAGACTCCTACTATGATAATAAAATAACCAATGAATAAAATGTCCAATTCTACAATATCAATTAGTTTGGAAATTTTCTTGCCAGTAACAAAATTCAGTTCAGAAATTTTCTTGTCAGTTACAAAATTCATGCTGACCTTCATCATGATTTGCATGGCCAGTGTTTTCCATGAAATTGCCATCTGAAGGAGATGCGGCCAAGCATTTGAAGAGGCAGTGAGGTCAACTGAGTAGAGCCTTGTCTAGTCCTGAGCTTGTTTCTAGGCCCAGCTCTACCACCAGTGAGCTCGTGTCCTTGGGCAAGTCACATTACCTCTCTGAAGCTCAACTGCCTCATCTGCTAAATTAACAGGAACTGGATTATGTTCACCCTAAGGTTCCTTCTGGTTCACTCTAAACTTTAGTTGAGTGCCTTCTCCATGAGGAATAATGCCTCTCAGTTGACCTTTGAAAGGGCATCAAATAAAGTTCACGTCAGCCTCAAGTTCAAGGAAGTGTTTGTGCTTTTTCTGAAAAAATAAGAAATGGACAACAGTATGGCAACTTGCCACTGGCAAAGCAAATAGATCTAAACGTAAATTTAGCATTTTCCTCTGCTAAGACAAATCTGCATCCAAGTAGAATTTGAAAAATAGTAAAATGTAGATTCCTGCTGAAAACAATGAATCAACACCAACATCTGTTGGACTTCTTTTTTTTTTTTTTAAGGTCAGGCCACACCATATTATAAACCATGGTCAGTACTTGTTCACTCCCCTTATTATCCCCCCTCCAAAAACAAGTAAAATAACAAATTTTTTAAAAACAACATAAAAACAATTTGCATTGACTTCATTGTAACAGAATGTAAACCAAAACACATCTTTGAAGTTTCCTGCACAGATGGCTTGTCCCTGCTCTCCCATGGTAAATGCTAAGCAAAAAAGTGACTGAACCACAGGAAGTTGAGGAGATCACAAATATCTAACACCACATAGATGGCCCAGAACTGCCATTGACAAATATGAAATACATTAAACCAATGCGTCTTTTCATAGCAGTCCATTTCTGGGTCGTTTGAGGCAAATCTTTTTAATTTGAACTTGTTGGTAGGTTCTTCAGTATCAGCAACAGCACCTGCTCTCTTGAGCCCATTTTTCTAGTGAGAGAGATGGAATTGTGCTGCTTTGTTGATGGCTGACACCTGGTTCCCATGGTGACTTGTAGCAGCCAATTTGTAAGGCTTCCTGAGGTTTGGAGTCATGCTGGGCAAACTTCTTTGACCTCCACATATAGAAATACATTTGAAGTCATTACCCAGTAAAACTGCATACACAACCACACAAGCTCACACAGTAATCTACATACTCACAGTAATCTACATAAGACTTTCGGGAACCAATACCCTTACATGTGCAATGTGCTCTAATGTTTATGTTCTTTTATTTTTTTCTTCTTCCTTTTTTAAGTACTGGCCATGCTCCAGTACATTAATTTCATGACCCAGTTTGAAGAAAATGCTGTCGATCTTTTAATACAATTTTTAGTAATACTAATGATGATTAGTCCAAGGTGTTCTCTCACCTCTCTGTCCCCAAACCAAACCATACTCTGTCCAGTCTTCAGAGTGATGTTTTCAAAGTGTAAAATGTATCATGTATTTCTTCTGCTTATAACTCTTCACTGGTTCTTCCTTGTCCTTAGGATACATGCCTTAAGGCTCATTGGTACATAATTACCAGTCAGTCTTTCCAGCTTTAACTCTTCTACCCCATCTCTGCCCTTGCCTTGCCTTTCCCATAACACATACCCACATACAGAGTTCCCCAAAGCATCACACCCACTTGGATCTCTCTTGGATTTATTCTTTATGCCAGTTCCTTCTGTCCAGATAATTGTCTCTACCCTACTCTCCCATTGCCTTCTCATCCCTCAGGCTGAAATGCCTGCCCTTCTTAATTGGGTCTCATGTCTTTGATCCTTTCATAACAATAACATGGGCTGCATAAACACATACAGAAAAGGCGAATAAACCATGCAAGAACTGACTCTTGAACAGTCTGACTTACAGCATCACAGAATTTTAAAGCCAAAAGTGACCATAAAACTTATTAAGAGAAGTGGTTACCAACTTATGCTGTTTATATTTCAGGGGCCAATGATGGCCCCAATGAGTGTCTGAGTACTGTGGTTCAATATTTTAGAAAGTCCAGAGGAAAAGTGTCCACTAAGATGTTATAAGACTGAGCAGGGAACCCAACCTAAGATGGTGAAGACTATTCCTTCCCATGAAGGAATGATTCTAACGTGAGTCATGCACGTTTCCCTCATTGTACTTGGTACTCCCCAAAATTATTGTTAGTTGTCTGCTATATATTATCCACCTCCCCTAATTGCAATGTATGTTAAATGGGACTTGGACTATTTCGTTGGTCTCTATAGCCCCCTGGCCTTGTGGCAGAGTTTGGCAAACTATGGCCAACCAGCCAAATCTGACCTACTACCTGTTTTTTTTGTAAATAAAGTTTTATTGGAACACTTCCAGACCCATTGGTTTACATATTGTTCGTGGCTGCCTATGTGATAAAACAGTGAAGCCAAGTAGTTGTGTCAGACACTGTGTGGCCCTCACAGCCTACACCTTTTATTGTCTGGCCCATTATGGAAAACATTTGCCCATCCCTGGCCTTAACCACTGACTGACAAATATAAAGTGCTTAATAAACACTGATAGAATGAAGGAGTGGAAGAAGAAATGAATACACGTGGATACAGAGTCTAAGAAAATGCAGATAAATCAAAACTGTGAAGGGGATAGGACTGTGCTTAGATTTTTCTTTCTTTTTAATCCTGTTATATTTTGTTTAACAATATAGATAGAGCATTCCTAATCTGAAAATCCAAAATCTGAAATGCTGCAAAATCTGAAACGTTGTGAGCACCAGCATGGTGCTCAAAGGCAATGCTCATTGGAGCATTTTGGATTTCAGATTTTCAGATTAGGGATGCTCAACCCATAACTATAATGCAAATATTCCAAAATCCAAAACTATTTGAAATCCAAAACATTCCTGGCTCTGACGTGGAGATTTGCATGGGGAGGGCATGGGGGTGAGGGGAGGAATTCTTTTGAGATGAAATTCAATGGGAGGTTGCAGGAAGGAGAACTGGGCAGAAGAAGATGCTGAAGTATAATGTAGTCACAACACAGACTTCAGTTACTCCCAAGGGATGCTCTGAAACTAGAATGGTCCCTCAGGTCATCTGACATCAGGGGACTGGGTCTTTATACACTTCTCCTTGCCCTTCCACCCCATGCACATTTTGACCAGTTACTGGATTGTGACTCTAGAGAGTGCACATGGTCTGGGACAAGCCACCATTTGGCTGAGGACAACTCCTAGAGAGAGAGAGAGACTCTAGTAACCAAGACTCTGAGCTTCCAGCAGTTGGAGGTCAGAGGAACCCCAGTCCTTTAGGAGGAATCCAAGCAGCATACAGTGGCATCTATTACTCTTACCATCTCTTCATTCTTAAACATTTATGAGAATGATATTTTTACCCCATATCACACGCAGCTGATAATTGTGTTTGTGTGTAGTTTTGTTGGTTATTAGAAAAGGGTGGCATATTTGCATAAAGAAAGGGCATGTGTTGACAAGAAATAGATCTATTGCTTTAAATTCATCTTGCAAGTGGTTTTCATTGAAATAGCAGGAAACTAATGTCCTTTTAAAACTTTATTAAAATCATCTGGATATACTCAACCTAATAAAAGCACAGTGCACGGCTGCTGGACTTCCTGTAGCTTTAGATATGGAGCAAAAAGAGGCTTAAGTGATATTGTACATGTGAAATTATATAGAAAGATGTTATTAGCTTAAAAAATATGTCTTTTATGAAGTAGATTCACAAATAGCATTTCTGCTCCATTTCTGGTGGCATGACTTTTCATCTGTTGGCATTTTGTTGCAGTTCGCCTCTTTCTTTTCTATGTGTTCATATACATCAGTGCCATTTTATCAGGGCTGCTGCCTCATCTTGTTCAGTTTAAGACATTTCACCTCTCGCTCAAGAAAGATCAATTATGAAGTGAACCTTACAAAGAGCTGTATCATCCTGAGCTTCAGAATAATTTTATTTCCTCTCCCAAATAAAAGAGCAAGTTGCACCTTCATCATAAGTGGATGCTACTTAACCTAGCCATGTTAATGGCTAACTGCAAAAAATGAGAGTTCTGGGAGGGACAGGGTAGCCACATTTAATGAGGTCACTCAAGTGGCCATGTCTCTTTCTAGGGTATTTCATCTAGTTTACCAACTTCTGGTTAAAACAAATAAAAGTCAGATTTTCCACCCTGTTTTGAGTCGCTTTAGAAAAATACCACCACTTTAATATTCATTAAAAACATAAATGCATGTAAATTCATACACATGCCCCCAAAATCCAGCATGCAACCTCAATTGCATTTGATTCCAGGGCTTTGAAATGCAAAGAAAAACACCAAACACAGTGGGGTAAAAGTCTTTTGCAACAGGGAACTAGGAGGAAGTCTTGAATAGCACTACTGTGGCCAACATACACAAGCTTAACATTACTTTTTGAACCTATGGCCATATGCATTAAGATGAATATTTTGCCTGTGAAAAGTTAATGTCCCAGAGCTCTTACAACCATTGTTTCTTTGTGAATTGGAGTAGGCAAAATGACCTTTTTAAATGCACCCTCTTTGGCGAATAGATTGATTCTCCTCTTCTGGCTTATGCTACTAGTTGGAGAGGCCCCAAAGGACCATTAAGCAAATGAACAAATAGGTACAAAAGAGCCAACCAGATTCACAGGAGCATAAAGATGGATGAAGCCAGTGAGTGAGACCAAATTTTGTCCTTGTGTGAAACAAAATATCTCTTCTGTTTTCTTTTCTTTTCTTTTTTTTTTTTTTTGATCTTTTAAAAATGTAAAGGCTCATTAATCTTTTCTTGGCTAATAGATGGAGTTTTATATAAAGAAGGCTTATTATGAAGGCTAAAGTAAGAAGAGCTAAGCTAAGGAGGATGGAGCTGGTCTGGAAGCTCTGTGAGTTATCAGATAAATGTTATGTCTGGAGGAGAGACTAAGACAACCAAGCCTCATGGGGCCACATATCAATTTAATTTTGATGAATGGCCAGGTCGGTAAATATTATTTACGTTACTATACAAGTTGGGTCTGTTCCATTCATGCGTGGACAACCCACATAGTCTGCTGTAAAATAGCTTTGCAAGTAATCCCCACGGGCTTGCTTTCCCCACTGTTAACTCACAATTGGAAGGGTAATTAGTGATGAGGGCACTTTGTTTTTGAACTAAAAACAAAAACATGAGCAAACCACTCAGTAATCTAGAGTTGCAGCAATTCTTGAACCACAAGACCTCCAAATTATATTCTCAATAATTTACATAGGTGGTAGTATTCCTTTTCAAATTTTGTTTCTGCTTTTTAAAATAAAAATACATATAGTTTGAGTATCCCTTATCCAAAATGCTTGGGACCAGAAGTGTTTCGGATTTTGAATATTTTTGGACATTGGCATTATACTTATGGGTTAAGCATCCCTAATCTGAAAATCTGAAATCCAAAATGCTCCAACGAGTGGTGCTCACAACGTTTCAGATTTTGCAACATTTCACACTTTGAATTTTTAGATTAGGGATACTCAACCTACATTGTCAAACAAAATATAACAGGATTTAAAAAGAAAAAAAATTTCTAAGCACAGTCCTATCCCTTTCACAGTTTTGATTTATCTGCATTTTCTAACACACTGTATCCATGTGTATTCATTTCTTCTTCTACTCATTCATTCTATGACTGTTTACTAAGCACTTAATATTTGTCATTCAGTAGTTTAGGCCAGGGATGAGCAAATATCTTCCTTAATGGACCCGATAGTAAAAGGTATAGGCTGTGAGGGCCACACAGTGTCTGACACAACTACTTAGCTTCCCTGTTTTATCACATAGGCAGCCACAAACAATACGCAAACCAATGGGTCTGGAAGTGTTAGAATAAAACTTTATTTACAAAAAACAGGTAGTGGGTCAGATTTGGCTGGTTGGCCATAGTTTGCCAAACTCTGCCACAAGGCCAGGGGGCTATAGAGAGAGACCAACAAAATAGCCCAAGTCCCATTTAACACACATTGCAATTAGAGGATGTGGGTAATATATAGCAGACAAATAGCAATAATTTGGGGGATCAGCATGTATAATGAGGTAAATGTGTATGACTCATGTTAGGATCATACTGTTACTATAGTTCAGTGCTAGGCTTTACTCAATATGATTTTGTGAATGCTGTCTGTGCAGCTACTCAAGTTTCCTATTTTCTGATGTCCATGACCTCCTAATATCCTGCCCAGTTGCTATCCCATATTTAACTAAATCCTTTCACTATATTGCACATTTAATTAAACCTAACTTATGAGCATACACGTACAGGAACAAATAAATCAATGTATAATGTGTTCATCTGATAATAAGCTTTTTCTCAATTACTTGTTTCTACTTCTGCCAGAGAAGCCCAACATTCTAGATCAGGAAAAAGGCACAAGTGAGGAAAGCCAATGTAGAAAGTGTTTGCCCTGCACTAAGAAAGTTTTAGTTAGCTTCCAGTTTCCTACAATTTCAGGGTATAAATCAGAATGCAGATGGCTAGGGGGACCAGAGAAAGGGGGCAGACCAAGGGGACCTCATTCACACTTCCCATTCAGGGCCAGTATATTGCTACCGGGCAGCAGCCCCTCACTATTTAATCTGATAAGAATGCAATATCTCAGAAAAAGATGCTCATCTTCAAACCCATCAAGCACCGCTTGAGTGCCAACTGGAGGCAGAGCCCAGTGTATGGCCCTACAGGATGGAAGGATATACTGATGAATATGATAAAGCTCTTTCTAGGTAGAGACAGGGACCTGCAGAGGTCAGGCTGTTGGAGGCCAACTATGTCAAAAAATAGAATATGGGGAAAGTAAACCTTTCCTTCCCTCTGCTCAATGTTCAGCAGAGAGGGAGGGCTTCATACCCCACTCCTCAGGAAGGAGAAGTATGGGAGCAATGCTTCTCTTCCAGTCGTCTCATTGGCTCTTCCCCTGGGGAGAGGAATAACCTCTCTGTTGGGGTTTTGAAGAAGCACGTGTGGAGCAGTGATTTCTGAATTCTCCTCATAAATACTGACAATGACAAACATATATGGGAGTTTCTATGTGCCAGAGATCAATATTTGCACTCATTCAGTCCTCACACTTGTCCTAGCAGGTAGTACGACTATCATTCCCATTTTACAGATGAGGAAACTGAGTCACAGAAACACTGAGAGACTTGCATTACTGCTTGGCTGATGAATGGCACAGCCAGGATGACTCACAAAGTCTAGCTTCAGGATTCAGGCTTTCAACTTCTCTGTTCTGTGATTCACCTGAGGAAGGAGCGTGTTCTCCTCAGTTTTTCCATGATGTAAGTAAACCTGGGTGAGGACCAGCGTTCATGTCTTGCTCATACCCTTTCTGAGGGAGGCAAGGGAGAAATTATGATGTACAGATACACAGGTTTCATTGAGTTATCTGTACCAATCACTAGATTTGGCAGAAAAGCCAATCCACATTCCTGAAGTTAGCAATATCAGCAATAAAGCTAATTATTTCATCTCTCTTGGTTTGACACCTGTATCTGTTTACTCAAATTTTGGTACCCAACTTAGAGGGAAAAGGATGTAATTAAATCTCATCCTAAACCCCAACATAATATAGGCATGAGTAATAACAGTAGTAAAAAGTAATTAATAATAAGTATGATCTTACAGGCATTGTGTAAAATACTTTAGATGCATTCTCTCTTTGCATCTTCACCACAGTCCCATAGAGGTGAATACTACATGTTATGGAAGACAACAGAGGGCTTAAATTTGAGGTTGACAAAAGCGCTTTTGATACATAAAAGGGCAATGACTGTTTTATTGGCTATGTAATATATTAATAGCCAAATGCAATACTTGCTTTCAGTGGTCTTTGATGTTTACTCACACAATTCTGCCTTTCAGAGTCACTCACAATAGTTGATAATTAATATTACCTGAGAGCACTCAAAGGTCAAAATAACTCAGATCTATTGGCCAATAAATAACAAAGAGTGAGATTAGGGCATGACATTCCATTTGAAAATCTCTCTGATCTGTCTACTTATCATATTCTTTGGCATTGCCCCAGAGCAAGCCACCACTACCTCTCACTTGTGTTGCTGCAACTGCCCCCATCTTGTCAACCATATATGTTCTTGTCCATATCAAATGCCTTCTCCATAACGCAGATAGTGCAATGTAGCAAAGGTCACTCTCTTCCATAGGACATCCAATGTCTTGCAATTTTTCTTAGGATGAAGACCAAAATTGTCAACACATTCTCCAAAATCCTGAAAGGTCTAGCACCTGACTGTCTTTCTAACCCCATCTCCTCCCTCTCCCATTTCTGCACCCCAGCAGAATTCCTTAGCTATCCTGTGCTCTGGCCTGACCTGCTTATTGTTCTCTCTTTCTGAAACATTCTCCCCAGTGCCAGTATTCACATAATATAAATATACTTACTCTTCAGGCTTCAACTTAAATACTTCCTTAGAATTTCTTTCCCGCCAGTCCAGAACCGTAGGTCTTACTGTCAGAGGTCCATAGACTATCCTGTCCCTATATTTCATAGCACTTATTTAAATTCATATTTATGTGATTTTTGTAATTATTCATTTTTTTGTAGGCCCTTATCTAAAATAAATCTCCTTGAGGGCAAGATCAAGTCTGTCTTGCTCACTGCTCTATTCTCAATGTCTAGCCTGGAACAGCACCTGGAACACACTCATCCAGTAAATATTGTTTAGTTAAGGCCACTGAATGTAGTTGTGCAGGCTGTGTACTGCTAAGCTCCAGGGGCTCCATCCACATAGACAATGATATGAACAGTGCTGCCTGGAGATGCACAACACAGCAGTCCTGTATTGAGTGAAGGAATGAATACACGAATAAATCAATGGTAAGTGAATAAAACCATTGGTCATTGGTACAGAATTGTCTCATTGGGGAAAACCAAATTTGATGTCCAGTATTTCCTAAAAACTACAAAATCCTATGCAGTTGTATATACCATCATGTATGTCTCACAGAAGCAATTATTTTGGTATTTTATGTGTTCTGAATGAGATCTCTTTTACCGCCATTTGAATTCCACGTATACTTTTTCATAAACTAGAACTTGGGTTCACAATCCTCCAGGCACCAGTAAAAAGTCCCACTTTGGCTTTTTAATTGTACAAGCACCTCATTTTTGACTTGCAGGTGAAAAAGCTGAAGCTGCGTTCCATTTGTGAGCCAAAATACATTTGTAATGTGGTATTTTTATTCAATAGGACCCACGAGTAATATCTGCAATGTATTATAATGTGCTGGTAAATTACATACAATCAAAAGGGGGGGAAATGTGACATCCAGAAGAAAGTAATGGATCATGGTACAAGACCTGGATTAGTTAAGGCAGGGGATTTCAGATGACTCTGTGGCTATTGGTAACAATAAATTTCGGCCATGACACCGGTCTCCAAGTTTTGCCACAGAGCTACATTCTGTTTCTGACTCCAGGCTTCCATGCAGCAGAAATTGAGCCATGATTGTTACTAATACCATTTACTAATAAGCTTATATGGGGCAATGGCTTAAAAAATAAAATGAGAATTCTGTATGCATTTGAGTTCGCTGAACCATGGTTTCTTAGGACCAGCAATCGCTGTATCATCCCAATACTGTCACTTTTCATTTTACCTTATAACTCATATTCCTGAATTCTCCCAAAATGCTATAAGCTCTCTGAGGACAAGACTCATGCCTTGAATTTTTGTATCTAACTCACACAGACAACAGTATCTTACATATAGAGGGTCTGCAGGTCTTGATATTCATAAGATGATTGAATGAAGCTATTAAACCAAATGACTTAATTAAACCAGACTGAAACTTTCACACTGCTTCAAAACATTACTACATTAATTTTTTGAAACTAGGAACAGAGTATTGACTTGAGCAAGTTTCTCTTCTAGACTTTACCTATGAGATGGTAGACATGCCATACCACCAAGGAACCCCTGTAGGAATGAAGAGCTTACTCTCCCAGTTACTGGGAGTGTTGTCAGAAGCCAACACTTGGTTGTTGACCCTCTTTGCAAAAAGATTCTGCTGGAGAGAGTGCCTTGCCCTTCTTGGGGTAGTCTCAGCCAAAAACTAGTTAATGCCAGTGTATAAAGGCCAGACTCCCTCTCTCCAACTCTGGACAATTCTGAAGGGCCACCCCAGCTCTAGAGCTTCCAATGGGATCAACTAAGGCCTTTGTTGAGACTGTAACACACCCCAACTTCTCCCTCTGCCCATTCCACCTCTATCCCACTCCAATCCACAAGTGTTGATTCCCAGAGCACTCCCTAATAAGTTTCCTGAATGCTAATATTTGTCCTAAAGTTCGCTTCCCAATAAACACAACCTACAACCCATGCCTCTGTGCTTCAAGAGAATCAAACAAAAAGGAATCAATTAAAGGAATATTTTTCCCCATTAGAACAGTCTAGACACAACCAACATTATAATTGGAGAAAGCAAGTGATCTTGGTAGCAGCTGCAGCGGAGGGCTGGAGTCACACTCTTCATGTAACACAATGCAACAGCTCTTTCAGAGTCAGGAGTACCAGGCAGCGTTTTCCTACCATGCATGAGAATGCTGCTCTCAAGACCACATTAGGAATTTAGGAAATTATGGTGGTGGACAAAAGCACACCCTTAATTATGGGCAGTGTCAGGGTTCTTGTGTTTCTTAACCTCCAGAAAACCATTCTTTAATGCTTGGTTGTTGTCTTTTTATATCGAATTCCCCAAGATTGGCATGAACAAGACAACTCTTCAAGAAGTCTCCAAGACACAAAGGATTAAAAAGTAATTATAACTATTATAATGAAATATAACCACTGATAACACTAGTATAATTATGTTTAATAAACCATTAATATTATAACAACTGATGATGCTCTTGTATAGGAGTCAGCAAACTACAGGCCAAGGGAGAAATTCAGGCCACCGTGGGCAGAATCCAACCACACCCAATCATTTATAGATTGTCTATGGCTGCTTTCATGCTACAATGGCAGAATTCTGTAGTTGTGACAGAGACGATATGGCCCACAAAGCCTAAAATCCTTACAGTTTGGTCCTTCACAGAAAAAATGTGCTGACCTTTACTCTAATACAGTAACATTTAGTGATCCTGATAAGAGTATTAAATGAAATAAGAAAATTTTGTTGAAGGAAAAGTAACACATTATGTATACATGCAAAAAAAAAATGCAAGCAAACAGAAGGATTATCATCTCTGGGCATTGAGATTAGAGGCAAATCTTTGCATTTTTTTCTTTTTACGTTTTTGTATTTTCAATGAGAAATATACATTGCTTTTATAACAAGAAAACCAATAAATACTACTTGTATTTAAAAAAAAAAAAAGGGGGGGGCTGAGCATGGTGACTCGTGCCTATAATCCCAGCACTTTGGGAGGTGGATCACCTAAGCCTAGGATTGCTTGAGCCTAGGAGATCAAGACCAGCCTGGGCAACATAGTAAGACCTTATCTATAAAAAACAAAAAAATACAAAATTTAGCTGGGCACGGTGGCATGTGCCTATGGTCCCAGGTACTCAAGAGGCTGAGATGGGGGGATGGCTTATTGAGCCCAGGAGATGGAGGTTACGGAGGGCCAAGATCTCACCATTGCACTCCAGCTTGGGCGACAGAGGAGGTCCTTGTCCCGCCACCCCTAAAAAAAAGTGTGTGTGTGTGTGTGTGTGTGTGTGTGTGTATAAATAACTCATGTTGAGTGTTTTTTCTTCTCCACCATTTAGGATTTTGCTATTGGGTAGCTGGGTGTAGAAAAGCTCTGAATTTGAGAATGCTAAAGGATTTGTTTCCCAACACTACCTCGTGTCTAAGGAAAATATGTAAACAATGCAACGCAGAGAAGTCGGCCAGCTACTGGATTAAGCAGCCAGTTGGTCATCAGAAGTTTAGAAAAAACAATAGCAACCCTAGGTTGTTTTTGCGACAGCTGGTTGTATTTGGTAAGCCTATACACACTATGCTAGGAAATATGAGTTATTCAGCCTCTGGTTTGTAATGCTTTTTAAATTTCCCAGTAGAAAAACAGCCTCCATTTTCCAAAGCCAGGACATTTCTTGACTATAAAAATAACACAATGGTCATACTAATACAGTTCACTATTTTTGAGAAATTTTCTTTTTTATTATTTTTAAAATTTTTTATTTTTAAAATGTTATTTTCATTATTATTTGTTGAGACAAGGTCTTGCCACATTGCCCAAGCTAATCTTGAACTCCTGGCCTCAAGCAGTCCTCTTACTTCAGCCACCTGAGGTGCTAGGATCACAAGCATGAACCACTGTGCCCACCCTTGAGCAATTTTTTTAATAAACAGCAAGCCCCAAGCTAGGTACTTTGTACCAACATCCTCTCAACAAAATGATAAGAAAGATTCCATCAGCCTATTTTTTACAGCTTAGGATATCAAGCTTCAGGCAAGTTGAGAAGGTGGCCAAAGGGCCACCAGCTAAGATGTGGCTCAGCCAGAAGTCAAGCCATCTCTCTCTGAGTCCTCACTCATTAGCTGCCCTGCCTCCTGACCATTTGCATGTTCCACAGCATAGTTATAACCCTAACACACATCTTGGTGGAAAGAGATAGTCAGCACTCAAAAAATATTTGCATAATAACCAAAAGACTGTGCTTCTTTAACCTATTAAATAACGACTAGCACAAGGAAGTGGGAGCTGCAGCTGTAAGAAGTGTTGGGAGATAATGATTTTCACGTATCAAATTACTTTGGGACACTATTTTTTTAAGTTATATAAAAACTCTAACAGACTCATTCTATGTGATACCAAAACACTTATTTTAAATAACAGTTTCAAGAAACTTATTGATGTAAACATGATTTCTTTACTCAATTAAATATTAAATTTTATATAGTGTTACATAGAAGTCATATTTGCTGATTCCCATGCTTAATTTGACATTACATATTATCGTCATATAGAAAAATATCAGAATATGACTTATATTTCCATTTTCTTCCATTCTCTCAGGTATTTTAGATTGATACGTTTTTGCCCACTGGGAACAGGGTTTTTGTTTTTGTTTTACTATTTGAATTAAAGTAAATATCATCGTATTTCCAATTTAGAAACCATGGATGTGTGTACATGCCATTAAATGTATATGTTAAGTATTGATCTTTCCCTAGTAACAGAATGGGTTTTTCACATTTTGAATTTAATATTACCTAGTCATGCTAAATGAAAAGTTTTCAAATCCTTCGATCTTATAGATAGAATTATTTATTTTATAGTCTTCTATTATGCATTAATTTAAAGAGAAAATAAAATTTTGGTTTAGAATGGAAATGGAGATGTTTATAGTTTCTCCTCAAAACATGACAATAGACATTTCCATTTAAAGTACACTAATATTAATAGATTAATAAAAATAGAAAATATGTTTAAAACTTCACAACTACCAGGCTTGCCAAAATGCCAACAAAGAAGATGCTTTATCGCTATTTTCATTTTCTAGAAGAGATGCCTGAGGCTCAGAGAGATCAAGAGACTTTCCTGAGATCACACAGCCACTAAGGAGCAAACCTAGAAGTAAATTCAAGTATATCAGATTCTAGGGCAGGGTTTTCTCAGCCTTAGCACTACTGACATTTGGACTGGATAATCTTGTGGTTTTCTGAGGGGGTGCTATGCATTCATTGTAGGATATTTAGCAGTATCCCTCGCCCCTACTCATTCGATGCCAATAGCACCTTCTCCTCTTACCCCAAGCTGTAACAACCAAAAATGTCTCCAGACATTACCAAATTCCCCTGGGGGACAAAATCACCCCTGGTTTAGAACCACTGCCTTAGAGATCCTGTCTTAAGCACTGTGTTTTTCTGCTTACTTTTCAATACAGGTCAAGGTCACCCTTGCAGAATGGACCCCTGGCAGGCTTGTCATAGTCTATGCACATCTGAGCCTCAGCCAATTTAGTTTCTACCTCATTTTACCTAGAAAGGAAATGCCAGGTGCCCACAGTCTTGGGTGGTTTGGGAGATGAACTCAAAGCTAGGGTTAATTAAAAAAAATGAATTGCCTTGCTCTTATTACCAGAAATCTGAACTAGAATAGAATCCATGTGCTTGGGGATGAGATTGTTAAGGAGTGAGGGGAGTGGGAAGACTCATTTGAGTTCAGTGTACTTACTATTTCACATAGAATTAATCTGATGAAGAAATAGAATAAGAATTGCAAAGTCATCAAAGATGATGGCTTTTCTTTATGACCCTTGGCACCAGAACAAAGAGCCTATTTTTTGTGGGTTTTTTGGATTTCCAGAATAAAGGGAATAAAAATGTTTAGGTAATGTTTGGATGGTTTAGAGACTGTGCGTACATTAGTGATAGGTCAATTAATATCCAAAGAGTTCAAAGAAGCAATTATTTTAATTTATAAATCACTTCAGAGGTAGAGAGCTGCCATCCATTAATGTGGTTTTTACAAATAAGAGAGCTCATGGTTGTGTGTGTTTGTGTGTGCATTTCTCCCCATGTCATTCTATCTGGCCTGAATTTTCCAACCAGATTGCATACCTCCATGATTAATGTATTTGTCTCTAGAGCGCTGCCAAACACATAAAGCATCGAATCTGCAATTTGACCCTTGGCTGAGACCACCCTACTTTTTGAGTTTTCGCTGGGCTGAAAGGTACCACCACAGACAATGTTGCTTCCAGAACTGACCTTCTTATGTTACACTCTAAATGGCAAAAGGTCTGTGAGCTAAGACTCCCCAGGGGGTTACAATGCCTCCCAGTAATCATGCAACAAGGAAAGGGGGCCAAAGTGACTTCTGGGCATGGTGGGCCTAGCAGACACTCAACAGCTGGTGAAAAGTCTCCAAGTTGAAACTTAAGAGATTTCCTAAACAAAGCATCTCTTTATTTTATTCTGTTTTTTAATTACTGAGGCTGGGCACAGTAGCTCACACCTGTAATTCCAGCACTTTGGGAGGCTAAGGAGGGAGGATCACTTGAGCCCAGAAGTTTGAGACCAGACTGGGCAACATAGCAAGACTCTATCTCTACAAAAAAATTAAAATAAAAACGTTAGCCAGATGTGGTGGCACATAACTGTAGTCCTTGCTATTCAGGATGCTGAGGCGGGATAATTGCTTGACCCTAGGTGTTTGAAGTTGCAATGAGCCATGATCATGCCACTGCACTCCAGCCTGGGTGACACAGGGAGACTCTCTCTCTTAAAAAACAAACACTGAGTGACAACCAAGTGCTAAGATCCATGCTCAACACTAGAGGTATGCAAGACAAATGCAACCTAAAGAGAGAGGCAAGCTAGGAAGCTGGAAATGACTGTGTAGTCTGAGTGTATAATGGGTAAAGGTGCGGGAGGAGCCCAGACTGGAGACAGGGTGATGGCTGGGGAAGCTTCCAGAAGGAAGTGACCTCTGCTTCAAAGCCAAAACACGAATTGGTGTCTGTGTGTTGAATTGCGGGTATGGGTGGGAATGGGGGTGTTCCAGGCAGAAGGAAGAGCATGTCCAAAGGCCCAGAAGCAATAAAGAACATGGTGACTTCAGGAAGTAGAAGGAAAAGTGGCTGGAGCCTGGGGAGGAAGAGAATAGTGAAGCTAGAGCTGTGAGCACAGGCAGGATTGCAAAAGATTCTCCAAGTCGTGGTAAAGTTTGACTTTATCTTAAAGGCACTGGCATGTGATGAAACTGAGGAATGACATGGTCAGGTTGGTGAAATCCAATAGGAAAGAAGGCAAAGCAGCTGTGGGGGAAGAGGTGAGGGGATTGGAGCAGGGAGGGTGGTACATGGCTTCCATCAGTGAGTTCAAGAACTAGAAAGAAGGCGCTTGTAGATGATGTGTAATGGAAATAAGAGAATTTAGTTGAGACTAAAAGAGATTGAGCTAATAATAAATTCACTAATAACCTTTCCCATTATAAAAGTTCCTTTCCCTTTTATCTTGGGTACTTCTATTGTAAAAGCACCCCCGTGTTCCCCCACCCCCAAAATACAGTGATGTAATCTGCATTTCTTTCCTTGGTTTCATTGCTTTAAACTTCCAAGTATTTATTGAGCATCTACTACATGTCTGGTGCTATTCTAGGTGCTGATCAGAGACCACTGTTGCTTTCCAGGAGGTTTCCTTTTAGTCATGGAGACAGTGCTATATGTCACAGGGAAACAAAGCACTGGTATTCAGACAGCAATCAGTTCTGTAAAGATGAGAAATCATAAGGTCAACTGGGAGCAGTGGCTCACACCTGTAATCCTAGCATTTTGGGAGGCCAAAGCAAGTGGATCAGTTGAGCCCAGGAGCTTAAAACCAGCCTGGACAACATGATGAAACCTCATCTCTACAAAAAGTACAAAAAAAAATTTAGCTGGTATGGTGGCACATGCCTGTAGTCTCAGCTACTCCGGAGTCTGAGGTGGGAGGATCACTTGAGCCTGGGAGGTTGAGGCTGCAGTGAGCTGCAAGCATGCCACTGCACTCCAGGTGGGGTAAGAGAGCAAGACACTGTCAAAAAAAAAAAAAAGGAAGAAGAGGAAGAAGAAGAGAGGAGAAGAAGAAGGAAGAGGAAGAGGAGGAAAAAGAGGAAGAGGAGGAAGAAGAGGAAGAGGAGAAAGAAGAAGGAGGAGAAGGAGAAGGAAAAGGAAGAAGAAGAAAAAGAAGAGAAAAGAAAAGAAGAAAAGCAATTATAAGGTCATGTGAAAGGTCATGCCCAGCACAGAGGAAAGACTCTGAAAAGGTGACATTTTAGCTGAGATAGAATCAAAGATGACCAACCCTGAGGAGATCGTGGGAAGAGTATTCTAGTGGAGGGGGCAGCAAAGGCCTTGAGATGGGAATGATCATGACCTTTCGGGGGAGTAGAGAACTGATGGGCACACCATGGAAGGCCTTGTGGGCCATGGTAAGGCATTCAGATACTATTCTGAGGGTAGTTTTAAATCTTGGAGTCAGTGCCTTTTTATGATTAGACATTATCAAACCCATTCCAATGGCTGGAATTCAATAACAATGACACATCCTGGTATTCAATAACAAAAATGTTTTATTATGGGATTTCTGCTTTCTACCTCCAGAAGAGAAAATTTTTGGTGCAACGCATTTCATGGGGAAAGAAGGCTAGATGGTCTGATTTACAGCTCTTAAATGGGGTAATGATCATTTGTAACCAAAGCCCAGGCTGCTGGGCACTGGCCAATTGTCCTGGCCATTTCTCTTAGGAAAAGAAAAACCATGCTCCACAGTCCATCCAACTCTCCACTTACAGGGAACATACCCAATCCAAGTGGGACTTTTCTATGTGCTGGCCAGCTGCCTCGTCAGTAATTAATTCAGTTCTGTAATCATACCCAAAATGTTTAGGCAACTGAAGTAATGAGGAAGAGATCACCCACAGGAATGTGTATGTTTCAAGGACCCCCTTGTGTGTTGCCAGCTCTCCTGCCCCAGTGTGGAATGACGGCAAGAGCGTGTATTTACAGGCAGACCGATGTGGGTGTCATCTGGGTTCCACTCCCCACTGGTTGTGTGGCCTCAGGAACTAAACATCTCTCAGCTCAGCTTCCTCAGTCTATACAATGGAGATAATAACACTAATACAACTATGATGAGAGAAAACCCAGCAAACTATGATCACATCCTCCATAAAGTGTATTTTCTCATACTCACATAGTAGCTTTGCTTCATTGGGTTCCAATTTTTCAGCAGAATATTGGGCTCGACAGTCTCCAAATAAAACACTGATATTTCTTGTGCAGCCACCGTCCTCAAGGGGAAATGAGAGTGGAATGCTATTAACTTCGCTTCATTTGATCATCACCAAAGGGTGGTGGTGGTTCATCAAAGCACTGTTTATAAAGGGAACCTTGAGATTCTCTTTCTGATGACAGACTTACCTAAAGGCTATTCTTTGTTGCTGAAGTCCTATCAGTGTCTAGTAAAATTTAAAAATATAAAACCAGGAGGAGATTGAGAGGAAGAATTCTCAGAGAAGTTCAATTATATCTGACTCATCTCTGACTAGTTACATCATACTGTTATGAAAACATCATGGTATTACAAAATGTTTGTGAATGTACTACTAAAATTGTTTTTTGTATTCCAATGGCATTATTTCATCACATGAAAATCAAGAACTTTGGCTACAGTGGCAAATAAGTTAATAACTTTCTGCTTGGAAATTCAAATAGTTGGTTTTTCATGGGTAGGGTAAACTTCAGTATTAATACCTTCTACCTTTTCCTTCTAAAATTACATTTCGACCAGATGGGGTGGCTCACGCCCATAATCCCAGCACTTTGGGAGGCAGCTCACAGTGGGTGGATCATGAGCTCGGGAGTTTGAGACCAGCCCGGCCGACATGGTGAAACTTCATCTCTACTAAAAATATAAAAATTAGCCAGGTGTGGTGGCAGGCGCCTGTAATCCCAGCTACTCAGGAAGCTGAGGCAGCAGAATTGCTTGAACCCAGGAGGCAGAGGCTGCAGTGAGCTGAGATCGTGCCGTTGCACTCCAGCCTGGGCAACAGAGTGAGACTCCATCTCAAAAAAATAAATAAAAATAAAAAATAAAGTTACATTTCATGGTAGCTAGTCTCAGTAAACAGGGCAGTGGGATGGTGTATGACATTGGAAGAAATATAGATGGGAACCTGTTTTGCAATTAACTGCTAATGCTTCACACGATTTGGAAGTAGAGCTGCATAGTTGACATCCTGGGCTCTGGAATTAGAAAGACTGCAGTCCAAACCCCAAATCCACCCCTTCCCAGCCCTTTGACCTTAGGACAAATTACTTATTATTGCTAAGCCTCAGTTTTCTTATCTGTACAATGAGTATAATAACAATAATAGGGTAATCGTATTTACCTTAAACATTATGATTAAATTTAAAAATTATAAGGCTCAACAATACTTAGAATAGAACCTGAGGCTGTGGCACAGTGCCTTTTGCCTGCAACCCCAGGACTTTGGGAGGTTGAAGCAGGCGGATCACTTGGGGTCAGAAGTTCAAGACCAGTGTGACCAACATGGTGAAACCCTGTCTCTACTAAAAACACAAAAAATTAACCAGGCATGGTGACACATGCCTGTAATCCCAGCTCAGAGGTTGAGGCAGGAGAATCGCTTGAACCTGGGAGGCGGAGGTTACGCTGAACCGAAATTGTGCCACGGCACTCCAGCCTAGGGCACAGAGCGAGAAAAAACCCAAAAATACCAACAAACAAACAAACAAAAACCAAAGAAAAGTTAGAATAGAACCTGGTACATAATAAGTGTTCAAAAAAGCATTAACCATTGTTCACACTAATTCACTGTGTTACTTTTAGCAGGTTACTTTATCCACCTGTACTTTTAATTCCTCATTTGTAAAGTAGAAGATTGGGACTAGAATTGGTTTCCCAAATGTAATCTTTCTTACACAGCCTTCAGAATTTTTGCCATTTTGGGGGGAAAATATTCCCTCAATATAGCATTGAAAGGAATAAAGTCATACACACAGATATTCAGTGTACCTGTGTAAATCTGTAAATTTAAAATCAATCTAATTTAACATAGGTGGATTGGCTTTACTTTAGTAGGATAAAACATTATACTCCCCATCCTGAAGATCTTGTTACTGGAGGATTGACCCATTCGTGGGCATACCTGGGCACCATGCCTGTATCAAAGAGATTATCAGTACCCTGAATACCTTAGGCTTATCTGAAGCAATCATAGCTAGTTATCTTTTTGCTTCAGATATACATTAATATAAACACATGTGAAACCAATAGCAAGCATAGGCGCTGAGAGCACAGATTGTGGAGCCAATCAGCCTGCCTCCAAATCCCAGTTCTGCCACTTGCTAGCTTTGTGATGATGGACATGGCATTTAACACCTCTGTGCCTCAGTTTCCTCATCTGCAACATCCAGACAATGTGAGTATCTACTCAGAGTGTTATTGTGAGATTTTACAGGAGTTAACAGATGTAAAGTGCTTAGAACAGTGCCTGGTCCCAGCACCTAGTAAGTAAGATATGCCTATCCACATAGGGAAATATATCACAATTTCATACCATCTTGGATCATATCCATATTCCATTTTGGATCTGGAGTTTTTATTTAAGGAGTTGAGACAGAGATCTAGGTCCTAATTCTGTATACATGGAGTAGACATTTGATATGTCTGGCTTAGATTTTTCCTCCTATAAAATTACTATAATACTGTCTCCCTCTAGGTACTTCCTAAGTGTGATAATGTCCCTTATGGGTCTGTATTTGAACAGCTTTCACCCCCACAACACATGACAGTAGATGATCTTATTGTTAACTTATGGCCTCGTGACTCTTTATCCTGAGCAGAGGATCAACATGAGAACCAAATGCTGGGTTGGTGACTCTCCACTGCTTAAGCAAAACCATAGGGAAAAGAAAGCCATTTCTCTTGCTATGGCTTTTCCACCAAGAACACTGAAGAAAATTAGACATAATGTGAATTCCATATGTCCAAATATATTACTACCCCATTCAGTCATAAAAAATCTAGTCTCTCTGACCTACCATATTTGAAACCAAATCACATATATCTGAGACTCAGATCCTTTCTCTAAATCTTCACAGACCTGCATCATGTTGACATCCAAAATAAGCATGATTCATTGAAACAGGTGAGATTTCTGGCCAAAAGTAAGCTCCATGAGGATAAGGGAACCGATGTGCCTGGAGATTGGAAGTAAAACATGTAGACAAGGTGGTGTGGCAAACAGATTCCAGCTTAGTATGTATTGGGAGAAATTCAAGGGACAAATCAAGTGTTTAAATTATTCAAGGACAATTACTACATGCTTAATTATTATGTCTCACATGAGAAAGTTTTTGTAAAACACAGTGAACGGTAATTACACTCTCAGACACACTGCAGCAACTTTTAATAGACCACCGAGCCCCTATACCTCTCAGCCTGATTGTGGTCAGGTTTCGTTCTGGGGAATACATGAGTTCCTGTGTCAGAACTGTGAGCGGGTGGACAAATCCAATCTAAGGTGGCAAAAAGGGATGATGCAGAATGGAGCCAAGTGCTGGGCATACTGTCTTATCCAACGTTGCTTTTTTCAGCTTGAAAAGAGATGCTCCAAAGTTGAGAGAATGTGTGTCATTGAGTTTCACTTCATCTGTTACCCAGCTGACTATGTTTCGGACAATGATTCCCTCATCAGAGATAACCTGATTCTTCAGAATCCACTTACTTGTTTTCCACAACCGCAGTTGAGGTTGTAGACTGCCCGTTTCTAATGAAATGTGGTAATTTTTTAGATAGGGAAATTATAGTATATAGATAATAATATATAGTATATATATAGACATTATAATTTATATATAATATATAATATATGTATAATTTATATGTAATGTATAATTTATAATTTAGTATATAATACGTATTATATAATATGTAATATATAATTTAGTATATAATACGTATTATATAATACGTATTATATACTAAATTAAAACCTATCCAACTGAATTTGACATCATCTTTGGTCATGGCTGGTGGAATTTGGAGTGTATAGCACCCTATTCCAATAACTTCATTTTGAAACTAAAGCTACCTTACCATATTCCATAACTAGTGAATAATATTCATCATTAACCTGAAGATAATAGTGAATTAACTAGAATGAGTTCATCTCTCAGTTCCACTGCAACATCTTTCCAGCATTTTCCTCCCTGAGACGATCTTCTTTGCTCTTTGTACCTGCCTTGGCCCAGGCAGGTGAGACCGTGAGGTGTTCTTGGCAGGCACAAGGTTCTTGAATGTTCCTCAGAGAACTTAGTTCTATTGTTCTAGACCAGAGCTGCCTGCCTCACCCTTCTAATGAAATCACATTTTGCTTAAATCAGTCAAAATCAATATCTGTCTCTTGCAGTCAACCCCATCTCATATTAAAAAAATTAAGCAAAATGTCATATATACATTGCATATATAATATATAACCACACAGTATGTGTACATATATTATTTAATAAGAATATATCCTGCTAAGCACTATTCTAAGCTCTTAGCATGTAGTTATTCTTTTATGCTTACAAGTTTATGGTGATACCCTTCTCTGCACACGTTTCAGCACTTCCATTTTGATTCCCCGTTTTTCAATGCATTGATCTCTTTCCAACATACTTTATCATTTTCTTACTAGGTTTATTACTTGTCTGTTTCCTTCCACTGGAATGGGAGCTCACTGATACATCTTAAATGCCTAGGATAGTCTCTGACACATGGCAGGGACTCAGTAAATATGTCTAATTAATTGCCTAATTATTGAGCTACATGCTATTATTTAATTCACTACAAATATTTCTTTAAATCCACAAGGTTCTCTGACTCACCTTGCAGGACATGCTTACATAAAATGTTTGTTCCCCTCTTTAAAGCTTTTAAACTGTGAGCTAGATTTTCACATCTGTGCCCTTGCCCGGCAACAGGGGGCTAGATCAAATGACCTCCTGAGAGCTGTCTGGCCCTTGACATTCTATTTCAATTCTACACAAATGTCCTAAAAGTAATTTGTGGAGAAATTCTTTTCTTCCTCCTCTCCCTGATTGCAGTGTACATTTATCTAATTATTTCCTTGGTAGATTGACCTAGCTTTTAAGAAGCACCGTGTTGGCTCTTATGCATTTTCTCTGAGAACTCACTTCATAAAACTAAGAGACTAAAGACTCAGCTCTCTAGGGAATTAAATTGCATTCAAATAAGATTAAGAATTTTTAACTCAGAAAAGCAAGGACAGAGGCTGAGAACTGTTCTGTTGTTCAGTTGTTCAGCATACTAATCCAGACATGTTATTCACAAAAGGGACTCAGAATTGGTCAGGGAAGAAAAATGGCTGTGGAGGGATGGGCGGGCTGGATTGAGTTAGGGGAGGCTTCTTCTTTCCAGGGCTGAAACCCTGTCCTGTACTTCTAGATGGTGGATGCTTCATTTCTAAATGGAGTTGACTGGGCCCTACATCTTTTCACTGAACTCAGTGCAAGCTTTAGATTAGACTTTGCAAGCCAGGCAGGTGGTTAGTTCCTCTGAAGAAGCATTAGATTGGCGAAGTGGCATCAGGTGGAGAAACAGTGTTAATGTGTATCTAAGGAGGTTAGTCTGTTGCCCCTTGGTTTGGAGCAAGATTTCTTAACCTCTTATGGGCCATGGATTCCTCAGAATGATACTTTAAATTGCATAAAATAGGTAGCATAAGATTGCCAAGAAACTAATTAGACTGAAATATATTTGTAAAAATATATTTTAAAAACAGGTCAGTATACATGTATTTATCAATACATTAAATATCAAGGGCTAGTAGTAGGACTGATAAACACTATAAAGTGTGGATGAGTTTCAATGATAGTTTGAAGTATCTCAACAACTGGAATGTGATATGAAAATATCTACAAATTACAGAAGTGCTAAAGTCACAGGGACAGCTAATACTACTGTGGTTTGTTGCCTGCATTCATCATTGAAAGAAATGCTAAATCTCAGACATGAATAAAAATAATGATGTAATTTTTCTTCCCATTCAAGTTCATGGACATCCTCCAACTTCTTCCCCAGATTAAGAACTCCTGCCTTAGAGGTTGGAGTGACAGAGTCCATGAAGCCTCTGCTCTAAGCAGCACACGCAGCTTCACTGTGAGATGCCTGTGCTTGCCAACATTTGTTCTATTCCTAGTCCAGTAAGAAAATCTTCTTGCTGGCTTAGGTCAACAATGAGAAAGCCTGAAAAGTTGGAAAACTATCAGTACCTGCCATGTCTGTTTTATGCTTAATGAAAAGGCCTCTTTAGACTGGCAGGCAAAGGCCCCCAAGTTGTCGTAATTGAATAAGGAAGAGTTTTGGCACTGGAGTGACCAACTTGTCCTGATTTGCCCAGCACCATCCCTGTTTTAAACAGGAAGCCACATGCTCCAGGAATCCCTCAGTTGCCAGTAAACCTGGATGACTGGTGGGTGCTTTGGAGTCAGAAATAACAGTGCGATCTTGCTCAACTTACCTCTCTCTCTGAACCTCAGCATCTTAATCTCAAAATGGGAACAAGAAGACCTAACCCACAAGACTCTAATAAGGGTTAAATGAGGTTAAATTTACAAAATGCTCAGCACAGAGTTGGTCACATTATAAGCATTCAAGAAACAATGGCTATTGGTATCATTGCTGCTGCTGTTACCCTATTAACTTCCTTCTCCCTGCTGGAGTCCATCCCCTGGGAACAGCCTTACCTTCCTTTATGCCCATGTAAATTGCATGCAGTCTTGAAGATCCCCTGAAAGTCCACTTTTTCATAAGAACTTGCTCATGTCGTGTGCATTGATGAAACAATGTATTAGGTTGAATCATAAGAAACTGACAGTATGGTAGGACAAAAAGAGTCAAATACTGATAATACCACACATCTCAACCAATTCTTTCCAACTCAGATAATTTGTTAAATGCTTAAGCAGAATTATTTTTAACGTGTCATAAATGGCATGTAAAAATTCACAAATCAGAGAAACTATAATTTTGCAACTGTATTTGCTCAAGAGACAGTACCCATTGTGTATCCCTTGCTTTCTGGCAGTGAATACCATACCACTTTGTATTATTCTTATGTGCATATATCTTAGGCATCATCTCAGCCATGTAATATTCTCCTATAACTTTTATAATATCCAGTGTTACAAAGAAACATATTGTGGATTATTGAAAAGGGGACTTTAAATGTCACAGAGACTAAATGGAAAATGTATATAGCTGACGTTTGAGGCTCAAAGGAACATTATTAAGAAGCCCAACTCACCCCACCCCCCCGGGGCAGGTGTGGTGGCTCCCACCTCTAATCCTAGCACTTTGGGAGGCTGAGGCAGGAGGGTTGCCTAAGACCAGGAGTTAGAGACCAGCCTGGGCAACAAAGTAAGAGAAGTCCTACTACAGAAAATCAGAAAACTAGCTGGGCATGTAGAGGCATGCCTGTAGTCCCAGCTACTCTGGAGGTTGAATTGGGAGGACTGCTTGAGCTCAGGAGGTCGAGGTTGCAGTGAGCCATGAGTCATGATCATGCCACTGCACTCCAGCCTGAGCAACAAAGCAAGATCCTGTCTCAAAAAACAAACAAACAAGGAAAGGCCCCAATTAAACCTCTGGAGTGGCACTGCCCAGAATAAGAGTCCTAGCTTCGGGTGGTTTTTGAGCACCTGAAAAGCAGTTAGTCGGAATGAAGATGTGCTATAGTGTAAAATACACACTTAGTAGTAAATAAAGGATATAAAATGCATCATTAATAATTTTTATAGTGATAACTTCTTGAAATAATTTTGACACACTGCACTAAATATATCCAATATCATTATAAATCTAGAATGTATCCAAAATATAGAAACATATTTATTAAACTTCACCTTTTTCTTTTGGCTTTGTTTAATGTGGCTACTACAATATTTAAAAATTCATTTGTGAGATAACACAAATATCCATTAACAGATGAACGAATAGACAATGCAGAACATACATGCAAGGGAATGTTAGCCTAAAAAGGATGACATTCTGATATACTTTACAATATGGATCACCTCTCAAAAAGATTAAGCTAAGTAAAGTAAGTCAGATGCAAAAGCACAAATATTGTATGATTTCATGATGTGCGGTGCCTAGAACAGGCAAATCCATAGAGAAAGAACAGATGTGCCCAGTGTGCTGGGGAAGAAGGGAATGGAGAATTATTGTTTAATGTGTACAGAGTTTCTGTTTGGGGTAATGAAAAAGTTCTGGAAATGAATAGTGGAGATGTTAGTACTACATGGTAAAGTGTACTTAATGCCATTGAATCATATGCTTAGAAATAGTTAAAATGGTAAATTTCATGTCATGTATATTTTATCACAATTTTTTAAAAAATTCATATGTGGCTCATGTGTGTGGCTCACATTATGTTTCTATTGGATAAAGCTGCTCCAGAGCTTAACAAAGGGCCAGGCAAATGTGCCCTTCCATCTGAGATACTGGTGGTGGTTGGGAGGTCAGCCTCTGCAGTCAGAAGACCTTAGGGTTTGAGTTCTGATGGCTAAAAAACCTTAGTCAATTCCAGAGCCTCTGACAACCTCAGTTTCCTCATCTGCAAAATGGGGATTATAAAAACATACCTCATCATTTTAAGTGTAGGGTTATTGTAAGGGTTGTTGTTTTCAGTGTAAGTTTAGAGTTGTGATAAAAGAATGTATATAGAGTGAGGAGTAGAAACACAGAAGGTGCTACTGAACAGATGCACTCATTGCCACTGTAGATGAAAGTAGGGCCTTCCATTTTGATCGAGACCTAGCTATTCTGCAAATGCCTGGGAAACAACCCAAAAGGCTCAATAGCATTCCACTTACCTGAAACCTTCATCAGTAAATGTGTCCCCCTTTCTGGAGACTGTGGAGAATGAGTTCAGGTCTTCCCCATATCAATAGCACTCATTTCAGAACTTCCCTTTCCTGTTGTCCACAGGCACATCACCTCATAATGTGATATATGCTTTCCTAAAAATCCTCTGTTGGGCAAAAGTAAGCCCTAACAATAACCAAGATCATGTTTTATAAGGTTAGGGACAGACCACTAAAAACTCACCCACCTTTGTAACCAGAACATTAACAAAAACAGTTGGTCTCTGGGGACCAATCCAGGCAGGAAACTTAGCAAGGCTACAGGCTGCTGCGACGGATCTTAAAAATGTACTCACATACATGCACACACTCACAAATAAAGTGGGAATTCTGGCAGTGCCTTGGCTACAGCAGCGCTGACAGGTGCAAATGGAAGTGGAGCTCTAAGTAGTGGGGCTGCCATTGAGGTGGGCATGGGAGGAAGTACAACCTGTCATGAGTTGAGAGCTGAGCAAGGCTGGAGGTGCCCACCTTTGGAGAAGGAGCCCCAGGTGTGGGGACGTGTGTTAAAATATTCTTCAAAAACAACTGAAAGGTCTCCTGCTGTCAATACAGAAGGCCAAGGTGAGGACATTTTCCTTTTTTGCTGAAGCTTTCAACTGGACTCCTGCTAGTCCAATTCCCCTTGCCTAGGAGAAAAACATCACATATGAACCAATGTCTTCTGTATTACGTGAAGGACATTCCCCTATTATAGTAACAGATGGCCTAATTCATATTACAGAAACACACATGTCTGTATTTTCTTCATGCCAAGGGCAGCGCTATATATATTATTCTACTTAATAGTCACAATATCTCTAATAACTTGTGCTACTATATGCCCATTTTAAAGTTGATTACTATGTTCAAGGATCCCACAGTAGCTTTGGGATTCACATTCATTCAACTTATCTTAAAAACCATCCTCTTAACTACTGCACTGTATTTTCTGTCATTTTAGCCATTTGGGTTATGACAAATGTGACCAGATTCCTTAGCAGATTTTAGAGTAAACCTTGCCTAAGCTCACCCCTCAACAGATTTCCCTTCCCGTTTCTGAATTCACTGTTAATCATATAGTATTAGTGGAGGTAGATGAAATGATCCAAGCATATATATACATTTTTTTTTCTCTAAAGTACTTGGGGGAGGTGGAAGCTATGTGTTGTTATCTAAGATCTCTAACTCCGAGGCTATGATTGAGTTTATCTCTTGTCATGTATGAACATGAAAATCATCAGGAGATAAGTTTTCTGTGTGCTACTAAGATTTCAAATGGTGAGCTAAATAGAAATATGTCCAAGTAGAACTGGGTGTATGCCCTAACTACCCAATCAGTTACTATCATTATTCATAATATGCAAGTATGGTGAATACAGCCATACTTAACCAGTATGGCCGTACATATGGTTAAGTATGGCTGTATTCTTAAATTTAAATATTTCTTTAGTAGTGGGCAAACAGCCACTGCCCAAGCCCTCCAAACCATCCCCTCTATGACCTTAGCTTCCCTGGCCCCTTCTCTGTGTCCCCCAAACCTTCACATATTTCAGAAACAAAGTGCCTCGCTTCCTAAGGGGGGGTCCAGTTCTTCAGCTAGTGTCTATTCTCAGTGGCCAATTTCTCTACCATACTGCCTATTAAATATTTTTAATATTTCCCCTACCTGATTCTCATTCTATAGCTATAGAATGTGCCTGAAATCTCAGTGGCCCATTTTTATATTGACAGATTAGGGAAAATAGAGGGAAGTGAAGAATTAGAAAATAACTGACCCTGCCCAACAATTAATCTATTATTGGAGTATAGGGGTATATGTTTAAAATGGTTTAAATTCATTTATATAAAGTCTTTTAATCCAGGGTTAAAGAGTCACATGAACTAGGCAAATTTAGCCTGAAGATGAGTTTCTTGAGTGGCCAGGAAGATACACAAATATCGAATTCACTCATGAAGCCAAAAGAAATGCATTTATCACTACTTCTCTCTACTCTTTTATCTTGTCCTAATCCTCACCTGGACATTTGGAATCCCAGCTCGTTTGAGGTTTGAAACCCTTGTTATAAATACATATAATACTATAACCGTTCTGGTAGTGTTCACTCATCCATGCAGGCTGACACCCAGCATACCGTCCATGACTTGCACTGTGATACTTCTATTTGGTGTTAAAAAATGGATGTGCAATGCTACGTGCAGAGGTAGCCAATTAAGATTAATTAACCATTTCACCAGACTTATACAGGTCTAATTAGATTTGATTCATCTCTAATTTTATTACCAATGAGCATATTTTGATGATTACTTTAAGTCTTCTTAACTTCAGGGCAGACAAATTCTCATCTCTTCCCTTGGACTGCTCTTCACTTCCCTCATTTCAGGGATGAGATGATGACTCATCTCAAAGACTCTATGTACCCCCTAAGTCTTCATGCCATTAAATGAAGCCCATTTGAGAGTGGGGGATGGGATCTTGGTCACTGGGGTAGCTTCTGGCTTCGGGCCACCTCCCGGGATTATTCAAGTGGAGCCAGAGTTGGTGAAAGTCCAGCCGCAGACATCCAAAACCAAGGCCAAGGGGGAGATGCTGGTTTGAAATAATTGCAGAAACCACCACTGGCGCCACTGACTTGGAAGCCCCAAGTGGAACCACATGACTTCGGTTCAGGCCCAGGTGCCCCTTGACCCACTAGACAGCACTCTTGTGTTAACTATGAAAGGAACTCCGAGGAGCCAGAACTAGTGTAAACCTGGTCCTTTGAGTCCCTCCTCTCAGCCACCCTGCAAGAGTTTTTAGAAAGCTTTGGGATTTTCAGAATAAACAGCAATCCCCAACCTCTGATTTTCCCTTTGCTGCACTCTTGTAATTATCCTATTAGTGTCAAGCTGATTGTATGTTTTTGGTATATTTACTGAGTACCTATTATGCGCAAAGCACTATGACAATCCTGGTAGGGAGATACAAAGGTGAACAGGACACAGATCCTGATCTTTGAGCATGGTAAGTTTCATTTGGAGCTGACCTGATAGTGAAGGCTGGAAGGAAATCTTCAGAAGAGCTGTAAGGCACCAATGAGAATCAGTGGGAGAGAATGCTGAGATCATATCATGACGTGTACTCTGGCATAGCAAGGGCGGGTGGCAGAGTATCCTCCCTGACCAACAGTCTAATAAGGGAGATCGTACTCTTAAAATCACCCACACACCTATAATCACATACAAAATGGAGAAAATAATCACTACAATTTACTTTATACCAAATACATGCAAGATGTTAGGTTGGAGCTTAATAAGCATTTACTCTCATCTCAAGAATACTCGGCATTGTCTCATCTTGGTCACTAATAACTATTTTTATACCCTGAATTTGACGTGCGTGATCTTCATGTTTATCTCAGCTCTGGATGCAAAGATACAGACTCACGTTTTTATAGTGTGGCATAGGAAGAGTGCACTAGCAGTTAGGAGACTCAGATGCTCATAAGCCATTTGACATTTATAGCCCCCGGCTTCCAAAATGTAAAATGTTAGGGGCAACCTGATGATTTCTCAAGTCCCTTTCAGCTCTGCAAGTCCTATCTCATTTCATTAATGTGTGGATGGACTAACAAAAGTGGCTGATATAAAATGACCAAAACCATATGCATTTCTCCTCTCCAAAAATATCCAAGAACGCTAATTGTTTGCTGTCATCCTGAGAAAGAAAAGGGATGTTGCTGAAGTGACCCCCACACAATTCATCTGCGTAGGTTTTGGAGTCTCCTAGGTCTGGAGAAGATACAGTCAGGAAAGTTGCCTAGGGTACAATGACCTTAATACAGAGAGTAAAATGAGAGAGTTATTTGTCTCTAGTAGTTGTGACCAGGTCACTGAAGGCATGTGGGGAGAATATGTTCTGATAAAGGCTACAAAATTCTTAACACTTTTAATTATGTTTGAGGCACACAGCATTATAGAACCAGCTGAGTCGGCATTATTGAAAACTTTGTCAGCTGCCAGTCAGTGACCCAGCCAGCCAAGGAAACTCTTGGGAAAGTTTGCTCATTTCTTTATTCAGGCTATTTGTCCATCCATGTAATTTTAGGAGTGTCTTTCGAGCAATCCAACAGCCGTTAATCCTAACAAACAATAGCTTTTTAATTCCAGGTTTTCCTTCGTCACATAAGAGTTAGGCTAGAAGATAGCAAGGGACTCTTCTAGTTCCATTTTTCTATCCTTTCCAGAATACCGTTTTAAACAAATACAAGGGCATTTGGTATGTGGCAACAGGGGGTATATTCATTTTCTTAGACGAACATCCTAGATATTATTCCTTAGTTAAACTGTGGTGGAAAACACATTGAAACTTAAAGATCTAGAGGATGTCATTTTATTTTATTGATTTGATATGATTTTGATGCATAATTACGTTTGAGCTGAAACAGTAGTTCTTAGGTTAAAGAAAAAAGGTTTTAAAAGCTGTAACTTTCTAAGCTTAATATTAAATTTTGTAGGTTAGAGGGAAGAAATTTGCATTACTTCGTGGGTAACTACTTACCTTCTAGTTGAAGTGAGAAAGAAAAACCCCAAAACTTGCATTGGTAAAGCCACACATTGGTACTTGTGCCAAGGACAGCAGTTCATGTTTCAGAATGTCAAGTGTAAGAAACAGGCCAGCCTACGAGGATATTAATGTCATGCCTCAGAACACAATAGCATTCCATTAAAAGATAGTCTCTTTGGTGTTTAAGTGTGTCAATCAGACATAAGGTTTTGTTCCCTCAAGAAACATTTTGGCTAGGTGCAGTGGCTCATATCTGTAATGGGAGACTGACATGGAAGGATCATTTAAGGCCAGCAGTTCAAGACCAACCTGGTCAACACAGCAAGACCCTGTCTCAAAAAAAAAAAAAAAAAAAATTAGCAAGGCATGGTGGCATATGCCTGCAGTCCCAGCTACTTGGAAGGCTGAAGTGGGAGAATCCCTGGAGCCCATGATTTTGAGGCTACAGTGAGCTATAATTGTGCCACTGCATGGGCAACAAAGCAAGACCCTGACTCTAAAAACAAAGAAAGAAAGACAGAAATAAGGAAGGAAGGAAGGAAGGAAGGGAGGGAGGGAGGGAGGGCTTTTGAAAAAAAATATCTGAGACAGAGCAGCAAGTTTTATTTCCTTCATCTTAACATTCTGTTCTGCTACTCAGTCAAGGAGAGCCCAGCATAGCCATCCAAAAAAAACCAAAAAAACAAAAAAGCTGAACAGAGAATAGAAAGATCTGAGAAAGGGAAAACCATCTCTTTCTTTTGTGCTATCTTATCTTTTTCTTCCTTCATCCATGTGCCCTGTCTTTTCATCTCTTAGCCCCTCATGGTGTATAGGGAGAAGTCAGCCGCATGAATATATTAGGTGAACAGCCAGAAATCATGGAATTTGTCAATCTCTACCAAGTCAAGATAGGTGTCTCAGTTACCTATTGCTGCATCCAAAGCTTCTGAGCTTAAAGCAGCCATTTTATTTGCTCATGATTTTGGGTCAGTACTTTGGGCTGGGATCAGATGGGTGGTTCTTCCAGCCTCAAACATAAAACTACAGTTATCTAGCTTAGGCTAGATGGCCCATGGTGACCTCACTCATGTGTGTGGTGTTTGATGCTGGCTGTAGCTTGGCTCACATACCTCCAGAAAGATACTTTTGCTTCTTCATATGGTGACAGCATTTTGAAAGACAAGCTCCAATGCATGAGCCTCTACTTGCATTACATGTTTTGATGTCCCAGTGGCCAAAGCTCAGTGTGAGAGATGACTGCACAAGGGCATGGAGACAGAAAGGCATGTATCATTGGGGGCCATAACTGAATAACCTACCACAATAGGCAAGAGTAGATGGCAGAAACAAACTTTTTATAATTGAACTATGTAGCATGGGTAATGGAATAGAGGAAACAGACTCCAAGACTTGGGATACTGCTTTCGGTTTTGGCTTCTGAAAATACAAAGGAGAATGATGCTAGCATTTTTTCTGAGTCCAGGCTCTATTTTCCTTAAATGTTCATTTTTGATGGGTCTGAATTAGTTTCCAGATATTTCCAAAAGCACCTGTTATGCACAGTGAAACAAAACAGAACTTCCTTTTTTCTTGAGTGAGGTCATGAAGTGCTAATGCTGTGAGCAGAAAGACGTAAGTCTAATGTTTTAGGAGTCAATTATTTAAAAAGCTAACAGTGGCATCAGTGACCCACTCCTGGGAGATCAAAATGGGGAAATTTCCTTGGTATGCCCAGTAACTTGAGCATTCCAGCTATGTAATGGACATCCTAAAACATACTTGCTTTAGAGAGATTTGTCAAAGGGACCATGTGTAAGATCAGAGAATTGCAAAGTTGAGAAGAATTTCAGCAGTTTCCTCTTTGGTAGTCAACTTGTGGGCTAAGTTATTCAAGACAGATGGACCCTCATCCCATTTTAAAGTCTTAAACTGATGTTTGCCTATTGCCAAATTCCTCTCCCCCACCGCACATCCTTTTGTTATGATATAAAAGAAATAGTAATCTCTGGCTGCTTGATCTGTTTATAAGCCTACACAACATAAATGGAACCTGGAAATGTTTTAGAATTTGGCCAAATCCATATAGGTCTTGTCATAAAAGACAGAGAGACAGAGAGAAAGAGAGAGAGAGAGAGTGATCCATTCATATGTAACGTATCTTCCATAATCAAACTAGCATTTAATTTAAGATGCATGTGCCTCTACTAAAAATTTCCTCATTATATAATAACAGGAGCAACAAGTAACATTTATTGTGTGCTTATTGTGTATCAGGAAGTGGAAAGAGTGCCTTGGAATTTGTGATTTCAGCATAGAAATTGTGTGTCAGGCTAGGTTCATACTGAACAGTAAGCTCACCAACAGATAAGGGAGATATTAACAGAGAAATGCAAGCCAATAAAGCAGCCATTAGGGACTGGGCAAATATCAGTCCCATCATTTTACAGCAAAATAGAAAGCCACGGGCCAGGAAGGAGATTTGTAGTGATTCTTATATTGTGAAAGTTTTTTTCCCAAAAAATATCTGAACATACTCACAAAATTTTGCACACAATTTCCAGGGTTCTCGCAGAGAATGAAACCTAATCATGGGCACCTTGGACTCCTGGATTAAGAAAAAGAGAGAAGGAAAGAGAGGGAACCTGATTCTTACAAGGAGCCTTCTGTGTGGCAGGCACATGACATACATATCAACACACCTTCACAGTGGCTTTAAAAGACAGAGCTGTGGTCCCCATTTGGCAGATAAGGAAACTGAAATTCCTCGAGAAGTTAAACATCTACAGAGATCATACAGCTGACAGGTAGTAGGTAGGGATTCAAAACCGCTTCTTCCTGTTTTCACAGTCTTAGCATTTCAATCTACCATGAAAGATCAAAGAGAGATTGAAAGAGTAAAACACAACGGGGATAGGCATTTTTACAAGAGACAATTTATATTAGAAGCTACCTAATTATCCAACAATAGTTACCATTAAATATATCATGACTCATCCATACAAAGCAATATTGTACAGCATTAAAAGTCATATGTTCACACAGCATTTAATGATATGGAGAAATGTTCCCAATAGTTAGATCACAGAGTAATATTTACATATTAATATTAAGCATAGTCTACACAGTCATGTATTACTTAACAATGAGGATACATTCTGAGAAATGTGAGAAATGCAACATTGTGGGAATATCATAGAATGTCCTTCCATAAACCCAGATGGAATAGCCTACTACTACACACTCAGCCTATATGGAATAGCCTATTGCTCCCAGGCTGCAAACTTGTACAGCATGTTTGTACTGTAGGGAATACTGCAGGCAACTGTAATACAATGGTAAGTATCTATGTGTCTAAACATATCTAAATGTGGAAAAGATAATGTGTTGTGCTACAATGTTATGATGGCTACTGTGTCACTAGGTAATAGGAATTTTTCAGCTCCATTATAATCTTATGAAATCATCATCATATATGCAGTCCCTCTTTGACCAAAGTGTCATGTGGTGCATAACTGTATATGTAATGTGTGTTTATACACATACACACACTTAGGGAGAAAACTTTGACAATGGAAAAGAAGTTATTTTTGTTTTCTTATTCATTCATCCTTGTATTACAATGACCACTTATATTTTTATAATCAGAGAATAGTCCACCTTTTTTAAGTTGAAGTATAATACTTAGATGTTCAAACTATTTTCTGAAGGAAGCTGGAAAGGACTATAGCACTATCCCTTTTCAGTGACGGGAAAACTAAGGCCCAAGCAAGTGACCTAAATTTCAACAAGGGTTTGCATAAAATTGCTTGCAATGTTGCAATGTATAGCATAGTTTTCCATTTTTCCTTTTCATGGGTCTTATGGAAGAATACAACCTTATCTGGAAAACAAAATATTCTTGAACTGAAGTGCTATTCTGAATCTTTGTGGTTACCATGTGTATATGAAAACGAATGTAGGAATGTAATTAGAAAGACAGATTGCCCAGGCCCCTGCAAACTCTGTCTATTGTCCTTCCCTTCTGTAGTCCTTCAGTGCATCTCACCAAGGGGTTGAGGGCAAGGGGCATCCAGTTTCACCCCAACCAAGATTTGAAACCATGAGAGCAAGGAATCCAGCTTCCATTTTGGAAGGCAATTTATTGAAAGGGGCTCCTTTGTAAGAATCTCCTTCCTGTACACCCCTTCTAGAGCCTGAGGCAGCTTAACAGCAAAATACCCAAGGGGCACAACTTCCTGAGAAGAACCCATCAAAGAGACTCTTTCTGACAAATGTTACAATGGATAGATTTCATCTTCTGGAGAATATTCAAATATGTGTACATTTGTTTCCCTAATTGTCACAAATATTTACATTGTCCTTATCAGTAGATTATATTACATATTTATTTAGAACTATCATTTACAGTGCTCTCCTCTAATTGGGAAATGAACCAGCTGTTTGGCACTTAAAAGAATATGTCATGTCCTCTTTGAGTGATCACTTAAAGAGGACAGGGATTATAAGTATTTACTTTAGGATTTCTAAAATAGAGCTGACCAGTTCTAGGCAGAAAGAAAATGATTTCTTAGGAATCTTCTGCTACAGTAGATTATAGAGACACATGGGAACTGTGATGAATGAAAGAGCAGTTACTTGGGATTAAATGGCATTTGTCACCAATTTAAATGGGACTGAGCAATTGTATAGCTGGTGTTTGAGTTTGAATTGTGCTATTTACTTGGTCACAATCCTTCCTGTTGGGTGTGTAATAGTGTTTATGCAAGTCCATGGGGTCACTTCTTGATTTACTAACTAGTTTGCCTCTTAGCAGCTCAAGGGACTTTCTTCAAAATTGGTTGTTTATTTCAAAGGGGAAAAAAGCTCTTTTAAGTTATTTTTGTCATTAATTCAAATTATAAAAACATAAAAAATAAAATGTCTGAAGTTTTTTAAATGGCTAATTTCCATTATAAAACGATATTGTATATAAGTGGGGAAAATACTTAAAACCAAGTTTGCTTTTTAATTAAAGTAGATGGAAAGCCAACACTTCTGCTAATACTTATCTACAGGAACTGTAAAATACATGGTGAATATTGGCTTTTTCTGGCCCTGCCCACATAAAAATGTATTGTTCATATATGAAAAACTGACTATAGTTTGGGGAAAAAGAACTAAAAGTGAGTTCACGCTCAGTGTAGCTATGTTAATATAAGAGGAAACAGTTGGTTTACTAATGTCATATCTAGTTAATAGAGTGTGAAATTTAATTGAAAAATCTTACATGAATAGTTTATTGTATACAAAATGTGTTTACTTAAAAAAATTTAAGCATAGCAAATTTAAATAATTTGTATCAACACTGCCTTCCAATCCACCATCATTGTCAATTTGTTTCAGATTATCTTTAAGGGGAAGTGGTTTTGCACCCAGTGATAAACATAGTTTAGTACTCCACTTTCAAGGGTTGTGGGGGTTGTGTGTGAAGTGTGGAAATAACTCACCACTTTAGTTCATGGTATTAGACATTTTTGAATAATAGTCAAAGAGTTCTTGTCAGGTTCAGGAATTTACTGAGTACATACTTTCACTTTTCAGAAGTGGGCTTGGAATCAATCTCTTAACAGAATGAGATCTAAAGTCTGTGTCATAGACTCCAGAAATGGCTTGAGGGCTCTTTTAAAAATTTCCACACACTGGGAATGTTCAAAAGAGTCAATAAAATTAAACTTTGGAGCCAAGCAGTCATGGTGGGAAAATGACCACTTAAAGATTGCCAACAGAAAAGACGGGCATGTTAAACTTCAAACAGTGATGGAGAAAACAGACATGAGGTATGGCATAGTAGTTACCAATGGGACTTCCAAATCAGCAGTCCTGGATCAAAAGTCAGACTCTTCTTAATTTAGGTTGTGACCTGGGACAAATTACAAAATTTCTCTCAAAATGATTTATCTTTCCTCTGCAACCAGTTTAATAGCACCATGTAGCTCCTGCTGGTAGGCAGTATTTAATGCAGTTGTAAATGTTACATTTGCTTCTGTGGCTCTGCTTAATATTTGCCTCCTCTTTTAAACATTATGTTACTTTGAGTCAAGGCCCCTGTTCATCTTTATATTCCACAGCACCATTGCATGCGTGGCACTCAGTAGGTATTTGGTGATGATTTGTTGAATAATGCCTGGTTTCTCTGGAAAATTGTGGAGAGCAAATGAAACAATTAATGTAGAGTGTTTATCTTTATGGCTACACAGAGTAAGTCTTCAATGCATGTGAAATACCATTATTATTATTATTATTATTTTATTATTATTATTATTATATAAGTGTCTATTAAATAAATTAATAAATGTCAGGACTTTTCAGAATAAGGCTAACCATGCAATTCAAATTTGGAGGACTAAGGAACTATACTTTATTAATTCAATTTGTAGTGGTCAGGTCTAATGAAATCACTGAAGTCTGGTTTCTGAGCCAGAAGGGCAATTCGTCAATTTATGACAAAAGGTATATTTTTTCTAGGGGTCAGGACTTCCTGAAATCAAGGTACTTGAAGCACAGAATTAACACTCAGAAGGTTGCTTGCGATCTCTGAATGTTCTTGCAGGATGTATGATACAGGCCAGAGACTTACCCTGATTCCACTATCATTTATACTTTTCTGGTGGTTGAAAAGTTTGTAGCCACCAAATCCCAGAACTTTCTGTCTCTCCTTAGAGAATGAAAGATAAATATTTCAGATCTGTCTTATTTATGCCTAATATAATTTTGAAACAAAAAACTTAGGGATATCATCTGTCTCCTTATACCTAATATCCATTTTATAGATAATGAAAATGAGTCTCAAATAATTGACTTTCCCAAGGAAACCTAGACAAATTCCAGGACTTGAGCCTGGTTTCCTAACTTCTAGCGCTTCCAGCTCACTATTCTGCTTTATCTAACATTTCCCATTGTAGTAGTCTTAAAAATGCACCACCCCACAACATTAAGCATGTACAAATCCCTGGAATTTACAAATGGTGCCCTACATGGGAAAAGTATCTTTGCAGATGTGATTAAAGCTACATTGCCTGAGATGGGGAGATTATCCTGTATTATCAAAGTGGACCTTAAATGCAGTCACATGTATCTTTATAAAAGGTAGGCAAAGGGAGATCAGAAACACATAGAGGAAAGGGTGACATGAAGATTAAGTAGAGAGAGATTGGACAATGCTGGCATTGAAGACTTACATAACATGGCCACCTTCAAAGAACGCAATGCAGGAGCCACCAGAAGTTAAAAGAGGCAAGGAACAGATTCTTCCCTAGAGTGTCTAGGGGAAGGAGGGCCTGCCAACACAGCAATTTCAACCCTGGTTTCAGACTTTTGTCCTCAAGAGCTATGAGAGGATACATTTCTTGCTGTTTTAAGCCACCAAATTTGTGGCAATCTGTTATATCTGCCACAGGAAACTAATACACCTATAAAAACGGAAGTTGTATTTTCCTATTTAAAAAATCATAGATGCCAGGTGCAATGACTCATACCTGTAATCCCAGTACTTTGGGAGGCTAAGGTGGGAGGATCACTTGAGGCCAGCAGTTCAAGACAAGCCTAGGCAACATAGTGAGACCCCGTTTCTACAATTTTTGTTTAATTAGTCGAGCATGGTGGCATGTACTTGTAGTCCCAATTACTCAGGAAGCTGAGACAAGAGGATGGCTTGAGCCCAGGAGTTCAGAGCTGCAGGAGCTGTGGTAGTGCCACTGCACTCCAGAATGGGTGACAGAATGAAACTGTCTCTAAGTAAATCAATAGAAATCGATAGAAATAAAATGAAAAGGAAAAATCCTAGGCACATGATATAACTACAGGGCAAAAAAAATTTCATGTACAGACAGTCCTGGAAATTTCACACAATTCTCTGTATAAAAATCACCTTTTGTGGCGTAATATTCAGTTAAGTGGGCTATATTTTGTATTGCACAAATATTTAGAAGGGATTCTTGCTGATGAGTTTTTTTTTTTTTAGATGCCTTTAGGGGACACACTTGTCTTACAAGCAATGCATACATAGATTATTATTTAGTATGTTCCTTTTGCAAAGAACTAATCTCATGACATGTTGACATTAGTAGTTTTAGTTTCAGAGAATAATTTTTTAAAAACTTTCTCTAAAACCTGGGCTTACTCCCTTTGGAGGAACCACACCCCAAATAATCCCCATAGCAAGAGTCTCTCATCATTCTTCCCATGCACAGATTCAAATGCATTGCATAATCTTGGCTTGTATGTAATTGGATGATTTTTTTTTTTACGTTAAGAAAAATACCTCTTTTGAAGCTTAAATCTTAAACATATGCAACCCAGCATTGTGAAGAATGTGGTAGTATTGGTTGAATATTAGTAGGCTACCTCTTGTTCCATAAGAAAGCACAGTTATTTCAAGTAAATGTCAGAATAAAAGGGTATTTATTGCTAAAACTAGATGTGTTTTAAAATAACTTTAAACTGAGAATAGTATTTTTAAATAGCCAACAGGGTATTGGAGCAAAGGCTTTGTGATTATTAATAGTTCACATACTTCTAGGCATTAGCTTTCAGTGGCAATCAGATTTTATCGTCTGGAGTTATATTGATTTGTTTGTGTTCGTCAAAAGTACCATATGGAAAATATAGGAAACAAAGTTAATACAACTTATACAGTTAATTCACAAATCAAAAACTAAATATTGTGACAAAGTTTGTCTACTCATCTGTCAGATATTTCATCAGAGGAACCATCAGAGAAAAATCTAGTATCCACCCACTAAAGTAAGGAGAAAATACTCACCAGAAACGGACAGGAAATGAAAGTTATGTTCTCTTAAAGCACAGCAAGAATCATCTGTTATTTGAACCTAGGAAATTGTCATTTTGTAGGTCAAAAAATGATAGAATATTAGCAATTCCCTGTGATTCAGTTTAGTAGTCTGCTTGAAATCCAATGGCTTTGGATGGTATAAAAGTGATCTTATTCAAAGTTATGCCATGGACACTTGAATCATTATGATCTGTTTCTCCACTTTGACCCTTTGAACCAATGTACCTTTTATTTACAAGTAACAGAGTTTTTCTTATAGGATTTGGTGTCAATATTTAAAGAGAAGAGCGGAGGGTTATTTACTGGATATTATTTATCCAAAAAGATGGGTTTTTTGGCTTTTGAAATGGATAACCTACATGGAACAGTTTTGAGACTCAAAAATGATCAAAAGCCCATTTCTCCTGCCCCCAACCCAACCCAGGGGGAAAAAATCCTCAACTGTTTCTTATACTGGGCTCATTATCAGGTCATTTATAATCTGTGAAACCCAAATGAAGGACACACCACCATGCTCCAGAAGAAAGTAGAGGTCTTCTTAAGAAGGTAATTATTTTAAACATTAGCTACATTTAAACAAAATGTCTCCATTCAATCTGGGGAATTTCCCCCTTTATCTATAGAGTGATGAGTTCATTTATCTCAGCTGATTTTTTGAGGGGCCCTCATTAAATTAATGATGGCATCATGTTTATCCTTGGTGTCAGAGCTAGTCGGGGCCCCGATAGGAAAACAATGGTAAAGTCAAATTGGGTAATTTGAGGAGAAATTAATAAAGGAGTAATTAGCAAAGGTGAAGGCAGGGGGTAGGGACAGCACAAAGGTTAGTGCCATGCTGTGATGCTAGTAATGGTCAGGGTGCTGTGTGTGCTTCTAAGCCTGAAGGAACAATGGAAAGAAGTGGTTATCAGGAGAGAGAAGGGGAGAGAAGAAAAGGACGGGAGGTAGACGGAGAAGGCTGTCTGACAATAATTCTCATAACTTTACAGGAAGGGAATTTTTGGAATATGAACTCCAAATTGACTCTATTTCCTCCCTGCATCTCTTGTTGGCTTCCTATTTCTTTGAACCTACTGTTAGGTAGAGGGCATGGGAATTAGTTACTGCAATCCTAAAAGACCAGCCTCCCAGCATGCTGGGCACAGAAGAGAATAGTTACACAGAGCCCAATCAGAGCTTCGAATGCTGTGGTCAACAAGTGGTCACTACGTGTGTAATTAAACAAATCAATTTCATGCCCTTATTAGAAACAGTGTGGGTGTATACAAAGGAAGAGCGGGGAGAGAGAAAGTAACTAGTATTTAGTGAGTGTCTATTATATCCCAGACACTATTTTGGGTAACTCAGTTAATTCTCACAAAGACAACATGCCGTAGATAGGTCACCCTCCTACAGATAAAAACATGAAGGCTAAAATACTTAAATTACTTCTCTATGGTCATACAGTCAGTAGATGGCTGAGCTGGGATTCATACCAGGTCGGACTGAATTCAAAGTGTCTGCTGATTTCACCATTACATGTAATATGTCCATGCTTGTATATAATTTCAGAGCTGAAGGCTTATGTATGTGAATATTCAGTAAATGCATATATACATCAATAACAGGGAAATGTTTCAGGCCTCAAAGGTCAGAAATGTCTTATTTGTATCAAACTACAAGTCCTCATATTTGTACATTGCTCCCTCTGCCTAGAACGCCCTGTCCCAGCCTCCCCACTTATCCTTCGAGGCCCAACACAGATGTTGTCTTTTCTAAAAACCCTCATTGATGTCTAGATTTTCATAATTAATGGCTTTTCATCTGTATTTTCCAAATACCTCACTTGAAACACCTAGCACCATTAGGTTTTTATGAGAGTAGGTAGTGTATGTTTCTCCTTCCTTAGCCTGGGTAGTAGACATTTATGGATTCTGCCTTCACAGCCTCTATTCCCCCTTCTTTGGGTGTCAGTATCCTGGATTTCCTTTGGAGAACACTCCTCCCCCCACACCCCATCCCTGTTGTTAGGTTAGAGCTGCCTCTACTCCAGCTCCAGGACTGGGCACAGATCCAAGCTTAGCCAGTCAGAGCAACACCTCATCCTGGACTCAGGGATTGGCTCAGGACCGGGACCATGACGCAATCACAGTCAGTCAAGGAGAACCCTGGACTTCTACTGGAATGAACTAGAGAAAGGAGCTGGGGGAGGGGGCAGGGGGAGTCTTTTCCTTTTCTTTTTAAAAGATGTCAACTAGAAGATATAAAATCTGGAGCCACCACATAGAGAAAGCCTGTGTAGAAGTGAAGTAGACACAGAGGACAGAGGAGTAAAAAGACTGGAAGAGGCCAAATACTGATGACATTTGCTTGAACCATTTGGTTTGGCTAGCACTACCCCAGATTTTCTGAGTACGTGAGCTGATACATTTCAATCTTCAGATACTTAAAACCAAAAAATCCTAACTACAACTACCTAACAGAGCATCTGTTGTACTGGACATGCTCAGAAAATGTTCCTTAAAGTAATTACACAGAATCCTTGCAAACTGACATCTGCCCACGCGTCAAGGTCCAAAAACTAAAATCAAGTGGATTATCAGGTTTACGCTCTTCCATTTGGTTTTGAGACAGACAGTACTTGAAACATGTTTGCTAAAGACAGACGGAACTTCACATTCTCCTCCAGCACATGACACAGTCAGAGGGAGATGCATTGTGCTTAAATAATGCATGAGGTAGCAAGGGCCAAGCCTGGTGTATCAAGGTGTTGAAAACTGATGATGAGCCTGCTGCTTTTTTCAACCCATCTGCTAAGCTGCTCCCATGGATTATTTGTCAGTTTCTGTGGAGGAAAATGTTTGGGATACTGACTCTGTAGGAAAAATACAATTGGGATTTTCCTTTCTAGTGTCCTGTTATTGTCCCTTACCCAAATTCATCTGTCCCTGGGCATTCTCCCCCAACAATAGTAGATAACTTTTTGGTGAATCTGAACAGCTCACAATTATTCCCTTCATTTTCACCTAGCCCAAAGCAAGGAACAAACAGAAACTACGCTTGGAAATTTCTCAGCCCACTGGACCAAAGGTGGAAGCCTGAAGTGAGCTGGGTTATTTTTCCCCAGGAATTTGAAATAAGAGCAGAGATAGAGAACAGAATGGATTCCATCATTCCATGTGGTTGAAGCTCTAACAGATGGCCTGGGGAGCTGTGGGTAGGCATCCTTCCCCACCATGCGGGATGAGGAGCAGAGATTGTGAGTCTGCTGAGACAAAGAAATAAAGCAGATGTGCAGACAGAAGCAGAGATGAAGAGCGTGTACTCCCTGTTCCTGCCATCCCTCGAGTTGCCTATTCTAGCATTTCCTGAGCCCTCGCTGTATTTCTGCTTACACTTCCATTGCAACGTCTCTGCATCTTTACACTAGATCCTCATTTTGTGAGTAAGCTAGATCCTCATTTTGTGAGTAATACAAGTTGATGTCTGTTCCAGGCAATCAAGAAAAAAAAAAAAAAAAAAAAGATTAGCCGAAAAATTCTTAAGATGGGAAATCACCCAGGTGAGAAGAAATATCCCAGGTGAGAGAAACAAAAGAAAAATTTTCAAGAAGAATTGGCAACAGTCATTCCAAAACCATTAAAGAGATGTCACTCAGCTCTAAGAAGAGAAAAATAAAGCTTCACAGTCGGCCAGCTGTGCAGAACTGAAATAGCATGGACCTACTCCATGAATTCATATAGTTGCTGAAAGTGAATTCCTTCCTGCAGTCTTCAGCCTTGCAGCTGAGCCATGAAATGTATTCCCAGTTTAAAATTCCTTTCCAAGTGCTATCCCATGACTTCACAAAGTTGTCTGCACACAAAAGCAACTCTCAAGCTGAGAGATATCATGTTTGCATCATCACTGACATGTAGACAAGTATTCAGATGGCCCATTAAGTAAATGCCCCTTACAAGTATGGGGCACATCTGGTGGTTTGACAGCCTTTCTCTGCCTCTATAAGTTGGAAATCCCCAGCCTGGCTCATTAAGGAGAAACAGGCACGATTATTGTGTCAAAACACATTAGCGTATTTTATTCTGCCATTGCAGTTGCTTATTGGCATTTGATGAAGCTAAAGAGATTTCAGGTTATGAAATCTGTGTTTCCTGCTTGTCTTTGTTTCGAAATTATATGTGGGATGATGTGGAAGAGGAACGTCAGTTAAGCTTCTGGACAATCTCCCCAATCCACAAATGAATTGACATTCTTATCAAAAAATCTGTCCTTGCTCCCTTTTTCTTGTTTTTGCTGGGCAAATGAGGTATTGGAAACAACAGAAAACATGTCCCCTTTTCTCCTCCAAAAAAAGATGACCTTTCCCTTACTTTAATTGTAAGATAATTGTTTGTATTATTTGACATCCTTTTGAAATATCTGGATAAAAGTGCAAACAACACATTAATGAATTCTACAGATGATACAGAATTAGGAAATGCTGTTTTTCTTATTAATGACAACAATATATCAGGCAGCCATATCCAACAATAGCATCTGTGAGAGGGAAGGATGGAGTAGAGAAAGTTACATTTGTGACAAAGGCAAAAAGAGCCATGTAAAATTAAAATTAAAATATAAAACCCAGATGTGGTGTGAGTAGTGGACAGGTGAGCCTTGAAATCTTGTCAAACTAATGTGGCCATGTAGTGGATGGACACTTAGAGAGCTGCGTGCCCTGGGGACTGACAGCTGAACTATTTTTAGTTCCACAAGTAGAGGCATTGTGTCTCAGAACAGATAGTCTTTTCTTCCAGAACTTTAATAAGACCGCACCTGGCATAGGGTGTTTAGTTCTGGAACAGCACCACATGATGTACAAAAAAAAAAAAGAAGTCTTATATGTAAGATTTCAGGCTTTCTTTTTCTAGAAAGTAATGTAGCCACTTTTTTTAAAGTAATTCCTAGCAGTATATTGGCTGTTTTTATTAATTTGGTTCATCCTTGAGAGTATGAATAAAATGGAAAAACTGGATGCCTAATAAGCACCCCAAAATGAACACATTTAAATCTAAGCTCTGGTGGCCTCCCTGATACCTCCACTGAAACCTGCCCTTTCCTCAGTCTTCCTGGCCTTGGTTCTTGGATTCCATCCCTCTAGTTACCCAGGCTTTGGAATAATCCTAGACTTCATTGTTTTTCTCAAACCCCAAATCCCATATATCAGCAAATCTTGGTGGTTCTAGTTTTAAAACAGATCCAGAATCTAACCATGTCTCACAGTCTCCACTGCTACCACACTGATCAGCAGGATTCCTCTGATCACGTTACCTCTCAAAAGTCTCCAGTGGCTTCCAAATCAGGGTGTCCAGGTCAATATGATGCAGTGTGGCATTTCATACCTCTTAGATCACATCTTCTACACCTGCCTTGCCCACTCAACTCAACCATACTAACACGCCAGGCAGAATCTGGTTATGTCTTTATAGATGCAATTCCCTGTTCTTAGAATTCTCTCACCCAGATATCCACATTGTTCACTCCCTCAGGTCTTTAGTCCAAAATCATCTCTGTAGTGAGGCATTTCCTGACTGGGAAGGGAAACGGCAGCCCACATTCATGCCCCGGTCCTTCTCCCCTCTCCCTGCTTTATCTTTCTTCATTGTCCTTCTTATCAGCCAATACACTATATATTTTGATTATTTATTCATTGTTTGTCTCTCCCATGATATACACAACTAGAATATGCATTCCTGTTGTTTGCCTTTGTCTGTTTCATTCCCACACCTAGAACCGTGCCAATTGCACAGAAGGGGCTCTGTAAATATTTGCTTGGAAAGCTGAATGCAACTGGATGCCTGTTGCTAACGTTCATAATCAAAATACTTGATCAGAGTGAGCAAATTCTAAAAAGTATCTAAGTTCAAATCCAAAGGGCAAATCTATGGCAGAGCTAGGAATAATTTCAAAGTAACTTCCTTTGTCCGTACAATGCAAGTACACTCCTTTCAGAGGCTAAATAGAGTTTCTATACTGGCATCATCTCTAGCTAGAATATTGATCTGAAATTTGTTTAATCAGAGGGAATATATTTACAGAAGCATGTAATAGCTAAGGTAAATAGGCTTTTAAAAATCTCAGAAATGGGCCAGACACAGTGGCTCACACTTGTAATCCCAGCAGTTTGGGAGGCTGAGGCAGGTGGATCACCTGAGGTCAGGAAGTTGAGATCAGCCTGGCAAATGTGGTGAAACCCCATCTCTACTAAAAATACAAAAATTAGCTGGGTGTGATGGTGCATGCCTGTAACCCCAGCTATTTGGGACGCTGAGGCAGGAGAATCGCTTGAACCCGGGAGTCGGAGGTTGCTGTAAGCCAAGATTGTGTCACTGCACTCCAGCCTGGGCTGGAATCTCAAAAAAACAAAACAAAACAAAGAAACTCTCAGAAATATAGACAGCAAAGCTTGGAAAAGTGAATCTAGTGGAAAGAACACTCACTCACAAATTAGACAAGAACTGACTGATCTGTGCCCACTTGTTCATCATTCGTAATACCCCTAGAATGTAGGAACTATTGTTTCTATATTCCTTATACAACCAGTGCAGACAAAGTAGGAATAATTTGCCCAAGGTCCAACATCTCTTCCTATATGCCCATCAATGACAGAGTGGATAAAGAAAATATGGTACACATATACCATGGACTACTATGCAGCCATAAAGAAAAATGAGATCATGTCTTTTGCAGGAACATGGGATGGATGGAGCTGGAGGTCATTATCTTTAGCAAACTAACCCAGGAACAGAAAACCAAATACGCATGTTCTCACATATAAGTGGGAGCTAAATGATGAGAACTCATGAATAGAAAGAAGGAAACAACAGACACTGGGCCTACTTGAGGGTGGAGGGTGGGAGGAGGTAGAGGAGCAAAAAAAAAACCACTGGGTAATAGGCTTAGTACCTGGGTAACAAAATAGTCTGTACAACAAATCCCCATGACATGAGTTTATTATCTACATAACAAAACTGCACATGTTCCGCTAAATGTGAAATAAAAGTAAAGAAAAACAAACCCCACAGATAATAGGATATATCCAGGCAGGCCTGGCTCCAAAGCCCATGTTCTCATGCACTAGGTAGGATCCTCAAACTTTTTGCTCTCAGAAACCCCTTACACTCCTAAAAAGTATTGAGGACCCCAAAGAGCTTTATATGTAATATACCTCTTAATATTTATTGTATTCAAACTTAAAACTAAGAAGTTTAAAAATACTTATTCACTCAAAAATAACAATAAACTCCTATGTTAACATAAATAGCACATTTTTAAGAGAAATAATTATATTCTCCAAAATAAAGCATTTGGTATACAGAGTAGTGCTGTTTTACATTTAACATCTGTATTACTAGAAGACAGCTTGATGATCATATCTGCTCTGCCTTCAATATGTTGTGATATGTGGTTTTGATGGAAGCAGATGAAGAAGATCCAGCTTCACATAGAGACATAATTGGAACAGAGGGGAACTGTTTAGTAGCTTTTTTAGATGACTGTAGCTGTTCTTCTTTAATAGAACACAAAACTTGAAAAGTGATATTTCATAACGGTTAGTTGTAATGTGGTATCTAAAACCATATTAATGAACTTTCCATACCCAAAATCCATGGGTCCATTTTGTATTTTCAGCAGTTCTTCTAGCCATGCATGATTTTTAAACATTATACAATGGACATTTGGAGGCTCTTGGTTCACTGAGCTTTACGAATCTTCACTCCTCCCAACCAATTTTTTTTAAAACCAGTCTGTTAACGTCAACACTACTCTCATTTTAAAAGGGCATCAAGAACTAGGAAGCTGACAAGCCTATAGTAGCAGATCCAAGTTTTCCAAAATTCTAATTTTTGCTTGAAAGTTCTCATGATATTATTGGCAACGATTACTTCTGGGGTATCATCCCAGTGGCCTTTATGATAATTGACCTATCATATATTTCCAGGCATTAGTTTCCAGTTGCAGCTATCTTTTTATCTTCTGAAACTTTATCTGTGTGAGTGTATTTATAAGAAATCCTTGGCTGGGCCTGGCGGCTCATACTGTGACACAGTGAGACCCTGCCTCAAAGCAAACAAACAAACAAAAAAATCATATATCTAGGGAGAAAGCTAGTTCGACTTACACAGTTAACATCACTAATAAAACATTATTTTGCTAAAGCACTGACAGCTTTACTCACCATTGCTTTTGAGTCATCATTACAAATGTCAACACAATTTTAAAAAGGTAAATAACATCTTAGTGTTAGTATGAGAATAGTTTTGATGACCTGTCCCCTGAAAAGGCCTGCAGACTACACTTCGAGAACTGTTGCACTACACTAAACGATCTCTCAAACCCATGCCCTATCTCTTACAAATTTTGCCGCTTTACCTTCTCCAAGTTTCACTGCCCCACCAGTAAAATGCTATTAATATATAACTCTGATCTTGCAAAATAATCATTTGTTAAGCCTTAGCAAAGTATGTGGCAGACAGAAAGTGCTTGAAAAGTGGTCACCGTCATGACCACTGTCCAAACCCCTGGCAAGTTACTGGCAAAGCTAGGGCCCAAAGTCATGTTTCCTCATTTCTGCCCAGAGCCTTCACTGCTACATCACACCAGCAGGAGCAGAACAGTTCCCAATATGGCTGCTGTTAAAACAAGGAGCTAAGAAGCTGATACAGTTGATTCAGCAGTCTTTCTGGTTAAAGTCCTGGATCGTAACTTGAAACAGTTAAGTGGTTCTGTGTTTGGGTCATGAATTTGCTATGTGCTAGCTGTGTGACCTTGTGCAAGCTCTCTGAGCCTCAGGTCTCTCCACCATAACACTGGATAACAACAGCACCTACCTTAGGAGGTTGCTGTGAGAATTAAATGAGATAATGGACAGATATATATCTAGTACTGGCCCAGAGGAAATGTTCAAATCATGGCTAGCTGCTCACTATGATGATAATCATGACTACTGTTATTATCTTCATAGCTCAATACCTTTCCTCGGGGAAACCTTTTCCAGCTGTCTAATGAAGGCACCTATTTTAAGATCTCATAGCACCTGTACCCCTTCTTCGTTAGATTTACTACAGCTGCAAAATTGTAACATATGATTATTTGATTAAAGTTTGTCATACATACTAGGCTCCAAGCTCAATAAAGGCAGACACAGGGTCTGTCTGCTCACTATTTTAGCCCCAACATCTGGCATATTGCCCAGCACAAAGCAGGTTTCAATAAATACCTATTAAAGGAAAAATAAAATAATTAATTTACTAGATTGGCAAAGCATAGCTTTACTCCATTATATAATTTATCTGAACTTCCTCCAGCACTTGTCACTCAAAGTGATCTGTGGACCAGTAACAGTACCCTAACCCGGAAGCTTGTTGGAAGTGCAGAATATACAGACCAACGGAGTCAAAGTGTGCATTTTAACAAAATCCCAGGTAATTCATATGCTCATTAGAGTTTCAGAAGTATTAACCCTTGACTGCTCTTCACTAATGTTAAGAGAATGAGAGAGAGGGAGAAAGGAAGAGAAAGAAAGAGAAAGAAAGAAAGAAAACCATCAAATTTTCTGAGTAAAACAGCACTCACTTCTAAAATTCCAGGTCTCATTCTATTCCTAATACAAATACTAGTACAAACATTACCATTTCTAAAAACCAGCTGCATTTTTTTCTCAGCCCCGGCCAGGCTGCTCTTATTTTCTATTCACATATGATTATTTTCCAGAGACTATTTTGGCCTCAGTTGAATAATTTATTTCAGAAACTTTACATCCAAAAATATTCTCTGGAGGAGACAGAAACACCATCTGTGCCTCATCCTAGAAAAACAGCCCCAAACCATGAAGTAGGGGTGTCATTTTAGAGTTGCAAAAGTTGAATTCCTGTTTGTCCACCACAACCTCAGAAAGAAGAGAGAAAAATACAGCAAAACCCCTTCTCCTATTATAACACCAAACCAGTGCTCCAACAGCCCAAAGAGATTTATAAAAATATGCATGTTATCCATTTGACCCTTGGAAAAATTATAGTCTAGCTTTCTAATGAAAAAGTTATTATTTTTAGGATTTATTCCCATGTGTGAATGGTAAAGCACATCTATCATTGGATAATAATATACAAGAACTTCAAGGGTTCTGAAGAATGGTTCATTTTCCTGTGTTCTATCTTACATAATCTGTGGGGCCTGACTTCAAAATTCCCTTTGCTGCAGTGTCCTCTCCTCCAAAGGGTAGAAATGTGCCTGGCCAGAAGCAAAACACTTCACTGGATCGGGTGCTCCCTCCCATCACTGCACTGGCCTGGTAAGACCTGAGTCGGAGAGTTGATGATGAGCAAATGGCATTTGAATTTATTGCTGCACATTCTCCCATAGCTTCTTGCTTGCCTGGGACTCTTGTTTCTCTGACTCTCTTCCTTCCATCTCCTACAGATGTGGGAAATACCTGTTTTGAGAAATAAAGAAGCTGCTGAATCTATAGAATTAGCCTCCATAGAATCAGCTCCTATGTGGGTGTCCCCTGTGGTCATGGAGCTCCCACCCATAACTTTTTACGTGCATTCTCGTTCTCCCAGGGTCACAGGCATAGACATTTGTTGAGAAGATCATGATGGGAGTTAGGGTACAAGATAGACATCCAAACTGAAATCAGAGCTGTCCTGATGGTCTAGTCTAAGCGGGTGAGCCAAGGGGCCCAAGGGGCCTTTTCTCCATCTGTAGACACATCAAACAGAGTATCACTGATTGGTTGGAAGAGGGCAGTTACCAGCCACCTCATTGTCATGTAAAGAAATTGGACTTTGGAATCACATACCTCAGAATTTGAATCCTGGCTCTTACGCTTGCTAGCTATGCTTCCCTAGCAAAATTGTATTTTATAATCTGAGCCAGGTTTTCCTCATTAAAAAAAAAAAAAAAATAGGTATATAATATCCCTTCATGGGGTTTTGTACGGATTGAAGGAGATTCTGTGACATAATGCATGTGGCATGCAGGCACCTCTCAAGGAGGGTTGGTTGTCCTTCCCTCTCTCCTTTTCACTTCTCTGCTGAGGGTACCATGATATATTTTCCTGGCCCCTGAAAATGCTGATTGGAAAAGAAAAGAAGAAATGGGGGGGGCGGGGAGCACAGGAAAAGCAGAAAAGGAAAAGAAGAAACTTCAAGCTAGTACTTATCTGCAAGAACGACTTAAAAAAACTTGACTGTCAAAGTAGCTATTGTCCTTGAAGTAGTGTTTAAAGAGAATTTTCTTTTCAACATAAAATCTACCATAGGCTTGTTTATTATTTAATGTTTTCCTCATTATCTCCCCAATAATTTGAGCATTATTCACATTTTAAAAGCCAGGGTTGCCTCTCCTACATAATTCGATTGAAATAAACTCTCTTTTCTGGTAGCCAGACATGTCATTATTGGTCCTAACTAGAGTTCAAGAAGAGGATGACTGTAGCTCACAGTCAAAGCTTTGAGTCTTGCTCCAGTGGCACTGGGGCCTGTCCTAATAAGCCACCTCCTTGCCATCACACTCAGGCTGCTTTATCAGAGAAACAAGGTCAAGAAGAGGGAAACACTTGGAAAGATTGATGGGGAGCCAGAAAAGGAGGCTTAATCCATGGAGTTCTTGGCGCCAGTCATCACAGACAATCTCTAAATTGTAGCCAAGAGAGAATACCAGTCTCAAGATGTCTGTCGGCCTTGCTTCTACAGAGAGTGGTGTTTCAGAAACTAAAAGTCTAAGCTGACAGGAAGGGAATCCTCCTACAGTCCTTTGGTGCACTGTTGATGAATGAAGTTGGTTTGCCTGGTGAGGGCAAGAGGGGTGAGCTATGTAGACTGAAAAACAAAATGGAAAGTTAAGTGTAGTTTAGCAGCTACAAGAATCATCCACAGGCTATTATAGATGCTCGCTGACTTTGGCATCATTCTATTCCAGAAGTCCTAACCATCTGGAATGTTACGCTAGTTAAAACATTTCTCTGAACACTTCAGTTGTTTTAGTATGATCACGCCACCGCCAGCAGGCTCATCATACTTTAATTTTATCAAAAATAGCAAGACCTGTTGATTTACATAACTTTTCATCCTGAGCCACAGTTTAGTCTCCTTCTAGGTTTTCTAACCCAGTGGCTTAAACCTATGGCTGGACATTGGAATCACCTGGGGATCCCATGCCCAAGCCATTACTCATGTTAATTATTAATGTATCTGACTCTTTTGGGGCAAGACACGGGCATCAGGATTTGTTTTTAAAGCTTCCCAGGTGATTCTCATGTGAAATCAAGTTTGCAAACCAGAGTCATAGTTTAAAGATGTTGAGAGTGGATGGGGGAGTGAACAGACCTAATACAACCAAGAATACAACTCAGGCAGCATTCTCAATATTGATCACCCTCTTACTGGGCAAATTAGGGAGGCAATACAAAAGTTCTCTGCACCTTTTGGCATGTTTTATGAAACATTTTATGTAAAGTCAGATTTGCTTAGGGTGAGTGACAAGTTCTACAAGAAGCATAGTATATCTGTCCAGAACTCTGATCTTTCAAAAAAAACTTTTATACTTATGCCCACGTTCTCTGTATCAGGCACAATACAAGTTGGTAAGGATGCGATGATGATGATCATGATGAAACATGGAGGTAAATATTATTAGCATTTCCCTGTGATGCATGAGATTTGAAGAGGTTTAATAATTTGCCCAAGGTTACACAGCTAGTATATGTCAATGGGGGAGGCTTTAAGCCAGGGATTTGAAATCTCACTTGGCATGCAGTGATGACTTAGGCAAATATGGCACTGTACCACTTTTTAATCAGACTTTATTATTCTATTTTGGCATCACCAGATACATACATGATGATTATAACATAATGTATCAATGGATGCCCAAAGTATTGTCAGAGGAGAAATAAAGGGGCAGTTAATTCTGCTTAAGCAGAGAGGATGGTGTCAGAGCAGGCTTATAAATAGGAGGGTGTTTTTGAAAGGCTTTAAAGACTGAATAGGAGTTGGCCAGATACAGAAGGAGGAAGGATGCTGAATGGAAAGAACAGAAAGACAAAATACACAAGAAAGAGAGTGAGAGGCACACTGGAGAAATGATCAGCCTGTATCAGTCGTAAACTAAGTATACACTGGAATCGCTTGGAGACTTGTTATAAACACAGGTTGCTGGGCCAAATCTCTGAAGCTTCAGATTTAGTAGGGCTGTGTGAGACTGAGAATTGGCATTTCTAATGAATTCTCAGGTGCAGTTGATGCTTCTTGTCCAGGGACTCACTTTGTTGGGAGCCTCTGGTGTATATGAGCATCATCTGGAAAGCCCCACAGCTTTTGTGTGTATGAGAGGCATGCCAACGTCAGCAAGACTTGCACCAAAAGCAAATTCCCCGAAGAGATGAGGATCTCCTTTTCCTGCAAGGAGTGGAGGTTAAATTTTACTGTTGGTTTTGGGAGCAATTCATACTGAAGCTGTCCAGTGGGAGGAAACGGAAAAACCACAACTTGGGATTGAAACAAGGGAAACTGGGATTTTATCGCATCTCTGCCCCATCAGTGCCCCTATTCACAGGCTAGTGGGGCCTGAGGCTAAGGAGTTGAAACACACTAGCTCTTTGTTGAACCACTGAGTGTTTGTGGCACTTTTTGTAGGGAAGATGGCATTTTTCACAGTTCTTCCTCCATTTTTGGCCCGGTGGGTGGTGACTACAGGTGAGTTCCTGTGTTAATCACCAAAGTGATCTGTTGACCATCAGTGTCCAGCCATGAGGGATGAGGGGATGTGTCGAGAATGTTTTCATGCAGAGAATGAAGAAGGTAGAGGAATGTCAGGCTAAGTTGGGTGGGACTGGGACAGATGACTCCCTTGTGAAATTTTTTTTTCCCCGCTTCTAACTCAATTACCATGCTTTGCTTCTCTTATTTTCCAGGATAGAAAAACCTAGGATGCATCTGCCATTGTTCTCCAAACCCTTTAAATGGGATGAGCAACTTGGAAAGGTCAGCCTCCAAGAATGCTATCTATATCTCTCTCTCCACCCCACCCGCCTAGGACAGACAAAACCAGATCTGGAGGTCATATTTGTCCAATAATTGAGAAGCAAGTGGCATCTAGCTCCAATATGCTCTGTCTTCACTGGGTTGCTTTGCCAGCTGACAGCCATCAGCTGTGTGTGTTACAGTCCAGACAGGGACCCCTCTAAGCCCCACTATAACTGCCAGGGAGTAACATAGGAGAGTGGGAATTGCCTACCAGAGGCAGGGAAAGGAAACAAAATCATGAAGTTTGGATTCTATGTTCCAGCTTTGTTTTCTTCATAATGCAGTTCCCCGTGACTCCATTGCAATCTTCTGGAATACTTCTAGAAACCCACTCAGTAGTCTGCGGAGTTACTTGGCCAATATGGTCCTGAAGATAGTCACATTTGAAGGTTTTAATTTTCCTGCTGTTGAGCAGGAAGCAGGGAGACAAAATCATCACCTAAAAGGCAAATATTCCCTAACACAGGATGAGCATGGTACTGGGGTTTGCACTGGAGGCCTGTGCTCCATTTCTCTGGAGGATGGGATCTTTACTATCAGGATTATTGATGAGACTCTGGCTTCCTTTCCAGAGATGAAGTATTTTTGTCATCATGTCTATTATCCCTCACAAGAATCCAATTAGAAGAGATTGCCTCAACAGAGGAGGCTGATTAAATTCACAGATTTATTGCAATACCACTTTGGGAGTTGTGGAAAATCAGTTTCACTGCTAAGCTGCCTTCCTTTAAAAAAAAATCAAGCTGTGAGCCTGCACCTTGAATTATCCATCTATAACAGATCACAAAATATCCATAACCTTGCAAGCAGCTTACTCTTCCCCAGAGAGGCTCAGAATGCTTCTTCCAGGCTCATAGTACCTCTCCAAGGGGCAGGTGATGGATTCTATGTTCATGAGACACAAGGGGAAATTTTGACCCAGCAGTAGGGTAGAGAAGACAGAGGCCTGTTGCCTGTTGACTAAAGAAAAAAGTCAAGCTTTTAAAGAATTAGAGTTAGTTACATTCAGAAGTCTTACAAGGACTATAGACTGAGCCTGGGTATTAATTCAGTTCATAATAGGGCAATATTTCAATTCATAGTTTACATATAGGGGGTGAATATTCAGTATGTGCAAAATTGCAGCAAGGTTTGGGTGTGAGAGGACATCTGGGTAGAGATTACAGAAGCATAATTACTAACTTGGCTGGACGTTATCTTGAGTGTAGAAAAAAGGCAAGGACTAGGGCCCTTTACCTCTTAAAGAGTATAGTGACTCAGGCAAGAGACATTGCGGGTGTGTGGGTTTTGTCTTCAGAGCATCCCTCCAGAGAGCTGCATGTTGTCAGAGTTAAGGGCTTTGTGCAATTATGCTGGAAAGCAGAAATGACCAAACATAGATTCTTACATTTGCTATTTTGTCTCACACCTGGAGACGGGTCAAAAAAGAAGACATTCCTTTGCAAAGTTTGCAACCAACTTGGGCAAGGAGTCTTTGTTTTAGTTGGGTCCCAGAAAAGCTGCTGTCAAGTAGCAATGATATAAATGTAATCTGATTCTCCATAGGAATGAGGACTGTACTGATGCTACAGTCAATCCTGTCCCCAAACCTCATGCCCCAGAGTTACAGGAGCAGCCACAAGCACCACTTTCAAACTTCTAATTTTCTATTCAAGACAGTTCCTTTTCCCCCAAAGTCTTCTGTTTCTTTAAAGCAGCATTTCCCAAACAGTTTTTAGCAGAATCTTAACCTCCCAGGGTGCTCTGGAGGAGAAAACAAGGTTTCATGGAGATAAATTTTGCATAGTACTGTATGCTCTGTACCCCTTGGTTCAAGATCCTTACTAACATACTAAAGATAAGAGCTAACTCTCAATGAAAATCTACATGAAGTCAAACACTAAGTACTTTTTATATGTTTTATGTCATTATATCTTCAAAAAATTATACTCTGAGAAACGTATTAATTTATCCCATTTTACACATGTGGAAACTGAGGTTTGGCGTGGTTAACTGAGTTGTCCAGTTAAAAGTAAAAAGGCAAAAGATGGAGCCAGGTTTGAAATCTACTCTCATTCCCAAGTCTGTGCTCTTAATCTCTAAGCTTTATCTTCTTCCCACTAACTATACAGACACTTTCTTATATTGCCGTTAATGTCTTTTTCATTACTGCTTCTTTACACAAATGAGTCCATTCCTAACTGTAGCAGTTAGTCGTCTTTTGTTTATCTTTTATTTTATTTTAGTTTTTCATGTCATTACATGGGCCAGCTCAGTATCATTTTAGGTAGTATCTTCCCTTAACATCAGGTGTTTCCATTCCTATCTTATTTGGCCTTCGTGTAACCGCTTCAAGCATGCTTTAGTGGATTTTCATCTGTATCTTCGACAGTTTATGGATAAACAGATGTAAGGAAGACAGGATGTGACTGAGTTTATTTACCCTGCCTTTGGCAAAGGAGGCTTTGTTCAGTAAATGAAAGTAAAAAGTAAAAGTAGGATAAAAAGTGATGCCAAAGGTATATAGCTAGTTCTCCATGTTATGCAGGATATGGATTTCTTCTACTATTGAGGTCTTTGTAATTAGTAGATAAGTCATTTTATTGGAAGTGAGAGGTAGGAGAAGGAGAAGGAGAGAGAGAAAGTGATTTTGTAACTTTCAGTTTTATCTGAAAGTAATTGTTCACTAAACTTGGAAACCGTGTTGACCACTAATGACCTTACCAAAGCATATACTTGCTCAGGAAACGGGCTGTTTGAGAGGGGATAAGACAAGAACGTGAGTTATTAGCAGTAGCCCTGTCTCAGCAGGGGCAGGGCCAAAAGGAAAAGGTACTAGAAGTGCTATCTGTGGTTCCATTAGATTGCACACGGTTCCTAATCTCCCCCATCATGCTTGACCCTAAGTCAGCTTCCTTCTACAGCTCTGTGTTCTTTGTGTTCTTTCACAGCCCACATATGATAAGATTGACCCTCTCCTTCCCTCCTTGATCAGTCGGGACTAATTTAATGAGCATCTACACTGTCCTTCATATGCAGGCCAAATGTCCTGTGTGGCTTGCATCATGTTTGAGGAAGTGTTTTGTGGCTGAGACTGTGCTTAATGCTCTCTAGGGATGACTGATCTCCTTCCATTTTCCCGACGGTCTTACCACGTAGAGCCTGTTATGAGCTGTGCTTTAGGAAAGAGTCCACTGAGTCTGAGAGAGGAGAAATGACCTGAAGGACACTCAGCTAGTAGGGCGTAAGCAGGGACACCAACCTCACTCCTTTGATTCTGAAGCCTGCACCCTTTGTGACTATCGCATATCCCTGCCTTCCACATTACAGGATACGTGAGTGGGGCTCCTCCACTGCCACCCCATTCTTCCTGCAGGGTATGCTGTTTTGGAAATGTTAAAAAAAAAAAAAAAAAAGAAAAGGAAAAAAAATGTTTGACTCATGTATTAACAGCAAATGTTATTACTAACTAATAACCTCCAGTGCTGCTAGGAAAAAACTAAATCAATCAGGAAATCATTAATTTTGGAGGAAACACTAATTATAGGAATATAAATTCTGGGTAAAATCGCCAAGAACACCAATGTTGCCTGCAGCCCGAGTAGACTTTCTTAAGTTTTAGGCTGTGATTGAGATACTAGAATTCACTTTTATTTCTCTAGCTTTGCAAAAGGTACTTGGAACTGGTCTGAAATGTCATTTAATTCTCTCAGTGCATACAGTAAGCCACCTTTTAAAACCCAGGTAATCTCTCATAATTAGGAAAATACCCATAAAGGAGGGGATGAGGGGTGGGGACAACTATACTGCCGGTTTTTTTTGTTTGTTTGTTCGTTTGTTTTGTTTTGCTTTGTTTTTTAGAGACAGGATCTCACTCTGTCACCCAGGCTGAAGTGCAGTGGCACAATCATGGCTCACTACAGGCTCTAGCTCCTGGGCTCAAGCAATCCTCCCACCGTAGCCTCCTGAGTAAAGCTGGCACTACAGGCACACACTACCATTTCCAGCTAATTTTTGTATTTTTTAAGGAGACAGGGTTTTGCCATGTTACCCAGGCTGGTCTCAAACTCCTGGGCTCAAGTGATCCACCTGCCTCGGCCTCCCAAAGTGCTGGGACTACAGGCATTGAGCCACTGCACCTGGACTATACCACTTTCTTACATTAAACGCTTTGAAAATTAAGCAGGAGCTAAGCAGCAACAGAAAGAAATGAACTACTGAGCCACACAAAGTCATGGAGGAAAGTTCAATGTATATTGCTATGTGAAAGACATCCATCTAAAAAGGCTATGTACTGCAGGACTCCCAACTACCTCACATGCTGAAAAAGGCAAAACTGGAGACAGTAAAAAGATCAGTGGTTCCCTGGGGAGTGGGAGGGAGGGATGAACAGGAGGAACAGAGGAGATTTTTAGGGCAGTGAGATTCTTCTGTATTGTACTATAATGGAGGATATAGGTTATCATATATTTGACAAAACCCATAAAATGTACAAGCAAAGAGTGAACCCTAATATAAATTGTGCACTTTAGTTAATATCATATAGCTGTTGGCTCATCAATTGTAGCAAATGTATGGAAACAGAGTTGAAAGGGGTGAGAGCGAAGATGGGAACTCTCTGTACTTTCTCTTCAATTTTTCTCTGAACCTATAACTGCTCAAAAAATAAAAGTCTTAGTTAAAAAAAAAAAAAAGCTGAAGAGAAGCACATTATTTCTCAGCATCATAGCATCTCTCTAGATGATGGTCTCCTTGTTGTGGAGGGAAGATCCTCTCAACACATTATAACATAACAACTCAATGCTCTGATTGTGACAACCAAGGAATATACGAAAGGCCAATTTAAACATCTCAGTGGGTTCGAAGGACAAAGCGACTTTGTGTCACAATAGAATTCATCCCTTGGAACGTGGAGATGGCAGGAGATAAAACAATACTCTTTATCACCGGCAGATTAACCGGCAAGGACATGTTCTTTCTGTTTATCCTATAGGCTCCAAAGGACAATGAGCCTTTTGTCTTTACACCTGTTGTGGGGAAGGAGCCGAGGACAGAAGTGTGGTGGGGTTTATGTGAGGCCATGCAGTTCAGGTTTCTTACCTGCATCTCTGATGGTACACCCTATTTCATAAAGGAACTTGGAGACTGAGGGAAAGGAGCAGGTCCAGGTGTTGCTTGAGGAGAAAGTGAAAATATACAAATCCTTGTTGGAGAGAACTATAGCAAAGTTGCATCATGCTTCGGCTTTCAGCCAGACATTAGAGTTTCTTGGGGGTCTTGCTCTTCCTTATCCTCAGCTTCTCACTCAGCACATGGTAAAGGCTGGACAGAGGCTTGCTGAATGAATGAACCTCGAGGACTTTGCTGTAAGGAAAAGAGTGCAGAAAAGTGATTTGTCAAAAGTGACACTAGGTTTATCCGGCTGTTTCACTAAAGTTTCCAAATACCCATTTTTGGTGGAACTGTGTGCGTTGATGGCTTCCTTCATTCTAAACCCTTGCTTGTAATGGAATCTGTTGGTTTTGACTGGCTTCTTCAGGAACAAAGCCTCTAATTTCCTTTGGGGTAGCCAGCCTTTCCCCTATTCTTAGTATGGGAAGTCGGAACTTAATAATTCCTTTTAACACTTCCTTTTTTCCCTGGAGAGCTGCTTGATTTGCATCTGTTCAGCTGTATCATCCCAAGGGGGATACGGTCTGTGGCCTCAGCTCAGCCAGTCAGAGCACTGTTTCCCTTTGCTGTCAGCAGGATCAGAGAAGGACACATATCTCAAGTTAGACCCATGAGAATTCCACCTGAGGTTTTGCTGGACTGATGTGAAATGTTATTTTTTGGCTGGGATTAATAAATTGGTAAAACACAAGCCTAGAGTTCTGAAACCAGCCAAGCCTAAAGTCAACACATTTCCTGGACCCTTGAACAATATCAGCCACTAAATTCTTAGGACTTCAATTGCCTTACAACAAATTATAATTTACCAATGCGTCCATTTATTCTCCCTTTTATTGAAATTCTAAGTCTCCACTGTTCTTTTACATGCTGATGTCCTTCAGATTAGAATTTAGGAGGAAAATTCTGACTGTGAGGTGGTCTGTCCAGAGCCCCAACCACTCTCTGGTCTAATCGCACCTCCAAATGGACAAAGAGAACATCTGAAATGGAGAGCCCTAGAAATACCACTTCCAAATTCCAATAAAAGGCAGAAGTATTTGCTGAACATCTCACTACACCATGAATTCAAAAAAAAATGTGGCTTAGACAAAGTTGGCATGGGGTAGAGTCCTGCTGAATAGATTGAGACATCAGAGAATGGGCCCTTGGGCCACGCCTGGCACACGCTCCAAGGACATGGCCTGATGCCATGGCTCCCCCTCTGTCTCAATGCTCCATTAACACCTGGAGTGGAACTCAGGAGCTAGAGCAGGTTGCACTTGAAAAATAACCTCAGCATCATGGATGGGCTTGAAAAATTAAGAGCAAGGTTCTGCATCTCTTGACCCCACTCTAGCCATTAAATCTAGTAAGAACTAACACCTATTGTGTGTTGCTGGACCAAGCAAGGTACTGAGTACTTTTCCAACATCAGCCCTTCTAACCCCCATCACAACCCTGTGTGGTATAAGTCAGATGGGGCCTAGAAAACTTACAGAGCTTCCCTGGATCACTCAGCAGGGCTCAGACCAAGTAGAATGACCCAGGTGCTCAATCACAATATTGACTGTTCTTTGTAGCAAAGAATAAGAATGGTGCCTGGATCACGGCTTTAAAATTGTGAAAATTAATGTTACAACTGGGAAGAAGCCTCAACATCACTTAGCATGATGGAAAAGCTGAGGTACAGGGAATGACATGACTTCCCCAAAGTCACACAGCAAGTGAAAGCACGGGGTGATGAAATTTGGTCCTGGTCCACCAATTCTTTCTCAGCAAACACCCTGTTGTTTTAGGATATATGCACACCACACCACACCACATACAGGCATCGCCAGTATAGATGCACAGATATCAAAGTTCTAAAATATTTCCAGACCAGTTAGCAAACTGCACTGTCCAGAGACTATCTCCCTCTCCCTTCAGGATTCCTGACCTCCCCCCAATTAATCAATTAAAGGGTTAAGGTTTAGCATCACAGGGGGCCCCCAGGACCCTGCTCCATCCCAATGACCAGCATCCATTCTGAGTAGTCAGCACCTCTGCTGTTTCAATGAAGTGTTTTTAATATGAGTCCTTTACTAATACAAAAGCCAGCACAGATTATGGGAACGTCATGGGTGAATTGCAGGACACATCGCAGTCATTAACATTGTTATCTCAACTATAACAGGTAGACAAAGGCTGATCATGCTAACTGTGCCCAAGACAACAGGGAGAGGCCAGAATGGGGAAAGTTCATCTCTGGCATTCAGGGATCTGGAAGCCTTTCCCTCCTCTTCCAGGCAGCATTCAAGGATACTAGGTTAAGAGATGCCCTCCCTGCAGAGAGGAAAAGTTCAGGGTGTCTGAATTGTCTATGGGAGGCAAGATAGGTCTTGCCTCTCTCACCTTCCCTGTTTCTTTCTGGATGGCAGCCTCAAGCCATGGCAGCTAAACTGACAGCTGGGAAATACAAGGACAGGAAAGCTTGCCAGACACAGGGACAGGCAGGCCAAGGCTCTTTTCAAAGTCAGCGGGAAGTAGAAACACATCAGCTCTGCCAGTGACTAGAGACCAAAAAGGACCAGTGGAGCCACACTTTCTGACTCTTCTCAGCGGCAGAGATGGATAAGTGAATTGCTTATGGAAGAGAGGCCCTAATGCATATCTTGCCCACCATGAGTCAAGTGGTCAAGTGTGCCCTGCTAGTCAGTCTGAAACCACCTAGATCCTAATGGTCTGCCTTCATAAGATGATGGTATATTGGTCAGTTTTCACAGTGCTATAAAGAACTACCTGAGACTGAGTAACTTATGAAGAAAAGAGGTTGAATTGACTCATGGTACTGCAGGCTTAACAGGAAGCATGACTAGAAGGTCTTAGGAAACTTACAATCATGGCAGAGGGCAAAGGGGAAAGAAATGCATCTTAACATCTTACCATAGCAGCAGGAGAGAGAGCGAAGGGGGAAGTGCCACACACTTTTAAAACATCAGATCTTGTTGAGAACTCACTATCATGAGAACAGCAAAGGGGAAATCCACCCCCGTGGTCCAATCATCTCCCACCAGGCCTCTCCCCCAACATTGAGAATTACAATTCAACATGCGATTTGGATGGAGACACAGAGTCAAAACACATGAGACAGTTTGCAGAGGCCTGACTGAGATTATTGCTGTCTTAAGACCCTGAGTATTGTGGTGTTACAATGGATAATGTTACAAAGCAATGGATAAGGTGATGCCTTTATTTGCATTTAGCTTTATGATGTATTGGAACTACACTGTATTTATTACAGGATAATGAGAATAGAATCAAGGCAGACTTAATAAATGTACATCATATAAGGGATAAAGTTTTCCAGTGGTTTAAATAGAGAAACGTGATAGGAAAATGGCTCATCACACCCAGCTCAGTGTTTCAGATGGGCTGATCTCGAATCTATTTTTTCTAAGTGAGCAGCTATATTTGTTAAATTGATACATGGTATTTGTACATGTTTATGGGCTACATGTGATATTTTGTTACAGGTATATAGTGTGTAGTGATCAAATCAGGGTATTTAGCACTATCCATCACCTCAAGTAGTTACCATTTCTTTGCACTGGGAATATTTCAAGTCCTCTCTTCTAGATATTTATTTTGAAATATACAATAGATTGTTATTAACTATAGTTACCCTATTCCGCTATTGAACATTAGGCCATATTCCATCTATCTAACTGTATGTTTGTACCCATTAATCAGTCTCTCTTCATCCCTCCCTCAACCCCCACATCCTTCTCAGCCTCTGGTATTTGTCATGGTAGTCTCTGCCTTCAAAGGAATTTTTGCTCAGTCAAAACCATGCTCATAGCCTGGCGCAGTGGCTCACGCCTGTAATCCCAGCACTTTGGGAGGCCGAGGCAGCTGGATCACTTGAGGTCAGGAGTTTGATACCAGCCTGGCCAACATGTAAAACTCTGTGTTTACTAAAAATACAAAAATTAGCCAGGCATGGTGATATGCACCTGTAATCCCAGCTACTGGGGAGGCTGAGGCAGGAGAATCACTTGAACCTGGGATGTGGAGGTTCCAGTGAGCCAAGATCGTGCCAGTGCACTCCAGCCTGGGCGACAAAGCAAGGCTTTGTCTCAAAAACAACAACAACAACAACAACAAAACCACCATGCTCATGCAGCAAACAGCTACTAGGTTTCAGCAAAACAACTTTGCAACTACATTTAACAAATGCAGTCATTTTTTATTTTATTGGTTTTGTGTTGCTTTAATTTTTCCTCTGATTCAATTTGACCTTTATAATTGTTTACATCTAGTTTTATATGTATACCTTTAAGTAACATAAAATGATTCAAGTCACCACCAGAGACCTACAATTATTTTTTCTTTAAATGAAATCTTAAGTTTGAGAATCAGTAAGGGAAGCTCTTAAGAAAGGCATAGGTATCTATAACATAGTAGCATCTCATTAACCACTGTTAAATGAAGCACTATTCATCCTAGAACATTCTTCATAATTGCCTACATATGAAGCAGTTCAATGGTACATCTTGGGGTTAGTGTATGCACATTTAAGTCTCCCAGTTTAAGCCTTGTTTGAAATCCCTGTTAATGACAATGGTTTTCTAAGAATGTTAGTACATAGAGCTCTACTTTTTTGATTGACAGTCATTTATTCCTCCTGTTTACTAGTTGATGGTTTATTACCATAATAACAATACAGGTTAAGCATCCCTAATCTAAAAACCCAAAATCTGAAATGCTCCTAAATCCAAAGCTTTTTGAGCATCATGATGACACCACAAATGGAAAATTCCACACCTGACCTCATGTGATGGGTCCCAGTCAAAACAAAGTGAAAGCTTTCTTTCATGCACAAAAATATTTAAAGTATTACATAAAATTACCTGCTACATGCATAGGGCATACATGAAATATAAATTCATACAAATATGAACTTATAGATGCCGATATTCCAAAATCAAAACCCACAACACTTCTGTTCCCAAGCATTTGGATAAGGGATACTCAGCCTGTAATACCAATTATTTATTGTAGTATTGAAGTACTTCACAAATATGGTGTTAAACATTTTATTTATATTATTTCGTTTAACCCACACAATTTACTCAATGACTTAAGTGAAACTGTCGTTTTACAGAGACTTAGAAGGATTGTCATTTATCCAAAGTTAACATAACTGGAAATGAAGGAGCTGAGATTGAACCCAGATATGTCTTCCTTTATCAACTCAGTTTTTAACTTCTTTAAATTCTCTCGATTGTCCTTACTTTCTGGGCTTACAGTATTTCCATAAGGCTAAGTTGTCATCAGTTGTAAGACAGTCCATTGTGTATGTGCCACTACAATGAGCACAGGCTGACAAACTATAACACTGAGCTTTATCACTAGAATTTTTATTTCATATTGATCAAAAGTGCTCTATTTAATAAACAGTCCTAGTGATACTTACATATATATATATATATATATTTATCTAACATTACGTCTGTGCACATGAAGAAAAGAAAAGCAGAGGAGTCCAGCTTTTCTTAATCATTTTTTAGATCAAGTTCACCAGCGTCTGTCTTTTCATAGTATCATTCTCCATGTCAGCAAGGGCATTGATGGTGTAGTGTTTCTTAAAAGAATGTTCCATTATTGGATCTAAAGTTTTCTTCCAATCTGCTGCCATTCTTTGCACAGGTTTTGATATGTATGTGCAGGCAAAGTCAACACTTCTCATTTAAATAGACAAAATACACATCTTGGAGTCAATGAAATACGGTATTATTATGCTTACTGTAGACTACGTTAAAAAAAATCAACCATCCACAAATGTAAGGAGTATTTTACAATGTTTTGGTTACAGTGGGCACCTAGATCTAATATCATATTTTAGCCTGCTAAGAATCATTAGAATGTATTTATGTTCCTTTACTTACATTATCTCCATTTATTGAATGCTTATGATATATTGGTCTAGAGTCTTTGCACGTATTTACTCATTAAACTGAAGGAAAAGCTACATTGTCCCATTGAAGAAAATAAGGTCAGAGAGTTTAGATAACATGTTTAAAATCACATTGCTTCTTAAGTGGCAAGGCTACAATTTGACTTCAATCTCCCTAACACCAAACTCCATTCTACTAACTACTACATGACACTACAATCCACATAAACACACACATTCTTAGTGTCAGAATTGGCAGCTGATATTAATGGTCCTTATTATATGCTATGTAATAAGCTATTTCTATTTCCCTTAGCCTTCCTTCTGCCTGCCTGTGAGTATATAAAGTATTATGAACATGAATTCTTATTGACTCCTGTCCCCAAGGCCAAATATGAACAGTAACCCTCAGGGACTGATCTGGAGGTAATGGGCCAGTATTTCCTGCATCCTGGCAATGTATCACTCCCCTGACCATCTTGCTTTAAAAGTTTCTCAGAATTATGTATAAAAATGACCATAGTCCTGGCTGTTTTATAGTACTCTTACAGAAGATAGGTCCATGCATTCCCTTTTTTAAACAAACGATCAGAAAATTTCATTTTGGCAATCATTTTATAGGAAATTCACATTGGTTTCTTTACATGTTTATGACCCATAATATGAAAGGAAAATGTGTGGTTGTTTTATGTTGAACCCAAAGCAAAAGATTTCATTACTTAGCTGCCGTGCAATATAGTCATACTTAGGTCATTATTTTACCTTTAAAATAAGAAAAATAATTTCAGAGGAACCCTGACTTCATTTTATAGTCTGGAAGTCAATGGCACAAATAGTTAGCATTACTCCTAAACTTTTTGCTATGGAAATAATGAATCTAGGAACTACTTTGAAAGTCAAGTGAAACAGCTTTTATAATGTTAGCTCATGGATTTGGGAAACCTTTATTTAAAGGCTCCTCACATGGTAGCTGTGAGGAATATCTTTTAATATTTCAGTTCAGGTATTTAGAAACAAGAACAGGATATCTGTCATTTCTAGAGCCTGTAAATCAGACTTGGTTGGAGAGATGTCAGCTTCATCTGTGAGGGCTTTGAGATACTGTGAACAAATGTCTAGCCAAATGGGATGTGTCATTTAGGAAGATTTGCATGTTGTTTCTCCCAAGTGCCCAAGTCTCAGTGTCTGTCACTACTATCTCCTTAGCTGCCCATATAGAAAATTATTCTCGATATTCCCCTCTAATTTGATCCCTATATCCAGTTGATCTTTGAGTCTTACCAATTCCACCTCCTCGACAACTCCGTAATCTGCCTACATCTCTCCATCCTGACTGTCAGTACTCACAGTCACCACCATGGCTCACCTGCACAACTGACCCAGCTTCTACCTCATCTAACTGATGCTTTCTGCCTCTGGTCCTGCTTTTTGTGAAGGGAAAAATCTAATTATATCGCTCCCTGGCTTAAACTCTTCAATGACTTCCTACAGCTCTCAAAGTAAGGCCCAAAGCGTATCGTACATTGTCCAAGGCTCCTAATGATGAGGCCCCTGTCAAATTCCCAAGCTGCATTTCTCTCCCTTTTCACTCCCATGTTTCCCTGCTCCAGTGAAATGGAACAACTTTTAGCAACTCAAATATTCTACCTTCAAGTTCGTATGCATGGGGTTTCCCTTCCTAAAATATCTGTCTGTTTGAAGCGCAAGGTTAGCTTTTACATCCTCTTAGGATGACTTCGGCCATTCCCAGGCTGGTTTCATGCCCCCTGCCATGTGCTCTTACTTCTTTATGATTATCCTATCACTTCGTGGATTCTACTATAATTACCCACGTTTGTGCCTCCCCTACCAGCCATAAATTTCTTGAGAGAAGAAGCAGTCTTTTACTCACTGTCATATGACAGGGCAGTGATTTCCATACTGTGTACAGCACTGATGGTACAGAGAATGATTTCACAGATGCTCTCTTTAAAGCTTTTTAAAATTGTTCTACTTTTTGAAATACATACTTTCTCTTTATAACAAGCTTGTTTTCTTCAAGAACCTCAGATGCACAGATTTGGATTAACTACAATACTTATTCCATGACACAGCCGTTATTGGTCCTTGCATCACCCACTTGTATTTATTTTGCCAGTTATTTTATACAGTAATCAGTACCCCTAAACTCATCATGCAAGAGAAAAGCTAAGATCTTCACAGTCGTGGACATTATTCATCTATCAATACCACACCTGTTCTGTCCTTTTGCATCCCTCTATCTGACCCTGTGTGCCATGCTCACCATTCTCCTGCCTTCTTTTTAAATTTTTTAATTGCCTCTATATTTATCTCTAAGCTTTTTTTCCTTATCTTTGGTTGTTTTAAACTTTATAAAAAGGGTATCATGCTTACACAATAGTTAGGAACTTTTTTCACTTAATATATTGCTGATAGTATCCATATTGTTGATGTTGCTGCAGGTCATTTGGTTTGACTGCCATATTTCATTCCATTTATGAATATACCACAGTTTACGCACCCACTTGCCGATCGATGAGCACCTGGGTTATCTACAGGCTTTTGCCGCTGTGAGCAGCAGTGCTCTGAACACTCGTGTGCATCTCTCCTGAGTGTGTGCAAGCTTTTCAATGGGGTAGAACTGCTGGGTCAGAGAGTATGGGAATAATGGATAATGGATATGGAGAGGGGATAATGGGTATGGATAATGCCAAACTCGAATCCAATGGGATGGCACCAACTTATACTCCTACCAGTAACAAATATGAAATCCTGTGGTTCTACATCCTTTCCCATATGTGGCATTGTCAGCATTTTACATTTGGGCCTCTCAAGTTTCTATAAAATGGTATCTCATCTAATCTAGATTTGTATTTTCCTCATCACTAATAATACTAAAAATATATTCATGCATCTATTGCATACATGTGTTTATCTCTTCTGTGAAAGGCCTATTTCTGTTTTGTGCCCATTTTTCTTTTGACTTGTTTGTGCTACTCTTACTGATTTTTAGTCACTTTAACATATTTTGATTTGAATTATTTGTAGATTCTGTGTACCTATTGCAGATTATCTTGTTGCAGTCTGCAATTTACCTTTCAGTATCTTTAAGTTCTCATAAAGAATAAAAGTTCTTACTATACACATTTATCAATGTTTTCTCTTATAGTTCACTGTTCTTTGTGTCTCCCTAAAGAAATATTTCCCAACTAGTATTGGTTTTCATTTTATAAGAGTAATATAGCATTTGCTTTAAAACTACATTTGAGTAAAAATGAGACATTTTAAAGAAAAACTAAAATGCTTCAAATTATACACAGTATATAGCACAATTCATAATAGTGATGTGTAAATAATTGAAGTTTGGGAGACATTAACCATGTTCTCAAAATAGCATAAATTTATATTGAATAAATGAGCTCAGTTATTCTTGCAGTAATTCAATTAACATATGTTTCAAATGATTCTCTCAGAGTTTCTATGTTTGAGACCTCCAGCTGGATCCTCTAGAAATGTTTGCTAAAACTATTTGAAGACACTCATCTAAGAGGGTGTGTGTGTGTGTGTGTGTGTGTGTGTGTGAACTGTATGTATGTATAGAAGATACAAAAGTAATAGAAGAGAAGCAAAGAGTATATGAGAGCTAGGTGAAACCTTAAGGATGCTCGTTTTATGGTACATATGTGAAAACCAAACCTAGGCTTGTCCAAGTTCAGGAACAGGTTGCACCAGAGTGGGATTAGAGTATTGCTTAGTCATTGACTCCCAACACCTCCCGTGGTGAACTTCAGCCATAAGGATATGCTTCTCAGAGTGAGCAGGAAGTCTTTGCATTTATCAGCAGTGATGGCTTAGTTTGCATGTTTTTCCCCCTCTCTTTCCAAATCAAAAAATATGCAATTCCTAGTCCTTTGCATTAAACTCCATACCTCACATATGACATTCAACAATACCAAAGTAGACTTTTCCATAATATGGCAGTGAGTGAAATTTCGCAGCTCCTTAACTCATGAAGTAGGTTGTGGTGGAGGTGTCTGTATTTGAGCTGCTTTTGAACTAGAACCTACTGCTGTCCACACATCTTTAAGGTGCTAGGCACAACATAGGCATTCAGCCAGAACTTGCTGGAATAAACTAAGATACTCTGTGGAAACAGGCAAACTAATAAGAACATTCACCCTCCAAGTTGTTTAAACAGATGGTTTATTTTTGAAAGACAAAAAAAAAAAAATGTGTAAAAGAAACTAAAATTAGGGTTGATCTCAGCTGATCCTCATGGTGCTAGGGAAATGGTGTTTTGGGCCAGCTGTCATGTGATTAGAGTGGGCCATTTTTCTCCTTTTTCTAAGATTATATTTTGGGGACATCTTGGTACTGGCATTTCTTTACTGACTCATTTGAAAGAGACTTATACATATATTGTAAACTCTATGTCTGGAGCTAAAGAAAGGAAAGAAATAGAATAAAATGCTTCTCTATCTTAAAAGCTATCCATGACCTCACGTCCACCCCAAATGGACCTGCCCATCTGTTTCTTTTTCTCTCTTTAGCTCTTATGCAGGACAAGGCAGGACATAGCAACATGGTCATTTTGATGTAAAATTGTAATTTAAAATGATCTTTTTAAATCAACTTTTTACCTAAAATATGAGAATAACCAAACTCTCTGAGGCTCATTTTGTGACTCACCAACCCTATACCCATTGCTCCTACCCTCTTCCTATGAGGGCAAATGTAAAGACCCAAGGCAGAGGCAACAGGAAGTTGGGTCTGAGGGATGGAGTGAGGATGTCTGTTTTTTTCCTCACATTGGTAATATGTTCAATATGGAAGTTCAACAATGTATTTTTTAATTTTAAAATTTATAACATTCTATGGCTGGGTACAGTGGCTCATGCCTGTAATCCTAGCACTTTGGGGGCTGAGATTGGAGGGTTGCTCGAGCCCAGGAGTTTGAGAACAACCTGGGCAACATGGTGAAACCTTGTCTCTGCAAAACATATACAAAAAATTAGCCAGGTGTGGTAGTGCACACCCGTAGACCCAGCTACTCAGGAGGCTGAGGTGGGTAGATGACCTGAACCCAGGGAGGTCAAGACTGCAGTGAGCCAGAATTGCACCACTGCACTCCAGCCTGGGTGACAGAGTAAGACCCTGTTTTCAAAAAAAAAATTATAACATTTAATAATATAAAAGTCTATATACTCACATCCATGTAGTATACAGAATATTGTTACATACACCCTGCGTACCCATCATCCAGTTCAAGTAATAAAACCTTTGCAGTCCTACTGCAACTGCCCATATCAATCCCCCTTTCCTCTTATTTATTTCTTCAAAAGTGTTTATTTGAGTGACTGTTGCGTGTCAAGTAATGTTCTAGGCACTGGAAAACAGTACAATTAAAAATAAAACAGACAAGAAGCCCCAAACTCATGGAGCTTTTATGAAAGGAAACTATTCTTCCAAATTTTGGGTTCATCATTCTCTTTTTCTTCCTCATGCTTTTTCTATGTGTATAAGAATTTCTAAACAATTTATGTAACTTTACTATCATATTGCATGAATTCTTCTAAGTTTTGTTTCTTTCACTTAATATTTTTCTGCATGAAGTTTGAATTCATTAATGTTCAGTTTTCATGGTCTTACATTATGTGACTATTTCACAGTTTATCCATTTTCCTGTTTATGGATATTTAGATTATCTTTAGTTTCACTATTGCAAACACTGCTCCTATGAAATGGTATCAACCATTTGAATACAGGAAGCCCTTGACCAACACAGGAGTCAGGGGCACCACCTCCATTGCAGTAAAAAATCCAGGCATAACTTTTGATTTCTGTAAAACTTCACTACTTTACAGCCTGAGGCTGGCCAGAAGAAGCCTTACCAATATCATAAACAGTCAATTAACATACAAATACACTAGTATCTACAAATATTTTATGCATTCAGGACATAGCTTTTCTTAATTTTTGCAACATTTCTAGGCTACATGGTTTGTCTGTGAGTTTTTTCAAATTGTTGCAAATGTCCAAAAAAATTTTCCAGTATATATATTAAAGAAATGTGCATGAAAATGGACCCATGCAGTTTAAGCCTATATTGCTAAAGGATCAACTGTATACCAGTTGTGTTTCTCCATTCTGCTATTGATAGACATATGGGTGGTTCTCATTTGTTGTCTGTTATGAATAAAGCTGTTGTGAACATTAGTCTTTCAGTAGGTATATGTTTTCACTTCTCTTTGTTAAATGCCTAGGAGTGAAATTGCAGTGTCATATGGGAAATGCATGTTTGACTTCATAAAAAAAACTGCCAAAATGTTTTCCAAAAAAGAAAAAGCTATACCATTTTATACACCTAGTTGCAATGTATGGGGGTCCCAGTTGTTCCACATCCGTGCCAACACTTGCTATTATTAGTCATTTTCGCTCTAGCCATTCTAGTATTGTGAAATGGCATCTTGTTGTGGTTCAATGTGCATTTTCCAGAAGACTAGTGGCATTGGGTATCTTTTCACGTGTTTATTAACTTTATATCTGCTTTCATAAAGTGCCTTTTCAAGTCTTTGGCCGGTTTTTTTTTTTTTTTTTTTTTTATTGAGTTGTTTGTCATTTATTATTGAGTTTGAGAGTTCTTTGTATATTCTGAATCATATATTCCAGATACAAGTCCCCTGTCAGAGTCGTGTATTAAGAATATTTTACTCCAGTCTGTAGCTTTCCTTTTGACTTTCCTAAAGGTATCCTTTCAAGAGTAGAAAGTTTTTATTTTGATGAAGTCTAATTAACATTTTTCATTTATTTTAATCTAAGAATCTTTGCCTACTCTAAAGTTAAAAATAAATCTTTTATTCTACAAATATTATAGTTTTGGCTTTTATATTTAGACCTAAAATCTATTTCTAATTAATTTTGGTTTTTGGCATGAGGAAAACATCAAAATTAATTTTTTAATATGAATGTCCAGTTGTTCCCACATCACTTATTATAAGAAAAAAACTTTACTTTTTCAGTGTAATTACTTTAAAATCTTTTCAAAAAATCAATTGTGGGCTGGTGGGTCTATTTCTGAATTTTCTTCTGTTCCATTGATCTATATGTCATTTGTATTTCAAGACCACATTGTCATGATGAGCAGAGCTTTATAATAAGCATGAAGATTAGGTAATGTAAGTCTCCCAACTTTGTTCTTTTTGAAAATTGTTTTGGCTATTCTTGGTCATTTGTGTTTCTGTATAAATTATAAAATGAACTTGTTAATTGCTACATAAACATTTCCTGATATTTTGACTAGGATAGCACTAAATCTGTAAACAAATTTGATACAACTAACATCTAAACAATACTCAGTGTACCAATCCATGAACACAGTATGTCTCATTATTTATCTAAGTCTTTTTCAATTTCAGTCAGCATGCTTAATGATTTTCAGTGTGGACATCTTGAACATGTTTCATTTGGTTTCTTCCTAGATACTGGCATTTTTTTATGCTTTTGGTTTATCTTTAAGATAACCTTTCAATTTGGGAATATTTTCAGATTTACAAAAAATTGTGAGGCTAGCACAGAGAATTCCCATATACTCTACGGGAACCAATATATAACCCCTGTTACTAATGTCTTACCTTAGTGTGGTACATTTGTCACAATTAATTAACCAAGATTGATAAATTATTATAAACTAAAGTCTATACTTTATTTAGACTTCCTTAGTTTTTACCTAGCATCCTTTCTCTGTTCCAGGATCTCATCCAAGGTACCATATTACATTTAGTTCTTATGTATTCTTAGGCTCCTCTTGGCTGTGACAATGTCAATTTACTTTTTATTATCTTCACGATATTATAATTTTTCTCCAAAATGGTAGGGATACTGAATATCCACATGTAAAAGAATAAAGCTGGACCCCAACCTCACACAATAACAAAAATTAACATTAAATGTATCAGTGACCTAAATATGAAAGCTAAAACCATAACAACTCTTAGAAAAAAAGGACTAAATCTTCATGACCTTGAATTTGGCCATAGGCTCTTAGATAAGATACAGCAACAAAATAAAAAGTAGATAAACTAGACTTCACCAAAATAAAAACATTTTTGTAATTTCAAAGGCCATTACCAAGAAAGTGAAAAGACAGCCTATAAAATACAATAGAATATTTTGTAAATCATATATCTGACAAGGATCTAGTATGGAGAGTATATAAAGAGCTCTTACAACACAACAACAAAAAACAAACCAACTTAAAAGTACACGAATGCCTTGAATAGACATTTCTCCAAAGAAGATATATCCAACCAAGAAATGGTCAACAAGTACATGAAAAGACATCTGACATCACTAAGCATAAGGAAAATGTAAACCAAATACACAATAATAGCTACTTCATACCTACTATGATGACTACAATCAAAAAATGAAAATAAAAGTACTGGTGAGAATGTGGAGAAATTAAAACTCACATACATTTTTGGTATGAATGTAAAGGCTCAGACACCATGGAAAACAATTTGACAGTTCTTCAAAGTGTTAAACACAGAATTGCCATGTGATCCAGCAATTCTATTGCTAGGTATATACCTACAAGAATTGAAAAAGGTACTCAAAGAAGTACATGTACATGCATGTTCATAGCAGCACTATTCATAATAGCCAAAAGGTGGAAACAACCCACATGTCCATCAACAGAGGTAAAGATAAGCAAACTGTGGTATATCCATACAATGAAATATTATTCAGCCTTAAAAAAGAATGAAGTTTTGATACATGCCACAATGTAGATGAACCGTGAAAATATTGTTCTACGTGAAAAAAGCCAGACACAAAACGTCACATATTATATTATTCCATTTATAGGAAAAACCTATAGAGATAGAATATAAATTGTGGTTACCAGGGGTCAGATTTGGGGAGTAGAGGGTGACTGCTTCCCAGGCACATGCCTTCATTTTGGAGTATGAAAATGTTTTGGAACTAGATAGAGGTGGTGGTTGCACAACATTGTTAATGTACTAAATGCCACTGAATTATTCACTTTTAAATGACTAATTTTATATTATGTAAATTTTTACCTCAATAAAAAAAAAAACTTAAAAAATGGTAGGGATGTTTGTCTATTTGATCACTGCTGTATCTCTAGCTACTTTAAGAGTACCTGACATGCAGAACGCCCTCGATAAATATCACTGAATGAATGCAATACAGCACGTGTTTTTTAAGCTTAGGAATTGCATTGCATAGCTGTAGCTAAAAAAATAAAAGTCTAAATTTACCACTATAAAAAATTTCTAAACTCAGACGTGAGTTGTAGCGAAAATTCAGCAGCCACAATTTCCCAGAAAGATAGAAGATAGGCCCAGATGCTAGAAAACAACATTTGCATCCACTGTCATTCCTGTTTCCTTTTGCTTTTCTTTTTTTAAAACATTTTATTTTATTTGTCCTGCTTTCTTTTTCTAGAAAGCTGAAATTGCAGACCATGGCTAAGACTACTGACATTCCACTACCTTCCTACCAAGTATACCCCAACAAGTATAAACTTTATTTGCTATATTTACTATAAACGAGACACTATGTGCTTGTCTTAGCTTGGGCTGTCGTAACAGAATATCATAGAATGAGTGGGTTAAACAACAGAAATTTATTTATTACAGTTCTAGAAGCTGGAAAGTTCAAGATCAAGGTGTTGGCTGACTTGGCTTCCCAGGGAAGATGCTCTTCCTGACATGCAGATGGCAGCCTTCTCTTTGTATCCTCATATAATGGGAAGAGATGAGGAGTGGGGAAGCTCTTTAGGGTATCTTTTTATAAGGGCACTAATCTCATCATGAAGTACCCATCCTTATGACATCATCTAAATCTAATTATCTCCCAAAGGCACTATCTCCAAATACTATCACACTGGGGGTTAGGGCTTCAACATATGACTTTGGGGGAAACAAGTTTCAGTCCATTGTAGTACAGCAAAGCTGAGCTATTACATAAGCTATTATGACTACTGTGGATTAGCTTTGCCAAGAACTACATAAATAAAACAAGGCAGAACACAGAGCAAGGCAGTTATTCAAAATATATAGATATAAATACAGCAGGAGTCTTATTTAGCCTCTATTTTAGTTTTTAGCATTTATGATGTATCAGACACTCAAAGTGGTACTTTTTTTTTAATTATTCTTTAAGTTCTGGGATAAATGTGTAGAACATGTAGGTTTGTTACATAGGTATACATGTGCCATGGTGGTTTGCTGCACCCATCAACCCCACATCTACATTAGGTGTTTCTCCTAATGCTATCTTTCCCCTTGTCCCCCACACCCCAACAGGCCCTGGTGTGCGATGTTCCCTTCCCTGTGCCCATGTGTTCTCATTGTTCAACTCCCACTTATGAGTCAGAACATGCAGTGTTTGGTTTTCTGTTCCTGTGTTAGTTTGCTGAGAATGATGGTTTCCATCTTCATCCACGTCCCTGCAAAGGGCATGAACTCATCCTTTTTTATTGCTGCATAGTATTCCATGGTGTATATGTGCCACATTTTCTTTATCCAGCTTAACATTGATGCACATTTGAGTTGGTTCCAAGTCTTTGCTATTGTGAACAGTGCCACAATAAACATACGTGTGCATATGTCTTTATAGTAGAATTATTTATAATCCTTTGGGTATATACCCAGTAATGGGATTGCTGGGTCAAATGGTATTCTAGTTCTAGATCCTTTAGGAATCACCACACTGTCTTCCATATTGATTGAACTAATTTACACCCCCACCAGCAGTGTAAAAGCATTCCTATTTCTCCATATCCTTTCCAGTATCTGTTCTTTCCTGACTTTTTAATGATCGCCATTCTAACTGGTGTGAGATGGTATCTCATTGTGATTTTGATTTGCATTTCTTCAATGACAGTGACAATGAGCTTTTTTTCATGTTTGTTAGCTGCATAAATGTCTTCTTTTGAAAAGTGTCTGTTCATATCCTTCACTCACTTTTTGATGGGGTTGTTATTTTCTTGTAAATTTGTTTAAGTTCCTTGTAGATTCTGGATATTAGCCCTTTGTCAGATGGATAGATCTTTAATCTATCTTCAGTTGACTTTTGTATAAGGTGTAGGGAAGGGGTCCAGTTTCAGTTTTCTGCATACAGCTAGCAAGTTTTTCCAACACCATTTACTAAATAGGGAATCCTTTCCCCATTGTTTGTTTTTGTCAGGTTT
>NW_012115821.1:7358323-7435008 GCF_000951035.1 Colobus angolensis palliatus
TCTTGGCTATATGGGCTCTTTTTTGGTTCCATATGAAATTTAAAGTAGTTTTTTCTAATTCTGTGAAGAAAGTCAATGGTAGCTTGATGGGAATAGCATAAATCTATAAATTACTTTGGGCAGTATGGCCATTTTCACAACATTAATTCTTCCTATCCATGAGCATTGAATGTTTTTCAATTTGTTTCTGTCCTTTCTTATTTCCTTGAGCAGTGGTTTGTATTTCTCCTTGAAGAGGTCCTTCACATCCCTTGTAAGTGTATTCCTAGGTATTTTATTCTCTTCATAGCAATTGTGAATGGGAGTTAACTCATTATTTGGCTCTCTGTTTGTCTATTATTGGTGTATAGGAATGTTTGTGATTTTTGCACATTGATTTTGTATCCTGAGACTTTGCTGAAGTTGCTTCTCAGCTTAAGGAGTTTGAGGGCTTTTTTTAGATGGGGTTTTCTAAATATACGATCATGTCATATGCTAGCAGAGATAATTTGACTTCCTCTCTTCTATTTGAATACCCTTTATTTCTTTCTCTAGCTTGATTGCCGTGGCCAAAACTTCGAATATTATGTTGAATAGGAGTGGTGAGAGAGGGCATCCTTGTCTTGTGCCGGTTTTCAAAAGGAATGCTTCCAGCTTTTGTCTATTTAGTATGATATTGGCGGTGCATTTGTCATAAATAGCTCTTAATATTTTGAGATGTGTTCCATCAATGCCTAGTTTATTGAGTATTTTTAGCATGAAGGGATGTTGAATTTTATTGAAGGCCTTTCTGCATCTATTGAGATATCATGTGGCTTTTGTCACTGGTTCCATTTATGTGATGGATTATGTTTATTCATTTGCATATGTTGAACCAGCCTTGCATCCCAGGGATGAAGCCAACTTGATCGTGGTGGATAAACTTTTTGATGTGCTGCTGGATTTGGTTTGCCAGTGTTTTATTGATAATTTTTGCACTGATGTTAATCAGAGATATTGGCCTGAAATTTTCTTTTTCTGTTGTGTCTCTCCAGGTTTTGGTATCAGGATGATGCTGGCTTCATAAAATTAGTTAGGGAGGAGTCCCTCTTTTTCTATTGTTTGGAATAGTTTCAGAAGGAATGGTACCAGCTCCTTTTTGTACCTTTGGTAGAATTCGACTGTGAATCTGTCTGGTACTGAGCTTTTTATGGTTTGTAGGCTATTAATTACTGTCTAAATTTCAGAACTTCTTATTTGTCTATTCTTATTCGACTTCTTCCTGGTTTAGTTTTGGGGAGGGTGTATATGTCCAGGAATTTATCCATTTCTTCTAGATTTTCTAGAGTATTTGCGTAGAGGTGTTTATAGTATTCTCTGATGGTAGTTTGTGCTTCTGTGGGATTAGTGGTGATATCCCCTTTATAATTTTTTATTGTGTCTATTTGATCCTTCTCTCTTTTCTTATTAGTCCGGCTTGTGGTCTATCTACTTTGTTAATCTTTTCAAAAACCAGCTCCTGGATTCATTGAATTTTTTGAAGGGTTTTTCGTGTCTCCATCTCCTTCAGTTCTGCTCTCATCTTAGTTATTTCTTGTCTTCTGCTAGCTTTTGAATTTGTTTGCTCTTGCTTCCCTCATTGTTTTAATTGTGATGTTAGCATGTTGATTTTAGATCTTTCCCACTTTCTCCTGTGGGCATTTAGTGCTATAAATTTCCCGCGAAACACTGCTTTAAGCTGTGTCCCAGAGATTCTGGTACATTGTGTCTTTGTTCTCACTGGTTTCAAAGAACTTATTTATTTCTGCCTTAATTTCGTTATTTACCCAGTAATCATTCAGGAGCAGGTTGTTCAGTTTCCATGTAGTTGTGCGGTTTTGAGTGAGTTTCTTAATCCTGAGTTTTAATTTGATTGCTCTTTGAAACCAACAAGAACAAACACACATTGTACCAGACTCTCTGGGACACAGCTAAAGAGACTCTTTGTTATGATTTCCATTCTTTTGTATTTGCTGAAGAATGTTTTACTTCCAATTATGTGGTCAATTTTAGAATAAGTGTGAAGTGGTGTTGAGAAGAATGTATATTCTGTTGATTTGGGGTAGAGAATTCTGTAGATGTTTATTAGGTCTGCTTGGTCCAGAGCTAAGTTCGAGTCCTGAATATCCTTGTTAATTTTCTGTCTCATTGATCTGTCTAATAATGACAGTGGGGTATTAAAGTCTCCCACTATCCTTGTGTGGGAGTCTAAGTCTCTTTGTAGGTCTCTAAGAACTTGCTTTATGAATCTGGGTGCTCCTGTATTGGATACATATATATTTAGGATAGTTAGCTTTTCTTGTTGCACTGATCTCTTTACCATTATGTAATGCCCTTCTTTGCCCTTTTCTATTTTGATCTCTGTTGGTTTAAAGTGTGTTTTATCAGAGACTAGGATTGTGACACCTGCTTTTTTTTTGTTTGTTTTATTTTGTTTGTTTGTTGTTTGTTTGTTTGTTTTCCACTTTCCATTTGCTTGGTAAATCCTCCTCCACCCCTTTATTTTGAGTCTGTGTTTGTCTTTGCATGTGAGATGGGTCTCCTGAATACAGCACACCACTAGGTCTTGACTCTTTATCCAATTTGCCAGTCTGTGCCTTTTAATTGGGGCATTTAACCCATTTACGTTTAAGGTTAATATTGTTATGTGTGAACTTGATCCTGTCATTATGATGCCAGCTGGTTATTTTGCCCATTAGTTGATGCAATTTCTTCATAGTGTCAATGGTCTTTATATTTTGGTTTGTTTTTGTAGTGGCTGGTACCAGTTTTTCCTTTCTAGATTTAGTGTTTCCTTCAGGAGCTCTTGTAAGGCAGGCCTGGTGGTGACAAAATCTCTCAGCATTTGCTTGTCTGTTAAGGATTTTACTTCTTCTTCACTTGTGAAACTTAATTTGGCTGGATATGAAATTCTGGGTTGAAAATTCTTTTCTTTAAGAATGCTGAATATTGTCCCCCTGTCCCTCTTCTGGCTTGTGGGGTTTCTGTTGAGAGATCTGCTGTTAGTCTGATGGGCTTCCCTTTGTGGGTAACCTGACCTTCTCTCTGGCTGCCCTTAACATTTTTTCCTTCCTTTCAACCTTGGTGAATATGATGATTTTATGTCTTAGTGTTGCTCTTCTTGAGAAGTATCTTTGTGGTGTTCTCTGTATTTCCTGAATTTGAATGTTGGCTTGTCTTGCTAGGTTGGGGAAGTTCTCCTGGATAATATCCTGAAGTGTATTTTCCAACTTGGTTCCATTCTCCCTGTCACTTTCAGGTATACCAATCAAATGTAGGTTTGGTCTTTTAACACAGTCCCATATTTCTTGGAAGCTTTGTTCATTCCTTTTCATTCTTTTTTCTCTAATCTTGTCTTCATGCTTTATTTCATTAAGTTGATCTTCAACCTCTGATATTCTTTTTTCCAATTGATCGATCCAGTTATTGATACTTGTGTATGCTCCATGAAGTTCTTGTGCTGTGTTTTTCAGCTCCATCAGGTCATTTATGTTCTTCTCTAAACTGGTTATTCTAGTTAGCAGTTCCTGTAACTTTTTATCAAGGTTCTTAGCTTCCTTGCATTGGGATGGAACATGCTCCTTTAGCTTGGAGGAGTTTGTTATTACCCACTTTCTGAAGCCTACCTCTGTCAATTCGTTAAACTCATTCTCCACCCAGTTTTGTTCCCTTGGTGGTAAGGAGTTGTGATCCTTTGGAGGAGAAGAGACATTCCAGTTTTTGGAATTTTCATCCTTTTTGTGCTGGTTTTTTCTCATCTTCGTGGATTTATCTACCTTTGGTTGTTGCTGTTGCTGACCTTCAGATGGAGTTTTCGTGTGGTTGCCTTTTTTGTTGATGTTGATGCTATTGCTTTCTATTTGTTAGTTTTCTTCTAACAGTCAGGCCCCTTTTCTACAGGTCTGCTGGAGTTTGCTGGGGGTCCACTCCAAACCCTGTTTGCCTAGGTATCACCAGCAGAGACTGCAGAACAGCAAAGATTGCTGCCTGCTCCTTCCTCTGGAACTTACTCCCAGAGGGGCACCTGCCAGATGCCAGCCGGAGTTCTCCTGTATGAGGTGTCTATCAGCCCTTGCTGTGAGGTGTCTCCCCATCAGGAGGCACGGTGGTCAGGGACCCACTTGAGGAGGCAGTCTGTCCCTTAGCAGTGCTTGAGCACTGTGCTGGGAGATCTGCTGCTCTCTTCAGAGCTGGCAGGCAGGAACGTTTAAGTCTGCCAAAGCTGAGCTCAGAGCCACCCCTTCCCCCAGGTGCTCTGTCCCAGGGAGATGGAAGTTTCATCTATAAACCCCTGACTGGAGCTGCTGCATGTCTTTCAGAGATGCCCCGCCCAGAGAGGAGGAATCTAGAGTGGCAGTCTGACTACAGTGGCTTTGTGAGTCTGCAGTGGGCTCCACCCAGTCTGAATTTCCCAGCAGCTTTGTTTACACTTTGAAGGGAAAACCATCTACTCAAGCCTCAGTAATGGTGGACGCCCCTCCCCCAACCAAGCTCAAGCATTCCAGGTTGACTTCAGACTGCTGCACTAGCAGTGAGAATTTCAAGCTAGTGGATCTTCGCTTGCTGGGCTACGTGGGGGAGGGATCCGCTGAGCAAGATCACTTGGCTCCCTGGCTGCAGCCCCCTTTCCAGGGGAGTGAAGGGTTCTGTCTTGCTGGTGTTCTAGGCACCACTGGGGTATGAAAAAAAAAAATTCCTGTGGTTAGCTCAGTGTGTGTCCAAATGGCTGCCTAGTTTTATGCTTGAAACCCAGAGCCCTGGTAGTGTAGGCACACAAGGGAATCTCCTGGTCTGTGGGTTGTGAAGACCGTGGGAAAAGCGTAGTATCTGGGCCAGAATGCACTATTCCTCATGGCATGGTCCCTCACAGCTTCCCTTGTCTAGGGCAGGGAGTTCCCTGACCCCTTGCACTTCCTGGGTGAGGTGACGCCCCACCCTGCTTCTGCTCATCCTCTGTGGACTGTACCCGCTGTCTAACCAGTTCGAGTGAGATGCACTAGGTATCTCAGTTGGAAATGCAGAAATCACCCGCCTTCTGCATTGGTCTCGCTGGTAGCCACAGTCTGGAGCTGTTCCTATTCAGCCATCTTGCCCAGGAATCTCGAAGTGGTACTTTTAATACACAATATAACTTACCTTTCATCTTGGTATTCCTATTTCTATATGAAGAAACTAAAATTCATAGAAGTTATGTAAGTACCCTAGGGTCACACAGGAAGAGGCAGTACAAACATTTGAACTTAGGACGCTCAAACCCTGAATGTTGGCTTCATTCTGTTTTTTGTCACAGTGCTTCTTCACAAAGTGGAGTTTGTAGTAACCAGCAGCCCTAATTCTTATATCAAGGTCCCTTGATCAGAATAAAAAAGGCTTCAAGTTCCAACAAATCTTAGGAGAGGTCTCTGATTGGACTTGTGGGGGTCACATACCAACCTCCAGGCCAAAGGTCAGAGCACTATCATGCTATACTCTCTTAAACCGAAGACTGTTTGAGACATCTAAAACATCCCATATTTGTGTCAGGCGACGGTTTAAAAGACATCTACCAAGCAACACTGTTCATTAAAAACACAATACAATTGTTGGTCAATGCTAGTGTGATGAGGAGGGCTCCAGTCTACTGGCAGACAACATGATAGAACAGACTGGAGGTCAGGCTGCGGTGGCTCAGCCTCTCTCTCTCCCTCTCTCTCTCTCTCTCTCTGCATCCTCAGGTAAGCCCAGTCTAAGGCTTGGTGTTCTACCTATAAATGTAGCAATCGTCATAAATAGTTCCTAAAGGCTTTCTAGGTCTAATCTTAAATTTTGGAGAAAAACTCCAAATAGCCATGCATGGGAAAAGAGCAGCATTTTACTGCTGTTTTCAGCCCAGATACCCCTTTTCTAATCTTTCTTTGGCCTTGCAGTGCTGATTTTGCTTGTAGAACCATGAATCTTCTAGTTTTAAGGCCTGATTTTCACAGCCATAGCAGGGAATGTATATATTCCATGCAATGCCCAGCTTAATCTAGCCAGAACTTCACAGAGGGAAATGAAAAACTAAGTCATTGCTGAGTGAATTGAATCCATATAATGGAAACTGTAATAAAAATACAACTTTTAGCTTTCGCTGGGTCAACATAACTTTAAAGTAACAGAAACTGGGTTATAATTTAGTTCATTTGATCAGTGTAGATGAAACTTTCTTAGCCTTTTGCAACACACGCTTTTTTTGGGATAAGCCTAAATATCTCATACCAACCTTCAGCATTTCTGAAATATACCCCGTGCGGGGAGGGGCTCACCTCTTCCCTCTTCCTCCATTAAGTCACTGTAACTCTGAATAGAGACTCCTGATTTGACAACCTTTACTTTCCCTCAGTTATATTATAAAAACTGTAAGTTGTTTTAAAATTTCCAACTATTAAGCTACAATATTGATGATGCTCTTACAACCTCCCTGTTCACTCCATATCCCACCCATGGCGAGGAGGGTCTGATATGCCCCTCTAGGAAAAAGTATCCCTTCACTGAGGGTCACAGGTCGAACACGCTTGTTAATGATACTTGCTGATTGTAGACTCTACTTTTCCCCTGATATATTACCTTTTTGTAAACTTCCTCAAGGTAATTTCTGAACCTCAGTTCCTTCCATGTAAAAGATACACAGCAAAACTTGAAGAGGTTGTTATGAAAATTCCTGAGATTATCTGTGGAAAGTGCTTGGCACGGTGTCTGCAATATAGTATGTGTTCAATGAACATCAGATAACAGTGATCAGGACTGCTGTGTACAGTTGTATGAGCTGTACTACACAGCTCCAGAGGTTGCAAATTTAACTACAATGTGAAGGCTGGCCCCTGGAATTGGAATAGGTAGGAAATGACAGTTAGATGGATAGACAGATAAATAAAAATATCTATGTACAGTCATCCCTTGTTGTTGGCAGGGGATTGGTTCCAAGATCCTTGCAGATATACCAGAATCTTCACATACTCCAGTCCTGAAGTCAACCCTGCAGAATCCACATATATGAAGTCAGTCCTCTGTATCTGCAGGTTTCACATTCTGCAATTACTGTATTTTTGAGCTGCATTTGACTACGGATATGAAACGCAAGGATACAGAGAGCTGACTGTATTTATTGAAAAAAAAAATCCATGTATAAGTGAACCAGGGCAGTACAAACCCGTGTTGTTCAAAAGCCAATTGTATATGGATTACATAACACTATGGTCCCTGCTTATCTGCAGAGAGTGAGGTGTGGTTTCAGTTACCTGCTATCAACCACAGTCTGAAAATAGGAGAGTACAATACAATAAGATATTCTGAGAGAGAAAGAGCACACTGACATAAGTATCTTGTTATAATTGTTCTATTATTGATGTTAATCTCTTACTGTAACTAATTTATAAATTAAACTTTGTCATAGTTATTGTATGTATAGGAAAATCATCATATATATAGTCTTTTCAAGTATCTGTGGTTTCAGGTATCTGCTAGTGGTCTGGGAACATATTCACTGAATAATGGGGAATGGCATATTAAAAATACATCATATATAATTAATATATAATATTAATATATAATTATATAATTGTATATAATTTATACATATCATATATTTTGTACAGTGAACCTTATGAATTGCCAAACAACAGGGTGACTGATTTATTAAGACTCATTCTCTGTTCCTGCTATACAGTATCATCATCAGAGCCAGGAAGTTCCAGCCAACCAAGTATGCAGTATCAGGCCAGCAGGATCAAATCCAAATGATCTCCCAAGCCAGTGCTTGAAAAGGAACAGCATTTGTGACCCAAAATGATAGTGGGTATAGAACTGAAGCATTCAAAAGGGGCCATGTGAGGCTCCCACACTTTCAGTCTCCCAGAAAAAAGGTTTAAGTCATTTTAAATATTGGTTGTTTAGACTGGGATGATACTGAGAGCAACATGCTGCTATTATTGCAAAGACTGCTGCCCAGAGGAGAGCAGCTCTATCTGCCTGGGCTAGAAGCACGTGCCTGCCCTTCAGCCTGTGGGCTGTGAGTGTTTCGTAACTGGGGGATGCTTCTGTTCACGCTGGAGACGTGTGACATGAAAATAATTTGAAAAGATGAGACAAGTCGAGGAAGAAGAGTCTGGAGAACGTTCAATTTGCCGCAGGCTTCCTAGCCATGTGTTTTATGGCATGAGACACTCCAAGCAGAATGTGACATTTAGGGAAGTAAAGGGAGTCTGTGGCCAAATAATATTAGTGTGGAAGTTTCTAATTGGGCTTCCTACTTGGAGACGATCAACTACTTCCAACTAGTGGAAAGTGAATTTCCCAGATTAACCACACATGAAATGATACTGCTGCTCACTTCTCCTTCCTGCTCACCTAATTTGCTGTTACTCAAATATTGCCAAGGTTGGCCTTTCTCAGCAGGAAATACCCAAGCCATTCAATTCCATTTCAAAGAACATTTATCGCTTACCTATTATGTGCTAGGTGGAAATAGGACACAAATAAGGAGAAGTAGATCCTCCTTCAAGGAGCATGCTATCCATTCAGACAATCAACAGAAAAAGAAATGCTTGCAAAATGGCAAGTATGGACTTTAATAGCAATGCTAACAGTTCTTCCAGAGTGATGGGCAGCAAAAAAATAAAAATAAAACATAGATTCCCAATTTATTGTTCTATTAAAGTTAGAAAGAAACTGATGCACAAAGAAATTGTGGACCAAAGCAGGACCCTATTTGTTCAGGGAAGAGATATTTGAGGCATTTCCATGAAAGATGTTCATCAGTTGTTTTGAAAGAATTGTGTTTTTACTTACAAAACTACATTTTTATATCTACGTGGTAAAATCACTTTGCCTTAGCCATTGCATCCATGATAAATTAGTTGATGAATAAGAAAATCATGCTTTAGTGGTATCTAATTTCTTTAGTGAGCTCAATTTATTTGGGAGGAAATGTGTCCAGATAGAGTGTTTTAAAAAATCTTTTTCTGCAATCTTATTTTCCAATCATCCAATCCTTTCATCCTTCAAAAGTAATCACCGCTTTCAAATAAGAATGGCAAAAATGGCTGAGTTCAGCCCTGGGTAAATGAAAGGTTATCCTCTCAGTTTAATATGCCTGACATTTTAAAGAAATGATCCAGTGGAAAAGACAGGATTGGACATTTTAAAATACATCTACCAATTCCAAGGTTAGACAAGGAAGTCAAAACAGTTCTGTCGTGTCTATCCCAGGAATTTCATTGATTCAGCCTGTTTTGTGGAAAACGTATTGCCCTCAGTTATGGCCCCCAAATTAGTATATCTGCATACTCTCAGACCTTGCCTCCTGTTGTCTGGACATAATATCAGAACCCAGTTCCTTCCCTATGAACAAAATGTTATACTTTGTGATCTGAAGAGATCATAGCAAAACTCAGGAAATCAAACCATCAGCTGAGTACTTTCAATAAAAATGATTACCATTTATCAAGTGCCTACTATAAGCCAGGTGTGGTGTTTAGATACTCTATTTAAATAATTTAGGCCAGGTGCCGTGGCTCACTCTCGTAATCCCAGCACTTTGGGAGGCCAAAGTGGGCGGATCACTTGAGGTCAGGAGTTTGAGACCAACCTGGCCAACACAGTGAAACTTTGTCTCTACTAAAAATACAAAAATTAACCAGGCTTGTTGCATGCCTGTAATCCCAGCTACTCGAGTGACTGAGGTATGACAATTGCTTGAATCTGGGAGGCAAAGGTTGCAGTGAGCTGAGATCACGTCACTGTACTCTAACCTAGGTGACAGAGACTTTGTTTCAAAAATAAAAAGTAAATAAACATAATTTTTACATTTAGAGTGCTCACAGTAAAGCACATTTTACAGTTTAAGACACAATTTTATGTTGTGTCTTGTACAAAGTCAGATGGCCAATAAATGGCAGAGTTGAATTAAAAACCATGTCTGCTAACTTCATGGAATCATGGTCAACTAGATGAAAGCAGGGCAGGTGCAGTGGCTCACACCTGTAATCTCAGCACTTTGGGAGGCCAAGGCAAGAAGATCGCTTGAGCCTGGAGTTTGAGACCAGCCTGGGCAACATGGTGAGACCTCATCTTTACAAAAAATTTGAACATTAGCCAGGTAAAATTACCTGGTTCATGGCTGTATTCTCAGCTAACTGGGAAGCTGAGGTGGGAGGATCACTGCAAGCCCAGGAGTTTGAGGGTGCAATGAGTTATGATCATGCCACTGCACTCCAGCCTAGGTGACAGAATGTGATCCTTATCCTGTCTCAAAAGTAAATAAAATATAGCAAAAGTAGGTAAAAGCAACAGGATATATATCTATGTATTTTTACCCAAAGTTTGGCCCTGAAGTAAATAAACATCTCGGCTACACTGACTCCCCACTGAGATGCTCCTTAATATAAAACATGTGCCTAGAACAAGATTCTTCTGTTATAGGGTAGCAAGACCCTATACTAACATCTAGAGCATCCATTATATACAAGGTAATGGATGAGAAACTATGCTGGGAAATACAGGACACAGAGATGGGGGCTCTATGGCTTATCATCTAATTAAAGAATAAATTATCATAGACCAGTGACAGGATATCTACATACACACACACCAGGGGTGGGGTATATTCATTATTTCATTTATTCAACAAATATTCCTTGGGTGCTACTTTTTGAGTATTTGAGCCTGTGTTTACTCACCTGTAAAATAAGGACAGTAGTTTCCTTGCCTGCTTTCACAGGCTGCTATAAGGATCTAATGAAGTAATATGTGCAAAATCATTTGGATGACTCTAAACTGTCCCACTGCCACACACTTAGTATTACTGTAAGGCCATCTGCACAGGGTAAGAACTTGCAGTTTTGGAACAACCACACCAGAGTTTGAATTCCACTTAGTCCCTAGGTGACTTAGGGAAATGTGTGTCCTTGCTATAAACCCCCATCTCATAAGGTCATCTGTGAAATGTTTGTTCCTTAACAACAAAAGTACCTGATAAACACTACCATTATGAGGTGGATGGGCTCTAGACACAAATATGGCACCAAAAGTATCACTCCAAAGATAGGAGCTGCCCAATGTATCAGGAAAAGAGCATGTATTTGGGATTCACAAAGACTAAATCTTGGCTCTGCCACTTACTGGCATGAGACCTTGGACATGTCATTTAAACTATTTAAACCTTCATTTCTTCACCTATTAGATGGAGGAATTAATATCAATCTCATAAAGTTTCAGAACACTCACATGAGAATATGGATATAGAGTGCTGGTATAATTAGAACTGCTGGATAAATGGCGTGAGTCATATGTTGGATGAGCATGACTCTTGATATTAATAAATATGATCTATTTCTGGTTTCCCCATCTCTTTCAACTTGAATCAGTGAAAGTAGTCTTGGGAAAGCTGGAGAGAATGGACAGAGCACGGCTGCCTCTCAATATCTCTTACCTTCTCTGCTACCTTCTCTGTGTTAACTGCTATCTGGATAGAAAGGCTTGTACATGGCTGGGCAACTTCTGGGCTAGCAGGAAAGCAAAGCATCAGTTATTCCAGGTAATCCCTGTGACCCCTTTCTCAACCTCTAGGCCTTTAGTGGGAACCTCTTCTTGATGACGACCCCTCCAGGGAACCAAGAAAAGCCCATACCAACTTTCTCTCACCTGTCATATCTGATGCTTGGGAAACGCTCATGCATCCCTTTACCAGCATATACTGGAAATGCAGCCTGTGCCAACATTCTCCCTATGATAGCATCAGAGGAGCTGGTCAACCCTTCTTTAGCCTTTAATTCCCTGAAAGGAGGAGGTCCCTGGGCCACAGTTCTTTTAGCCAGACTTTTCAGGCCTGAGTCGGACACCAGTCATGTAAGTCTTCCAAGCACAGAGGGTACGATTCAAAGCTCTCCAGGGGACCCTTAAAGATAGATGATACGTTCATAAACTAGTGTAGCTATATGGAATCACATTGTATTTACAGATGCTGAAATTTGAATTAAAGTTAATTTTCACATCATAAAATATTTTTTGATTCCCCACACCCGACTCCAACCATTTGAAAATGTAAAAATCATTCTAAGCTCAGAATACAAAACAAGGCCATGGGCTGGAGTTGACCTGCCTACTGTAGTTTCCTGACCCTGGGTCACATGATAGTATTTGTACCCCTCTCCCAAAAAGCAAAATGAAGGATAACACAGCACATATTTGCTTGCACACAAAAAGTTGCTTTGTCAATCTGTTTATACAATCCCACTCTCCATAATTTGGTTTCTTTTGATATCTTCAAAGGTGGGTCTTGAGTGCTGTTTTTCAAAGGTGGTGCTATTTTTCAGATTAGAATCAGTATTTTTAGATTCAAAGAGACCTTAGGAGGGTAGGGAGTGGAGGTGAAGGGTGGTCTGTCAAGAGTACTGGATCAGTTTATTGTAAATTTTATTTAAAACTCTATCTGGATTTGTCTTACTCGCCTAGTTATTTTGAATCTATCATACTGACACACCTCAGCTGAAACTCAGGCAGCGTTCCATTCCAAAATCACGCAGCAATAGCCATGGCTACCACTCTCATCACTGCTATCTAGAATCTACGGGTAAGAGGTCAAGAAAGATCAAGTGGGGCAAGTGATGGCACTCTCCATTTTCTTCCATTTCCTTGCTTTAGGTAGATGTCGCTGAAGATGTTGATGAATCAAAGTGACCAGGAGGAAGCAAAATTATTCTATTTACCTATCCTGGTGTATCTTCTCTTCTATCACGGAAGTCTGTCCAGTGTGAGATTTGAGGGCACTTTGTCCCCCTGTTTTTGATACAGTCATCCTTGGGAATGCTGACTTTGGGGAATAATGTGACATCTTCCAAGTTGTGACATCATTCTCCAGAACAGGCTCTGGCACTAGGATCAGTTGTCATCACTCTTTACAGGACCAAGATATTTCTGTTCTGTGTGGACTCATTTTTGTGTATTTTCAATAGCAGGTTGGTTTTAAGCGTATTTAAGTAACAAACATATATCTACCCCTGTGGAGGCCATTTTTGCCAAGTGGACTACTCCAACACCAAGCTTCTTTCTGCTCTATGTTTTTAATCTTGGTGGAGACCATGTGATTTACACTAAGGAGAGACAAAGCTCAACTTAAAAGGAAAATGATGGAGTCTGGATTTTTTTTACCCATTTCTTTTTCCTTCTGGAAGCATTACTGTGTTACAATAAAGCTGTAGTACATCAAATGGATATTAATGTGATTCGTATCACAATGATATGAAGCAATTTCTGGGCCACATTTTTATCTGAATACTCATACTTTAGCATCACATAAGATCTGTCTTCTCACAAGTTCAAAGGACTGTAGAAACATGACTTCATTAATTTGCTCCACATCTCAGAGAGTTAGGAGGGGACAGAAATCATTTTTCTTCCATTTTGCAGGTGGTGAAGCTGAGGCTCAGAGAGGTTTTGACTGAAATAGGAGCACACAGCCAGTGAGCAAGAAGCTGTCAACATAACTTCATTTACCAGCCTATGCACCCTTTTGTTTTATGTTATGATGAATGCTACTCAAAACACAACCACAGAATAACTTCACATAAACAAATGGACTTAATGAAAAATGTTTTTTTTTTTAAAAAAAATGTATCAACATTCCAAACCTGTGAAACTGCTGTTTTTCAGATTAAAATCAGAATTTTCAGGTTCAAAGAGACCTTAGAGATAAAAAACTTATCGCTTTTATTTTATATTGGGGAAAATGAGACCCAGAAGGAATAAAAGATGTTCCCATGTTGTCCAGCTAATTGGAGGCAAAGAGACCAGTTCTCCTGACATGCTGTGACCTTTCTACTAGATTCAGGATGGCAAATACACCTTCCCATTCTGTGCCTTAGCAGACATCAATAATTGATCACCCGATACATTTCTGTAGAGCCCTGTCAGGCACTCATAATGAATTACTCAGAGTTGACACTAGAAATAAAACCTATCTGCCATTCATGATATTAAAATGCTGAACACAATTTTTAAAGCTGCTGATTTTTGATGGGCATATAGTATATGCCAGGCATGGTACATGTAGTATTTGATTGCAATCTCACAACATCTCAATGACGTTGGCGCTATTATAGATTTGGAAACTAAAATTAAGAGAGATTCTATAACTTAAGATCACACAGCTAGTATGTAGTAGATTAAAGATCTGAATCTAGTTCTTAAAAGTTCACATATATATGCACATACACATACCTACACATACACATGTATATATACACATACACGTATACACATACATACACATGAATTTCACTTAAACATTCTCTATTTATTTTGAATACTCCCTTTTGAATACAATTTTCAGATCATCTTCATCCTATTTTTTCCCCTTCACTTATCTTAACTTTGGATACATGAGTTTCTTTTTCCTTGCTGAATTTAACAATGAGATGAGATGCTTCAGGTTCACTGAATTTGAAATTCAAAGCAATTCTCTATTTTTCAATCTCCACTCAGTTGTGATTTGCTATAGGTCAGAAACGGCCTCTTCCTGAAGGCAAATTTGGTAGCACAAATAAACTATCTTTTGTTGGAGACTGGTTGTGTGGCCTTCTCCATACCCTACTCCCTCACCCCATCCATTTCCAAATGCCTTACACAACTTCCTCTACTGCTCTATCCTCAAAAGAATATGCATAAACTCAGCCCTGCTGTGTATGGCATTTTAAATGGAGCTGGGGCCAGGCCAAAATAAAGTATTCCAGCATTTTCTAAAAATCCACCAACAAAAAGACTGAGAAGGATTTACAGCAATTTTCAGTTATATGTAAATATCACCAGAGTAGCTTAAGAGATGAGGCATGAATCCTAGACCTTTTTGTTTTTATCTTGCTCTATCAAAAGGGAAAAATAAAAACAAAGACCTAGGAGAAGTGAAATTTACACTACCTAAAAGGATATTTAGCTGTCTCTAAATTAGTTGACAGTCCACCCAAGTCTGCAGGGAAAATTTCAGGGAAGATCACAACAAAATGCCCTTTTCTGGACCCAGAAATAAATCCACAGTGATGATCTTTCTTCAGTAAATGTGGCCAGTTTCTGGTGACCCAGCTTGGCTCCTGGACTAGAACTTGGGAATTCCCATTAATGCCTCACAACATTAGCACATGGCATTAGGCCTGCTTACTAACAAAAGGACCCAGCTTTTAACAGAGAGGGTCCCTCTCTGTTGCTTCTATTTGAAGTTAAAGGAAATAAATGGCCCCAAATGATCCTCTTCTAAGAGTAAACTGCATTTATCTTCCTGGTAAAGAGGTGAAAACAAACATCCTTAGTGTTTGCATATTGAGAGCCGAGATTCTAGTTTCTCTGGTGGAAACCGAGCACTTGGTTTGTTTCTAGACTGTATTTAAACAGCTTCAGATGCCTGGTTTTACCTGGTTTCTTAGAAAGATAAACTGACTCCAGGCCCCCAAGGGTGCTGACTGTAACAGCCTGCTTTGCCAATGTAAAACATAAGCTACTGCGAAGCGTTCACCCTATCTGAAGGCTAACGCATCATCAGCAAACAGTTTATTCTGCACCTTGTTAATACTGAGAGGTATTTAATGTAAACTCTGAATTATTAAAACCCCATGTGGCTTTTAGAAACACAGCTGCACCTCCCGGTGTCTAGTTGAAGTTCCCTTGTTTGGTCTCTATCAAAATCATGTAGCAGTAATGTGTCGGGAAGAAAAGGTAAATAGTTCTTGATTTCCTAATTTTTTTACAGCTGTGTTTGTAAACATGTGGTTGTTTGGTTTGGTAGGCGAATGCCATTTGAGATGCTTTGGTTCAGTTATACAGCTGCCATCACTCAGGAAGCACTGAGTCCACGCAGACAGACTGCAAGGAAAATCTAATCAATATAGACAGCCAATCTAAGTAATTGAACAGAAATACATATATACAGATATACATATAACCTATACAGATAACATATTAACACTTAGGGAAGAGAAAGAGAGAGACAGAGAACGAGCGAAAGATTGAGATTCGTCCCGTGACCCTTTGATAATGTGGAAAGACTCCTCAGGGGATGTAGCACTGGGGGTAGATACTGTGTGGTATTTCACCAGACACAGATGAGAGAGAGGACATACATGCACCTACAACATGACTTTTAAAGAAAAGGTTTGGATGTCTGTGCGTAATTAATATGCCTGCTTCTCTATCTGCGCCCTTCCTAGTTTTGTTCTGGCTTTTCTTTTGATACCCTAATATCCTTTCTACACTTTCATATTTTTCCCAGACTCTAGTTACAGGAGTTCTGTCCTTGTGGGCAGGGATCATATTTGTATCCTCTATAACTCTGTACACAAGATCCTTATGCCCTGGAGTATGATACGAGTTTAGTAAACATTTATTGAGTTAAAATTGTCCACAGTCTACTTCTCTTCGCTTCCTTTCCATCGGCACTCTAACTGCTGTCACTTACTAATGGTTTGGATATAAGATGTGATCCACAAACATTCGATAAAAACATGGTTGGAGCAACTTGGTGACAGTGATATTAGGAAACAGTGCCCACAGCTCTGTAAACATGACCACCTTGTTATATCAAGTAGTGTGTGAGATGTTTGGATCTTGGAACAGAATTCTAATACCCAGGCACAGGCTGAACCTTTGCTGTTTGGAATCTGATTAAGTAATCTCAACAAGACTGTGAAGTCAGAGCCATCCTCTTGGCATTGTACGTGACAAAAATAAGTCTGTAAGAGGGGAAATCGCTTGCTCAAGTTCTCTAAGATCATACACAAGGGAGTCACAAAGAAGTACAACTCCTTCTCCACATCTCACATCAGGTCCAGAGTTCTTGTCTGTTCAACAATAAAGCCATTATTTCAAGATTCTGTTTTATTCCATAGCAAACAAAGTACTAACTAGATCTCTCCTTAAAGAACCCCTGATCCCTATGCAGTGTATAAGAAGAAGAGCAGAAGCAGAAGAAGGAAGACTGTCTTAGTCCATTTGGGCTGCTATAACAAAAATGCTATATATAAACTTGGTTATTTACAGGCAATAGAAACTTATTGTTCACAGTTCTGGAGGCTGTGTGAAGTTCAAGATCAAAATGCCAACAGATTTGATGTCAGGTGAGGGCCTGTTCCTCACAGGCAGCACCTTCTATGTGTGTCTTCACATGGTGGAAGGGTAAATGGCTCCCTCAGGTGCCTTTATAAGGGCACTAATCCCTTTTGTGAGGGAGCAACCCTCACCACCTAATCAGCTCCCAAAGGCCCCAACTCTTAATATCATCATTTGGGGGTTAGGTTTCAACTTATGAATTTTAGGGAGACACAGACATTCAGACCATAGCAAAGGTAGAAGGAAAGAGGGGGGATAGAGTATCAGCCTCAGTCAAGTGCCTGAGCTGGCTCACATATACATACATTTTCTCCAGTTTTGTTCCCACATGAGTTGCTTCCATATGCTTCCAGCTGCTTAGTGAATAACATAGTGCAGAAAATTAAAGTTTATCAAGCGAAATCTAATTGGGAAGGCAAAAGGTGCTGGAGGACGTATTACAGAGTCATCTCCATGCAACAGCCACATGCAGCACATCTCCATTTGTGGATGTATTGCGTGTGATTTTTCCTGCCACTGTTGTGATTTCTGAGTGCATAACTGAGAGCTGTCTGTAAAACAGTTTGGATATCTGTCCCTGCCCAAATCTCAAGCTCAATTGTAATCTCCGTTGCTGGAGGTGGGGCCTGGTGGGAGGGGTTTGAGTGTTGGGGTGGCTCCCTCATGGTTTGATGTCATCCTAGAGACAGTGAGTTCTCACAGGATCTGGTTGTCAAGTGTGGCTCCCTCCCACTTCCCCCACACTGTCTCTTTCTCCCTGTTGCTCCTGCTTTTGCCATGTGAAGTGCAAGCTCCTGCTTTGCCTTCTGCCATGAGTAAAATTTCCCTCAGGCTTCCCCAGAAGCAGAGCAGATGCTTGTGCCAAGCTTCCTGTACAACCGACAGAACCGTGAGCCAATTAAATCTCTTTTCTTTATAAACTGTCCAGCCTCAGGTATTTCTTTATAACAGTGCAAGAATGGCCTAATATACCTTCCTTCTCTCAGCTTCTGATAGGGCAGTAGTACTCCCAACAGCACTGTGAAAAACAAGGTTTGGCCTCAAGTGTCAGCCAGGTATAGCTGTCTATGAAACTTTATTGTAGAGAAATCTTTGCTTCCTCCATCCACTCTGAACGCCTATTTCTTGCAAGTTGGACCATCTTCTATCCTCCAGACAAGGTTCAAATCCAATCGGCTAATACCTTAGTTATCATTAAACACTTAACAGGGATTATCAGAACCCTGTCCATTATTCAGCTGAATAGAAGGCCTGGCTTATGACCAAGAAGGACAAAGGAGGCATGGGAAGGTGCTACATACCTGCCTGCACCAGGCTTAGCTGCAACAGCCTGCCTGTTATTAAAAGCTCCAACTTTTGAGGTTCCTGTTGGAGGAGATGAGAATGTTAAAAGTCTCAAAGAAGTAACTTTCATGAATTTAAGTTGGAAACATTTTAGCAAGTTTTACATTTAGTAACTTTAAGTGAAGGAACCAAAAATATGCCTCTAGCAAGAAAGTTTTGTTCCTTTAAATAAAGAAGCAAAAATAAAGCCCGAAATACATTGAACATAGGGGATAGCTATTAATTATTTCGTAAAGGTAGACAGTAGTTCACATCCAGAAATACAAAATATATTGTTTCCCTTTTGCCTCTTCCTTAACTTCACCTACTGCAGGTATAATCTGTCTCTATCCTTTTCCATGTCCCTTTCATAGTATGACTGTTAAACTCACTTCTTAAAATCTGACCCCTTGCCAGGCAAAATCAATCCCTTGTATTTCTCTGCATCCCCAATGGCCCTGCTATATTATGCGTTGAAAGGAAAGTCACTTTGAGAAAAGGACAATGAGATTCCTTGCACTGGGCCCAGTTCTTCTGTTACTATTAAATTAAACTGTTTATCCCATTACTGCCACTCAAATTTCTGTCTGGAGGCTGAAGGGGCTGCAAGTGTCAAGTGGAGAAATTGGATCCTAAGCCCCCACTCCCCCTGCTCCTACATTATGCATAGGACCAGGCGGCCCTCAGTGGGGAAGGACCAGACCGTGGCAGAGTGGCGGGCCACAAGGTCATGCGGGTATCCCCAGGCCACCAGGGCAAGGTCAGACAGTTTTGGACACTTACACTGGCCTGATTCCAAGAGGCTAAATATTTTGAGAGGTGGAGGAGGGGGAAATGGGAGGGAAAGCAAGCAGTCCACTTTCAACCCATCCTTTGCTCACTGTACTCCACTGCAGAGTGAACTTTGAAGAAAGCAAACTCGATCAGCCCTGCCTCTGCTTAAAACTTTCAAGGATCCTCTTGACTTTTGAAGAATCATAACATGGCCATAGCCCACATCTCTGGTCTGGCCATTCCTGCAGTTCCGAGGACTCACTGCGCTCTCTTTTATCTCCCTGTTTTGGCACAGGCAGTCCACTCTGCCTTGGCCTCCCCTGACTTCTCAGCCTTGTTTGGTTAATTCCCGTGCATCCTTCGTGTCTTAGCTTTGGTATTCTCTCCTCTGGGATACCTCCTCAGATTCCACCATCTTCCTATTCTGGGATATGCACTATGGTCCGTATTAGGAATTGGAAAACTTTCTCTAAAGATCCAGATAGTAAATATTTTAGGTTTTGCCTTGCAACTACTCACTTCTGCCATTAAAGTACAAGAGCCTGTGCAAATGAGTATATTCATGTTTTATTAGAACTTTATTGACACAAACAGATGGTAAGTTGAATTTGGTCCATGGGCTGTAGTATGCCAGTCCCTACTTTATATGTTCATAGTTTCTTAAGATTTAATCTATTAAGACCTTAATCAGAAAGCAGGAGCATCTTGCGGACAAGGACTAAGTAAGTCATCTCTGCACTCCCAGATGACTGAAGGCACACATGATGTCCAATGGCAATTGAGTACACACGTGTGGATGAAGAAATTGGGAAGCTTCGGTCAATCAGTCAATCGATCTTCTATGACTACTTCCCTCTTTCACAATCAGTCCTCTCTCTTAGTATTTTCTAAAATACTAAAATTGTCTTTGGATTTGGGGTAGAGAAGAGGGAAGTGGAGTAGTTAGCAAGAAGCTTGTCCTTTTGTGTTCTCTGAAGGGGAAACAAGGACACAGGAAATTTCTTTCTTTCAAATATCCAGGCCCTGAATAACTGGCTCTTCAAAAGATTCCAGATTATACTTGGTAGGCCTTCCAGCTCCCAGATTGCTGGCAGGATCTGGTCAGCATCATTCCTTGGGTCTACACATCAGGGCTGTCAATGATCTGACCACTCCAATATCTTGTTGAGGCACATTTTTGTCCATTGATCCTGTTGAATTTCCAGAAAACCTGGGTAGCTTCTGGGAAAGCATTTCTGGCTGTTTCCTTACAGCAGTGAGAACTAGCTATGGTATCTCCAGGGACCTTACAGGGAGTAGAGGATTCCCATCTGTACCCCAGTAGCTCACGAGCAAATGAATTTTAAAATGCTCTCATTCTATAGCAACCACCACTACCACTATCATAACAGAAACCACCTCCTAAAGCTCTTTGGAGAGGTAGAGGGAAAGAGAAGAAGGAATGGCAAAAGGACAGTGAATTTTTGCTCTTTTTCCCTGCCCAATTCATATCCCCTTTTATCTGGTGTAAGTACCTTTGTTTTCATATGGGAAATCATTCCTTTACTCCTTTCTCTCTCTCAGTTCATATGGTCTGTAGAAGATAAGACATAGCACTATGATCCAGGGGTGGATGCATGATTCAGGCCTCACCAGTCTGTGTGTTCTATCTCCCTGGCTAGAGAGGCTATTTCAGAGGGACTGGTCTGTGGCCCACATCAGGCTCATCAGAACCATTTTTGGTACTTTTGGTGGAACTACTGGGAAAACTTAGGTGAACGAAGGGGATACTATATAAGTTAAGAGTAACCAGCAGCCAGTTAGTCAAAATAAGTGGATGCAGCATTGAGAGACAAAGAGAGTCAGAGTTCTAATGGAATCTGAGCCCCTGATCCAGCCTTACCTGAACCTTGACATCCCCCCTGAACTTTTCAGGATTGTGAGCCAATAAACTACCATTTTTGCTTCAGTTAGTTAGAGTCAGGTTTCCGGCACTTGTGGCTAAAAGAATCTTTACTACTAGAAGGAGTGTTTATATACTCAAAGTACTTAAGACAGAATGTTCTAAAGTACAAAAGCTTGGGATTCCCCATTCTAAGAATAGAATTTTCTGCCATCAGGTTGGCTAGTACTTCATTTTGACACCTCCTCCTGTGATAAGCAAAGATGTAAGTGGTGACCCACTTTCTCGCATGGGACCTTTGTTAGAGCCAAAGATAGACTGGAGATAATTTGGGTCCATGAAATTAAATGTATTAGGAGCCAGATGCAGTGATGTGCAGTTGTGATCCTAGCTACTTAGGAGGATGAGGCAGGAGGATCACTTGAGCCCAGGAGTTTGAGACCAGCCTGGGGAACACAGTAAGACCGCATCTCAAAACAAAAAATAAAAAATAAATGTGGCAGAAATGGCCTCTACTGATCAATCATGGGTATTTCCCTTTAGGGTCATTGGATAGTAAAGCTGAAAGAGACCTCAGACTATCTGGTCTGGTCTCCTCATTTGACAGAGGAGGAAACTTACACCCCTGGAGAGAATGTTTACTGAAGTTGCATATATACTTTAGTGGCCAAGCCAGCATTAGAATTTAGGTATCGAGACTCATCCCTTGATAAAGACGTGCCACAGGAGGTGAAAAGGAAGCTGCATTTGGAGTCAGAAAAGTTATGCATGACCTTTGACAAGTCGCTTGATCCTTTGAAGACCCAGTTCCTTATTGGGAAGATAAGGGATGGAATTAGCTCTTCGCATCTCACAGGGATGTTGTGATGAACAAGTGGTAAGTTATAGATAAAAGTGCTTTATAAACTTGAAAGTATGATTTTTGCATTCAGCCAAAAAATGATTGGAGGTTTACTCTTGTTCTTGATACACATATAAGGTTCAACAACGCATGAAGTCATGTTCATATGAAGCTTATATTTTAGCACAGGGAGACAGAATAGACAAAACAGAAAAACGTTAAGTCAGGATGTGTTACGAAGAAAAATAAAGCAAAGAAGAGGTACAAAGGTTACAGACGTAACTAGGCTGGGCAGGGAAGCTTCACTGAGAAGATGACAGTGGAGCATTACCTACCTAAGGAAGGAGAGAGAACCAATCCTGCAAATGGAAGAAGCTGCTTTGTAAAACATACCTTCCTTCTGTGAAGTCATAGTTTCTTAATGAATTCCAAACTCTCGTATCTACTTGGTCAAATAGCAATAAACTTTGCTCAAATATATGTCTGGTGGTACTTACCAAAGTGGCAATAATAATAATAAGTAGAGGAGAATAAAATAATAGGCAGAGGTTTGGAGCATGGGAGAGTATAAATTGGCATATTCTTTCTTGAGGGGAAATTTAGCAATAGATCATTTCTATTCTTCTACCCAGAATTTCTCCTTCTAGGCACTTGGACTAAGAAAATAACATAATTACATGTTACATGATTTTTTTGTAAAAGTAATTACTTTAAAATGGCCCCAGAGAGTCCATGGTTCTTTCAAAAATGTGTGCAATTACTTGGCTATAAAAATATTCATTATCTCAGCATTATTTATAACAGTACAACATTTGAAACATCTTAAACATCCATCTCTTTGGAATTGGCAATCAAATATGGTATTTTCACCAGAAATTCCAGGAATGGCTCAGTTTGGGCTGACTTGGCTTATGGTCCCATCCCTAAACTAGTCTTTATGACCAGGAAAACAGAAATTACTGCTTGGTAAGAAACAGTTCTATGCAGCCATTAGAAATGATATTGTAGACATTTGTCTGTATTTGTGTAAACATTATTCACTTAAAATGGGTGCATTTTGCCGGCTGTGCATTTTATGCTTCGTAAAGTTTATCAAAACAAAAAAAAAGTGAAACTATAGGAGTATTTATTGATTTTATTATTTGTTCATTTATTTAATAAATTATTCATTTAATTCATTTAACCACTCTTTCTATAAATGAACAGTTTTAACTCCTTTGCAAATCTCAAATGTTGTCATTATCTTTCCTTAATATGACTCTTTTGACACATATGTAAATATTTCTCAATGACAGGATGCCCAAAAATTAATTTGCTAGGTCATAGGATATACACATTATTAGCATCGTTTCACATTCCCATATTTCATACTTGCTACAGTTACATGTTGTATGACACATTTTTCAAAAAGTGACCATTTGGTCAACAAAGTTTATCCAAAATGAACAAAAACAAAGGTGAAATGATAGAAGTACTTGCTTACATGAGAGATTTTTATTTGGGGAAAGCATAAATCACAAAATGGATGCACTATATTACCTAATATATGTCACGTACGGTTAAAGCAAAGTCTAGAAGGATATACTCCAAAATATTAAAAAATGTTCTGACTAGTGGGCTTACAGATGATTTTTACTGTCTTTTGTATTAAGTAAAGTGACTTTTTACTGGAAAAATTAAATCATGCTCCGGTTTCAAAAAAATCATAATACAAATGAATACAAAATAAAACAACTCTAGCTCTTTCAAATAACCAGTTTGTTTACAGTTTCTCAGGTATTCCAATTTTTTTCTATGCATATACAAGCAGGTATGTGGGCATCTGGGGCTTTCTTAAGTAAGCCTCCTGCGGTTCACAAATAGAAGCAAACTAAATACACTGTTCTACAACTTGATTCTTTTTCTTAATGCATCTTAACTATCATTAAATATCAGCACTTATAAATAAATCTGGGTCACCTTCAAATGACTGCAAATTAGTTCATTGTAGGGATGTCCTGTAATTCATTTAACCAATCTTTTTATGAATGAACACTTAGACAGTTTGAACTCTTTTGCAAATCTCAAACGTTGTCATTATCTCTCTTTAATATGCCTCTTTTGGCACATGTATAAATATTTCTCAATGATGGATACCTAAAAATTGAAATTGCTAGGTCATAGGACATTTGGATTATTAGCTTTGTTTCACATTCCTATATTTCATATGTGCTACAGTTACATGTTATATGCCCCTTTTAAAAAAAGGAAAGTTACTTTAAAATGACATTGAAGAAAATAACACAGTTCTTTCAAAAATCCTCACTTAGCTAAATGATTGTTCCTTTAACCCTGTGAGAGAAGGGCCCATGTGCTGGACTTGTAGAACTATGCCCAAAGGACACATTCTTATTGGGTTGCCAAACATGAGAGGATGATGGCTGGAAGCTGAAACAACAGCCTCAATATATAGTCCATCTTATCATGCCAGAAAATCTCAGGGCTCCTTACCAAGGATGTACACCTATTTAATAAAGCAGCCAGGAAAGACAAGCTCTTGGCTGGGGGAAATGGGAAGGCACTGCTGATATCTTTGGCATCAAATTGCCGTGAGAGAGGCAAAATGGTCAAAAACGCATAACACTTTCACAACCTATTAAGAGTGGCATGACAGGCTTGGTGGAGGCTAAGAAAAGAAGAGATAAACTTGCCTGAAAATGAAAAAAATGGTTGGGCTGAAATGCCATAGACCTTCAGTTGTTCAGGCAGAACAGCTTAAAGTTATCGAATCTGATTGCCAAGCAATGTAAATGAGCCAGGGTTGAGGCAACACACAAGTGACAGACAGACAATTCTCATTGCAGCTGGGATCTTAGCAGAAATCTGTTAATTGTGTGTTCAGGGATAACATCAGAAAAGGGCATTAAAACAACTGTCTAAACAGGATGAAATGAAAGCATATTTGGCATGTTCCCTCAAAAGACAGGAGGGCAAATGTTGGCAACTTTCTTCAAATGGCGAGAGGAGTTTGCTCAGAACAGCCAGACACGGGATTAAAATAACGTGATCCAACTAATTATTTTCCACTCCTTGGTATGCTTCTTAGGCCGATAATCGTTTTCAGCCTGTTTAAAAATATATTGTTTGCTTTGTGATTCCACCTCTAAAAATTGTTTGGTTTGCAGTATGTTTACACTGATACCAGAAACTAATCTGAGAAGATTAAGTTACATGAGGAAATAACTCAGATATTAGATTAAATACACTGAGAAGTCAGAGTGGGAGAGCAGTGGAGGATTTTCAAAATAACTGATAGAATGAAAAGCTTCAGATATGGGTGGACATTTTCTGTGCTGCCCAGTGTAGAAGCCACTAGTTACATGTGGCTGTTTATCAAGTAATTAAAATCAAATTAAAAATTCAGTTCCTCCGTCACACAACTCACATTACAAGTGCTCAACAGCTATATGTGGCTACTGGCTATTGAACAGTGTAGTTCTATAACATTCTTCTCTTCATAGCAAGTCCTATTGGACAGCATTGGATCAGACTTTGGAAATAATTCTCGAAAACTCTTGTTTGGCCTGCTCAGTTTCCACAGATTCCACCCATATTTTCTGAATACCACCACTAGTTGCCCCCATCTTATTTTCTTGCCTTGCACATCACCTGGAGAAAGAATATAGACAGCAATCACTTGACTAACTGGAAGCTCTTGGAGGGCAGAGATGATGTCCCATCTACCATGCCTAACACAATGCATAGAACATAATCAGCTTTCACTGAACGTTTATTGACTGATTTACCGATCTAATAAGGAAGAAACAAAAAAGAGAGAAAGGATCTCATGTCAGAATTCAATTTATTATTCTAGACAAAGTATCATCTTATTAAACGATAGACATCAAATGATAAGTCAGAGTTTAAGCAATGGTAATTGGACATTAGAGACAGCGTTGCTCTCAGACCCTAGTACAGCCTTTTTAATTATACTTCTATAGTCCAAAACATTTTCTATCTAAAAATTGGATTATTCTTTCCCCAAGGGAAATATCAACACAGAATTCCACTCTGAGCCTCCTTAAAAGAAAATCATTCTCCTATTTAATTTTATGCTTAATTACCAGTCTTCCTCATTTCAGTGCACTTTCAGAAGATAATATAATTTCCCCAAATTCCAGAACCTACAGGGCCTATTTCACAGTACCATCTATGGAACACTGAATTGTATCGGAAAATGCTGTCTGAATCATCTCATTGAACAGGTTGCATTTACAATGGTGTTCTATCAACAGATAATCCCATGCATGATCTGTGGACTCTCCTGCCAGGGAAGAAGCTGGTGGCTCTGGAAAGAACACAGGCCTTGCACTCTCCAGACATGGGTTTGAATTTTGGCTGTCACTACCATTGGTGCAAGTTATTTAACTTCTACATGTCTTGGTTTCTTCTTTCGTGCAACTTACTTTGGATTACTTTTGTTAAAATTCAAAAGAATGCCAGCGGTGCACTGCCACCTTCAAAAGTGACTGACCCATAGTAGGCCCTTAATAAATGATAGCTGCTCTTAGAATTATGATTGGTAAATAACTTGGATCAAAGAGCATGGTTTTCTTCAAATGGACATCTTTTTTTGAACCTTGTCCCTGCATTTAAAATTCCAACTCCCTTTTGAATCCTTCCATCAGCTACAAATGAACAACCTCCCAACAGTTTATCTCTTACTTGCTGTTTCACCTTAGGTTGCATAACAGGATGTGATGGGCAAAATTCTAAGATGACCTCATGATGCTCACCCCGTGGTGTTACTCCTGTGGTTACATGGTAAAAGGAATTTTGCAGATGTCATTGAGGTTCCTAATCAGTTGACTTTGAAATAGGGAGATTGTCTGGGTGGGCCTGATTCAATCACATAAATTCTTTCAAAGCAGAGAGTTTTCTCGCAGAGAGTTTTCTCCAGCTGGTTGCAGAAGTTAGAGAGATTCACAGTGTGAGAAGAATTTGATGCAAGAGAGATATCCCATTGCCTGCTCTGAAGTTGCAGGAGGTCTTGTGGGGAAGATCTGGGAGCAGCCCCCAGGATCTGAGAGGAAATCACCAGCAGGCAACCAGCAAGAAAAAGGTGACCTCCATCCCACAGCTGCAAGGAACCGGATTCTATAAAATTAGAATGAGCTTGGAAGTGGATTCTTCACACAGCCTCCAGGTAAAACTCCAGTCAGGCTGGTGCCTTGATTCCAGCCCTGTGAGACCTTGGGTAGAGAACTTCTCCAGGTAGCCACCAAGACTTCTGACTTACAAGACTCTAAGCTAACAAATGAGTGTTATTTTAAGATGCTAAATTTGTAACATTTTCTTTCAAAACAATAGCACACTAATACATAGGAGGTGGAGGTGGGATGTAGAGAGAAAGAATTTAGAGTGAAAGAAGACTGGAGCAGCTCAGAAGAGAGCAAAGAGAAAATGGCGGAGATTGATACAAGGCAAAATAAATGAAAATGGAGCTGGGCTGGGCGCAGTGGCTCACACCTGTAATCCCAGCACTTTGGGAGGCTGAGACAGGAGGATCACTTGAGGTCAGGGGTTTCAGACCAGCCTGGGCAACATAGTGAGACCCCTGTCTTTACAAAAAAAAAATTAAACAGGTGTGGTGGTATGTGCCTGTAGTCCCAACTACTCAGGAGGCTCAAGTTGGAGGATCCCTTGGGCCCAAGAATTCGAGGCTGCAGTGAGCTCTATGATCATACCACTGCACTCCAGTCCAGGTAACAGAGTGAGACCATGTCTTTTAAAAAGTTAAAAATAATAAATACATAAAAATAAATTAATGATGCTGTAAAAACATCACCTTTCATAGTAAGTGTAAGATTGTACAATGTGCAAAAATCACTAGCATTCCTATACACCAAGAGTCTGGCCAAGAGCCAAATTAGGAACAAATTCCCATTCACAATTGCCACAAAAAGAATAAAATACCTAGGAATACAGCTAATAGGAAGGAAAAAGATCTCTACAAGGAAGATCTACAAACCACTGCTCAAAGAAATCCTATTAAACTACCATTGATATTCTTCACAGTACTAGAAAAAACTGTTTTAAAATTCATATGGAACCAAAAAAGAGCCCAAATAGCCAAGGCAATCCTAACCAAAAAGAACAAAGCTGGAAGCATCACTCTACCTGACTTCAAACTGTACTACAGGCATACAGTAACCAAAACAGCATGGTACTGGTACAAAAACAGACACATAGACCAATAGAAGAGAATAGAGGATCCAGAAATAAGACCATACACCTATAACTATCTAATCTTTGACAAACCTGACAAAAACAAGCAATGGAGAAATGATTCCCTGTTCAATAAATAGTGCTAACTGGCTAGCCACAAGCAGAAGATTGAAACTGGAACCCTTCCTTCCACCATATAAAGCAACTGACTCCAGGCTGGGCTGGGTGGCTCACTCCTGTAATCCCAGCACTTTGGGAGGCTGAGGCAGGTGGATCACAAGGTCAGGAGATCGAGACCATCCTGGCTAACACTGTGAAACCCCGTCTCTACTAAAAATGCAAAAAAAAATTAGCCGAGTGTGGTGGGGGGCGCCTGTAGTCCCAGCTACTTGGGAGGCTGAGGCAGGAGAATGGCGTGAACCCAGGAGGCGGAGCTTTCAGTGAGATGAGATCGTGCCACTGCACTCCAGCCCGGGTGACAGAGCAAGTCAAAAACAAAACAAAGCCAAAAAAACTCCAGATAGATTAAAGACTTACATGTAAAAACCCAAAACTATAAAAACCCTGGAAGACAACCTAGGTAATACCATTCAGGACACAGGCACAGGCGAAGATTTCATGATGAAGATGCCAAAAGCAATTGTAACAAAATCGAAAACTGACAAATGGGATCTAATTAAACTAAAGAGCTTCTGCACAGCAAAAGAAACCATCAGCAGAATAAACAGACAACCTAGAGAATGGGAGAAAACTTCTGCAAACTATGTATCTGACAAAAGTCTAATATCTTGCATCTATAAGGCACTTAAACAAATTTACAAGGAAAAAAACCTCATAAAAAAGTGGGCAAAGGACATGAACAGACACTTCTCAAAATAAGATATATATATGGCCAACAATCATATGAAAAAAAGCTCAACATTAGTGATCATTAGAGAAATGTAAATCAAAACCACAATGAGATACTATCTCACGCCAGTCAGGATGGCTATTATTAAAAAGTCAGAAAATAACAGATGCTGGTGAGGTTGTGGAGAAAAAGGAATGCTTATACACTCTTGGTGGGAGTGTAAATTTGTTCAGTCATTGTGGAAGACAGTGTAGTGATTCCTCAAAGACCTAAAGACAGAAATGCCATTCGACCCAGCAATCCTGTTACTGGGTATATAACCAAAAGAATATATATCATTCTATGATGAAGACATATGCATGTGTTATGTTCACTGCAGCACTATTAACAATAGCAAAGACACAGAATCAAATTAAATGCCCATCAATGATAGACTGGATAAATAAAAGGTGATACATATACACCGTGGAATACTACGCAGCCATAAAGGAGAATGAGATCATGTCCTTCGCAGGAACATGGGTGGAGCTGGAGGCCATTATCCTTAGCAAACTAACACAGGAAGAGAAAAACAAATATCACATGTTTGCACTTATAAGTGGGAGCTAAATGATGAGAACACATGGACACAGAGGGGAACAACAGACACTGAGGTCTTTTGGAGGGTGGAGGGTGGGAGGAGGGAGAGGATTAGGAAAAATAACTAACAGGTACTAGGCTTAACACATGGGTGATGAAATACTCTGTACAACAAACCCCTATGGCACAAGTTTACCTATGTAATAAACTTGTACTTGCACCCGTGAACTTAAAATGAAACTTTAAAAAAAGTTACTAGGAAAAAGTTAGTCCTCAAATAGTCAAGTTACAGTTATAAAAATAAAAATGAATTACACATTCCCAAAAAAATAAAACTAAAATAAATGAGGGACTGTGAAAGTGCAGAGAGGCAAACCTTGGATTTGCCTAGAGACAGAAAAGTAATTTTCTTTATTTCATAACAGAGGGAAGATGATGTGAAGACAGCAGGGAGAACACCATATGAGCTTGAAGACCCTCTGTAAGTCAAAGAAAGAGGCCTGGAACAGAACCTTCTCTTACAGCCCTCATAAGGAACCAACGCCGCTGATACGTTGATCTCAGACTTTGAGTCTACGGAACTATGAGACAATGAATGCTGTTGTTTAAGCCACCCAGTCTGTGAAGGTTTTCTTTTATGGTATCCCTAGGAAATTAACATGAAAATCTGTTTCAGTTTGCTAGGGCTGCCACAATGAAGTACCACAGGCGACTTAAACATTAGAAACTTCTTTCTTCGTTCTGGATGCCAGAAGTCTGGGATCAAGGTGCCAGCAGGGCTGGTTCCTTCTAAAGGCTGTGAGGAAAGGGTTTATTCTAGGTCTTTCTCTCGGCTCATAGATGGCCATCTTCTCCCTGTGACTCTTCACACTATCTCCCCTCTCTGCTGGCCTGTTTGCCCAAATTTCCTGTTTTTACAAGGACACCAGTCATACATACTGGATTAGGGTCTACCCCAATGACTTTATTTGAACATGATTACCTTTGTAAAGACCTATCTCCAAATAAGGTCATATTCTGAGATACTAGGGGTTGTATGAGGTAATGTGAATTTTAAGGGTAATATATTTAAAATATATTAAAAATACTTGTGGCGATGAAGGAAGTTTGTGGTAAGCAGAACCTCATTTTGAGAGGGCATGACCTGAAGCCCATCTCAGTACTGCTGACTCTGTGACCTTGGGCAAGTCACGTCACCTCTCTGTACCTATTTCCTCATCATTAAAATGTTATCCTTTCTAACACTCAACTTTGTTATTGTATTTTATCATATTCTATCATGCTGTGCTTATTAAGGTACTTAGTGTTATGCAGAACCACAGAGTGAAATGAGACCATTTAATTCAGCAATCACATAATGCATACCTTCTATAAGCCAAGCACCATGCTAGGTGATGATACAGAAATGGGCCTAGAACAGCACCTGACCTAAACAAGCTCTCAATCTGGGCTGAGTACAGTAGGTCATGCCTATAATCCCAGCACTTTGGGAGGCCAGGGCAGGAGGATCACTTGAGTCCAGGAGTTCAAGACCAGCCTGGGTGATATCATGAGACCCTGTCTCTACAAAAAATTTAAAAATTAGCCTAGAGAGAGAGCCCTTGTCTCAAAACAACAACAACGAAAACAAAAACAAAATAAGGTGGACCCTAGGTATCTGATTTTTAAATTGGCAAATGAAAGAAAGTCAGCACATTAATTGTGAGAACTGGCTATATAATAACTCTCCTTTTCACTCTAAAGTCATTTTGCACAAATTTGAAGGATTCTAAACCTTCTACAATCAGAAGAATGAACACTGCGAAAATGGTGTTACTGAGCAAATTGTGTTCACTGCCCAATGTGCACAGAAGCCAACACTGTGGCACCAGCTTTTGAGAAAAGAAAGGGTGTACTGCAAAGCCAATTGCCAAGGAGACAGGAAGCACAGCTCAAATCTATCCTCCACAATGTTTCAAGGAGTTGGAGGACAAGAGAAAGGGCTTAGAAATGTTGGCTTGGCAGGGTCTTCAAATTTGGAGGGCTTCAAATTTGATCATCTGCAGTAAGGTATGTTGAGGCAGGTTTTAGCCCTGGGTCTTCTGGGCCAATGGACCCCTCACTTTTGAAAGAGTTCCAGAGTTCAGGTGCCCGTTATGCTGATTCTAGGAGGTCTTCTTGGTTCCATGAGGAGAATTGGAAAAGGTCTTCTTGGTTCCAGGAGGAGAGTCCTCAGTTCTGGGTATTGTTAGAGGCCAAAGCTTTTTCTATTGCATATGCCCTGGCTACATGACTTACAGGCTTGGTTCTCATACCTGCAAGGTACCTTAACATTCTGTCATCAACAGAGTAGGGCCAGTTTGGGCTGGTCCTGCAGTTACAGGGTCACAGTGGGAAAGGAACTAAAATGTATTGATGACTGATTATATATCAGATAGTTTACATCCATCCTTTTCTAATACTCATAATTATTTCAGGTAGAATTTGTCTAAGAAAAGCCAAATCCAAGAGCTGAAGTCAAGGGAAAAAAATCAATTCCTACAGCAGTGGTATTTTGGGAAATTTCTGTTAATTTTATTTTTACCTTATATCTAAGCATAGTAGAACCACTGGAAAAAAAAATATTTTTAAAACACCATCCATGAGCATAAAAGCTACATGCAACCTAAATGCATATAAACACAAATTGCAGCTTTACAGTCTATGAGTCAAAGTTTAATGGCCAATCTTAAACAGACAAATAGGAGCAGGGTAACCGTTGGAAAACATCAAGATTGGATTTAGAGCTGGAAGAGCTGAAATCTGCCCTGGACATTTCTAATGACTGCTGCACAGAAGATAAGTGATCTGTGTCTTAGTTACAGACTTGAAGGTAAATTGGACCCATTAAAGGATAATTTGGGAAGCAACAGTGATGATGATAATGCTAATGCAGCAATAATAGCATTCCACTCTGACCTTGGCTGGGTTGTGGTTCCAGCCAGCTTCCTGCAAGCCCAACCAGTTAGCTTGTACTAGCTTTCAACTGCTAATCCTCACGGCATCTACGTTCATCCCCAGAGGAGCTGTGGGGCAACCTCCTACCTCTGAAATGAGTAAATAAACATGACAGTGAGACCTTCAATGAATGCCCACCCATGGTTATTGTGAAGGTTTTGGGCCAGTCTGTTCAGGACAGATTTAAGGGGCCTTTGCCATTTACTGAAAATCCATGTTGAACAGGAAGACTTATTGGAGCCAGTGATTCTAAAACAATAAATACAAAGGACACGGAGTCAAGTCCAAACACACACAAAACCGCCTGGCAGGTTGCAGAGCAAATCTAAACACACAACCTTCTCCAGGAGCAAATGTAGAGAAAAACCACCAAGCTCTTGTCTTTCCATCCCAACTATTTATAAACACTCTTTTAGCCAAACGTCAGTTTTAGCTAACTTTCATGCAGGATTTCTACAGTTATCTGGAATTAAAAACAAAACGATTACCTTTATCAATGCATTCAGACAAACCTAGGGTTTTTTTTTCACTTTTTTGTTTCACCCAGTAACAAACCTGGGGTCAGAAGTTTGCAAATAAATTGAGGAGCAGTCATTTTGTGGACTAGAAATATGGTGAAATAATGGATTTCTCTGATAAGGAGAAAAATACAACACTCACTCCTTATCATCTTCTTTCTCCATTCCTGATCTTCTTCATTTTTCCCCTTGTAAGACTTTTTATTTTTGGTTGCATTTTCAAACAGATAACTGCTTACTGTCATATGCTATTTATCCTCAGTGAAAGGTTGAAAAAGGTACAAAACACACCCACAACTGTACTTGCCAATAATTTCTGGATCTGTTTGTGGCTGATCTCATCCTTATCCTCCCTCCAGCACCCATCAAAATAATGGATGGTATAACTTCTCACTAGCAATGCCGGTATGAATAGTAACATGCTGTGGTAGAGATTTTTTGCTTTTCTCTGATTAATAGGTATTCAGGAATCGTAGTCCTTTCACTGTTTTCTTTAGATTAGGAGGAAAGCTGGGCGCATAGGGTTGGAGTCTGAGGAGGAAAGGGGAGTTTTTTGGATCATGATGGAAGGAGTCACTGTAGTTTACTTTCCTCTTGCAATTTCACCTGATAGAGAGTACAACTGGGCTATAGAGAACATGGACTTGAGATCAGACTGACCTGTGTGGAGTTCTTGCTCAGCAAAGAGCCACATAACCTCTTTTCAGCCTCAGTTTCCTCTCTGGGAGGTAGGCAATTAGTCCCTACCTCACAAGAATGGTGAGAGGTCTAAATGCCATAATGCCCGAAAGCCATCAGTAAAGTGCCTACTGCCTATACACCTCTGTGCCCTTCAGAATCCCTGGGAGCCTGGTCAGTTCCTAAAGTGAGCTCTTCAGTCTAGCTGTGGTTAACTAGATGCTGAAAGGAGGGCAAAGAAGAGCTGCCAATTGCTGAAGGAAGGAGGGGGAATTTTTAGGTTTTAGTACAGGGAACAATTAAGAGAAAACTTGGGTACTGATATGGTTTGGCTGTGTCCCCACCCAAATCTCACCTTGAATTGTAATAATCCCAGGTGTCAAGGGCGGGGCCAGTTGGAGATAATTGAATCATGGGGGTGCTTTTCCCCATACTGTTCCCATGGTAGTGAATAAGCCTCAGGAGATCTGATGGTTTTGTAAATGGGGGTTCCCCTGCACGTGCTCTCTTACCTGCTGCCATGTAAGATGTGACTTTGCTCCTCATTTGCCTTCCACCGTGATTGTGAGGCCTCCCCAGCCGTCTGGAACTGTGAGTCAATTAAACCTCTTTCCTTACAAATTACCCAGCCTTGGGTATGTCTTTATTAGCAGCATGAGAACAGATTAATACAGGTGCATAGGCACTAAAAGTAATAATGGAATTACTTTCCTGGATTGAACTGAAAATGATGTTGTTGCCCTTATATAATGAAATTCAGAAAATATAATTCGTATAGAGTTTATCTCAACCCCTAATGGAAGATGACCATCCCAGAGCATAGACTCAAGTTGCCTTGAATATACTCTGATTGGCAACAGTTATAAGTGGCTTTTTAAGGAAAAAAATGAAGAGGCAGTTCCTAAGATGTTTACCAAGAATTTACATTAAAATAGCATAAGCTATTGATTGGCTATATACATTGTTCTCTGCATCACAAATTCCAGAAACAAGAAGATAATGGGTAAAGCAACTATTAAATAGGAACAAAATGCCTATAAACAATTGCTCCTGAGCATGTGTGTGGGAGGGGGTCATGAATGAAGTCCCATATTCATGTCTCTCTGAGACTGATACATTTTGCATAGCTCACATAACTCAGACTCCTCTGAGTTATTTTTCTTTTCTCAATGTTTACAAATTTGTAGTCAGATTTTCAAAAACAAGCATGATAAACTATGAACAAATTCCATTCTCATCCCCAAATTGTCAAACAGGATCATTATGGCTCAGTGGTTCTCAAAGTTCAACCCTTGCAGAAGCAGCACCAAGAGGCTTGTCAGAAATACAAATTCCTAAGCCTGACCCCTGACCTAAGAAATCAGAAGTTATGCACATGGAGCCCCAAAATCTGTGTGTTAACAAACCCTCCAGGTAAATGCAATGAACCTTAGAGAAACACGTACCTTTTCTTTCCCTCTTTCACTAAATTCCTAACTTAAGAAAAAAATCCTCACTTTTCTAATCTGACAGCTGGTAGAAAGAGGTTGAGCCATCCTTGAAAGAAAGTTTTTAGAATAGGTGTAAGCAAGCAGAGTTTTATATATCTGTGTGCCAGAAGTGATTGGTTTTCTGTGGAGCAATTAAATCTAAATAATCAGATCTCTTGTGAAAGGCTTTCTACATATGGGTGCTAAATGCAGTTCAACCAACTTAATAGTATGTTTATTCATTCTATGTTATGCTTTGTTTATTAGAGATTAGCACTAGGAATTAGTAGAGTAGGCTTTTAATCCATGAAAACACTGCCACCAAGTAAAAGATGAAGAGGGGCAAAGTGTTAATCTCCCAATGGGTACCAGCCGTAGAGTCAGATTTGCACCATGCCTAGCTCCAAGGATGGGCCCCAATGAACAAAATGTAGGGTAATCCTCTCTCCCTTACCATAGTGATTGGCCAGGAAACCCAGCCTGGCCAATTAAGACAGGTATTCCTGTAGCCACCAGATCAGAGTAGTCCAAGGTGGGGGTGGCAGTAGGGGGGTATTGCTAGAATTAGGATATAGAACCTCCATGTTAACAGTGTGTGGAGATGGGGAGCTGTCCAGCCCCCAGGCAGGATGACTACCTGCTGACAAAGTTGGCATGGCATCCTAAATGTTAGTTGCTAACTATTATCAATATTCTTCCTCTCCTCCCCTACCCAATTCTTGTAGAGAATAAGGTGTCTATAAGAGCTTATGAGCAGGGCAACCTAAGAGAAAAAAATAGTAATAACTTGCCACAGAGACTAGAGAGAAAGAAATACTCAAGAATTTCCAAGAAAAAGAATCAAGAAGAAAAATGATTGGAAAAAATGTCTATTAACCTGGTTGGTAGTACAAATTCTAACCACAAAAAATCTTGAGATATTAATTCAAACGTAACTGTCCCACCTTACCCATGGGAGGGATGGGAGTGGTTAGGCAAACTCTCAGAAGGAGGTGAAGCTCTTGAGGTGAAATATGAATAATAAGGCAGAATGCAAGGAAAGACTCTCCTAGCAGGCAGAGATCCTGAAGCAAATGAAAACATGCTAAGTTAATGACAGGAACATTACAAAAAAGCCAGAGGGTCTAGAACAGACAGAGTGAGAAGCATGGTACAGGATACTTGGCACATAGATATGAAAAATGATTATGGAATTCATCTCCCCTATTGAAGTGCTAATTGTTCGAGAGATGGTCAAGGGCTAGATCACACAGGCCTAGGTCATGTTTTGGTCTTTATCCTAAGAGCAACAAGAAGCTACAAATTGAAGGGTAGGTGTAGTATTAAGATCAGTTTTGGAGGGAGACAAGTCAGATGCCTAGTTCTCATCACTCAATCACAGACTGTTGGAAATGGTGTGAAGACTTTAACACTCTTAGCAAGAGTCCAAACGGTTTCTGCAACAGCTATGATGATTATTCAGGTTGACTACACATTTGAGGAAAATAGAGACAAGTTAGTTTTCAGATACAGGAAGCCCCAAACAGACAAACCACCCCAAAATTTGATACTAGTCTTCCTTGGCACCAGACCCTGCCATAGCAATGAGTTGCTCCCCATCCAGTGAAAAAGACATTCCCAACTGAAATTTTCCTGCTAGGGCTGTAGTCCACAGACCTGCAGCTAGCTAATCAAACCAAGGTTGTGTCATCTGACAATACCAAAGTAATTTACTCCCTCCAATAACTATTTCACTCCATTTTTGTTTTTCTTTACATATTCATGTTTCTGAAACTAACGTGGGACTTAGAATTATTATATACATTTAATTAAAGATTTTCCTTTACCTGATGTTAAGTAAAGAATGCCTTATAATTCATGATGTCTTAAGGAAATGCCACAGAGTTAATGACGTTGATTGTTTAACTCTCTCTTCTAGTTTTCATAACGTGTTATACTGCACATTTTTCTCACAAATTTGTCCCTTTAATTCTTTTCTTTTCCACTGAGCAGTGAGCTGCTTTAAGGACAGAAACAGTGTTATTCATTTTGGTGTATTTCCTGTCCCCTCCAACAAATAGTACTGACTATGACCTGACACATAGTAGGTGTCAAATATTTTTTGAGTAAACGGGTAAACCAATAAGCGATAAATAAAATCACAAATGTGATTCAAGAATATCCTTGAAAATCTCTTGAAAAAATATAGATTTCTTTTTTCTCTGAAATATGGGCTCAATCTGTAATACCCAGTCTTTTTTAGTAGTTCCAATAAAACAAGCACTGTGCTAAGTGCTGTGTATGCAATGTCTCATTTAATTTGCAAATGAATCCTCAACTGACAGGATCACTTTTTTTCACTTACTAGCATATATATGGAGATCAGTGATTATTTGTCCAAAAATAACCAGCTTTAAATAGAAATGCCATTTCTCAACTCGGGCCTAGCTGACTTTGCAGCCTATCCTCTTAGTCACTGTGCTGAAATATTTAAAAGGCACCCATTTCAGACATAAGCTTTGAAAGAAAAAAAAAAACAAAACAGATTCCTCTGGAGGTCCAGTCTTTGCACCTTTTTCCATTCTTCTGGTAGTACAGTGATGATAGGATCTGGTTGCTGAGTCAGGAACACTCCAAAGTGAGGCATAGATTACCTCCAGTTCCTTTGTTGTATAAAGACACAGCTCAGGAAAAGATACACATGGTAATAGAACTGTTTGCATATTTCCCTCTATCCAGGGGATTTTCTTTTATCCTATTCCAAGTGGGTGAGGTTTATCTTCACATTTCAACTTTAAATGCAGAAATGCATCCTTGCCAAATCAGACACCCCTTTTCCTTTGGAAAGAAAAGTGGAAAGAATTACAAGGCACCATAATGAGATGATGGTACAAAATATGCAGCCTAGATTAAATTTAATGGGGAGATACCAATATGTATTTAGATTATATGCCAAATCACATTCCCTGAAATATGCTGCTAGGAACTGCTAGTTGTTCCCTAATACTTCCTCTATAGTCAGATACATCTGATTTTTAGCTGGATTCCTGACCACCCAAAACAAAAACTATACTTCTCAGGGTTGGGGGCCACATGGTTGGGGCCAGGTATCTGAAGTCTAGCCAACAATCTGTAAGTGAAAGCATCAGGAGCAGTTCTAACAGCCTTTCTGAAAGGTCTGCGGCAGTGCTTGTTTTGCACCAACTCTTCATCTCTTCTGATGACTGGCATTTTAATGAGATAGCAGGAAGTAAAGCAGCCAACCTGGACCACAAGGTCAGCTTGAGAATGGAGGCTAGACACAGCGAAAAGAAACAGAAAAGCCTGGGTACCTGAGTTCTTTATGAAATAGAATTTTTATAACAATTCCAGTCTACCCTCCAGATTTTGACATGAGAGAGAAATAAACCTCTTTTTTTTTTTTTTTTTTTTTGAGACAGAGTCTCGCTCTGTTGCCCAGGCTGGAGTGCAGTGGCCGGATCTCAGCTCACTGCAAGCTCCGCCTCCCGGGTTCACGCCATTCTCCTGCCTCAGCCTCCCCAGTAGCTGGGACTACAGGCGCCCGCCACTTCGCCCTGCTAGTTTTTTTGTATATTTTTGTAGCGATGGGGTTTCACAGTGTTAGCCAGGATGGTCTCGATCTCCTGACCTCATGATCTGCCCGTCTTAGCCTCCCAAAGTGCTGGGATTACAGGCTTGAGCCACCGTGTCCAGTCTATTTTGCGTAAACTATTATCAGCAGTTTAAAAGCTTAAGCCAAACCTAATCCTAACTGATACACATGCCAACAGCATTCAGAAAGCCCTTCGTGGTAAAGTGGTAGTAATACCAAGTTAGTAATAACGGCCTGCCTACAAATATGAGCGTCAAACTTTTACCACCCTTATAATGAAGTCGTGTTATCTTTCTTTTAAAATACAGATATTTTATGCGATTGCTACTTGGAATTATGATGGAAATAGTGGTCATTTATTGAGGGGCTACGAAGTTATAGAATCCATAGAAAGATAAATAAATGGAACACCAAAAGAAAAATCAGTAGTTCAGCTGCTGAGAAAAGGCAAGAAGGAGAGTCACCTAGGAATTAGGGAAATAAGCAAACACATAAAAAACTATGTTAGTCCAACCAAAAGTGGAATTTGGGGCTGGGTGCAGTGGCTCACACCTGTAATCCCAGCACTTTCTTTGGAAGGTCAAGGTGGGAGGACTGCTTCAGCCCAGGAGTTGTAGATCAGCTTGAACAATATAGCAGGACCCTGTCACTACAAAAAAATTTAAAAGTTAGCTGGGCATGGTGGTGCATGCCTGTGGTCCGAGATACTCAGGAGGCTGAGATGGGGCAATCACTTGAGTCCAGGAGTTCGAGGGTACAGCAAGCCAAGCTTGGGTCAGCCGATTGAGATCTGTCTAGAAATCTGTCTAGAACTATCCACTTTCTGCACCTGAGAAAAGAGTTAAGGGTGGGGGCTTGTAAAGCTGTTTTTCCTCATCTGACCTCATCCATTCTCTACAAGAGCAGTTCTCAAACTGGGGATTCTATTAAAAATGCAGATGCTGCTTCCGATAACCTGAGTGGGTCCCAAAAGTCTGCCTTTCTGAAAAGCTCAGAGATGATGCTCATGCTGCCAGTCCATCTACACACCAGGCTTTAAGTAGAAAGGTTACACAACTGCCAATAAGATTTCTTTGAAAACTAAATCAGATCATGTCATGCGCTGCTTAAAAGCCTCTATTGGCTTCCACTGCAATTAGAGTAAAACCCCGCTCTTTTCTGTACCCCAGGAGACCCACCAAGACCTGGACCTGGCACTAGCCCAAATCACTGACCACATTTCTACCCACTCCCTGCCTTGTCCACACTCCTTCAGCCATACTGGATTTTCTTCTTGCTCTAAACATGCCATCCTATCTCAGGGCCTTGTTTCATTTTTTTTAAGGGCACTTACCAATATCTGGAATTCCAACTTACTCTAAACCTGTAGAATATAAACTCCTGGAATTTAGCCTATAGTATGTAGCATTGTATTCTCAATATGTAGCACAGTGCCAGCTAGAGTAGGACATTCAATACAAATAAATGTCAGAAGCTAAAGTCTGGATCACAAAAATAGTGAAAGTAATTGATCCTAGGGCACAAACATTTAGTGGAAAAAGGAGCTTGAAGACTGAAAGGTAATGCCCTTATCTGCAACACACACACACACACACACACACACACACACACACACACCCCACAGTGTCCTAGAAGAATTGACTCCAATTTAAGTCAATCCCTACAGCAAAGAGCATCAGAACCAAACTCCCAAACTCACAGTAGATGATTCATCCCAGCAATGTGTGACATAACAAAAGTCCATGACAACAAATGCAGCTGAACACTGCCATATTGTTTGTTGTAAGTGCTGGCCTTTGAGCCCCAGGGAAATGCTTTTGTGATACTGACAATTTCTGTGGCAGAGGAGATTGGTTACCCCAACTGAGATGAATCTCTGAATGTGGCACCATTTCCCAACAAAGCCCTCCTGAAGAGAGTGCACCCAACTCTTTCTTCCTGCCTCCTTACTTGTAATGCTCTAAAATCCAAACAAACATGCACAGTCCAGAAAGGTTAGCCAGTTCGTGCGGTGGAAAATGGCCATCACATGTTTTCTTTTGACTCACACCCCATTCCCTCCCCAAGGGTGGAAATAAAACATTTTGAAGTTCTGAGAACATTCAAAACAAGCCATCATTTAGAAGTAACGACTGCTCGTGCTATGCACATAAATAAAAATCCATACTAAGCTTAAACACATTTATAAGGTCTTTGTAAAGACTTTGCTGTTTCTCTATAAATGTCCAGAAAGATTAATTAAGAGCAGGATGGCTCATCCATCTAGATTGATTAAACATATATTTAAGGGTCAGACTGGAAACAATGCCCAGATACATTAACATACAATTTGCCCACAGTCATTAGGCTATTTATTTTACTGGCTGACAATATTTCTGGAATTAAGTCATTGTTAATCTATGTCTGGAAGGAGCGACAGGACCACCCAACTCCCCATCCAAGAAACCATCTTCTCTCACTTTCCAGTACTAGCATTCTTCCCCCAAATTTTCAGGCTCCCTTAAGCTTGAGAAGGAATCAAGATATCACAGTATACGGAGAATGTGCTGCATTCCACTCTCAACCCACTGCCTCTCCCATTAGTCCACTGCACAAGGTCTCTGCCCTCTCAGAATTTGTCTCCCGTTTTTACACTGTCTCTTTTCATCAGGGCACATTTTCCAAAAACCGGTTGGGAAGTAATGTACCCTTTCCAAAAACAAAGCATTGGGGACATGCTGATGTCTATACCTAAAGAATAACGGCTAACCATGTGCAGCTTAGCATGTTATATGCCCTTTATCTCAACTAATACTCACAATATGTCTGCAAGGAGTCTGGAATGTAAGTATTCATATCCCCATCTCACGGGTAAGGGAAAAGGGGATCAGAGAAATGGAAAATACTGACTCTTTTCACCCAGCTAGAAGGGAGGGAAGCAGGCCTCACACCTGACTGAGTTGGAGCATCGAACCGATGCTCTTGACTCCGGGGCCGTGTTTTCTCACAAATGCCATATTGAGTCTGAGTCAGTTCTGCTTCTCCGAGGTAGACCTCTGGGGCTCCAGGGTGAGCAATGGAGGACTGGGGATACTTTCTTCCCATCTGTGCCCCTAGTAGGGGCGCATGCACATTCATCATGCATCCAGACGCATTTGTTGATTCTTAGAACACACATTACGTTGGTAATTTTCCTTTGGCTGGTCTTTGGTTATGGTGGCCAACTCTCAAACTTTATCTGAGCCATGTTTATTAACATAACTTTTAGGAGGTTTTTTAAAGAGCCGATCATACTTCCAGACTGACCACACAGTTCTAAAACAAGTCTACCAACACAGCTGTAAAGAAAACAAGACACTCTGAGTAGAAAGTAAAAAGAACCAGGATCTAATCTTCCTCACGAAGGTAATGCAAGGCTGGATTTGAGGGGAAGGCTTGGGTTCAGGTCCCCAACCCACCACTGTCCTGGAGTGAGCTAGTTACCTTCTTTGAGCCTCAATTCCTTTATCTGTAAAGAGATGGCTAACTTATAAGGCAGTTGAGAATATTAAATGAGATAATGAAGGCAAGGCAAGAATTACCATGACTATCACATAGTACATGCTCAATCAATGAGAATTATTATTATTATTGATCCCTGCATTCACTTCCATGTAACAACATCGTGGCTGGCCATCTATTGAAGGTTAACTATGTGCCAGGTGTTGTTCTAAGCACCTTACTACCTTAACATGTATTGCTCAAAACAGCTCTGTGAGGAAGTGCTATTATTCCCCTTTTACAGACAGATATACTAAGGTCCAGAGAAGTTAACTTACTTGCCCAAGGCTACATTGCCAGTCTTTCTCAGTGCCTCCTTTGGAAACAGGCACTTTAGCTTCAGGATGCACTCTCTTAACCATAATGCTACATAGAAAGTAGTTACACAGCCATAAATCCAATGGATAAATTACTAAAATAGAAGAGGCAAGATGCCTTAAGATAGGCCCATATGTCTCCGTTCCTGCTCTTCCTCCCCTCCCCTACCCGACTATTTGATTTTTTAGTCAACATGTAGGTAAAGAGAAAATGGAGGGGAGGTTTGTTTCAGAGCTTATTCTCAAAAGTGGAGCCTCTTCAACAGTTTTTAGGATAGTATGATGATATCATGGTTGCCAAGACAACAATGAAAAACCATAGAGAAGCATGATGAAAGTAAAAATCCTATACACAAGGGACAATGGCGTAGGCCCTGCATTTCTCCAGTTTAGCTCATCTCCCAGGCTCACTCTCCCCATGAGAAACCTGCTATACCTTTGCCCCTACTGCCTCCTCACCTCCAACCACCAACTTTCCCCAAGCCTCCAGTTTCACACAGCTGATTCCTACTCACCCACCAGATTTCAGCTTAGACCTCGCTTCCTCCAGAAAGCCTTCCTGGACCACCCATGCACACTCCACTCTGTCAAGATTAAGTGGCTTCTCCTGTGCTCCTGCAGCATCCATCATAGTTTTGTCAGTTCCTATTGCCCTTTCTGGGTCTTTTAATGGTCTATAAGCTCCATGACTGCAGGTTCTACATCCAGCAGGCATTCTTCTATATCCCCAGAGTCTAACTCTGTGCCTGACACATAATTAGACACTTCAGGTAACATACATTGAATGGTACCTTTGCCAACTACAAAGCATGTCTCTTTTTTAAGGTTCAGAACTGTGTAATAAAATTATTAAAGATCAAGTTTTTCCATGATCTGAAAGAGATATAGACAATTGCAGAAAAGTAGCAGTAGCCAGTCTGTTTTTTTAGGTCACTGACTAATATAATGAAGGTTTAACAGCATTTGTTTCTGGAACATTTTTCTCCAAAAAGACCCCCAAAATTCATTCTTCCATTAGTTAAAAATTTTCTACTTCATTTGGTTCCCTGTGAAGAAAACATTCAGGGGCTTAATTGTGACACTTCTCGTTAACTTTCTCTCCTCTGGATTTAATAACACCAGTTTCTTAAACTTTCCCTGATAAAAAATTATTGATAATTTCCATCGCTTCCCCACTTCTCCATATTATTCATCTCTTAACACTTACTGGTAAATGTTATTTAAAAAAAAAAAAGTTTGAAGTTCATATTCTAAAATTTGTTTTTTGGAGTCTTAAAGACAAAAAATAAAAACAAAAAGTAAAAGTCCTCATCTGTTTATCTACAAGGTGAGGAGTAAGATAAGGGTTCAGTTAATGGTCATTTGTCTCAGTCTACCCAATTTTTTTTTCCTATTTGAGGCTCATATTTTGAAACATGCTCTACTTTCTACAAAGTTCTAGAAGGCAAAGATGACATTCTATTGAGATATTAGAAATCAATATTAGATATTAAGATATTAGAAATCATTCTATATTCTTCAGAACGGCTGTATTTCAAATATTCTGTTTTTCCATGAGTGGACTCAAAATCATCATATCTATTTCCTAATGTGAGGCTCAAAAAATATTCTCAGCCTACACATAGCATATAGTCTCTAGGTAATGACATTAATCTCAATAGGAAGCAGTGACTGCAGCCTCTGTCTATGGCTGGTGCTATGTTAGCCATTCCATAGGCATTATTTTAATCATCAACATTTTTAGGAGACAGAGATAGATGCTACTTGTGTCCCCCATTTACAGATGAGAAAATCAAGGCTCAGAAAAACTTACACAGAATCACCCATCAGTAAATAGCAGGACAGGGATCCAACAAGACTGTCTTAGTGTGGACTCTAAGCTCTAGGCACTCTGCTTAAGGCTCTGGAAGCATTCATTTGGGGGTTTTCTTTGTCTGTTTTTTTGTAAGTGACCTAATCTGGCATCATGCTAACAGGAGATTCATTATAATTATTTGATTCTGACATGAGAAAGCAGAACTTTCTCTTTCTTTCTTTTTTTTTTTTTTAAATAAAGGGAAGTTCTCACCATATTGCCCAGGCTGGTCTCAAACTCCTGACCTCAAGTGATTCTCCCACCTCAGTCTCCCAAAGTGCTAGAATTACAGGTGTGAGCCACCGTGGAACTTTTAAACTTCATTGGTAACACTATAAAATGGGTCAGCCACATTGGCAATCATGTTGGCAATATCTAGGAGTCCTGGCGACATGAATATCATGCAGTTCAGCCATTATTCCCTGGGTAGTATGGCAGATACAACTGGTCAACTGACCCAGCTTTCTGGTACACCATTCTGCCTTCTAGAAAGTTTCCCAGAATTGGCTGAGTGGTGAACCATGTGACACTGTGCTGGCCAATGGGGTGTAAGTGAATATCATTCTGCCTCACTGAGTGGGATTTCTTTTTTTTTCTTTTTTTTTTTTTTCCCGAGACAGAGTCTCGCTCTGTCACCCAGGCTGGAGTGCAGTGGCACAATCTCGGCTCACTGCAAGCTCCCCCTCCCGGGTTCACGCCATTCTCCTGCCTCAGCCTCCTGAGTAGCTGGGACTACAGGCGCCCACCACCGCACCCTGCTAATTTTTTGTATTTTTAGTAGAGACAGGGTTTCACCGTGGTCTCGATCTCCTGACCTTGTGATCCGCCCGCCTCGGCCTCCCAAAGTGCTGGGATTACAGGCGTGAGCCACCGTGCCCGGCCACTGAGTGGGATTTCTAAGAAAACTTGTTTGGGAGGACAATATGACTAATTACTCTATTGGCCTTTTGCTCCTTTCCCTTATTCCTGACTAGAACATGGACATGATGCCTGGAGGTGCTGGAATTATTTTGTGACCATGAGAAAAACCAAACCTGATGATTAACATGCACCTGTTAAAGGTGGCCGACCAGAGAGAAGGAATAAACCTGGATCCCTCTGGCATCACTCAAGTGCTGTGACAGTCCTAAGATACCTATTGCTATGTTAGGAACATATGTGCCATTAATCCACTCATAGTCAGAGTTCTTTTCATGCATGGGCACAAGGTGACATACACAAATGTTTATGATATGAAAACTTGGAAACAAGCTTAAACTTAATTCATCAATAGGGAAATGGACACATAAATTGTGGCATATTCATACAATGAAACACCACATAACAACTAAAAAGAATTTGACTTGGCAGGGCATGGTGGCTCATGCCTGTAATCCCAACACTTTGGGAGGCCAGGGAGGGCAAATCACCCGAAGTCAGGAGTTTGAGACCAGCCTGGACAAAATAGTGAAACCCCATCTCTACTAAAAATACAAAAATTAGTTGGGCGTGGTGGTGCATGCGGGTAATCCCAGCTGCTCTGGTGGCCGAGGTAGGAGAATTGCTTGAACCTGGGAGACAGAGGTTGCACTGAGCCAAAATTGCACCACTGCACTGCAGCCTGGGTGAGAGAGTGAGAGCCTGTCTCAAAAAAGAAATAAAAAATTTAAAAAGAGTGAATTAGATCTACATAGATAATTCTCGAAACAATAATGTAAAGTGGAAAAGGAAAATTGTGGAATGACATGTGTTGGGAAAATACCACCTAAAAATACATATATTTTTAAATTATTACACTTCAAGTTCTAGGCTACATGTGCACAACGTGCACGTTTGTTCCATATGTATACATCTGCCATGTTGGTGTGCTGCACCCGTTAACTCGTCATTTACATTAGGTATATCTCCTAATGCTATCCCTTCCCCCTCCCCCCACCCCACAAGAGGCCCCGGTGTGTGATGCTCCACTTCCTGTGTCCAAGTGTTCTCGTTGTTCAATTCCCACCTACGAGTGAAAACATGCAGTGTTTGGTTTTCTGTCCTTGCGATAGTTTGCTCAGAATTATGGTTCCCCAGCTTCATCGATGTCCCTACAAAGGACATGAACTCATCCTTTTTTATGGCTGCCTAATATTCCCTGGTATATATGTGCCACATTTTCTTAATCCAGTCTATCATTGATGGACATTTAGTTCGATTCCAAGTCTTTGCTATTGTGAATAGTGGCACAATAAACATATGTGCGCATGTGTCTTTATAGCAGCATGATTTATAATCCTTTGGGTATATGCCCAGTAATGGGATGGCTGGCTCAAATGGTACTTCTAGTTCTAGATCCTTGAGGAATCGCCACACTGTCTTCCACTTAAATATATTTTTAAAACACATAGAACAACATGGATATGTGCACATAGGCTGAAAGTATAAAAACAATGATATGGAGGAAACATATCAACTTCAGGGAATGAGGAAGGGGATGAAATTGGGAAGTGACATAGAAGTCACTTCAATTGAACCTGTAGTATTTTATTTTGTAAGAGTAATCTGAGTCAAATATGCCAAAAATCTTAACATTTGTTAAATTTGGGTGGTGGCTATGTGAAATTTGCTAAGTAATTGTCTACATTTTGCTATTTAAAATGCCTTACAATTTTAAAAAATTAAATGAAAAAAGAAACAGACTATTTCAAAAGCCATTTGGCTATTTATGAAAATGTACTTTGCCAAATGTAAGGTGACCTGTAAAGCAGTATATTTTATTACTGACCATTATTGGTATTTTGGTATATGACATTACCATCGACCAAGAAGGCTGCACTGAGGAGTGAACTTCCCTTGGACCATGAAGAAAAAGGAGAATGAGAACATGGATAGGCAATAGTTTCAGGGGATGTTATGAACTAAACTGTGACTTCTCAAAATGCATATGTTGAACTCCTAACCCCTAATGTTACGGTGTTTGGAGATAGGGCATTTAAGGAAGTAATTAAGATTAAATAAGGTCCTAAGAGTGGGCTCCTCATTCAACAGGACTAGTGTCCTTGTAAGAAGAGAAAAAGACGCCAGGAGCACGTGCACACAGAGAAAAGACCATGTGGGGATGGAGCAAGAAGGTGGCCATCTGCAAGCAAAGGGGAGAGGTCACAAAAGAAACCGAATGTCAGGCCAGGCGCGGTGGCTCACACCTGTAATCCCAGCACTTTGGAAGGCCGAGGCGGGCGGATCATGAGCTCAGGAAATCGAGACCATCCTGGATAACACGGTGAAAACCCATCTCTACTAAAAATACAAAAAATTAGCTGGGCATGGTGGTGGGCGCCTGTAGTCCCAGCTACTCAGGAGGCTGAGGCAGGAGAATGGCGTGAACCTGGGAGGCGGAGCTCGCAGTGAGCCAAGATCGTGCCACTGCACTCCAGCCTGGGCAGCAGAGCATGGTTCCATCTAAAAAAAAAAAAAAGAAAGAAACCAAACCTCCAACACCTTGATCTTGGACTTCCAGCCTCCAGAGCTGTGAGAATATAAATTTCTGTTGTTTAAGCCACCCAGTCTGTGGTATTTGGTATGGCAGCCCTAGCAGGCTAATCCGGGGGTCATATCTAGGACTGTGCTTCTCAACAGATGTTACTGCACAATGAGAGAAGCATTAATAAATTGGGGGTGGAAGTATTTTTTGGTGGCACAGAGACTGGGAGCAGAAGAGCCATTTAATGTGCAGGGACCAAGGAGGCAAAACCTCTGTCAGTGCCCGGTTTAGTCCTTGCAACGAAAAATAATTCTGTATCCCAAATGCCTTGAAAATATCATATAGGACACTCATACAGGTGGAAAACCTGTTTATAATTGTCTAAAGCTAATTAAAAATAGGCTAGGTGATATACATCAAATTTTCCAGAAAAGTAACTACTCTGTAGATTGAGAGAATTTCACTTTGCTCTCTTCAGAACTTTGCCGAAAGGTACTACCATTTTGAAAAATCATATCACTGACAGTAATACCCTTAATGATATTTGAATTGTCCACATAACATATCCTTATCAGTCTTCATCTCTAACTATTGTATACAGTAGGAGTCAGCAAACTATGGTGAGCTGGCCAAATATAGCCTACTATCTGTTTTTTGTAAATAAAGTTTTATTGGAATGCAACCATGATCACTTGTTTACATATTACCTATGGCTGATTTCATACTACAACAGCAGAACTGAGTATGGCCCACAAAGCCTAAAATATTTACTATCTGATTCTTTGCAGAAATGTCTGCCTACCTCTGGTATAAACAATGATTCTACATATAGTACTAATATCCAATTACTCCTGTACCTAATCTAGTTGAATCTTAGAAAATTTACCTATTAAAATATGCATGATTCTACTACAAGTTACTTCTTTAAATTATCCTTTTTGTTACAGCTAGTACATTATGAGGGTTTTTTTTTTTTCTTGCAATTGTGTAGATTTCTATGTATCTGTGAAATTCATCTCAGAACAGTGAAGGCAGGGTGGGGAGAGTGTTTCTAAATATTCTCAGTGAGTTAAGAACAACTCTTCTAGACCTAGTAAACAAAGATCATAAAGGACAAAGTAAGAGTCATATGATTAAGGAAGAAAATTGAAAACAGATGTCATGCTGGAAATGAACTGACTATAATCTCCAGGAGGGAAGCTACTAGGTTAATTTGTACCTCTCTTAAATCAGGGCCTCGTACACAGGAGGTGCTCAATAAATACTTGCTGAATGACTCAATGAATGGAGGGATGGCTGAGACATATGGGTGACTGAAGGGAAAAAGACTGGAGTAGTGAGATTCTGTCCAATGCATTCATCAAGCAGATTCTCGATGGTCATTTGCTGGGCAATTGGTAGAGCGAACTCCTTCCTACAAGAGGTAACTGACTAGACTAGAAAATTCTCTGGGTCCTTGAAGCTCCATTTCTTTTCTTTTCCTTTTTTTAATTATACTTTAAGTTCTGGGGTACATGTGCAGAATGTGCAGTTTTGTTACATAAATATACACGTGCCATGGTAGTTTGCTGCACCCATCAACCTGTCACCTACATTAGGTATTTCTCCTAATGCTATCCCTCCCCTAGCCTCCCACCCGCCGACAGGCCCTGGTATGTGATGTTCCCCTCCCAGTGTCCATGTGTTCTCATTGTTCAACTCCTACTTATGAGTGAGAACAGCAGTGTTTGGTTTTCTGTTCTTGTGATAGTTTGCTGAGAATGATGGTTTCCAGCTTCATCCATGTCCCTGCAGAGGACATGAACTCATCCTTTTTTATGGCTGCATAGTATTCCCTGGTATATATGTGCCACATTTTCTTTATCCAGTCTATCATTGATGGGCATTTGGGTTGGTTCCAAGTCTTTGCTATTGTGAACAGTGCCACAGTAAACATACGTGTGCATGTGTCTTTATAGTAGAATGATTTATAATCCTTTGGGTATATACCCAGTAATGGGTATGTGTGTGTATATATGTGTGTGTGTGTGTGTGTGTGTGTGTGTATCTCATGCCAGTTAGAAGCTCCATTTCTAAGGTTGAGATTTAACACATCACAGATGCAAGGTTCATTACCGGGAGCAGCAAGAAAGAACCTTGTTTAAATTCTGGACTGAATGTGATCTAAAGCTCTCAGGATCTGCTGGGCTTCCTGAACTCACCCCTCAACCAGTTACATGAGGCAAAATAAAGAGGGAGGAGAATGTGGTAGTTAAATATAGAGACTCTGGAATCCAAAACAGACCTGGGTTGGAGGGTAGATTATTGGTAAAGATGGATACAAATATTTCTCACATTCTTGAATGCACACCCCTTTGCAATGATGTTGCAGAGCTTTCTATCAGGAGGCAAAGTCTACTGCCCCACCTTTGGATCTGGGCTGGTGGGGTGACTTGCTTTGACCAACAGAATGCTGTCTGACTTCTGAGTCTAGGCTTTAAGAGGTCTTGTAGCCTCTGCCTTGACTCTCTCTGAATGTGCAGCCTTGTGTGATAAAGTTTGCTCCAGCTCAGGGATCAGCAGAATATGGCCCATGGGCCCAATCTGGCATGCCTCCTGTCTGTAAATAAAGTTTTGTTGGAACCCAGCCATGCCCATTTGTTTCTGCATTTTCTATGATTTATTGTATGCTACAACAGCAGGGTTGAGTAGTCACATCAGAGATTGAATGCCCTGCAAGGCTGAAAATACTATCTGACACTTTACAGGAAAAAGTTTGCTGACCCCTGGTCTAGCTGCTGGAGGATGAGACCCCATGAACAGAGAAGCTGTCCTAGCTGAGGTCTCCCAAGAATAAGTAGCTCCCAGTTAAGCTACCAGATGAGCACAGTCCCATGAGTGACCCCAAGTGAGACCAGCAGAAGAACAGTCCAGCTGAACTCAGCCCAAATTGCACACCCATAGACTCATGAATAAATATAATGGTTGTTTTAGGCCACTGAGTTTTGGGTTCGGTTATTCTGTGATAAGAGGTCACCAAGAGCCTTGTGGCCTTGGCTTTTCCATTATGTGTGTGTAGCAGAAAGTGTTGGTTCTTAACAAATTCTTTGATGCTCACTACTTCGGTGCAGGCTGGCTGGCTTCCAACTACCAGTATCTGGATCTCTCAGGCTGGGGGCTTTCCAGGAATCCCTGGTAGGAGCTTTGTCCAAACTGAAGAATGAACACACCATTTCCACATCACCCACCCTTAACCAATGACTGGCAGAAGCTGGTGTAAAAATATACTCCAGATTCCTCATCCTTTGGAAGGGGTGACCCTGGGGTATCTGTTCTTACGCTGTTTTCCAGAGTTTCCCTGTGGGTTGGCAGTCTAGTTTCTCACTATATTGACAACCTTCTCTTCCATGTCTAACTTTCCCATAGCCTTACTGCTACTTCTGAACATCTCAAATAAGCTCTTTGCACTTGATCCTTGTCATGAGTTCTGCTTCAAGGCAGAATATAAACCACGATACTGTGTAACCTGAGACAAGTTTCTTTATCTCCATGAACCTTAGCTTCCTTATCTGTAAAATGGGAATAATGGGAACAATTATATTATGGGAAGTGGCAGTGAGGATTTATTTGAGATAATGCCAGTAAAGCATTATCTCAAGCACTGTTTACGGTAGTGATGATGTACAGAATGAAAACCCCTAATCTGAAATTCAAGATCCAAAATGCTCTAAAATCTGAACATTTTTGAGCACCAATATGATGCCACAAGTGGAAAATTCCACACCTGACCTCATGTGACAGATCTCAGTCAAAATATAGTCAAAATTTTATTTTATGCACAAAACAATGAAAAATATTGTATAAAATTACCTTCAGGCAATGAGTGTAAGGTGCATGTAAAACATAAAAAAATCATGTTTAGACTTGGCTACCATCCCCAAGAGATCTCATTATGTATATTCACATATTCCAAAATCTGAAATTAGCAACAGTTCTGGTCCCAAGTATTTTGAATAAGGAACACTCAACCTGTACATCATTGCTACCATGAGCAGTGCTGGCTGCTTTAATATCATTATGTCAAATAATTCCTCACAACCATTTCCCATGATATAATTATTCCCATTTTGCAGATAAGGAAACTAAGGTTCTGGGAGATAAAGCTCAGCCTCCTCTCTCTGCATGGACTCATGGCCAAGCCCCCTCTAAAGATCCAGAATACTATTTAAAGATAATCAAGTACAGTCATGCATCACATAATGATGTTTCAGCCACAATGGACTACATATATGATGGTGGTCTCGTAAGATTATTATACCAAATTTTTACTGTACCTCTTCTATGATTAGATACATTTAGATACAGAGATAATTATCATAGTGTTACAATTGCCTACTGTATCCAGGAGAGTACCATGTTGTACAGGTTTGTAGCCCAGGAATATTAGGCTATACTATTAGGATAGTAGGCTATCCAATCCAGGTTTAAGTACTCTTTGATGTTGGCACAAACTCAAAATCACCTAATGACACATTTCTCAGAATGTGTCCCTGTCATTAAGAGCCATGTGACTATACCATTGTAGGGCGACAGAGAGGCAGAGGACTCCGTGAATTCAGCCACGGTTTCTGTCTCCCCAGTCACGTCCCAGTTCAGAAGTCTGAGTCCCATGCAACAGATAAATGTCTGAGGGACACCATGGCTCCTGACTTCTGAATTGGCATGCTGGGCTGGAGCCTGCTGCGTGCCTGACCACAGGAACCTGTCTCTTACAGGAAGAAGGAATACAGTCAAGGAAGTGTGGCAGACCTGACTCCAGACAATTAGAAAAACATCACCATGCCTCACAGTGGAAGGTGAATATGACTTCAACTGTGGTCTTAAAAAGAAATGGGGGGAAGGCAGGGGAAATGTTTTTTCTTTCCCTTTCAATAGAGAAGTTTATCTACCTAAAACCCTGTACTCCTTCTAACAGCCTATAAATACACACCCAAACCTGGAGAAAAAATTAACACACTTCTGCTCAACATAGCATGTTCCATTTGCTCTGGTTCCTTCTGTTCTTGTTTAAAGGTTGACTCCTTAACTCTCTTTGTTCATGACTTGCCCCAAGACATTCAGAGATGTCTAGGGGACAGCTGGTCTGTAGAACCTACTCAGAATGCTCAGCTGGTCCCCACATCTGGATGAAAGGGCTCTATCAGACCCAAGACAAAGAAGCCGCAGGTAATGAGAGCAGAGTCGTGGATCACAGCCAGGCCAAGAATAATGGCAAAGCTATAATTACCCTGTAAGACTTTGGATGGGAGTGACTGTTTTAGAACCTGACAACATTTCAATGACATGTTGGAGTCACATTCGGGAAAGCCCCTTCTTGCCACTGTTGTCTTCTTGTCATGCGATAGGACGTCAGTGTCGGGGATATTTCCTACCAGAAAACCATCAAGGGCTCTGTATAGCACTTGGAGAAGCTTATAAGGGTGCCATGGTATATAAGCCTTGGCTCTGGCTAAAAATGTTATTATTTCTTCCTTTCAGGAGAAAATATTTTCATTCTGTTTTTCATCAAGTCAACACGATTATGACAGTTTGTGGCCATGGGCTCTCCAATCACAGAACGTAAAGTCTTTACCATGTATCTTGGTATAGCCACACAACTATTTCAAGGCCTTATAATTGTTGGTTGCTTGGGGAATATCTGTGGTGGAAAATAGAATGTCTTCGGGTTATGCAGCCAGAGAGCTCCTTGGAAACTTTAGGTAATCCAGCCTCTTAGAGCCTCTCAGATCCTCCGTTCCCTCATCTGTTAACACTATGAATGCTTTTCCTCCCCTCCTAGGACTTTTAGAAATGTAAAAGAGGAATTTTTGTGTCCGTAAATAAAGTTTTATGGAAACATTTAAAAAAAAAAAAAAAAGAAGAAGAAGTGTAAAAGGAGAAAGAGGAGGAAAAAAATTCCCAGCATATACTATGTGCCCAAGGAATGTGAGTTCCTGTCATTGGAGCATCCCTTGTGGTTCTTCAACTTGTAGGAAAAAGAATATGGAGGGGGTGGGGAAGTGGCAAAGCAAACATAGCACAGACTCTGAAGTTAGACTACTTGGGTTCAAATACTAGATTTGCTATATCCTATTCATACTTTCATGGGCAGTTTACTTCATCTTTTCTGACCTCACTTTTCTCCACTATGAGGCAGTACAAGGACTCAACTTACAAGATTGCTATAGAAAATCACATAAGTGACACAAGGTCTAGACAGAGTAGCCACCAGTAGAGGATAGCTGCTCTCATTAGTATCATAATGATTATTTTAAAATTATTATTACTGAAGACCAGTCTTTTTTCATGCCTAGGAACTTGAGCTGTCAATCACAAAGCGGGTACTTGGTAGCCATACGGAAGGACACGGGGCAGTCGGTAGCAATCGGGTGACTGTCCCAGACCAGTACACCTGTGTGAACATGGTGTCATTACAACCCTGGCGGCTCCCAATCAGCTGTGTAAAGATCAGCAAAAGAAATGTGTTACAAATTTTACTTAAGGCATCAATATATATAAAGGCTTCTATTGGAAAGAATAAATTGGGCCAGAAACAAGTTATTCAGATCAACCACACTTTCACTTCTTTGCATTGTGAATCCTTGTTTTTTGAGTAGGAGACAATGGAGTGGATTGCAGCTAGCCATGCCTGAAATTTCCCAAGACCTTGTGCTAATGCTAATGATATGCAATAATGATGATATGATTGCAGATAATCTTCACTGACTACTTATGCCATATGCATTACCACATTTAAGTACCTAGTTTTTTTTTTTTTAATCTGATAGTCATCAGCTTTCCCTGCATTATCTCACCTGATACAAGGAGGGAGAATATTCTTATTGTCATTATTTTATAGATAAGATGACTAAAGCTCAATGAGGTGAATAACATGCTCATGGACACACACTGGTATGTGACATCTGGGGATCTGAACTCAGCCCTGCAAGAAATAGGAGTCTCAAGTTTTATCTGTGCCAAAGCCCATATTTTGGGCATGCCCTGACTGGCAGGGCATGGAGTGAGGAGACAGATTTGTAAAGAGTGGACCTCATTCATGGTTTCCTTCCTTTCCCAGAAAACTCCTAAAGAAGCTGGGAAGTGCTGAGAAGTCAGTAGATTAGAAAGTCAATTTCTTGATCCATCACAACCAAGAAACAGTTTAATGGGCAGAAGGATACTGTATATCTAGAATGAAATAGCAATTTAAAACTCTCACATTTGCATAGGGATTTGCACTTTGCAAAGAGCTTTATCTGTGTCCTCTCACTGATCCCTTCAAAAATGAACATAAAACCACTGGAGACACGAGAAGAACTGGCAAGGAAGAAAGCAGCTTAGAAACTCTAATATGCAGAAGTTACATATGAATGATTATTCAACCCAGGGCTTTGCAAATGTGATAAACACATGTTGATTTACCAAATAGCACAGTTACACTTACTGTGTTCTATTTTTTAAGAAGAAATGATTTTAAAGGACCTTGATTGCCCATTAATTGTATGCCTGTAACACATTGTGGAAAGTTAGCCAGAAGAAACACTTCATTTCAAAGAAGTCACTGGGTTTCTTGCACATTGCTGCTACTCTCTTGGTGTGTACCAAGGACATCCAAACAACATCACTAATAACCTAGGAAACTCAAGTTGAGAAACCTGCTGGGCCTGAGGAATTATGAGGTATAATACATTCCAAAATCATCTATCTAGCAGCAATGTTTTTAAAATACCCACTTTAAAAATAACATTGTTACCCAAACAGACATTTGTTCAACACCAATTACTCTGCCTACTAGCACAGATGGTTTTGGAATTTGTAGGATCAATAGGAGGAGGAGGTAAAGTGGAGGCAGAATCAGTGAGCCAGGAAGGAGATCTTGTGTGTTGGGCCAATCCTTTTCAAGATACTGACCAAGGGGGCAAAAGCCATATAGCAAAGGAACTGAGCTGTGTAAAGCCTGCTACATTTAGTCACTAGGCAGGGCTGGGTGTGCATGGAGGGGAGGTAAGAGACAGCAAAGAGCCCTTTTGGCCATACTAAGGAGAGCTTAGGTATTGTCCTGTAAGCTCTAAAGAGTCAGCGAAGAGATTTCAAAACAGAAGTGGCAGGATCAAGATTTGCTTTCAAAAGATTGCTCTGGCAGTGGTGTAGCAGTCAAAGAGAGAGAAGGCTGTCTTACCGCTGTGTTTGAAGACCATGGTCCCAGCACTTTTGGCAGCCACAAAGAGCTTTTTAGAGCTGGGGACTTCTTCCATTGAATGCAGATCAGGAATAACTAAGCCTGGCATTTGCATAGGCCCTTTTACTTCTAAAACTCTCTCTTTCAGTTCACCAAACAACAATTTGGGGAGGTGGGCCAAGTAGAATTGTCTGCCATTCACAGATGGGGAAGCATCTGTAAGTAGCTACAGAACCACAGAACAATTTCCAGTTAGAGTAATTGCGCACTAGCTCTGCCCCATTTAAGACTGGAATTTGATTTGTGTGGCTAAAAAATAAAGCATGTTTAAAACTCTGGGGAAAAAAATGAACCCTCAGTGTCCTTAAGTAGAAATCAGTACTAAATAATAACCTTAAAAACATTGGTTTCAAAAAAGAAAGAACAAGTAACTATCTCAAAGACATACACATCATACCTGAAAATCAAAAGGCTGCTAGCTAGGGATCTGTTTTGCAAATTTAAAAACATTTGATGGAAAGTATTATAATTTTGTGCATCTAATATGCATAGCTTTTTAAAATGTTCAAATATAGACCTTAAGCTTGCCTAATTGTTCACATTACAGCTCTTAATCAAATTCTGCTTAGACTTAGCTTAAAAACCATTCCAAAATGAATTGCAAGTGAAAGCCAGTGGTATAATTCAGTTTGTTTGAAAATCTGAGCCCCAGGGGAGCTGATGGTATAAGTCCCAGTCCAGAGGTGTGAAAACCAAGAATGCCAGTATCCAAAGACAGGAGAAGATGGATGTCCCAGCTCAGACAGAGATCAAATTTTCCTTTCCTGAACCTTTTTGTTCTATTTGGGCCCTCAGTAGATTTGATCATACCCACCTATATTGGTGAGAGTGCTCTTCTGTACTCAGTCTGCTGATTCAAATGATAACCTCTTACCAGAAACACCCTCACAGACACATCCAGAAATAGTATTTTACCAATACTCTGGGCATCCCTTAGCCCAGTCAAGTTGACACATTAAAATCAATCATCACAACAGAAGAATGTCCTTCAGCTTTAGCTCATCACCTCTTTCGGCACTTCCCCCAAAGCATATCTATCTATATAGTCACGACTTAGAAAAAGAGAGAATGAAATATCTTTAACATACAGTATAATTAACATGTTGAACTTTTGGTTTCAGCAAGATGAACCAGAAAAAGATCGGGCCAGGTTTGTAACATGGATCTATATAGTCAACAGAAATTCCAGATTGAAGTAAACCAGAAAGGCTGTTAGTGCCCTTAAGCAGCTTCCAGAGTGGAAGAGCAGTGTGTTTAGATTAGGCTTGGTCACTTATTTTCTCTAGGCCTGAGTTCCTACATTGTAACATGACCCTCAAGGCCCTAACTAATCTGGCCCTTTGCTGTATCTCCAACCTTTGCTCTTACCATCCTTTCCCTTACTCACTCATCCTCTGTCACGAGGGAGATCTAAATGTCTTCTGGACATGCCAAACACACTCCAAACTCAGGGCCTTTGCACTTGCTGTCTTCACTGCTTAGAAATAGCTGTTCCCTCAAGTATTTGTAGGCTTACTCCCTCACTTTTGTCAAGTTTCTGCTCAAATGGCCTCTCTGCAAAAAGACTTCCCTTGGTCCCTAAGAAGCATCTGCTACCCCTTAACTGTCTATCTGACCTTCCATGTCTGTTTTTCTTCACAGCATTTATCTCTACCTGACCTTATTTATTTTCCTGTTTATTGTCTATTCCCACTAGAATGTAAAATCTGTGAGTGCCAGAACTTTGTTCTCATCCCAATTCCCCAGATCTTCAAAGAGTGCCAGTAAACAAGTGGAAGCTCAATAAATAATTGTAGAAGGGAAGAAGGGAGGGAGGAAGGGAAGGAAATATCATTGCTCCATTTTATTTTTCATCTAAATTTCCAAACTGGAACCATAGTTCTAAATTATTTCCATTGACTGGTCTATACTGGGCAATTAATTGATTAAAATACGTAATAATAATTACCTCCTTTTAAAATTTTTAAAATTTTTGTTTGTGGTAACATATACATACCATAGAATTTACCATCTTAACAGTTTTAAAGAGTACAGTTTAGTAACATTAAGTATGTTCACATTGTTGTGCAACCATCAGCATCATCTTTCTCCAGAACTTTTTCATCTTGCAAAACTGAAACTTTAAAGCCCATTAAAGGATAACTCCCCCATTCCCCGCTTCTCAGCCCCTGGCAACCACCATCCTACTTTCTGTCTCTATAAATTTGACTATTCTAGATATCTCATATAAGTGGAATCATATAATTTTTGTTTATTTGTGACTGGCTTATTTCACTTAGCATAATGTCCTCCAGGCTCATCCATGTTGCAGCACATGTCAGAATTTTCTTCCTTTTCAAGCCCAAATAATATTCCATTTTATGTATCTTCCACACATTGTTTATTCATCTGTCGATGGATACTTGGGTTGCTAATTATTATCTCTTTCACTTATAATATGCTTTTTGAGTTACAGAATTTCCAAAAAGCACGTCATTCTGGTCACATTCAATCACCACAGGAATTCCATAGAGCATCTCAGAAGTCAAAAAGGGCCCGGGTCATTTTCTTTTTTTTGAGGTCTCTAGTATTTTTTAATGAAGAAATGCCCAATATGGATGAGACACATACCTGCAGCCGGGTGGAAGTCAATAGCTTTAATTCATTTCACCTCTACCAGTGTACCCAAAGCCCCTCCAAGTAAATTATGATACAAGTAAAAACAGCAAGCTTCTACATAAATGCTGCCTGAAGGGGAGACCCCAGCCCAGGCTTACCATTGCACTGCTTCTCAATCAGTTAAAGACATTCTAGAGCTGCCTCAGTCCAAAAAATTAAGCTACCTACCTAAATATTACATTAAGCAGATTAATGCTTTTAACAGAAGAAAGAAAGTGCAATGCACCATACTTGTGCTAAAGCAAGACAATTACAAAATTTATAAAACATATATATATATAAATTTATAATACACCATAAATTAATAGTGTGGTCCAGCAATGGAACGAAAATCTAAGGCAATATAATTAACTTCTTTCCATCTTGTTAATTTTTCTAAGGAACATTAAATGAAACTTCATTTGCTGATTATGTCAAACATTTATATTTGAGACTCTTTACAAACATGAGACTTGTTCAATGACCCTTCTGATACCACTGTGCTGGGTCAAGAGATCTATCCCTGATTTATAGATGGGGAAACCAAGCCTCAGGAAGGTTATCACTTGTTCAAGGTCAACACAGGGAGGATCCAAACTGTCACTTACACTTAGGTCTTCCAATAGCAAGTTCTTAGACTCTCCACTATACAAGCCTGCAAAACAACATTCCTGAATGTAACAGGCTAATTTTTCCAACTACTTTTACTGGCTGCTTTGCTATTCAAAGTCATTCTATACTGAAATTCCGTCCTTAAGGCTCATTTAAAAGGGTAATTTTTTTGTTTTTGTTATTGTTTTAACCCAAGCCATGAATATTTTGAGGCTAGCTTCTGAGAAATAAACAATACCTTTCCCCACAAAGTGGCCCTACATGCCACCTGGAAGCTCAGACCTCATTTTAGTAAATACAATTTAATTTACTGAGGTCCAAGGAGGCAGGTTTGGGATGCATCCAGCATTTTCATATAAAGTTTGTGACCAGATGGCATTCACTTGCTCCTGAACTTATCCTTCTATTATTGCAAGACTGTTTTTTTCTATTACTATAGCAATAACCAAAGAAGTGAAGGTGATGGTTTTGATCCATGTAGGGGGCAGTTCCCTTTACTCAAGCTCTAAGATGGTATTGCTATGATTGGCCCCACTCCATGGGCAGCCCCATTTCAAGTACCACAGTGGAATTGGGTGGATGGATCAGTGCAAATCCATTGCCAGGGAGCAAAACAGCAAATAGTCAAATCAGGTCAAATCTTTACTCTTTCAGTCAAAGGCCATTCTAGAAATTTCCAGTGGAAATTTATTTTATTTCCATTGGAATATATGAAATGTATTTGAGTATACAGTGGGCGTCTAATGCACTGCAGGATAGAGTGAATGGTTACAAAGCAAGTTTAGTCCAAACTCAATGTTAATCAACTATTAATAATGAGTCCCTACTATATTCTTGGCACTGTGCTGGGTACTATGTATATAGCAAGAATCAAAGAAGACATTACCTGTGGAGATCATAAACTAGAAACTACAGTAAGTCTGCTGCTATAGTAATAAGTCAATATCATCTGATAAGTAGTTATTATGTACAAAGGACTACAGGAGCTATGAGGATCAAATATCATTGCTGCCCTTAGACTCCTCACATATAAAATTAAAAAATGATAAACTAAAAATATCCTATACATGTGTTCATAAAACATTTAAATCATTGACTGATATTCTCCTAAGAGCATGGATAAATGCTCAATAATGTTAGCTACTGTTATTATTAAGCACACCTTCACAGTGTCCCTGAAATAGAACCACTGAATCTTCACCTCCCTCCTTACATGCAAAAATAAGGGACATAGTCTTAGAAAAATACTTCTGGCTGGGTGTGGTAGCTCACACCTGTAATCCCAGCACTTTGGGAGGCCAAGGTAGGAAGATTACTTGAGTTCAGAAGTTCAAGACCAGCCTGGGCAACACGGGGAAACCCCATCTCTACTAAAAATACAAAAAGTAGCCAGGCATGATGGTGCATGGCTGTCGTCCCAGCTACTCATGAGGCTGAGGTAGAAGGATTGCTTGAGCATGGGAGGCAGAGGTTGCAGTGAATGGAGATTATGCCACTGCACTCCAGCCCGGGCAACAGAGTGAGACTGTGTCTCAAACTAAAAAAAAAGAAAAGAAAGAATAAAGAACAGAAAAGAGAAAAGAAAAAAAAATCCCTAACGACTTAGGATTTTTGGTAATTCTTGTAGAAAGGCAGAATTTATCTCTATGGCATTGCTGAGTGTCAGATGTCTAAGAGGTGACTTTAACTTCATTTGTACCTGAACACAGACTGAGTACTGTGTACTCTTTAGGGGAATTGAGAAATATGTTTCATGATGTATTTTTTAAGGGTAAGTATCAGTTATAAGCTAACTTGGAGAATCTAGGTCATGAACAATTGGGTCACTGTAAGTTTCCCCTTGAAAGAATTTTAAAATTTAAAGTTTAAAACTTTCCCCCAATAAAGGTTTTGTTAGAAAAAAGATAACTCAATCTTTGGACACACAGATAGCATAGAAGAGAAGCTGGCAGGCCCATCACTCTGAGGTTAGCATATGCATGTAGATGTTCAGATCACGAACTTGGGCATCAGAGAGACCTGGCTTTGAATCCTCACTCTGAAACTTACTAACTGGGTGTTCCTGCATGAGTTGGACAGTCAATCAGATCCATGGTTTTGTTGACTATAAGATGGGGATAATTAAGCTTACCTGAATAAATAATTAGGAAGATTACATTAAACAACGTCATCTAGTGCCTAGCTCATAATAAGAACATTAGAGCAGTGATGATGTTGATGATATCGATGATGATGGTGATGATAATGATGATGGAGAAGACAACCAAGATGACATGCTGATGAGCATATTAATAAGCTGATTCTCCTTCTCTCCCACCCAACCCCTACCTCAAACTATTAGGTTCGTGCAAACGTAATTGTAGTTTTACACTTAATGGAAAGAACTGCAATTACTTTTGCACCAACCTAATGTGTGATGCTATTCTGAAGTCTGGCTTAATATATATGCATAGAGAGACAAAGATATACAGACATATATTGCCTTGAAAAATAATAGAACCCTATCATTACAGGACAAAACTCTTGAATAGTATGTTTTGACTGCTACAGACAGCTTGAAATTATTTCTCTAGAGTCCCTAGGTCAGGCGGTCCTTTGAACAAGAGCTTTTGCTTGTAAGATGGTTATTTGCTTCCACAAAGCTGACAGGCCCAAAGAGGGCTACAACTTGGATAATATGGTGCTTTCCTAGTATCATCTCATATCCAACTGAGCTAACTAGTCTGACATGAAGGATGAATGACATCCCAAACTAGTTCCTGGGTTATTTTCTTTCGTTCCACCATAGAAGTGACTGCCAAAAATATTTTTATTATTTGGGTCCTTTTTTTGTCCTCAGTAAACTTTCCTTTTGAATATTTTTCTTCCAATTATAATGGCTCCCTGGGCAAAGGCTTGAGAAGGTGGTAACATACCTTCTTGGGACTTAAGAATAAACACTGCATTTCATTATGATGATCTAATGGCCACAAAAATATAAATGTCACAGAAAAATAAAGAAGTCAGGACAATTTGAATATCCAAAGGGAGAGCAGCAAATGGTAAACAACTATTCCACTTTGTGACTGTAACTTTTTTACAGGGTGAAAAATAATCTCTTACTCCATACATAAGAAATGGTTATCTTCAAGACACCCTTTATTTTTCATATACTACTTCATCTAGGAGGTTTTAATGTCCTTAGATGGTAGAATTTCAGCATACTCGATGAAGTGAAGGCTGTAAATAGCTTTTAGCTTGAAATATGCTGAAAAGAATCAAAGCAACATGTCAGCTTTTGACACCACTGCTCAAGACTTGGCTTCTATCTTGGCAAAAGGACACACTGAACCTGTAGCTATTCCAAATTAGTGAAATGTGCCATAATATCTTCACAGTAATAGGGCTTTTAAGAAACCCTAATAAATTTAAATGGAGTCGGGACAATTTTCGGATAAGTATCTCATTATATGACATTTTTATTTAGGAATTAGAACATCAAAGATTAACTTAAAGTCAATCTAATATTTTCATTAAATACTTTATTCTTCCAATCTTAGTTATTGTATTTCGTACGTGATCACATTTTGGTAAGGGTCAGAAGTTATATGTTCCAGTGCAAATAATGAAAACCCTGGGCAATGCAAATGGAGTCATTCAAGGGAAATGTAAGTTAGTAGCACTTCTCAGCTTTAAACTACTTCCTCTAACCATTTGGGTGAGAAGGCTGATGTAAACTGAATTTTTCAATCATAATTTAATAGCTTAAGAATTAGCATTTAGTATTCCTAACTGCCTGACACTGTTGTACTAAGCATTTTGCAGGCATATTTCATTTAATTAGCACAACTCCTTGAACTTGGTAGCTACCAGGGAATGAGAAGAACTATTTGCTGAGCTACCAGGTTTAAATGGCATCTTGGGAAAGGAACATCCAAGCCTCCGAAATAATGTTAAAATCTCTTTTAAAAAGTATTATTTATTTCATTTGGCACCCCCTAGTGCAAGAAATGGGGAAAGCAATTACCAACCAAAAACTACTTTTATGTTTCATTCATTCATCACTCATTCATTCTACAAATATGCCTTGAGTCTCCGTTATGTGTAAGACACTTGATGGGTACTGGTATTGAGTAAGGGATAAAAGAGATTTGCTCCTGCCTTTAAGGAACTTATAGTCTCGTGTGGGACAACAAAAGTAAGGTTTTAAATGTGCAACTGAAAATTGTGATGAGGGCACTGTTGGAAACAACCAGAGTCTTTTGATAAAAAGTAATAGGAGGTTCCTAGGTGAACGAGTGCTGAGTCAGACTGTAGAGCACTCTGTGCAGCGAGCAGCACATAGGAAGGTGCTGAAGTGCACAGATGCTTGGTATAGGTTGGAAGAATTCCACCATGGCTGGAGCACAGCAAGGCAGGTGCACAAAACCAGGCTGGAAAAAGGACCAGGAGTCCATAAAGATGAACACAATGGAAAGTATTTTTCCTATCTACAAAGGGAGGCAGGTAAAATGTTCAGACTGAGAGATGAACTGATGAAATTCACATGTTATAAAGACCTCACTACTACTTTTAGTCTGTGGAGAAAGGCTTTAAGGAGTATAAGGACGGGTCTTATTCTTACTGGGGAGAGACCAGTAGGAAAGCTCTGTAGGAGTTGAAGGAGAAGATGATAGTAATTTGTATTAGATCAGAGGTTTCCAACTGGGAGAGATTTTGCCCTCATAGGATATTTGGCAAATATTTTTGCCGGCGGCGGGGGGAGTTCTATTGGCATCCAGTGGGGAGAGAATAGAATTCTGGTAACAATCCTACAATGTCCAGGACAGACTCTCACAGCAAAGAACTGTCTGGCTTCAAAATGTCAGTAGTACAGAGGTTGACAGCCCTGGACGTTTGGCAATAGGGATAGAGATCAGTAGATAAATTCTGTATTTTTTGGACTATGAAATGAAGAGGGCTCAACGGAGTGGCTCGAGCCTGTAATCCCAGCACTTTGAGAGGCTGAGGTGGAAGCATCATTTGAGGCCAGGAGTTTGAGACCAACCTGGGCAACATGGCAAGATCTCATCTTACTATACTTTTTTAAAAAGAAATGAAGAGGACTTAGTGATAGATGAATATAGTCTTGAGAGAGAGAAAGGTATTAGGAATGACCCGCCAGGTTTCTAGCTTGAATAATGTGGGATATTATTTACTAAGATGAAGAGGGCTTTGGGAGGAGCCAGATTTGCAACAAAGAATAAATAACTCAACTTTGAATGTATAAAGTTTGAAATACCTGTGAGAGAGCCAAGTTGAGACATCAAATAAGAAACTGACTTTCTGTTTCTAGAGCTCACTTACAATAGCAATTAAATTTATTGAACAGTTATAATGAGCCAGGCATCATTCTAAGAATTTTTTGTACATTATAATATTAATTTTATGGACATTAAAGATCAGCATTCATTCTTTGAATCCTCTCATTGCACACTGAAGTTTCCAAGTTATGGAGCAAAGGCTATCATTTCAGTTTTCAAAAATTTCCCTTCCACACAGGAATACATTGCTGAAAGCTAATAGTCAATATTATGCCTTCCCCAATAAAACAGAATATGTCAGTAAGAAAAAACATCCTAACCAACATGCCATCAAAATATTTAAAATCAATTTACTATTGTGCAAAAAGCTTACATCGTTTTTATTTTAGACACTATCCTGAAATTATGCATGTTCTTTATTGTTTCTGGTTTGGATAAAAAATAGCAAAATTTTGCCCCAAAGAGGACACTAAGAAATATAAGCATGAACTCCAGAAACAATGAAGTATTCCAAGAGAGCCTTCTGCCATTTAATATTCTTCCAAAGCCATCTGGCCCTCCATTTTCTTGGCCAAATGATACAATATCTTCAAAACACATTTGTAGCATTAGCAGATGCCGCTAACTAAATTCAGGAAGCCTGAAGGAATCGAACGACCCAGTTCGAAGTTATATGATATGCAAGTCGGTCTGTGATACTCATGATGGATGTCTGGGAGCAGTTTTGCTTATTTAGTCTGAGAGAAAGAATCTTAAATAGCAGGGCTATGAAAGCTCATATTGTTATAGTGAGTCCTCCTGCGGTTGTAAGGTTCAGCTAGACCTTAGTCAAATGGGACTCCAGTTAGGAATTTGTGAACAAGGCCAAGTCCTAGTAGGGTATATTTGTAACTTGGCCAGGGCCGAAAGTTTCAGGTCAACTCACACTAAAGTAGAAAATAAAGTACTTTGTTCAGTTAAGAATCCAGCTCAGAATTTAGGAATACAAAGATTCGTGATCCTCCCATGTCTCAGGGCAAAACTATCAGAGATTTTTCTTGTTGCTCGTTTCTCCACTCCACAGAGAACCTGATAGAATTATGTCAGGTAAGAAACAACACTGACAGTCTGGGCATGGTGGCTCATGCCTGTAATCCCAGCACTTTGGGAAGTCGAGGTGGGAGGATCGCTTGAGGCCAGGAGTTCGAGACTAGCCTGGCCAACATAGGGAGACCCCCGTCTACAAAATTTAAAAATTAGCTGGGTGTAGTGGTGTGTACCTATTGTTCCAGCTACTGGGGGACTGAACTGGGAGGATGGCTTGAGCTCAGAAAGTTGAGGCTGCAGTGAGCCGTGATTACACCTTTGCACTACAGCCTGGGTGACCAAGTGAGACCTTACCTAAAAACAAACAAAAACAAAAACAAAAAAAAGAGAAACAACCCTGACAAGCATGAGTCCTTCCTCATCATCACTGAAGCTACTCATCCATCTGCAGGAATGACAAATAAGACTTCAAATTGCATAGTGCCATATATTTTATGTTTTGCTGGGTTCTAGGCCTGCCAGTATTTCAGAAAAAGAAAAAAAAATCTAGAATTTCTAAATTCTACAGTTGGTTAGATCATATTGAAAACGTCTTCCCTAGAGTTAACAGCCTTTCCTTCCCATCGTTACACAACTTCCTTAGCTGTTCTAAAAGTGACTTAAGGATTTTTCCCCACTAGGGAAGGAGGAGGATCAGGAAACAGGGTTGCAAGATAAAAAACACTGAAACCGGCCCTAGTTTCAATCTCACTACCAAAATTAGCCACATGTGCTGAACAAGTCCATAGCACCTAGATATTCTTCCAGTGTCTTGTATCAACTTACAAGGACAGCCTGATCCAAGAAACAACTCTCTTACTTATCTCAGTGGTTCCAAATGTATTTTACACCAAGACTCTACAATGCCTTTATATTTTTTAAATTTTTATTTATTTATTTATTTATTTATTTTTAAGACAGGATCTGACTCTGTCACCCAGGCTGGAGTACAGTGGCATTATCTTGGCTCACTGCAACCTCTGCCTCCTGGGTTCAAGGGATTCTCCTGCCTCAGCCTCCACAGTAGCTGGGATTACAGGTGACTGCCACCACATCTGGCTAATTTTTGTATTTTTAGTAGAAACTGGGTTGGGTTTCACCATGTTGGCCATGCTGGTCTTGAACTCCTGACCTCAAGTGATCCACCTGCCTCAGCCTCCCAAAGTGCTGGGATACAGGTGTGAGCCACTGCGCCCCGCCTAGAATACTTTTTGATTGAAACTTCAAGGTTATATACTGTTCTAACTTGCAACATATTATTTACTTTTCTACCCATCTTTCCGGAGGAGAGTATGTTTCTGGGGGAAGGGGTACATTCATGGCATTTGCAATTCCACAAAAATATATAATTGATAAATTTCTAATAAATATGCCAGTCGACCATTGAGGAATACAAAATATAAATTCACTAAAAAGATTGAATTCTACTAATTTTAAAACCTACATACCCTCTCCTTCTACCTCCTAACCCAAATTTTAAAATTGTGTTGACTCCCGGTTTTGAGTCTCTGGTAGTACAATCATTAGCTAACCCTGGAACACCTATATCCTGCTGTATGGTTGGAAACCAGTCTGAACTATTCATAAAGAAGGAATTCGTCTTGAGTGAGTTAATACTCTGGAGTCAGCTTTAGGCCAGGTGTTTATACCTGGTGGTCAGCTCATTTATTTAGTAATGTATAAAGAACTCACAGATATTTTCTTATTGGTGGTGGATAATTTTCTTTAATTATAAAAGTAATACATCCTTATTAAAGAAATAAAAGCAAAGATGAAAACGAGCTGGTGGGAAGAGGACAGTTATAATCCCATTCCCCAAAAGTAATCACTGCTCAGTATATTTGCTTACATTAATTTTTCTATTTTTTAGGCCTTTATAAAACCCAACTGTACAATTATAATATATATACTCTACACACAGTTATGCATAATTGCAATAATATACATACAATGATTTTAAATTATTTCTTCAGTTAACACTAAAAATGCTTTTAAAAATGCATCATTGATTAGAAGGCATAAAAATGCTTTTGATACGACATTGTTACTTAAAAAAAACTGAATTTTATTCCATCTTTGGCTGTATTAGTCTTAATCACTCTGGCGTTGAGCCTGGAAATTGTAGGCAACTTACACAGTTCAGGGAAAAATAAAACAAAAAACAAACAAACAAAACCCTGTCTTTTTAAGTTAAAAACAAATAAGTTAGGACATAGAATAAAGAAGTCAAAACCTTTTAAAAATATATTAATATTAATTTTTAAATTATCCTACAGGCTCTGCATGATTAAGAATTTTATTAAGCATATTAAAATACATTCAAATTAATAAATATGACTGACATATATTCTTGCTTCCCTTCCCACCGAAAAATAACTCTACTGAAACCTGAATTCCCTGAGTTCTCTATGCACTTTTAGATGATAGCTAAGAAAGTACAACAAAGAGCTATGGAAGGCAAGCTGCTGTTCTCTCCTCAAAGAGTGACCATGGCCCATTGGCAACATCCTTTGGTGAAAAGAGTGATCTGACTTAGTATATTAGATTGTAAGAGTTTCCATAATAAAGTATTACAGACTGGGTGGCTTAAACAACAGGACTGTATTTTCTCACAGATCTGGAGGCTAGCAGTCCAAGATTAAGGTGTCAGCAGGTTTGGTTTCTTCTGTGTCCTCTCTCTTTGGCTTACGGATGGCTGCCTTCTTGTTGTGTCCTCATATGGTCTTTCCTCTGTGTGTGTACATGTCTGTGTCTAAATTTCCTCTTCTTTTAAGAACACTGGTCATATTGGATGAAGGCCCACCCATTTGACCTCATTTTACCTTATTAAATTCTTCAAAGGTCCTATGTCCAAATACAACTACATTCTGAGGTTCTACGGGTTAGGACAAATTTTGAAGGAACACAATTTAGCCATACTACTTCTGCAATATTACAATGACAAGATCTCTCCTTTTTTCTTTCCTGCTAGGATGTTTAACAAGGAATCATCCTTTTAAAAAAAAAAAGAAAGAAAGAAAGAAAAGAGAGGAGAAAAACAGATGTGCCTTCTCTCTAACACTCCCCCAGCCTACACCACAAAGAAAAATGTTTTTTTGAAGTTATTTTCTTCATTTGAAGTATCAGATCACATCTGCATTGGGCACATTTTCAAATCTTGGGCAAGATCTCAGAGTAGCAAGGGGCACAACTTTTGCACTAAATTATTTTAAGAAATAGCCACAGACTTGTTGCAATCTCAAAAAAAAGAAAGAAAAAAGAAGAAATTGAAAGAAAATTCTAATAAAAACGGTGCTGCTGACATACTCAAGGCCGTTCTTTTAAACCAGCCCCCCAGTACTTGCTGCCACCTTGACAGTCTCCTAATCGCCTGACCCAGTGGGGCCCCAGACCAAAATTAACCACTGTTTTCTTCCTGGGATCAATCACAGCATTTCCTACCAAATCTAAACATCCAAAAATCCTCCATGAATGTATCCTAAATAGAAAACAGAAAGTAAAATAAAATACCTAACTTTGTAAAGATTTTCTTAAACAAGCAGCCACCTAAACTTCAATGTAAGAAAGCAGTCACTTTTAAGTAGAAACAGTGCAGCGAAGGCTCTTCTATTTTTGCAGGAAACATGGTGAGAGATTTTGTATCCCTTTCCATATCTTTTTGTGAAATCTAATCCTGTTTTGCTAGAGGTTGCCTTCTCTGTTTAGTTTAGTTTGCGATGCCAGTGGGGGTGAAAAGTTGCATTTAACCCAGCATAGAGCTCTCTCAAAGTTATTATAATAACATGGTGCCACTGAAGAAAGTCAGTCTCCCTGAGACTGCCTTGGTTCCCAGGTGAAATATCCTTTCCCTATGATATGTTATCATAAATATAATACCGAAAGATTATTATATTTTGGAAGAGGTGACTGATTCTGAATTTCCTGGCATTGCTGAAATGAAAATAATAGACGATTCGATCCTGTAATGGAAACGCATTTGGAAAGCCCATTTTTCCTTTCTTGCGGTTGGTGATAGAAAGGGTTAGAATGTAAGACTTTTGAGTTTTTCCACATTTTGTTACCCTGGGCAGGCAAAGGCAGACCTGGTTCACCTGCATGGATCATGAATGGCCTCCCCTTGGGTCAAGAGCCTACTATGAATCAGTTGTGAGAAAGGGAATAGGACAACCCTGTATTCCTTCAGTCTTCTGCTCATCATGTTAAAACATTAAAAAAGAAACCCCAATCACCAGACCAAATGTGGTCATTTCAGGCCAATTGGCTTTCTCCTCTCCTTTGGCCAACAGCTGTACTATAAAGCCCAAGGTGTCCACTTTGTAAGAAAAGATGATCACAAGTGGAAACATTTGAGAATGAACAGATTTAGGGAAATCCCTAAAAAATTGACTCACGACTGATTGCCTGCCACTACCATAAAATCTATTTAGTATAATGGCAAACTGAATTATTTGTAAGATAACTATTTATTGAACATGTTCTATTCTAAATTGTAAGCTCTATGAGGGAAGAGATGAGTGAATGAACAAAGAATTGGATGGAAAGAATGAATAAGAGCACATGAGAAAAGTACAGGATTTGGATATTTAAGGCTTACATGTGATTCTTAAAGGCTTAATTCTGCAGCCAGCACAGTGATGTGTGCTGGCTAATCCTAGCTACTTGGCAGGCTAAAGCAGGAGGATGGCTTGAGCCCAGGAGTTTGAGACCAGCCTGGGCAACATAGCAAGACCCCATCTCAAAGAAACAAGTCTAATTATTTCACCATAAAAGATGGTTTTTAAAATGTGTTCCTCACATCATGCTAAGTATTTTCATCTTCACTTTTCTCCTCTGAAATAAAAATAGCTAATACTTTCTGAGAGAGTTGTCTGAGTTCATGATTCTTGGCTGACCAACCATCCTCGTTTGCCTGGGATTGAGAGTTCCTAAAATGTGGGATTCAGGGCACTAAAACTGGGAAAGCTCCAGGAAAACTAGGATGAGTTGGTCATGCTGTAACACTGAACTAAATGCTTTTTCATCGTTTTTATTTCATCTAATCCTCACCAAAGCCCTATTAGGTATTTGATACTTTTATTATCCCATTTTACAGATGAGGCTATGGAGGCTCAGACATGTTAAGTAACAAAAACTCAGGATCATCTTGTTGGAGAAGCCAAGGGCCAGTCATCATGGCCTTTTGCATTGCTGGCAACAATAGCAATGCATTTAATGGATCTCACCTGGCTATTGAGATAATGATGGTAAACTCACAGGTAGCATTTTACTATCTGCAAAACCTTTCCTCATTTAAGCCAACAGTGAAGGGTGGCCACTAAAGCCAAGATAAAGTCAACCTCAGTTGACCTCCATTGGGAATTTCGTGGCCCATTACTCTGGACTCTGGTCAACCATTTTCTTGCTTTTGTTTTGAGAGAAGACACACATAAAATAGGAGAGGAAAAGAGGGGAAAATCAATCTTAATCAGCAAGTTATTTCCTCCAAAGGGACTTTTTAATCATTATTATAACGAAACACATTTCTTTTTTCCAAAGTCTGTGCTAAGGTTGAGAGAACAACTTTAACTGAAGAATAAATGAGTGCCTTGAAGTGGTGAGTTGTAAATTGCCCATCACGTCTAAGGATTCATGGTTGGCTGCATTCTTTTTATTTATCTCTGAGAGTTCCCTGGTCCTTCACCTGGGATTGCCCATACTAATATGTATTTTTCAGTTTAGCCAAACCCCGAAGTTACAGGCAAGAGGAAATTCAATAAACTGGTGGATATAGATGCATTCAACAAACGTAATAAAACTTTTCCTAGTAGTAGGTTACACAAGCTTATATACTTTAATTGAAAATAAATGCCTTCTAAATGAAGAATAACTACATACTAGACCCTGAATAAAATAAATGAATTTATTTTAAATTCTACTTGATGATGTATTGTATTTTCAATGTGTGATGATATTTCTGGACACCCCTTTAACTCCCTATTGTTTTTAAAATTGGGCAGACACCTTACCATGACTCTTAACACTTTCTACAGCACATTTCCAGCTTGATTTTTCTCTTCTCCCCAGTATTCCTGCCCATCTGAACTTCCTGTACCAGCATATCTCCAGGCCTCCACTCAGGCTGTTGCTTTCACTTGGAACTCCTTCCTCATTCTTCAGTGCCACCTGTAAAACTTGTAATGGACATCTGTTGTTCCATTTCTCACCTTTTTCTGTTTTATAGCGCCCTTTTGTTCTTTTGGAAAACCACTCCTCCCCAAGCTCAATCCATGGATTTGATATAGCTGGACCTGTCTTTGACAAAGTGGGTGTGAGATCCAGACCTGGCCGAATGGGAGCACTGTTTGTGTATCATGCTGGATTTATCAGGAGAAAGGCACTGTTGGTTTGCTTGTTTGTTTGTTTGCTTGTTTTTTGCTGCAGTAATGAAGCTGCTAACAAGGTGAGCCTGGGAGAACTGGTATCCATTCTTTCCTCCACCACGAACAAGGCTATCTAAAAACAAAACCAACCCAGGGTAATGAAGCCAAGAGATGGGTAGGGATCTCTCTTTAATGGAGTCATTAGCTATCCTGGATCCAACTGTGCCTGAAGCAGGATACCCCTTTTTCAATTAGCTAAGCCAACACATTTTTCTATTTTTGCTTAACTCATTTGAGTTATGATTCTGTCACTAAAAACTAGAAACTAAAAATCTTGATTATGTAAAACCCTACCCATAATTATGGATTCATCTTAAAGGTCACTGAATTTCTAAAGCTTTCCTGGCCTCAAAAAAAGGGTGGCTTTGATCACCCAAGAATAGCTTTCATATTGTTTAGAAGTCAGAAAAAAATTAAGTCAGGAAAGTTAGAAAAGATATAATTTTAGACATTTATTTGTATATCTTCAACAATGTGAATATTTTGATTTATAATGTGTATAAAAATCTTACCATATAGTCAGCAAGGTAGAGGTTTGAAAATTAGGTTCCTACAAAGCTGAGATATAAGAAAAAATATATTTGGCCTTTGTCTGTGATTCCTGGTACAGAGCTCCTAAAACCCTTGGAATTTCCTGAGAAACAGGAGTGTCTGTTATTATTCCTAAGGAGCCCCAGGTAATCACACCTGATTTTATGCTAATGAGGTGATTTAAGATAGTCTCAGGATGGGACTGATCACCACAAAGACCAAGTGATTAGAGTATTAGAATTTTCACGTCCACCCACAGACCTCTGGGAAGGAAAGGGAGGCTTTAGATAAAGCTTTATAAAAACTCTCAAACCATCAGACCAGAATGAAGAGTTAAAAAGAAAAAAAAAAAAAAAAACTCTTGAACAAGAAAATCTGATAAGCTTCCAGGTTGGTGATGACATCAACCAGGTGCTAGGAGGGTGGTACATCTGAAGAGGGTAGAGAAGGTCTGTGCCCCTTCCCCGATACCTTGTCCTGTGCGTCTCTTCCACTTGGCTGTTATAATAAACCTGTAAGGGTAAAAAGACTGTTTTCCTGAGTTCTGTGAGTCATTCTAGCAAATTGCCAAACCCGTGGAGGGGGTTGAGGGAACTCCCAATGCATAGCTCGTCTGTCCTTACTAAGGGAGGTTTGGCACTTGTAAGTGTCATCTGAAGTGGGGATGGTCTTATAGGACTGACCCTTTAACTTACTGGATCTAACTAACTCCAAGTACAGTGTCATAATTAAACTGAATTGTAGCACACCCAGTTGGTAACCATTGAATCAGAGAATTGCTTGTTGGCATTAGAAAACATTCCAGAAAAGGACTATAAATTCTTCAGGAAAAGAACGGTGAGAAAACATTCACTTTGCAATCAGACACCTGGATTTGATCTGGACTTCCCTGTTGTGTGAAGCTCTGGAGTGAATTCCTTAGTATATGCAATCCTCCAATTTCTTAATTTCTAAAAAGTCTAGCACTAAAGGATGGAGTAAGAAGACAAATATTGTGTATGAGTTAGGGAAACAGGTCCAGCTGCTGTCACAGAGATCCATAATACTGATGGTTTAAATAAGAAAGATTTTCTTTTTCTCTCCCATATAACGAATAAGGCACGGTAGTCTGGGGCTGGTGTGGTGGTTCCATACTGTCATGGACCCAGGCTCCTTCTATCTTCTCTTCTGCCACCCACCCTCGGTTGTTCTCATCTTTAATTGTACAAGATGTTTTCCCACCATGCTCTCATTCCAACCAGCAGAAACAGGAAAGGCAAACTGAAAAGCATGCTCCTTTCTTTTAAAGGCATGAAGCATTTTCCATATTGATTGTTCCCATTTTACTGGACAGAACGTAATCATGTGTCTAATATGTAACCATATCTAGCTATGGGAGAAGTTAAGAAATACAGTTTTCTTTCTCAGCAGCAATGACTCAAATAGTATTATACATTTTTAAAGTATAATTATTACTAGAGATAAAGGAGAAAGTGGATATTAGTGGACAACATAGGATTTATTTAAATTACCAGGCAGATTTCCCGGCACAATGACATTACCTCTTTCTGTCTCCTTTTTAGTTACAGGTATATTGAAAATTCTGAGTGGCATTTGCTCATTGCTGGAAACTTTGTTAATTGGCAAAATCCTCTAGACAGCAGCATACAAATGCTTAGGAGTTATTATAATCTAACTCTTAGGGATTTATCCAAATGAAATAACACAAAAGGAGAACCTGTTCATTGCAGTGTTACCTGGGAGAGCACAATTGTAAAGTCTCTATATTTTACAGTAGACCATAAGCCATTGCTTCCACTTCTAAGAACAGCTTGCTGGACCATGGGAGAATGAGCACCTCAATCTTGAAGTGGGGATCTGGGCTGTGCAGTACTGTGGCCCTACAGGGGTACATACCAATCTATGATGAGCCAGTAAGATACTGTTGTATAAGAGCTTGAAATGAGAGATGAAGAAACCAGAAGTGAGGGGGCAAGTTTACTGCAGTGTTTCAAGCAGTCTACAAACTCGTGCAATCCTTAAAGCCACTTCGTTCCTATTCTTCCTAATGCCTGGTAGTTAAATTATTCCTTAAATTTAATTGATTTTTTACCAAAATAATCTTAAATAATTTGCCAACAATCCAGGAATGACTAGGAATATGACAGAATGGTATGCAGCCATTAAAATAATAATAATGTGTAGAAACACAAAAATGTGTCCAAGATACAATTTTAGCTGAAATTAGAACAGAAAATAAGAATATTTCTCTATATAAATATGAGTAACAAGTACCTCAAAGGACATTTCCAAGAAACTGAAGACAACCTATAGAACCTTTTTATTCCTGGAGATGAGAGAAAGTATTTGCAAATCATATATCTGATAAGGGTCTAATATCTAGAATATATAAAGAATTCCTACAACTCAACAACAAAAAGACAACCCATTAAAAAATGAGGAAAAAACTTGAATATCCCTTTCTCTAAAGATATACAAATGGCCAATAAGCCATTAGACTCAATGTCATTGGTCATTTAGAAAAATGCATATCAAAACCAAAGTGAGGTACCATTTCATATCCACTAGGATTGCTATTTTTTTGAAAATGGAAAATAAGAAGTGTTGGAGAGAATGTAGAGACACTGGGACCCTTGAACATTTCTGGTGGGAATTTAAAATATATATCAGCCATGTGGAAACCAGTTTGGTAGTTCCTTAAACAGTTAAACTTACAATTACCATGTCACCCAGTAATTCCACTCCTCGACACATACACAAAAGAATTGAAATCGGGCCAGGCGCGGTGGCTCAAGCCTGTAATCCCAGCACTTTGGGAGGCCGAGACGGGCGGATCACGAGGTCAGGAGATCGAGACCATCCTGGCTAACACGGTGAAACCCCGTCTCTATTAAAAAAAAAAAAAAAAAAAAAAAAAAATTGAAATCAGGGAGTCACAACAGATATGTGTACACATATGTTCATTGCAGCACTATTCACAATAGCCAAAATAACAGCCCAAGTGTCCATCTGGAATGAATGGATAAACAAATTGTGACATATTCACACAATGGAATATTATTCAGCCATCAAAAGGAATAAAGTACTGGTACATGCTACAATATAAATCAACCTTGAAAGCATGGTATGTGAAAGAAGCTAGACACAAAAGGCTACATATTGTATGATCTCATGTCTATGGAATGTCCAGAATAGGTAAGTCCATAGAGGCAGAATGCAGATTGGTGTTTGCCAGGGGCTGGGGAAAGAGAGAAATGGGAAGCAACTGCTTAATGTGTGCAGGGTTTCTTTTTGGGAGAATTAAGATGTTTTGGAACTAGGTAGAGATGGTGGTTATATAACATTGTGAATCTGCTAAATGCTAATGATTCATTTAAAAATGGTTCACCTAAAACTGGTTAATTTTATGCTAAGGGAATCTCATCTTGATAAAAAAGTAATAAAAAATAAAAAATATTATTATTTTTGGGGGTATTTTGTGGGGGTAATTTGCTTAGAAGTAGTTTTTAAAAGCATTATATCACCATTAATATATATGTGTGTGTTATATATGTATTATGTGTATTGTTTTTGATTTGAGGTAAATATTTACATGCTTCCTAAAAAGAATAAAAATAGTTCAGTCTGAAAGTAACAATTCTCAAAAAGTGTTAACACGTTCCATATGGAGACAGTGCCCATGACAACGCATCCCTTGACAATACCACTTTGGATATAAAGTTATTGACAACTGGCTCTTGTCCATCTCAGAAGTCTCAATTCTGTCGTTTCATCAACCTTAGTTTAATGCAGCGCTGCTTTTTATGCAGCTGAATTTTCAGGACAACACTTATGATGGTGGGATTTACTTGTAGTACCTTTAGAAAATATCCTCATTGGCCGGGCGCGGTGGCTCAAGCCTGTAATCCCAGCACTTTGGGAGGCCGAGACGGGCGGATCATGAGGTCAGGAGATCGA
>NW_012115821.1:7435248-7452720 GCF_000951035.1 Colobus angolensis palliatus
TTTTTTTGAGACAGAGTCTCACTCTGTTGCCCAGGCTGCAGTGCAGTGGCACAATCTTGGCTGACTACAACCTCTACCACCTGGGTTCAAGCAATTCTCCTGCCTCAGCCTCCGAGTATCTGGGACTACAGGCACACACCACCATGCCTGGCTAATTTTTGTATTTTTAATAGAGACAGGGTTTCACCATGTTGGCCAGGCTGGTCTCAAACTCCTGACCTCAGGTGATGCGCCTACCTTGGCCTTCCAAAGTGCTGGGATTACAGACGTGAGCCACCACTCCTGGCCTAACTCTTTTATTATAAAATTTCTAGCATAAAACATAAGCCTAGTATAATTCCTTTTGGAAATCCATACAAGAATGAAAATTAAAATACAAAATCCATTATTCTATTACCTAGAATAAAAGTGTAAATTTTGGTTTTATACACGGGTGAGCATACCTATACAAACAGTTATATAGATGCATTTTTGGCAACAAATATTAGGATGTACATGCTGTATACTTTTCACTTAATATTATGAACAATTTCCTCTGTCATTAAAAATTCCAAAATTGCTTTTTTAATATATAGCTGTACCATAATTTATGCAGAACCTCTATTTTAGTTTTTTAATTTTTAATTTTTAAATTTAATTTAATTTTCATTTTAAGTTCCAGGATACATGTGCAGGATGTGCAGGTTTGTTAGATAGGTAAATATGTGCCATGGTGGTTTGCTGCACCTATCAACCCATCACCTAGGCATTAAGCCCCACACACATTACTTATTTTTCCTGACACTCTCCCTCCCACCACCGACCCCCAACAGGCTCCAGTGTGTGTTGTTCCCCTCCCTGTGTCAATGTGTTCTCATTGTGGAACTTCTATTTTATATGTCTAGTTTTTTGTGTAGTTGTTTGTTTGTTTGTTTGTTTTTGAGACGGAGTCTTACTCTGTCGCCAGGCTGGAGTTCAGTGGCACAATCTCGGCTCACTGCAACCTCCACCTCCCAGGTTCAAGCGATTCTCCTGCCACAGCCTCCTGAGCAGCTGGGACTACAGGCACGTGCCACCACAACCAGCTAATTTTTGTATTTTTGGTAGAGACAGCGTTTCACCATGCTGGCCAGGATGGTCTCGATCTCTTGACCTCATGATCCGCCCGCCTCAGCCTTATATTTGTAGGTTTTTCCAATATTTCTGCAGTCCAGGCCTTCAGGGTGCTCCATTATAGCCATACATTCACTGTAAGGTTTTCTTTTTTTTTTTTTTTTTGAGACGGAATCTCGCTCTGTAGCTCAGGCTGGAGTGCAATGGCATCATCTCGGCTCACTGCAAACTCTGTCTCCTGGGTTCAGGCTATTCTCCTGCCTCAGCCTCCCGAATAGCTTGGACTACAGGCACCCGCCACCACGCCTGGCTAATTTTTTGTGTTTTTAGTAGAGATGGGGTTTCACCCTGTGAGCCAGGATGGTCTCGATCTCCTGACCTTGTGATCCACCCGCCTCAGCCTCCCAACGTGCTGGGATTACAGGCATGAGCCACCGCGCCCGGCCACAAGGTTACATTCTTAAAAATAAATTCTTAGGACCAGAAATATGTATTCAAAAGGAAACTTTGGAAGCTTTTGACATGTTTTGACAAACTACCTTCTTGTTATGTTGTCTGAATTTACCCTTCCAATAGTACTTTGTGAGTTTATACCATCATTCCACATCCTTGGCGAAATCGGGGGTTTCTTGCCAAAGTATTATTTTATATACACTTAAAATTTTATTTTTGATGTGACAATACATAACATGGTTCAAATATCAAAGGAACCACTGGGTATACGGGAGAAAGTCTCTCCTGTCCATGTATACCATCCCCTCTGGGGACACACAAATACTCAGTTCCTTGTATAATTTATGCATTCATAAGTACAGTAGTCTAAACATACTGCTCTGAACCTGATACTTTCCACTTATCTAAGATATAGTCCACTTATCTATATATCTTGAATGCAGACAGCTTCTTCATTCTTTTTTATAGATGCACACTTTTCTATTGGTAAATGTCATATACTTAACCAGTCCCCTTTCCACTGGTTAAGGCATTTCGGTTGCCTTTAACCTATTGCCATTCATACACTGTAGCTGTGAATTACCTTGTAAATATATCACTTTGTACACGGACAAATTGTGTGTGTGCGCGCGCGTGTGCGCCTGTGTACATGCGCACGTGTCTATGTTGAATTTCTGAGTTACTAGGTTCAAGGATTTTTTTAATGTTTTGGTTCATTTTATCAAAGAGGGAATGAGGGAGAGAAAGAAGGAGACAGAAGAGAAAACATTAGAAAATTTAGTGAGGCTGGTGGTATTAAATGGTGGGAAATGTCATATATTTTTCCCAAATTGCCCAGTTCTGAAGTTTCTGGTTTTCTCTCACTATTCTCTCTTGTCTGTTTAAATGTTTGGAAATTTCAGAAGATTAGGGACAAGAAGAAGGTTGGGTGCTAAAAAACAAATAGCAGAGCTGCCTCCAGTCCTACAATAGCTGTTTTACCATTAGCTGAATTCTGATAAGAAAGAGCAAAGGCCTCAGAACAGAGAGAGCTAAGCCTTTAAGCCCTGGAGGTGAGTTTACACACTATATCTTCAGAAATGTGAAATGAAAATATGTTTAGAGATGGAAAATAATTTTCCAAAGATAGGATCATCCACAACATAAAGGATCAAAATTTCAAAACCTCAGTTACTTGCCTTCATCTGACAGTGATTTTTTTTCTGGGAAAAGTTGATTTATGTTAAATAAATCTTTAAAACAACATGCAAAGTGCACAAATCATAATTGTATAGCTTAATGATTTTTCACAAAGTGAACACATACATGCAACCACCACTCCAATTAAGTAACAGAACATGACCAACATCCCATTAGCCTCCATTATTCCCTCCCAAACACTACTCCCCAAAAGTAACCATTTTCTATCACTATCAATTAATTCTGTCTGTTTTATAACATTACATAAAGGGAAAATGTAGGATGTATTTTTCTGTTTGATTTCTTTTGCTCAACATTACACAGAATTCATTCATGATTTTATTTTTCTCTTTCTGTTGTGTGACTGCATTCGTTCCACAAATATTTACTGATATTTACCTACATGCCATGTGCTGTGCTAGCCACTGGAGACACAATGCCAATGATACAGATAAGGTCCTTGCTCATCTACAACTTACACATGGGGAGATTGTCTTCCCACTCTGAAAATGAATGTTTGAGAATTTAAAAGGCATTGCTTTCCAGGGAGACAACTGAGGTTTCTCAATACAGATAGCTTCAAGGTATTCATCTTTCTAAAAAGTCAGAAGTATGTTCAGACTCAAGTGAGCTTCAGTGAATTTCTTTATCTTTACTTAGAGAATCTCCCAGCATCATTTACCTGCGGTATAAAGGCAGAGGCCTGCAACATATAAATCTTGGTTACATTTTCAGAGCTGTATTCAGTGCAGCCCCCTGACTAAACAACTGTAATATGTCTGCCAGTCAAGACTCTGGAGAAAGGATGATGTCTGTATCATTGAAATACTATTTTAAACACACTTTTTTTTTGCAGACAAATTCACAGAAGAGTAATGGCTAAGCAATGTTTTCATATTTTTCTTCTTTCTTTAAATTATACTTTTTGCCCTATTTCAGTTTAGGAAAAGGATTGGGAGATACATTCCATCTGGTCAGTGACGATTTTGAATTTACCCAGAAATCAGAAGGGGATATAGATAGCATTATTTCAGAACCCCACACAAAGTCAAAAATTCTAGTGTCTACATACATTAACTTTAGAGTTGATAGGTATTATTGACATTTGTAAGCAATGTTTAAAAGTTTAAATTAGTACAACATTGAGGTAGTTCAACATGTGCATTAATCCTAAAGGCTTAACAATTTTAAGAGCATTACCAAAAAATCTAAAGTGCTTGTACCTATCCTCCACAAACTTGTCCCCTCTTCTGTTCACCATATAAGAATTTGGAGTACATCCTTCTAGACCTTTTTTATATCTTTATACACAAACGCATATATGTGTAAGCTGTTTTTCCTATAAATGATACACACATCATAGCGCAACTTGGTTTTTTTCCCTTTGACAGTATTTTTTGAGATCTTGGAAGCTGATGTCTACCTGGTTCACTCTTTTGAACTGCTGTATAGTGTTTCACTATATGAACATACCATTTTATAAAATGTAGCCATTCTTTGACTGAGGATAAGTAGTCTCCAGATTTTCACTCTTACAAGCAATGCTGCTATGAACATCCTTGAGCATATGAGAAAGTATCCCTCTAGGACACACATCAAGACTGATTATGCCATCACTTCTTTATAAGAGCATCTTGGCCCTTAACACTAAGGAAGCTCTTGAAGGCTGCGTAGGTCTTATTTGTATCTGTGTCACCAGAACCCAGTGTAGATGGGTGGGAGTTAATGACAGCCTTCCATGACATCAGAGTATAGGTCCTGGGTTTCCCAATATCTCTCCACTTCTCAATCTCTTGGTTGGTTCCTTTTTGCCTACTAGTTATTTATAAGGCAGACATCCTAAAGCCTTTGTTCTTGGCCTTCTGTCATTTCTCTGGCATCTTTCCCTAGGTCTGAAGCTCTCAGCTCAAGCTGCATATCAGAATTAATGGGAGAGCTTCTGTGTATTACTAGTACCCAGGTCTGCTTTCCAGAGGTTCTTACTTAGCTGGTCTGCAGTGGAGTAGGTCCCATATAATCACATTTTTTTTCCTTAAGACTCTCCATGTCATATAAATGTGAGGCTAGAATGGAGAATCATTGCCCTAGGCTGCTGGTTCTCCTAGTGGGGCCCCCAATCAGCATTATCCGTATCCCCTGGGAATTGTTAGAATTGCAGACTCTTGGGCCCTCCTCCAGACTAACTGAATCAGATATTCTGGAGGATGGGGCTGTACAACCTATGTTATGACAAGCCCTTCAGATAATTCTGATGCATGCCAAATAAAGTTTGAGAACCACTGCCTAGAGTGATCTGATGCATTCCCCCTGACTTTGTAACCATGCAGAAAACTCCTTTTTTGTCACCTCCACCCTCACCCCTCTCCTGGACACCAACTGCCTCACTGACATTCTACTGCAGTGTCTCCCCAGTATCTCCACCCTATTCCCGACTTATCAAGCTTTTTTTTTCTCAGTCTTCTCCAACCCAGTGAATGGCACCATCCTCCAAGTTGCTGGAAGCAGAAACTTGGAGTTCATTTTTAAGATATTTTAAAATAGGTAATGCATTTAGGAAGCTTAAAATCAAGAAGGTACAAAGAGGTGAACAATGACAGTCTCCCTCCTACCCTTATCCCCTGCTGTGGACTGAATTGTGTTTCCCACAGAATTCATATGTTGGAATAAATTCTAACCCCTTAACTCCCAACATGACTGCATGTGGAGATAGGGCCTTTAAAGAGGTAATGAGATTAAATTAGATCATAAGAGTGAGGCCCAAATCCAATATTAGTGTCCTTATAAGACGATGAAGAGCTAGAGAGGAAAGGCCATATGAGGGCACACAAAAAGGTGGCGGTCTGCAAGCCACAGAGAGAGGCCTCAAAAGAAATCGACTCTGCCAGTACTTTGATAGTAAATTTGGCTTCCAAAACTGTGAGAAAATAAATTTCTGTTGCTTAAGCCACTTAGTCAGTGCTATTTTGTTATGGTAGCCTGTGATGGTTAATTTTAATGTGTCAACTTGACTGGGCCATAAGGTGCCCAGATATTTGCTCAAACATTGTCATGGGTGTTTCTGTAAAAATATTTTTGGATGAAATTAACATTTAAATAAGTAGATTGAATAAATCAGATTGCACTCCTTAATGTGGATGGGCCTCACCTAATGAGGCCTGAATAGAACAAAAAGGCTAAGCCTTCTGCAAGTAAGAGAATTATTCCCACCTGACAGCTTTCAAACTGAAATATTGGCTTTTTCTTACTTTGAGACTCAACTGAAACATATTTCTTCCTGGGTCTCCAGCCTGCCAGCCTTCAGATGGGAACTACATCTTTAGCGCTCCTGGATCTCAGACCTCCAAAATGGTGCTATACAATCAGCTCTCCTGATCTCTAGCTTGCCAATTCACCCAGCAGGTTTAGGGACTTTCCATCCTTCATAATCATGTGAATCAATTGCTTACAATAAATCATATATATATATATATATACACACACACATACACTCTGTTGGCTCTGTTTCTTTGGAGAACCCTGACTAATCTATAATGTACAACTGTAGCAAATTAATGCATACCCATCTTCCCAATTCCCCATCATCCTCACACAGTAACCACTGTCCTTAGTTTCTTACACATTCTTTCAGCATTTCTTTACAATATATACACAAATAAAATCATGAAATACTATTTTTCTCCAGCTTTTATATATATATACATTCTTTTTGCAGATACATATTTCATTGTCTGCATATATCTTGATTTGTTAAATCAGTCTGCTATAGTTTAGGTTTTCATTGTTTTTGACATTAGAAATGATACTGCAGTAAAGAAGCTTGTGCATGCCATTTTCCACACATGCAAATATACCTGATATATAAAATGTAGGCTGCTGGTTCAAAGGGTCTATGATTTTGCAGTTTTGATAAATGTCAAATTGCCTCCTTAGAAGTTATATCAACTTACTCAACAATGTGTAAGAGTTGTAATATATCCCCCAAAGCCTCAGTAATTGACTGTGTATGTCAAACTTAATAGTTTGCATATCTGATTACTGAAAAGCTCACATTGGTATAGTTTTATGAGCACCTTTTCACAAGTTTGTACTGTTTGTATTTCCTTTCTTGTGAGCTATCAATTGGTATCTCTTGCAGGTTCTTATTGTATATCAAAGGAAAAATCTTTGTGCTATGAGCTGAAAATATTTTTTTCTCAGCTTGTCATTTAACTTTCAATTTTGATTATGATGTGCTATGGTTTGAATGTGTACATCAAAAAGCATATGTTGGAAACTAATTCCTAATGCAAAAGCACTTCGAGGTGGGGCCTAATGAAAGGGGATTAGGTCATGAGGACAGAGAGAATCAATTAATGCTATTACCAAGGGAGTGGGTTCATTATAAAAGGGAGCAGTTTAATCTCCCTTCTCTTTCTCTTTCTCTCTCTTTCCCTCTTTTGCCCTTCTGCCATGTGATGACACAGCAAGAAGGCCCTCTCAAGATGCTGGTACCTTAATGTTGGACTTACCAGCCTCCAGAACTATAAGCCAATAAATTCCCATTCACAACATATTACCCATTCTGTGGTATTATATTATAGCAACACAAAATGGTCCAAGACATACTGTTTCTTATCATGCAGAATTTGTTTGTTTTATAATGCAGTTAAATATTTCCTTTTTTTTTTCTTTTATGGCTTGTGGATTTTGAATCATAGTTAGAAGGCCTTCCTTATGCCACAGATATAAGGTAATTATTCCTTCCTATTTCCTTCTAAATCAGTTTTTGGTTAAATTTTTTACATTTATTTATTGATCCATTTCATATGGATCAAGTATGTACTTAAAGTATGAAGTATAGATTCAGCTTTATGATTATTTGTGTTGAGTGTGTGTTTTACCAGATGACTACCAAATTATTTCTGGCAGTGTATACTGGGTAGCCTAGACTTTCCCAATGAGTTTGAGAAGCCATGTCTATCAGAAACTAAATTCTCACAGTTACATCTCTTTCTGGATTTTCTACTTTCTTCCATTGGGTTTTCTGTCCATTTACAATCCAGTATCACCTTATTTATTTATTGTTGCTCTAAATTCTCTATTAACATCTGGCATTAATACTAGATTTTTCATATTGCTCTTCATTTTCAAAGTTTTTTGAGATGTTTTTATTTGTTTATCTTCCCAAATAAAATTTTGGATTAATTAGTCTCATTCAAACAAAACGAAATAACAGAAATAAATTATTGATATTTTTATTTCTAGTCATTTTATAAACTATCTTAGAAAGAACAGGCATCTTTGTGATATCCAGTCATCCTAAGAATACAGTGTCTTTCAATTTAGTCACGTCTCCTCTGAGGTCTTCATTAGTGTTGTAAAACATAATTCATATAGGCCATGCAGGTATCTTGTCATTTCTATTCCCAGTGATTTTGTTGCTGTTGTTTATGGAAATTTTATTATTTTATATTCTTTATGTGGGTGTTATTTGTATATAGGAGAGAGCAATATCTGCAGTATAATTTTGGAACTCATTATTGATACCCTTATTCTCATCCCCATCATAATATCCTTCATCACGTCGTATTAATCCTACCTTTAAAATATACTTTACATGTATCTGATTCTTGCCACCCCTACTAACAAACACCACCCTCAGTTCAAGTCACTTCGATTTCTCATCTGGATAGCAGAATAGCCTTCTCAACTCTGTTCTCCACATAGCAGCCAGAGTGATATTTTAAAAATAACAAAAAGGGCATATTGCCATGCCCCTGCCTAAAATATTTCCATGGCCACTCCTTCTATTCTAAATGAAATCAGATTCCTCACCTTAAAGGCCCTATATCAGCTGGCCGCTGGCTGGCTCTCAATTCCATTCTTTTGTCCGTTTCTTTACTTTGTAAATTTAAAAGCATTTTTTAATTTTTAATTTGTATGGATACATAACAGTTGTACGTATTTATGGGGTATGTGTGATGTTTTGAGACAAGCGTATACTATAATGATTAAATCATGGTAATTGGAATAGCTATGACCTCAAACATTTATCATTTCTTTGTGTTAGGAACATTCCAATTCCACTCATTTAGTTATTTTGAAGTGTACCCCAACCCCATTCTAAATCATCTCCTCCTCAATCATAGAACCCTAGGTTCAATGGCTTCTTGGGTTATGAAAAACTCCACCTTCTTTCCTAGCTCAGACCTGGCCTTACTGTTCTCTCTGCCAGGAATATTTTTCCTGCTGTTCTTTTAGGGCCTGGCTCCTTCTTATTCTCCTTCTTATACTCCTTCTTATTCTCTAGGATGCAATTTGCTTATCACTTCTCAAAGAGGTTTTCTCTGTTCATCTGATCTACGCTATCTCTCTTTTCATCTCTTTTACAATACTTAGAACAAATTTAATTATATGCTTGTTCATGTATTAGCTTATTTTCTGCTTCTCTTCCCCACTAGCTGTGAATGCTTCTGCTATCTGCAAAGTGCATAGCAGACGGTAGGTGTTTGAATAATGTATTTATTGAATGAATAAACAAATATCTTTCTTGTTTACTAGTCAAGGGCTGGGAAAGCCTATGTTTTCTTCCTGTTATTCAGCTATTATTCTCCATTCATGTCTTAAATCCAGGGTTACCGTATATCCAATACTTGTATTTCTAAGTCACAAGTTTCCCTCAAAAGCCTGACTCAACCATCATAAATCTCTTCCTTGTATTTGTTCTCATATATGCAAAATATATAAGGTTATTTTCAAATAATAAAACACGTTGAATATTACAGAAAAAGCTAGGGCTATACATAATTTATGAGAAAAGTTTTCCCTAAGGGTGGTGATACTATCATATATATATTTTTATATATTATCTGTATATTTACAAAGAAAAACATCACTTTTCTCATTAAAAATGTATTATATTCTTCTAAAAATAATCAAACGGTATAAAAATGGGTATCACTGAAATGTACAAAGTGTAAAATATCTCCAAAATTCTTACTCCAGAGAGAACCACTGGTGACAGCTGAATGTATATCCACCTTTCTAGACATTTTTTTCTCTGCATATCATATTTTAAGCACAGGCTGAGATTTTGTTGTAGCTGTTTTATTTCATTTTTACTACAGTAGAACCCAATTAGACTAACAACACTATGAGACTTGCTTGCTGAATAATGCATTTTGGACATAGTTATATGCTAAACATATGGTTCTTCCCTCCTCTTTTTTTTTTAACAAGTGCCTAATATTTCATTTATTTACTGTCTCTAGATGGTTCCTTTCTCTTTTCACCTGGTCAGTGTGAAGGACAGGGTCTTGAATTTTGTCAGGTTTCTTTTTTTTGAGAGCTCTGCCACTCCTCAATGCAAGGACCAAAGTCACCAGTCAGAGAACAAATCATTTCTCTACCTCAGCCACCATTTTGTTCGAAAAGGTAACATAGAACAAATGTTAAGTTTTCCAAAGTCCAGATTTATGATCAGAGTTAATGAGCCAAATAATCAGCTGTAAGAAACACTGATTAAAAACATTTACATGAGTTAATTTGTGTTACTGACTATAACCAGAATTTAGGCACTCACCATGGTGGTACTTCCAAACTCTTGCTTTAGTTAAAAGAAAACGGTACTTCCAAACTCTTGCTTTAGTAACTGTACCGTTTACAAAGAGCCTAACAGTAGCTGAAGTTTATTACAGTTATGTTGCTGTGAATGCCACCAATACGTACTGTCAGACCTGTTTTGAGTGAAAAAACTGCAAAACCAATTATTTTGCCAACATTGATAGGGACTGATGAAGCACTGATTGCTAGGTTTACATTTCAGGAAACAACTTATTTTATATTATGCGTGCCAACTAATCCAAAGGCAGTACATGGCAAATACATCATTTATAACTAGCATTGATTTGATGCCCCAAAATCTCATTACCAGGTCGAGTTGTCACATGCAGCACATCTACATTTTTGTACATTTCAAACGTATGCAAATTAGTTTGGATAATGAAGGTATTATTTCCTGCTCCCAGCCCCTTGCCATTGTGTTAGGTAGTCACAGTAGTTGAGATGATTTGAAAAGTTTTCTGAAAATCTTCTTTATAGTGGACCCCCAAATTAGCTCATCATGGGGAATTTAAATCCTACACCACTTTTGCAACTACAAGACAGGCCTCTTCGCCATATGCTATTTTTAGAGCAGGGCCCACAGCACAGTCTGAACAATACAAAGACTTGGGCTGAGCTGAGAGCAATGGGAGTTTGTGAGAGTGGTTGTGGCAATGAGACCAATGAAGAAGAATAGTGCTCCCAAGGGCCAGTCTAATCGTTAGGCGAATGAGTGGTTTGGGATGCTGGGAAGACATTCTCCTCAACTCCAGTTGGCCTGATATCCAGAATCCCACATCTGTGAATGACTCCCTAAACCATACCCTCTTTTGGCCTCCTGGTCCCCACCTGTCTGGATTATCTGAATTTCTACTAATGTCTGAATTTCCACTCTTTGACACTGCATCCCTCAGCATGACAATTTATCCTATATTAAGCTTGATAAAACATAAATACATATGAGAATCAGTACCATGTAGCAATTTAAGAGGGCAGGTTCTGAAATCCAACAGCCTAGCACTGAAATCCCACTCAGCTACATATTGGCTGTGCAACCTCAGGCAAGTTACTACTTATCTTCTCTGTACCTTCATTTCCTCCAGAAAGTGGGACTAATGACATTACCTGTTTCATAGGGTTGTCAGGGGGACTGAATGTGGTATTATTCACTGTTCCTGAAAGTAAGCATTAAGATAAATACCATTAGGACAGACTTATTAAGCATCATCTGGCAGAAGTGCTTACTTTGGAAAATTACTTTTTTGCATGTGTAAAAATTATTTGTCATGTAAAAATCATTTTTTGTTGTTGTTTTTTAATATTCAGAGGGAAAATTATGTTTTGGCTATTTGAAAAATTCTGCCAGAAAGAAAAGCCCAGTACTTGAGAACGTGTTAAATTAAATCTACATAAACTACTAATCCAAGCAGACTGTAGGGAGTAAATCTGTTTAAAACATTAAAAATTTCATAGAGGAATAAGGGCTCACAGTAAAGATGAGTATGAAAAAATACATACCCATTTGCACACAATTGGCTGTTTTGTTTTGTTCCTTTTCTAGGGGAGAAAGGCCCATAAATTGGTTATGGAGTGGGGTGAGGGGGAGGTTAACTGAGAAAGAAAAGCTAGCCTGCTAGTGGCTCTCTGGGTCGGGAATCAGGAACCACTCTTCCTTGACTAGTGGGTGGGTTCAAGTAAGCTCGCTGATTTGGACGTGCTTACTTCCTCTATGTCAGGCACTAAGCTAACACTTTCATTGATCAAGTCATTTTCATAACATCCCTATGAGGTAGGAAACCATTATTACCTCCTCTTTAGGACATGCAAAGGATACTGAAACTGCCCACAGCATAGGTGTAACTCTTACTTACTGTGCTGAGCAATTAAGGGAAGCCCTGTGCCTTGTTACTCATGATCCTGAAGTACCCACTGGGGAAAGCCTAGCTCTGGAAATGTCTCGTTCCAGAAAAAACGAATCATGATGATTCTGATTAAAGCAGGACTTGCCTCCCAAGAGTAATAATAATACAGTAAGAAACAGAAATTACTTCAATCATTCCTGGGGGGTGTGTGTGTGTGTAAAAGAAGGGTTTTTCTAAATTAAAAAAAAAAAAACCTGGCTCTGAAACTAGAACCAAATTAGTGGCAATAGTAAGCTCACTCATTTAAGGCATATTTGTGAAGTGCCTACTATGTAACCATGGAGGAAATAGATTTGTCCTTTGTCCTTGTGTACCTTAAAGACAACAAAGGACACCAAAACACAACAACATGTGTGAACCAAACTAGGACAGGGAAAGTTCTGGACTCAGGGAGCATAAAGCGCTCTGGCACAACTCAAAATACTCCTAGGGTTATCAGATTCCCTGCTAGTTAAAGATGCCATATATTTAACAATTGTCTACATCAAATGTGCACTTTTAGAGAATAAAAAAATTGTGCTTGCACACATTGTGTTGCTAATTTGGCTGCAGGTTCGAAGTAGTTTGGATGTAAGCTAGAAGTCTAGCACTTCTGAATTCCATTTGTAGTTATGATGTTGAACCCCAGGTGTGAAGCTCTCATTTCAAGGATAGTAGAGGGAGGAGAAAAAGGATTTGAAGTCCTAAGAATACAGTCAAAGGAAAGATTAGTGGGATTCATATGGGGCTTTAAAGCCTGAGCAATAATGTGAGTATGGTCTTCCAGAATGACAAGTAAACAAGGAGCTCCTGGTGAGTGAACAGGCTGAAGATGGGATCACCTTCGTAGAACTGCTGTAAGTTGGTCATGAGCTATACAGAGCCACCTCCAAAATGGAACTATGACTTTCAGAGTAGGGTCAAGAAAAGCTAGTTAGAACTTTAGATTTAGCATTAGAAGAAGAAATGATGTTCTTACAGATGGTATTCATCAAGCCAAATATAAATGCTGAATGATCAAGATCAATTAGGTGAAAATCTTTATGTTACTAGACTGCTCTGATTAGTGGAGATCACAAGCTTTGGAGGTAACTGGACCCCAGTGTAAATCTCAACTGCACATTCTGACTCTGTAATGCCAGGCAAAGTCACTTAATTTTGCTGGGTCTTATTTTCATCATAAGTAAAATGAGGAGGGTAAAACCCAGATGGCAGGATAGCTATGAGGATTAAATAATTAACACAAAGAACTCAATGAAGGGAATCTACTGTTATTATCAATAATGATACAAACTACTTTCTCTACACTACCTGTTGCTTGAAGTTAGTAGTTAGAAGACTTTTAAAAAATACACTAAGGTCATTCACTCACAGGGCAAGGAAAGACAACACAGTTTCTACCCACTGCAGTCTGCAAATAGGAAATTGGATCAGAGAGGACATAGTACACATGGCCTGGTACATAGTAAGCACTCAAGAAAAGATTCTCATTATTATTATTCAGACAAAAGATTGGAACCCAAATTATTTAGTTAGCACAATTGTCCTTTTCATTTCTTGTGATGTAAAACACATCTCCCTAAGATTCTCTAGGCCCAAGGTCACAGAGCTCAGCCACCACCAGGTCCCAGCTTGGTGATTCACTCACCAGAATGCAGTGCTACCAAGTACTAGGGGCTTATCTGTTCCCCAAATCACCTGACGCTGCTGACCACTCAGGAAACTATTCACTTGAATTCTGGCTCCTGGGCCCTCCCTACCATTTGGGTGTGGGTTTCCCCTTTCTGTGGAAATTGATGGCATTGCTTCAAGTCTCCTTCCTGCCGTTTCCAGTGGCATTAGGCAAACAGAGTCATTGGTGATGTCATCACTTTCATTTCCATTGGCCAGATTCTCTCTCCCTAGTGACTAATATCAATCATCACTCCTCTGGGATCTAATTTTCATGAAGAATCAGCCAATGAAGACTTCCACTTAACCTACAATAACATTCAATTCCAGTGAAGTCCCAAAAGAAAATGGGCTAAAAACTGTCCCTCCATTAACTCCAGGTGACCTTGAAAAGGTTTGCTTCTTTCAGAGCAAACTTTTATGAGGGACCAATTTATTTTATTTTATTTTATTATTTCTTTTCTCTTTTTTTGTAGAGACAACGGGTTGCTATGTTGCCAAGGCTGGTCTTGAACCGCTGATCTTACCTCATGCACTCCTCCCACCTCAGCCTTCCAAAGTGCTAGCATTTTAGATATGAGCCACTATTACATGCCTAGTCTTATCTTAGTAAATATTTCTTGAATACCTACTATGTGCCAGATCTCTTCTAACTGCCGAGGAAAAAGTTGTGAAATATCAGTGAAATAGCTGACATGATTATCATTAAATACTTAGCATTAGAAGAAAAAGAGAGAGCTAAAGAAAAGTTATACATAGAATAAAAGCTTGAGGCAATTCTCTGAATGATTTTAGTCATTTTCCCACAAAGCAACCCTCCAAAAATCTAGCAATGCTTCTGATTAATCAGTTATTCATGACATATGATAATAGTTATGAACTTGGATTGAACGACTGAAGCAGAGTTTTAATCTTGTCTCTCACTTACTGGATTGAGGGGGTCAAATTATTTCACTTATTCAGAACTCAGTATCCTTATTGGTAAAATGAGATTACTGACACTGCCTTCCTGAAAGGGCTGTTTTGAGAATTAAATGCTGTATGTTACCTCATGGTAAGTACTGAATAAGAGTACTTATTTAGACAAAGAGTAATTATTCAGACAAAAGATTTTTGCCTGAATTGTTTAGTTAGCTCAACTGTCCTTTTCATGTCTCATGATTTAGAAGACTTTTCCTAAGATTCTTTAAGACTGTTTTGCAGATGTAAATGCAGAAGCCAGCTAATACATTGAAGAAAAGATGAGCAGCCTCACTAAGGATGAGAAATTTAGAAACCTAGGCTCTTGGTCATCTCAGGAGGTCACCAAGAGATATTTTGTATCTTCCTGGCCTATCAGCTCTTGTGGATCAATTTTTTAAAACTGTAGCCAAAGTTCATTCTTCAAGCAAAGTCCTGAAAAGAAAGCAAAGGAGAGAGAGTACACAAAGGAGGCTTCTGTCCCTACATATCATAATTTCTATACTGTTAGTTAACTTCTGTTTGCCAGGAGGGATTTAAACTGAAAGAGAAAAAAAAATTTAATGGAAAATACTGAAAAGTGCTATACTTTTGAGTAATTTTACAATGGAAGTACTGGAATATTTTCCACAGGAATCAGCCAATAAGATTGATTTCTTGATATTTTTCTGTTTCTTACTAAATTCTCAGCAACTCCCAGACACTGTGATTGTGGGGAATTTTATTATAATAAAAAGAAATACTATGTATTAGAAAAAATGTATTTTAGTGAATTAATTTGGAAGTTCAAGGTTTAAATGCTATTCTCTAAAAATCTCTAACTGTGCACAATACAGGTGTTGTTTTTCCATTCTTACATTTTACATACCCATTATGAAATTATAGTAATAAGACGATGGTAACATCATCAATTTGGGTTAACAATTATTTAGCAAATTCGTCTTGCCAAGTCATTTTTACCCTTCACCAGAAGAAATATTTGTATTAATATCTCAAGAATAGTTGACATTGCTAGCATATTGTGATTTGGTTCCTGGTGTTGGCTATCTTTGGTATTTCTAGTCCTGAGTGCTAACCTACCACGCAACAGAACCTCAACCCCAGTTATAGGATACTTGGGCAAATACATATTTATTAGTCATATATTTATATATTTTTACCCATATTGTCATGTCTTTTATCTTGACATTAACACTTTCTATCTTCCGGAGGGCTGGTTAAAGAAAAAGCGCCACTGAACCACCCAGGATTGAACAATTCATACACACACACACACACACACACACACACACACACACACACACACGAAGGTGTAGCTTGAAGCATCTGCTTTCAGTCTTTCCAAGCATCTCTCAGGCTGAAAGCAAGCGGAAGTGATTGAGAAATCCCTCCAGGAACTGGTGCTTCCCACAGGGATCTACAACTTTACACTCCATCCCCCCTTCCCCTCCCATCTCTAAACCCCCGGGTAGTAAGGAGCGCCAGAGTCCCCGCCCCTTCTCGCTGCCAAAACGCGTTCTTAACCTTTTTTTGGGCCGGGGACCTAGAGAATGCTATGGACCCTCCACGAATGGTGACAGAGGTTGGTGGAAAGCATAGCTTAAACACTTTGCGAAATTTTCAAGAGACCACGTATTCGAAACTCACTCCGAGCTGCAGGATTAATAACCCCATTTCTAAAACTCTTGACTTGGGGCGATCAAATCGAGAGCGGAGCTCAGGTGCCAAATCTCCTCCCGAGTGAAAAACTGTAGGAAGGGAAGGCGCTCCTGCGCTGGGCCACTTTCACTTGTAAGAAACCAAAAGAAGGGGACTGGTGGCAAGAGATAGGGACGGGAGAGAAAGGAAAGGAAAACGAGAAACGTGAGAAACAGAGAGTGACACGGTGGGGCGGGGAAAAGACGGACATCACAGGGAAAAATGAGGAGAGGGGACAGAGTCTCAGAGGCACAGCAACAGGGAGACAAGGGGGAGGAGAAAAAAGAGACTCGGAAGGGAGGAGAGAGAGGAGAGGAGAGGAAAAAGACGAGAGGGGAAGTGGCTGCACGCGCGCCAGGAAAGGGAGAGAACTTTCCCTGCTTTCCCTCCCCGGGGCAGGGAATCTCAGAAAACCCCACTTCAGCGAGGTGGCGAGGACCACGACTAGCTGCCCCGGCGCTGGTGACGCCTCTGGCCTCCGCCTCTTGCAGCCGGCAGGGCCTCCGGCTGCGAGTCCCGCACGGGCCGGCCGAGGAGGGGACATGGTCTGGAAGGAGGCGGTCCCCGTTCGTCTCGCTTTCTCCTCCCCTCTCCTCCTCTTAGAGGCGTGCACCGGGGGCATTTGAGAGGCTGTGGACCCGCGGCCCCCCCGCCTCCGCCCCCCCAGCCCCCCATTCAAGAAGCCGCTCAGCTATCCCGGCCAGCACAGGGCGCCCGGCGCGCCTCGGAGCGCAAGTTCCTCGCCTTCTCCTGCCCGCTCGCTGGGCATTATGCGGCCAAGCAGCCGAGCCCCAGTCCTCCTCCTCCTCCTGCTCCTCCGGCTCCTCCTGCGGCCCGAGCGGCTCAGCTCTCGGCAGGCGGCGGCGTTGCTCAGCCGAGCGCAGACGGGACCCTCGCAGAGAGACCTCAGCGACTCCTAAAGTCAAAAGTTGGCGGC